>NC_054473.1:191992018-193192018 GCF_017639515.1 Carcharodon carcharias | reverse complement strand
ACGAGGAGAGTGGAGATAGAGGATAAAAGAGCCCAAGGAGAGCGGTGGAGACACAGGAAAAAGGAGCCCGAGGGGAGCAGAGACAGAGAATAAAAGAGCACGAGGAGATCGGCGGAGACACAGGATAAAAGAGCATGAGGAGAGCGGCGGAGACACCGGATAAAAGAGGTTGAGGAGAGCGGAGACACAGGATAACTGAGAGCAGAGACACAGGATAAAAGAGCCCGAGGAGAGCGGCGGAGACACAGGATAAAAGAGAACGAGGAGAGTGGAGATAGAGGATAAAAGAGCCCAAGGAGAGCGGCGGAGACACAGGATAAAAGAGAACGAGGAGAGTGGAGATAGAGGATAAAAGAGCCCAAGGAGAGCGGCGGAGACACAGGATAAAGGAGCCCGAGGGGAGCAGCGACACAGGATAAAACGTGAGGATGGCAGCGGAGACACAGGATAAAAGATCGCGAGGAGAGCAGCGGAGACACAGGATAAAAGAGCACGAGGAGAGCGGCGGAGACACAGGATAAAAGAGAATGAGGAGAGTGGAGATAGAGGATAAAAGAGCCCAAGGAGAGCGGTGGAGACACAGGAAAAAGGAGCCCGAGGGGAGCAGAGACAGAGAATAAAAGAGCACGAGGAGATCGGCGGAGACACAGGATAAAAGAGCATGAGGAGAGCGGCGGAGACACCGGATAAAAGAGGTTGAGGAGAGCGGAGACACAGGATAAATGAGAGCAGAGACACAGGATAAAAGAGCCCGAGGAGAGCGGCGGAAACACAGGATAAAAGATCGCGAGAAGAACGTAGGAGACGCAGGGTAAAAGAGCCCGAGGAGAGCGGCGGATACACAGGATAAAAGAGCCTAAGAAGAGTGGTGGAGACACAGGATAAAAAAGATCGAGAAGTGCAGCGGAGACACAGGATAAAAGAGCGCGGGGAGAGCGGCGGAGACTCAGGATAAAAGAGCACGAGGAGAGCGGCGGAGACACAGGATAAAAGAGGTTGAGGAGAGCGGAGACACAGGATAAAGGAGAGCAGAGACACAGGATAAAAGAGCCCGAGAAGAGCGGCGGAGACACAGGATAAAAGAGACCGAGAAGTGCAGAGGAGACACAGGATAAAAGAGCACGGGAAGAGCGGCGGAGTCACAGGATAAAAGAGAACGAGGAGAGTGGAGATAGAGGATAAAAGAGCCCAAGGAGAGTGGCGGAGACACAGGATAAAAGAGCATGAGCAGAGCGGCGCAGACACAGCATAAAAGAGCACGAGGAGATCGGCAGAGACCCAGGATAAAAGAGCACGAGGAGAGCGGCGGAGACACAGGTTAAAAGAGATTGAGGAGAGCGGAGACACAGGATAAACGAGAGCAGAGACACAGGATAAAAGAGCCCGAGAAGAGCGGCGGAGACACAGGATAAAAGAGAACGAGGAGAGTGGAGATAGAGGATAAAAGAGCCCAAGGAGAGCGGCGGAGACACAGGATAAAAGAGAACGAGGAGAGTGGAGATAGAGGATAAAAGAGCCCAAGGAGAGCGGCGGAGACACAGGATAAAGGAGCCCGAGGGGAGCAGCGACACAGGATAAAACGTGAGGATGGCAGCGGAGACACAGGATAAAAGATCGCGAGGAGAGCGGCGGAGACACAGGATAAAAGAGCACGAGGAGAGCGGCGGAGACACAGGATAAAAGATCGCGAGAAGAACGTAGGAGACGCAGGGTAAAAGAGCCCGAGAAGAGCGGCGGAGACGCAGGATAAAAGAGCCCAAGAAGAGTGGCGGAGACACAGGATAAAAAAGACCGAGCAGTGCAGCGGAGACACAGGATAAAAGAGCGCGGGGAGAGCGGCGGAGACTCAGGATAAAAGAGCCCGAGGAGAGTGGTGGAGACACAGGATAAAGGAGCACGAGGAGAGCGGGAACACAGGATAAAGGAGCCCGAGGGGAGCGGAGACACAGGATAAAACGTGAGGATAGCGGCGGAGACACAGGATAAAAATCGCGAGGAGAGCGGCGGAGACCCAGGATAAAAGAGCACGAGGAGAGCGGCGGAGACACAGGATAAAAGATCGCGAGGAGAGCAGCGGAGACACAAGATAAAGGAGCACGAGGTGAGTGGAGACACAGAATGAAAAAGCGCGGAGAGAGCGGCGGAAACACAGCATAAAAGAACGTGAGGAGAACGGAGACACAGGATAAAAAAGCACGAGGAGAGTGGTGGAGACACATGATTAAAGAGAGCAGGGAGAGCGGGGGAGTCACAGGATAAAAGAGAGCAAGGAGAGCAGTGGAAACACAGGATAAGAGAGTGCGAGGAGAGCGGAGACACAGGATAAAAGACCGCGAGGCGAGTGGAGACAGAGTAAAAGAGCACAAGGCGAGCGGCAGAGACACAGGATAAAAGAGAGAGAGGACAACGGCGTAGACACATGGTAAAAGAGCACGAGGAGAGCAGCGGAGACACAGGATAAGAGAGCACGGGGAGAGCGGAGACGCAGGATAAAAGAGCCCGAGGAGAGTGGCGGAGACACAGGATAAAAGAGCACGAGGAGAGAGGCGGAGACACAGGATAAAAGAGCACCTAGGAGAGCGGCGGAGACACAGGATAAAAGAGCGCAAGGAGAGTTGGGACGCAGGATAAAAGTGCATGAGGAAAGTGGAGACAAAGGATAAAAGTGTGCAAGGAGAGTGGCGGAGACACAGGATAAAAGAGTGGGAGAAGAGTGGCGACAAAAGATCAAAGAGCGAGAGGAGAGTGGAGACACAGGATAAAAAAGACCGAGAAGTGCAGCGGAGACACAGGATAAAAGAGCGCGGGGAGAGTGGTGGAGACACATGATAAAGGAGCACGAGGAGAGTGGGAACACAGGATAAAGGAGCCCGAGGGGAGCGGAGACACAGGATAAAACGTGAGGATAGCAGCGGAGACACAGGACAAAAGATCGCGAGGAGAGCGGCGGAGAGACAGGATAAAAGAGCCTGAGGAGAGTGGTGGAGACACAGGATAAAGGAGCACGAGGAGAGCGGGAACACAGGATAATGGAGCCCGAGGGGAGCGGAGACACAGGATAAAACGTGAGGATAGCGGCGGAGACACAGGATAAAAGAGCCGGAGAAGAGTGGCCGAGACACAGGATAAAAGAGCCCGAGAAGAGCGGCGGTGACACAGGATGAAAGAGCGAGGGGAGAGCGGCGGAGACACAGGGTAAAAGAGCGCGAGGAGACCAGCGGAGACACAAGATGAAGGAGCACGAGGAGAGCGGAGACACAGGATAAAAGAGCGCGGGGAGAGTGACAGAGACACAGGATAAAAGAGAACGAGGAGAGCGGAGACACAGGATAAAAGAGCGCGAGGAGAGCGGAGACACAGGATAAAAGAGCACAAGCAGAGCGGCGGAGAAACAGGATAAAAGATCGTGAGGAGAGCGGCGGAGACACAGGATAAAAGAGCCCGAGAAGTTCAGCGGAGACACAGCATAAAAGAGCGCACGGAGAGCGGTGGAGACACAGGATGAAAGAGCCCGAGGGGAGTGGTGGAGACACAGGATAAAGGAGCGGGAACACAGGATAAAGGAGCCCGAGGGGAGCGGAGACACATGATAAAACGTGAGGATAGCAGCGGAGACACAGGACAAAAGATCGCGAGGAGAGCGGCGGAGACACAGGATAAAAGAGCACGAGGAGAGCGGCGGAGACACAGGATAAAAGATCGCGAGGAGAGCAGCGGAGACACAAGATAAAGGAGCACGAGGAGAGTGGAGACACAGGATGAAAAAGCGCGGAGAGAGCGGCGGAAACAAAGCATAAAAGAACGTGGGGAGAACGGAGACACAGGATAAAAAAGAACGAGGAGAGTGGTGGAGACACATGATTAAAGAGAGCAGGGAGTGCGGGGGAGTCACAGGATAAAAAAGAGCAAGGAGAGCAGTGGAAACACAGGATAAGAGAGTGCGAGGAGAGCGGAGGCACAGGATAAAAAACCGCAAGGCGAGTGGAGACAGAGTAAATGAGCACGAGGCGAGCGGCAGAGACACAGGATAAAAGAGAGAGAGGACAACGGCGTAGACACATGGTAAAAGAGCACGAGGAGAGCAGCGGAGACACAGGATAAGAGAGCACGGGGAGAGCGGAGACGCAGGATAAAAGAGCCCGAGGAGAGTGGCGGAGACACAGGATAAAAGAGCACCTAGGAGAGCGGCGGAGACACAGGATAAAAGAGCACGAGGAGAGCGGAGACACAGGATAAAAGAGCGCGAGGAGAACGGAGACACAGGATAAAAGAGCCCGAGAAGAGCGGTGGTGACACAGGATAAAAGAGCCCGAGAAGAGTGGCGGAGACAGGATAAAAGAGCCCGAGAAGACCGGCGGTGACACAGGATGAAAGAGCGAGGGGAGAGCGGCGGTGACACAGGGTAAAAGAGCGCGAGGAGACCAGCGGAGACACAAGATGAAGGAGCACGAGGAGAGCGGAGACACAGGATAAAAGAGCGCGGGGAGAGCGGCAGAGACACAGGATAAAAGAGAACGAGGAGAGTGGAGACACAAGATAAAAGAGCGCGAGGAGAGCGGAGACACAGGATAAAAGAGCACAAGCAGAGCGGCGGAGAAACAGGATAAAAGATCGTGAGGAGAGCGGCAGAGACACAGGATAAAAGAGCACGAGGAGAGCGGCAGAGACACAGGATAAAAGAGGTTGAGGAGAGCGGAGACACAGGATAAAGCAGAGCAGAGACACAGGATAAAAGAGCCCGATGAGAGCGGCGGAGACACAGGATAAAAGAGCCCGAGAAGTGCAGCGGAGACACAGGATAAAAGAGCACAGGGAGAGCGGTGGAGACACAGGATGAAAGAGCACGAGCAGAGCGGCGGAGACACAAGATAAAGGAGCACGAGGGGAGTGGAGACACAGGATGAAAGAGCGCGGAGAGTGCGGCGGAGACACAGCTTAAAAGAACGTGAGGAGAGCGGAGACACAGGTTAAAGGAGCACGAGGAGAGTGGAGACACAGGATGAAAGAGTGCGAGGAGAGCGGCGGAGACATAGTACAAAAGAGTGCAGGGAGAGCGGCGGAGACACAGCATAAAAGAACGTGAGGAGAGCGGAGACACTGGATAAAGGAGCACGAGGAGAGCGGGAACACAGGATACAAGAGCCCGAGCAGAGCAGAGACACAGGATAAAAGAGCGCGGCAAGAGTGGCGGATACACAGGATAAAAGAGAACGAGGAGAGTGGAGATAGAGGATAAAAGAGCCCAAGGAGAGCGGTGGAGACACAGGAAAAAGGAGCCCGAGGGGAGCAGAGACAGAGAATAAAAGAGCACGAGGAGATCGGCGGAGACACAGGATAAAAGAGCATGAGGAGAGCGGCGGAGACAGCGGATAAAAGAGGTTGAGGAGAGCGGAGACACAGGATAAAGGAGAGCAGAGACACAGGATAAAAGAGCCCGAGAAGAGCGGCGGAGACACAGGATAAAAGAGACCGAGAAGTGCAGCGGAGACACAGGATAAAAGAGCACGGGAAGAGCGGCGGAGACACAGGATAAAAGAGAACGAGGAGAGTGGAGATAGAGGATAAAAGAGCCCAAGGAGAGAGGCGGAGACACAGGATAAAAGAGCACGAGGAGATCGGCAGAGACCCAGGATAAAAGAGCACAAGGAGAGCGGCGGAGAGACAGGTTAAAAGAGGTTGAGGAGAGCGGAGACACAGGATAAACGAGAGCAGAGACACAGGATAAAAGAGCCCAAGAAGAGCGGCGGAGACACAGGATAAAAGAGAACGAGGAGAGTGGAGATAGAGGATAAAAGAGCCCAAGGAGAGCGGCGGAGACACAGGATGAAAGAGAACGAGGAGAGTGGAGATAGAGGATAAAAGAGCCCAAGGAGAGCGGCGGAGACACAGGATAAAGGAGCCCGAGGGGAGCAGAGACACAGGATAAAACGTGAGGATGGCAGCGGAGACACAGGATAAAAGATCGCGAGGAGTGTGGCGGAGACACAGGATAAAAGAACACGAGCAGAGCGGCGGAGACACAGGATAAAAGAGCATGAGGAGAGCGGCGGAGACACAGGATAAAAGAGGTTGAGGAGAGCGGAGACACAGGATAAAAGAGCACGAGGAGAGCGGCGGAGACACAGGATAAAAGATCGCGAGAAGAACGTAGGAGACGCAGGGTAAAAGAGCCCGAGAAGAGCGGCGGAGACACAGGATAAAAGAGCCCAAGAAGAGTGGCGGAGACACAGGATAAAAAAGACCGAGAAGTGCAGCGGAGACACAGTATAAAAGAGCGCGGGGAGAGCGGCGGAGACTCAGGATAAAAGACCCCGAGGAGAGTGGTGGAGACACAGGATAAAGGAGCACCAGGAGAGCGGGAACACAGGATAAAGGAGCCCGAGGGGAGCGGAGACACAGGATAAAACCTGAGGATAGTGGCGGAGACACAGGACAAAGGATCGCGAGGAGAGCGGCGGAGACACAGGATAAAAGAGCCCGAGGAGAGCAGCGGAGACACAGGATAAAAGAGCCCAAGGAGAGCAGCGGAGACACAGGATAAAAGAGCGCGAGCAGAGCGGCGGAGACACAAGATAAAGGAGCACGAGGGGAGTGGAGACACAGGTTGAAAGAGCGCGGAGAGAGCGGCGGAGACACAGCATAAAAGAACGTGAGGAGAGCGGAGACACAGGATAAAAGAGCACAAGGAGAGCAGCAGAGAAACAGGATGAAAGATCTTGAGGAGAGCGGCAGAGACACAGGATAAAAGAGCCGGAGAAGAGTGGCCGAGACACAGGATAAAAGAGCGCAGGGAGTGCGGTGGAGACACAGGATGAAAGAGCGCAAGCAGAGTGGCGGAGACACAAGATAAAGGAGCACGAGGGGAGCGGAGACACAGGATAAAAGAGCACAAGGAGAGCAGCGGAGAAACAGGATGAAAGATCTTGAGGAGAGCGGCAGAGACACAGGATAAAAGAGCACGAGGAGAGCAGCGTAGACACAGGATAAAAGTGTGTGACAAGTGCAGTGGAGACACAGGATGAAAGAGCCCGAGAAGTGCAGCATAGACACAGGATAAAAGAGCACAGGGATAGCGGAGACACAGGATAAAAGAGCACAAGCAGAGCGGCGGAGACACAGGATAAAAGAGCACGAAAAGAGCGGCGGAGACACCTGTTAAAAGAGTTTGAGGAGAGCGGAGACACAGGATAAAGGAGAGCAGAGACACAGGATAAAAGAGCCTGAGGAGAGCGGCAGAGACACAGGATAAAAGAGGTTGAGGAGAGCGGAGACACAGGATAAATGAGAGCAGAGACACAGGATAAAAGAGCCCGAGGAGAGCGGCGGAGACACAGGATAAAAGATCGCGAGAAGAACGTAGGAGACGCAGGGTAAAAGAGCCGGAGAAGAGCGGCGGAGACACAGGATAAAAGAGCCCAAGAAGAGTGGCGGAGACACAGGATAAAAAAGACCGAGAAGTGCAGCGGAGACACAGGATAAAAGAGCACGGGGAGAACGGCGGAGACTCAGGATAAAAGAGCCCGAGGAGAGTGGTGGAGACACAGGATAAAGGAGCACGAGGAGAGCGGGAACACAGGATAAAGGAGCCCGAGGAGAGCGGAGACACAGGATAAAACGTGAGGATAGCGGCGGAGACACAGGATAAAAGAGCCGGAGAAGAGTGGCCGAGACACAGGATAAAAGAGCCCGAGAAGAGCGGCGGTGACACAGGATGAAAGAGCGAGGGGAGAGCGGCAGAGACACAGGGTAAAAGAGCGCGAGGAGACCAGCGGAGACACAAGATGAAGGAGCACGAGGAGAGCGGAGACACAGGATAAAAGAGCGCGGAGAGAGCGGCGGAGACACAGCATAAAAGAACGTGAGGAGAGCGGAGACACAGGATAAAAGAGCACAAGGAGAGCAGCAGAGAAACAGGATGAAAGATCTTGAGGAGAGCGGCAGAGACACAGGATAAAAGAGCCGGAGAAGAGTGGCCGAGACACAGGATAAAAGAGCGCAGGGAAGAGCGGCGGAGACACAGGATAAAAGAGAACGAGGAGAGTGGAGATAGAGGATAAAAGAGCCCAAGGAGAGAGGCGGAGACACAGGATAAAAGAGCACGAGCAGAGCGGCGGAGACACAGGATAAAAGAGCACGAGGAGATCGGCAGAGACCCAGGATAAAAGAGCACGAGGAGAGCGGCGGAGAGACAGGTTAAAAGAGGTTGAGGAGAGCGGAGACACAGGATAAACGAGAGCAGAGACACAGGATAAAAGACCCCTAGAAGAGCGTGAGGAGACACAGGATAAAAGAGAACGAGGAGAGTGGAGATAGAGGATAAAAGAGCCCAAGGAGAGCGGCGGAGACACAGGATAAAAGAGAACGAGGAGAGTGGAGATAGAGGATAAAAGAGCCCAAGGAGAGCGGCGGAGACACAGGATAAAGGAGCCCGAGGGGAGCAGCGACACAGGATAAAACGTAAGGATGGCAGCGGAGACACAGGATAAAAGATCGCGAGGAGAGTGGTGGAGACACAGGATAAAAGAGCACGAGCAGAGCGGCGGAGACACAGGATAAAAGAGCATGTGGAGAGCGACGGAGACACCGGATAAAAGAGGTTGAGGAGAGCGGAGACACAGGATAAAAGAGCACGAGGAGAGCGCGGAGACACAGGATAAAAGAGACCGAGAAGTGCAGCGGAGACACAGGATAAAAGAGCGCGGGAAGAGCGGTGGAGACACAGGATAAAAGAGAACGAGGAGAGTGGAGATAGAGGATAAAAGAGCCCAAGGAGAGCGGCGGAGACACAGGATAAAAGAGCACGAGCAGAGCGGCGGAGACACAGGATAAACGAGCACGAGGAGATCGGCGGAGACACTGGATAAAAGAGCACGAGGAGAGCGGCGGAGACACAGGATAAAAGAGTTTAAGGAGAGCGGAGACACAGGATAAAGGAGAGCAGAGACACAGGATAAAAGAGCCCGAGAAGAGCGGCGGAGACAGAGGATAAAAGAGAACGAGGAGAGTGGAGATAGAGGATAAAAGAGCCCAAGGAGAGTGGCGGAGACACAGGATAAAAGAGAATGAGGAGAGTGGAGATAGAGGATAAAAGAGCCCCAGGAGAGCGGCGGAGACACAGGATAAAGGAGCCCGAGGGAAGCAGAGACACAGGATAAAACGTGAGGATGGCAGCGGAGACACTGGATAAAAGATCGCGAGGAGAGTGACGGAGACACAGGATAAAAGAACAGGAGCAGAGCGGCGGAGACACAGGATAAAAGAGCATGAGGAGAGCCGCGGAGACACCGGATAAAAGAGGTTGAGGAGAGCGGAGACACAGGATAAAAGAGCACGAGGAGAGCGGCGGAGACACAGGATAAAAGATCGCGAGAAGAACGTAGGAGACGCAGGGTAAAAGAGCCCGAGAAGAGCGGCGGAGACACAGGATAAAAGAGCCCAAGAAGAGTGGCGGAGACACAGGATAAAAAAGACCGAGAAGTGCAGCGGAGACACAGTATAAAAGAGCGCGGGGAGAGCGGCGGAGACTCAGGATAAAAGAGCCCGAGGAGAGTGGTGGAGACACAGGATAAAGGAGCACCAGGAGAGCGGGAACACAGGATAAAGGAGCCCGAGGGGAGCGGAGACACAGGATAAAACCTGAGGATAGTGGCGGAGACACAGGACAAAGGATCGCGAGGAGAGCGGCGGAGACACAGGATAAAAGAGCCCAAGGAGAGCAGCGGAGACACAGGATAAAAGAGCGCGAGCAGAGCGGCGGAGACACAAGATAAAGGAGCACGAGGGGAGTGGAGACACAGGATGAAAGAGCGCGGAGAGAGCGGCGGAGACACAGCATAAAAGAACGTGAGGAGAGCGGAGACACAGGATAAAAGAGCTCAAGGAGAGCAGCGGAGAAACAGGATGAAAGATCTTGAGGAGAGCGGCAGAGACACAGGATAAAAGAGCCGGAGAAGAGTGGCCGAGACGCAGGATAAAAGAGCGCAGGGAGTGCGGTGGAGACACAGGATGAAAGAGCGCAAGCAGAGCGGCGGAGACACAAGATAAAGGAGCACGAGGGGAGCGGAGACACAGGATAAAAGAGCACAAGGAGAGCAGCGGAGAAACAGGATGAAAGATCTTGAGGAGAGCGGCAGAGACACAGGATAAAAGAGCACGAGGAGAGCAGCGTAGACACAGGATAAAAGAGTGTGACAAGTGCAGCGGAGACACAGGATGAAAGAGCCCGAGAAGTGCAGCATAGACACAGGATAAAAGAGCACAGGGATAGCGGAGACACAGGATAAAAGAGCACAAGCAGAGCGGCGGAGACACAGGATAAAAGAGCACGAAGAGAGCGGCGGAGACACCTGTTAAAAGAGTTTGAGGAGAGCGGAGACACAGGATAAAGGAGAGCAGAGACACAGGATAAAAGAGCCTGAGGAGAGCGGCAGAGACACAGGATAAAAGAGGTTGAGGAGAGCGGAGACACAGGATAAATGAGAGCAGAGACACAGGATAAAAGAGCCCGAGGAGAGCGGCAGAGACACAGGATAAAAGATCGCGAGAAGAACGTAGGAGACGCAGGGTAAAAGAGCCGGAGAAGAGCGGCGGAGACACAGGATAAAAGAGCCCAAGAAGAGTGGCGGAGACACAGGATAAAAAAGACCGAGAAGTGCAGTGGAGACACAGGATAAAAGAGCACGGGGAGAACGGCGGAGACTCAGGATAAAAGAGCCCGAGGAGAGTGGTGGAGACACAGGATAAAGGAGCACGAGGAGAGCGGGAACACAGGATAAAGGAGCCCGAGGGGAGCGGAGACACAGGATAAAACGTGAGGATAGCGGCGGAGACACAGGATAAAAGAGCCGGAGAAGAGTGGCCGAGACACAGGATAAAAGAGCGCAGGGAGAGCGGTGGAGACACAGGATAAAAGATCGCGAGAAGAACGTAGGAGACGCAGGGTAAAAGAGCCGGAGAAGAGCGGCGGAGACACAGGATAAAAGAGCCCAAGAAGAGTGGCGGAGACACAGGATAAAAAAGACCGAGAAGTGCAGCGGAGACACAGGATAAAAGAGGTTGAGGAGAGCGGAGACACAGGATAAATGAGAGCAGAGACACAGGATAAAAGAGCCCGAGGAGAGCGGCGGAGACACAGGATAAAAGATCGCGAGAAGAACATAGGAGACGCAGGGTAAAAGAGCCGGAGAAGAGCGGCGGAGACACAGGATAAAAGAGCCCAAGAAGAGTGGCGGAGACACAGGATAAAAAAGACCGAGAAGTGCAGCGGAGACACAGGATAAAAGAGCGCAGGGAGAGCGGTGGAGAGACAGGATGAAAGAGCGCAAGCAGAGCGGCGGAGACACAAGATAAAGGAGCACGAGGGGAGTGGAGACACAGGATGAAAGAGCGCGGAGAGAGCGGCGGAGACACAGCATAAAAGAATGTGAGGAGAGCGGAGACACAGGATAAAGGAGCACGCGGAGAGTGGAGACACAGGATGAAAGAGTGCGAGGAGAGCGGCGGAGACATAGGATAAAAGAGTGCAGGGAGAGCGGCGGACACACAGCATAAAAGAACGTGAGGAGAGCGGAGACACAGGATAAAGGAGCACGAGGAGAGTGGAGACACAGGATGAAATAGTGCGAGGAGAGCGGCGGAGACATAGGATAAAAGAGTGCAGGGAGAGCGGCGGAGACACAGCATAAAAGAACGTGAGGAGAGCGGAGACACTGGATAAAGGAGCACGAGGAGAGCGGGAACACAGGATACAAGAGCCCGAGCAGAGCAGAGACACAGGATAAAAGAGCGCGGCCAGAGCGGCGGATACACAGGATAAAACATAACGAGGAGAGTGGAGATAGAGGATAAAAGAGCCCAAGGAGAGCGGTGGAGACACAGGAAAAAGGAGCCCGAGGGGAGCAGAGACAGAGAATAAAAGAGCACGAGGAGATCGGCGGAGACACAGGATAAAAGAGGTTGAGGAGAGCGGAGGCACAGGATAAAAGAGCATGAGGAGAGTGGAGACACAGGATGAAAGAGCGCGGAGAGAGCGGCGGAGACGCAGCATAAAAGAACGTGAGGAGAGCGGAGGCACAGAATAAAAGAGCACAGGGAGAGCGGCGGAGACACAGGATAAAAGATCGCGAGGAGAGCAGCGGAGACACAGGATAAAAGATCAAGAGGAGAGCGGCGGAGACACAGGATAAAAGATCACGAGGAGAGCATCGGAGACACAGGATAAAAGAGCCCGAGGAGAGTGGTGGAGACACAGGATAAAGGAGCACGAGGAGAGCGGGAACACAGGATAAAGGAGCCCGAGGGGAGCGGAGACACAGGATAAAAACGTGAGGATAGCGGCGGAGACACAGGATAAAAGAGCCGGAGAAGAGTGGCCGAGACACAGGATAAAAGAGCCCGAGAAGAGCGGCGGTGACACAGGATGAAAGAGCGAGGGGAGAGCGGCAGAGACACAGGGTAAAAGAGCGCGAGGAGACCAGCGGAGACACAAGATGAAGGAGCACGAGGAGAACGGAGACACAGGATAAAAGAGCGCGGGGAGAGCGGCAGAGACACAGGATAAAAGAGAACGAGGAGAGTGGTGACACAGGATAAAAGAGCGCGAGGAGAGCGGAGACACAGGATAAAAGAGCACAAGCAGAGCGGCGGAGAAACAGGATAAAAGATCGTGAGGAGAGCGGCGGAGACACAGGATAAAAGAGCACGAGGAGAGCGGCAGAGACACAGGATAAAAGAGGTTGAGGAGAGCGGAGACACAGGATAAAGGAGAGCAGAGACACAGGATAAAAGAGCCCGAGGAGAGCGGCGGAGACACAGGATAAAAGAGCCCGAGAAGTGCAGCGGAGACACAGGATAAAAGAGCACAGGGAGAGCGGTGGAGACACAGGATGAAAGAGCGCGAGCAGAGCGGCGGAGACACAAGATAAAGGAGCACGAGGGGGGTGGAGACACAGGATGAAAGAGCGCGCAGAGAGCGGCGGAGACACAGCATAAAAGAACGTGAGGAGAGCGGAGACACAGGATAAAGGAGCACGAGGAGAGTAGAGACACAGGATGAAAGAGTGCGAGGAGAGCGGCGGAGACATAGTACAAAAGAGTGCAGGGTGAGCGGCGGAGACACAGCATAAAAGAACGTGAGGAGAGCGGAGACACTGGATAAAGGAGCACGAGGAGAGCGGGAACACAGGATACAAGAGCCCGAGCAGAGCAGAGACACAGGATAAAAGAGCGCGGGGAGAGCGGCGGATACACAGGATAAAAGAGAACGAGGAGAGTGGAGATAGAGGATAAAAGAGCCCAAGGAGAGAGGCGGAGACACAGGATAAAAGAGCACGAGCAGAGCGGCGGAGACACAGGATAAAAGAGCACGAGGAGATCGGCAGAGACCCAGGATAAAAGAGCACGAGGAGAGCGGCGGAGAGACAGGTTAAAAGAGGATGAGGAGAGCGGAGACACAGGATAAACGAGAGCAGAGACACAGGATAAAAGACCCCTAGAAGAGCGGCGGAGACACAGGATAAAAGAGAACGAGGAGAGTGGAGATAGAGGATAAAAGAGCCCAAGGAGAGCGGCGGAGACACAGGATAAAAGAGAACGAGGAGAGTGGAGATAGAGGATAAAAGAGCCCAAGGAGAGCGGCGGAGACACAGGATAAAGGAGCCCTAGGGGAGCAGCGACACAGGATAAAACGTGAGGATGGCAGCGGAGACACAGGATAAAAGATCGCGAGGAGAGTGGTGGAGACACAGGATAAAAGAGCACGAGCAGAGCGGCGGAGACACAGGATAAAAGAGCATGAGGAGAGCGACGGAGACACCGGATAAAAGAGGTTGAGGAGAGCGGAGACACAGGATAAAAGAGCACGAGGAGAGCGCGGAGACACAGGATAAAAGAGACCGAGAAGTGCAGCGGAGACACAGGATAAAAGAGCACGAGCAGAGCGGCGGAGACACAGGATAAACGAGCACGAGGAGATCGGCGGAGACACTGGATAAAAGAGCACGAGGAGAGCGGCGGAGACACAGGATAAAAGAGTTTAAGGAGAGCGGAGACACAGGATAAAGGAGAGCAGAGACACAGGATAAAAGAGCCCGAGAAGAGCGGCGGAGACAGAGGATAAAAGAGAACGAGGAGAGTGGAGATAGAGGATAAAAGAGCCCAAGGAGAGCGGCGGAGACACAGGATAAAAGAGAATGAGGAGAGTGGAGATAGAGGATAAAAGAGCCCCAGGAGAGCGGCGGAGACACAGGATAAAGGAGCCCGAGGGGAGCAGAGACACAGGATAAAACGTGAGGATGGCAGCGGAGACACAGGATAAAAGATCGCGAGGAGAGTGACGGAGACACAGGATAAAAGAACAGGAGCAGAGCGGCGGAGACACAGGATAAAAGAGCATGAGGAGAGCCGCGGAGACACCGGATAAAAGAGGTTGAGTAGAGCGGAGACACAGGATAAATGAGAGCAGAGACACAGGATAAAAGAGCCCGAGGAGAGCGGCGGAGACACAGGATAAAAGAGCCCAAGAAGAGTGGCGGAGACACAGGATAAAAAAGACCGAGAAGTGCAGCGGAGACACAGGATAGAAGAGCGCGGGGAGAGTGGCGGAGACACAGGATAAAAGAGCCCGAGGAGAGTGGTGGAGACACAGGATAAAGGAGCACGAGGAGAGCGGGAACACAGGATAAAGGAGCCCGAGGGGAGCGGAGACACAGGATAAAAGAGGTTGAGGAGAGCGGAGACACAGGATAAATGAGAGCAAAGACACAGGATAAAAGAGCCCGAGGAGAGCGGCGGAGACACAGGATAAAAGATCGCGAGAAGAACGTAGGAGACGCAGGGTAAAAGAGCCGGAGAAGAGCGGCGGAGACACAGGATAAAAGAGCCCAAGAAGAGTGGCGGAGACACAGGATAAAAAAGACCGAGAAGGGCAGCGGAGACACAGGATAAAAGAGCACGGGGAGAACGGCGGAGACTCAGGATAAAAGAGCCCGAGGAGAGTGGTGGAGACACAGGATAAAGGAGCACGAGGAGAGCGGGAACACAGGATAAAGGAGCCCGAGGGGAGCGGAGACACAGGATAAAACGTGAGGATAGCGGCGGAGACACAGGATAAAAGAGCCGGAGAAGAGTGGCCGAGACACAGGATAAAAGAGCGCAGGGAGAGCGGTGGAGACACAGGATAAAAGATCGCGAGAAGAACGTAGGAGACGCAGGGTAAAAGAGCCGGAGAAGAGCGGCGGAGACACAGGATTAAAGAGCCCAAGAAGAGTGGCGGAGACACAGGATAAAAAAGCCCGAGAAGTGCAGCGGAGACACAGGATAAAAGAGCGCGGGGAGAACGGCGGAGACTCAGGATAAAAGAGCCCGAGGAGAGTGGTGGAGACACAGGATAAAGGAGCACGAGGAGAGCGGGAACACAGGATAAAGGAGCCCGAGGGGAGCGGAGACACAGGATAAAACGTGAGGATAGCGGCGGAGACACAGGATAAAAGAGCCGGAGAAGAGTGGCCGAGACACAGGAAAGAAGAGCGCAGGGAGAGCGGTGGAGACACAGGATGAAAGAGCGCAAGCAGAGCGGCGGAGACACAAGATAAAGGAGCACGAGGGGAGTGGAGACACAGGATGAAAGAGCGCGGAGAGAGCGGCGGAGACACAGCATAAAAGAGCCCGAGGAGAGTGGTGGAGACACAGGATAAAGAAGCACGAGGAGAGTGGAGACACAGGATGAAATAGTGCGAGGAGAGCGGCGGAGACATAGGATAAAAGAGTGCAGGGAGAGCGGCGGAGACACAGCATAAAAGAACGTGAGGAGAGCGGAGACACTGGATAAAGGAGCACGAGGAGAGCGGGAACACAGGATACAAGAGCTCGAGCAGAGCAGAGACTCAGGATAAAAGAGCGCGGCAAGAGCAGCGGATACACAGGATAAAACATAACGAGGAGAGTGGAGATAGAGGATAAAAGAGCCCAAGGAGAGCGGTGGAGACACAGGAAAAAGGAGCCCGAGGGGAGCAGAGACAGAGAATAAAAGAGCACGAGGAGATCGGCGGAGACACAGGATAAAAGAGGTTGAGGAGAGTGGAGGCACAGGATAAAAGAGCATGAGGAGAGTGGAGACACAGGATGAAAGAGCGCGGAGAGAGCGGCGGAGACGCAGCATAAAAGAACGTGAGGAGAGCGGAGGCACAGAATAAAAGAGCACAGGGAGAGCGGCGGAGACACAGGATAAAAGAGAACGAGGAGAGTGGAGATAGAGGGTAAAAGAGCCCAAGGAGAGCGGCGGAGACACAGGATAAAAGATCGCGAGGAGAGCAGCGGAGACACAGGATAAAAGATCAAGAGGAGAGCGGCGGAGACACAGGATAAAAGATCACGAGGAGAGCGTCGGAGACACAGGATAAAAGAGCCCGAGGAGAGTGGTGGAGACACAGGATAAAGGAGCACGAGGAGAGCGGGAACACAGGATAAAGGAGCCCGAGGGGAGCGGAGACACAGGATAAAAACGTGAGGATAGCGGCGGAGACACAGGATAAAAGAGCCGGAGAAGAGTGGCCGAGACACAGGATAAAAGAGCCCGAGAAGAGCGGCGGTGACACAGGATGAAAGAGCGAGGGGAGAGCGGCAGAGACACAGGGTAAAAGAGCGCGAGGAGACCAGCGGAGACACAAGATGAAGGAGCACGAGGAGAGCGGAGACACAGGATAAAAGAGCGCGGGGAGAGCGGCAGAGACACAGGATAAAAGAGAACGAGGAGAGTGGTGACACAGGATAAAAGAGCACGAGGAGAGCGGAGACACAGGATAAAAGAGCACAAGCAGAGCGGCGGAGAAACAGGATAAAAGATCGTGAGGAGAGCGGCGGAGACACAGGATAAAAGAGCACGAGGAGAGCGGCAGAGACACAGGATAAAAGAGGTTGAGGAGAGCGGAGACACAGGATAAAGGAGAGCAGAGACACGGGATAAAAGAGCCCCAGGAGAGCGGCGGAGACACAGGATAAAAGAGCCCGAGAAGTGCAGCGGAGACACAGGATAAAAGAGCACAGGGAGAGCGGTGGAGACACAGGATGAAAGAGCGCGAGCAGAGCGGCGGAGACACAAGATAAAGGAGCACGAGGGGGGTGGAGACACAGGATGAAAGAGCGCGGAGAGAGCGGCGGAGACACAGCATAAAAGAACGTGAGGAGAGCGGAGACACAGGATAAAGGAGCACGAGGAGAGTGGAGACACAGGATGAAAGAGTGCGAGGAGAGCGGCGGAGACATAGTACAAAAGAGTGCAGGGAGAGCGGCGGAGACACAGCATAAAAGAACGTGAGGAGAGCGGAGACACTGGATAAAGGAGCACGAGGAGAGCGGGAACACAGGATACAAGAGCCCGAGCAGAGCAGAGACACAGGATAAAAGAGCGCGGGGAGAGCGGCGGATACACAGGATAAAAGAGAACGAGGAGAGTGGAGATAGAGGATAAAAGAGCCCAAGGAGAGCGGTGGAGACACAGGAAAAAGGAGCCCGAGGGGAGCAGAGACAGAGAATAAAAGAGCACGAGGAGATCGGCGGAGACACAGGATAAAAGAGCATGAGGAGAGCGGCGGAGACAGCGGATAAAAGAGGTTGAGGAGAGCGGAGACACAGGATAAAGGAGAGCAGAGACACAGGATAAAAGAGCCCGAGAAGAGCGGCGGAGACACAGGATAAAAGAGACCGAGAAGTGCAGCGGAGACACAGGATAAAAGAGCGCGGGAAGAGCAGCGGAGACACAGGATAAAAGAGACCGAGAAGTGCAGCGGAGACAAGGATAAAAGAGCGTGGGAAGAGCGGCGGAGACACAGGATAAAAGAGAACAAAGAGAGTGGAGATAAAGGATAAAAGAGCCCAAGGAGAGAGGCGGAGACACAGGATAAAAGAGCACGAGCAGAGCGGCGGAGACACAGGATAAAAGAGCACGAGGAGATCGGCGGAGACACAGGATAAAAGAGCATGAGGAGAGCGGCGGAGACAGCGGATAAAAGAGGTTGAGGAGAGCGGAGACACAGGATAAAGGAGAGCAGAGACACAGGATAAAAGAGCCCGAGAAGAGCGGCGGAGACACAGGATAAAAGAGACCGAGAAGTGCAGCGGAGACACAGGATAAAAGAGCGCGGGAAGGGCGGCGGAGACACAGGATAAAAGAGAACGAGGAGAGTGGAGATAGAGGATAAAAGAGCCCAAGGAGAGAGGCGGAGACACAGGATAAAAGAGCACGAGCAGAGCGGCGGAGACACAGGATAAGAGCACGAGGAGATCGGCAGAGACCCAAGATAAAAGAGCACGAGGAGAGCGGCGGAGAGACAGGTTAAAAGAGGTTGAGGAGAGCGGAGACACAGGATAAACGAGAGCAGAGACACAGGATAAAAGACCCCTAGAAGAGCGGCGGAGACACAGGATAAAAGAGAACGAGGAGAGTGGAGATAGAGGATAAAAGAGCCCAAGGAGAGCAGCGGAGACACAGGATAAAAGAGAACGAGGAGAGTGGAGAGAGAGGATAAAAGAGCCCAAGGAGAGCGGCGGAGACACAGGATAAAGGAGCCCGAGGGGAGCAGCGACACAGGATAAAACGTGAGGATGGCAGCGGAGACACAGGATAAAAGATCGCGAGGAGAGTGGTGGAGACACAGGATAAAAGAGCACGAGCAGAGCGGCGGAGACACAGGATAAAAGAGCATGAGGAGAGCGGCGGAGACACCGGATAAAAGAGGTTGAGGAGAGCGGAGACACAGGACAAAAGAGCACGAGGAGAGCGGCGGAGAGACAGGATAAAAGAGACCGAGAAGTGCAGCGGAGACACAGGATAAAAGAGCGCGGGAAGAGCGGTGGAGACACAGGATAAAAGAGAACGAGGAGAGTGGAGATAGAGGATAAAAGAGCCCAAGGAGAGCGGCGGAGACACAGGATAAAAGATCGCGAGGAGAGCAGCGGAGACACAGGATAAAAGAGCCCGAGGAGAGTGGTGGAGACACAGGATAAAGGAGCACGAGGAGAGCGGGAACACAGGATAAAGGAGCCCGAGAAGAGCGGCGGTGACACAGGATGAAAGAGCGAGGGGAGAGCGGCAGAGACACAGGGTAAAAGAGCGCGAGGAGACCAGCGGAGACACAAGATGAAGGAGCACGAGGAGAGCGGAGACACAGGATAAAAGAGCACGGGGAGAGCGGCAGAGACACAGGATAAAAGAGAACGAGGAGAGTGGTGACACAGGATAAAAGAGCACGAGGAGAGCGGAGACACAGGATAAAAGAGCACAAGCAGAGCGGCGGAGAAACAGGATAAAAGATCGTGAGGAGAGCGGCGGAGACACAGGATAAAAGAGCACGAGGAGAGCGGCAGAGACACAGGATAAAAGAGGTTGAGGAGAGCGGAGACACAGGATAAAGGAGAGCAGAGACACAGGATAAAAGAGCCCCAGGAGAGCGGCGGAGACACAGGATAAAAGAGCCCGAGAAGTGCAGCGGAGACACAGGATAAAAGAGCACAGGGAGAGCGGTGGAGACACAGGATGAAAGAGCGCGAGCAGAGCGGCGGAGACACAAGATAAAGGAGCACGAGGGGGGTGGAGACACAGGATGAAAGAGCGCGGAGAGAGCGGCGGAGACACAGCATAAAAGAACGTGAGGAGAGCGGAGACACAGGATAAAGGAGCACGAGGAGAGTGGAGACACAGGATGAAAGAGTGCGAGGAGAGCGGCGGAGACATAGTACAAAAGAGTGCAGGGAGAGCGGCGGAGACACAGCATAAAAGAACGTGAGGAGAGCGGAGACACTGGATAAAGGAGCACGAGGAGAGCGGGAACACAGGATACAAGAGCCCGAGCAGAGCAGAGACACAGGATAAAAGAGCGCGGGGAGAGCGGCGGATACACAGGATAAAAGAGAACGAGGAGAGTGGAGATAGAGGATAAAAGAGCCCAAGGAGAGCGGTGGAGACACAGGAAAAAGGAGCCCGAGGGGAGCAGAGACAGAGAATAAAAGAGCACGAGGAGATCGGCGGAGACACAGGATAAAAGAGCATGAGGAGAGCGGCGGAGACAGCGGATAAAAGAGGTTGAGGAGAGCGGAGACACAGGATAAAGGAGAGCAGAGACACAGGATAAAAGAGCCCGAGAAGAGCGGCGGAGACACAGGATAAAAGAGACCGAGAAGTGCAGCGGAGACACAGGATAAAAGAGCGCGGGAAGAGCGGCGGAGACACAGGATAAAAGAGACCGAGAAGTGCAGCGGAGACAAGGATAAAAGAGCCTGGGAAGAGCGGCGGAGACACAGGATAAAAGAGAACGAGGAGAGTGGAGATAAAGGATAAAAGAGCCCAAGGAGAGAGGCGGAGACACAGGATAAAAGAGCACGAGCAGAGCGGCGGAGACACAGGATAAAAGAGCACGAGGAGATCGGCGGAGACACAGGATAAAAGAGCATGAGGAGAGCGGCGGAGACAGCGGATAAAAGAGGTTGAGGAGAGCGGAGACACAGGATAAAGGAGAGCAGAGACACAGGATAAAAGAGCCCGAGAAGAGCGGCGGAGACACAGGATAAAAGAGACCGAGAAGTGCAGCGGAGACACAGGATAAAAGAGCGCGGGAAGTGCGGCGGAGACACAGGATAAAAGAGAACGAGGAGAGTGGAGATAGAGGATAAAAGAGCCCAAGGAGAGAGGCGGAGACACGGGATAAAAGAGCACGAGCAGAGCGGCGGAGACACAGGATAAAAGAGCACGAGGAGATCGGCAGAGACCCAGGATAAAAGAGCACGAGGAGAGCGGAGGAGAGACAGGTTAAAAGAGGTTGAGGAGAGCGGAGACACAGGATAAACGAGAGCAGAGACACAGGATAAAAGACCCCTAGAAGAGCGGCGGAGACACAGGATAAAAGAGAACGAGGAGAGTGGAGATAGAGGATAAAAGAGCCCAAGGAGAGCGGCGGAGACACAGGATAAAAGAGAACGAGGAGAGTGGAGATAGAGGATAAAAGAGCCCAAGGAGAGCGGCGGAGACACAGGATAAAGGAGCCCGAGGGGAGCAGCGACACAGGATAAAACGTGAGGATGGCAGCGGAGACACAGGATAAAAGATCGCGAGGAGAGTGGTGGAGACACAGGATAAAAGAGCACGAGCAGAGCGGCGGAGACACAGGATAAAAGAGCATGAGGAGAGCGGCGGAGACACCGGATAAAAGAGGTTGAGGAGAGCGGAGACACAGGACAAAAGAGCACGAGGAGAGCGGCGGAGAGACAGGATAAAAGAGACCGAGAAGTGCAGCGGAGACACAGGATAAAAGAGCGCGGGAAGAGCGGTGGAGACACAGGATAAAAGAGAACGAGGAGAGTGGAGATAGAGGATAAAAGAGCCCAAGGAGAGCGGCGGAGACACAGGATAAAAGAGCACGAGCAGAGCGGCGGAGACACAGGATAAAAGACTGCGAGGCGAGTGGAGACAGAGTAAAAGAGCACGAGGCGAGCGGCAGAGACACAGGATAAAAGAGAGAGAGGACAACGGCGTAGACACATGGTAAAAGAGCACGAGGAGAGCAGCGGAGACACAGGATAAGAGAGCACCTAGGAGAGCGGCGGAGACACAGGATAAAAGAGCACGAGGAGAGCGGAGACACAGGATAAAAGAGCGCGAGGAGAACGGAGACACAGGATAAAAGAGCCCGAGAAGAGCGGTGGAGACACAGGATAAAAGAGCCCGAGAAGAGTGGCGGAGACACAGGATAAAAGAGCCTGAGAAGACCGGCGGTGACACAGGATGAAAGAGCGAGGGGAGAGCGGCGGTGACACAGGGTAAAAGAGCGCGAGGAGACCAGTGCAGACACAAGATGAAGGAGCACGAGGAGAGCGGAGACACAGGATAAAAGAGCGCGGGGAGAGCGGCAGAGACACAGGATAAAAGAGAACGAGGAGAGTGGAGACACAGGATAAAAGAGCACGAGGAGAGCGGAGACACAGGATAAAAGAGCACAGGGATAGCGGAGACACAGGATAAAAGAGCACAAGCAGAACGGCGGAGACACAGGATAAAAGAGCACGAAGAGAGCGGCGGAGACACCTGATAAAAGAGTTTGAGGAGAGCAGAGACACAGGATAAAGGAGAGCAGAGACACAGGATAAAAGAGCCTGAGGAGAGCGGCAGAGACACAGGATAAAAGAGGTTGAGGAGAGCAGAGACACAGGATAAATGAGAGCAGAGACACAGGATAAAAGAGCCCGAGGAGAGCGGCAGAGACACAGGATAAAAGATGGCGAGAAGAACGTAGGAGACGCAGGGTAAAAGAGCCCGAGAAGAGCGGCAGAGACACAGGATAAAAGACCCCAAGAAGAGTGGCGGAGACACAGGATAAAAAAGACCGAGAAGTGCAGCGGAGACACAGGATAAAAGAGCCCGAGGAGAGCGGCGGAGACACAGGATAAAAGATCGCGAGGAGAGCAGCAGAGACACAAGATAAAGGAGCACGAGGAGAGTGGAGACACAGGATGAAAAAGCACGGAGAGAGTGGCGGAGACACAGGATAAAAGAGCACAAGGAGAGAGGCGGAGACACAGGATAAAAGAGCACGAGGAGAGCGGAGACACAGGATAAAAGAGCGCGAGGAGAACGGAGACACAGGATAAAAGAGCCCGAGAAGAGCGGTGGAGACACAGGATAAAAAGCCCGAGAAGAGTGGCGGAGACACAGGATAAAAGAGCACAAGCAGAGCGGCGGAGACACAGGATAAAAGAGCACGAAGAGAGCGGCGGAGACACCTGATAAAAGAGTTTGAGGAGAGCGGAGACACAGGATAAAGGAGAGCAGAGACACAGGATAAAAGAGCCTGAGGAGAGCGGCAGAGACACAGGATAAAAGAGGTTGAGGAGAGCGGAGACACAGGATAAATGAGAGCAGAGACACAGGATAAAAGATCCCGAGGAGAGCGGCGGAGACACAGGATAAAAGATCGCGAGAAGAACGTAGGAGACGCAGGGTAAAAGAGCCCGAGAAGAGCGGCGGAGACACAAGATAAAAGAGCCCAAGAAGAGTGGCGGAGACACAGGATAAAAAAGACCGAGAAGTGCAGCGGAGACACAGGATAAAAGAGCGCAGGGAGAGCGGCGGAGACTCAGGATAAAAGAGCCCGAGGAGAGTGGTGGAGACACAGGATAAAGGAGCACGAGGAGAGTGGGAACACAGGATAAAGGAGCCTGAGGGGAGCGGAGACACAGGATAAAATGTGAGGATAGCGGCGGAGACACAGGACAAAAGATCGCGAGGAGAGCGGCGGAGACACAGGATAAAAGAGCACGAGGAGAGCGGCGGAGACACAGGATAAAAGATCGCGAGGAGAGCAGCGGAGACACAAGATAAAGGAGCACGAGGAGAGTGGAGACACAGGATGAAAAAGCGCGGAGAGAGCGGCGGAAACACAGCATAAAAGAACGTGGGGAGAACGGAGACACAGGATAAAAAAGCACGAGGAGAGTGGTGGAGACACATGATTAAAGAGAGCAGGGAGAGCGGGGGAGTCACAGGATAAAAAAGAGCAAGGAGAGCAGTGGAAACACAGGATAAGAGAGTGCGAGGAGAGCGGAGACACAGGATAAAAGACCGCAAGGCGAGTGGAGACAGAGTAAAAGAGCACGAGGCGAGCGGCAGAGACACAGGATAAAAGAGAGAGAGGACAACGGCGTAGACACATGGTAAAAGAGCACGAGGAGAGCAGCGGAGACACAGGATAAGAGAGCACGGGGAGAGCGGAGACACAGGATAAAAGAGCCCGAGGAGAGTGGCGGAGACACAGGATAAAAGAGCACAAGGAGAGAGGCGGAGGCACAGGATAAAAGAGCACCTAGGAGAGCGGCGGAGACACAGGATAAAAGAGCACGAGGAGAGCGGAGACACTGGATAAAAGAGCGCGAGGAGAACGGAGACACAGGATAAAAGAGCCCGAGAAGAGCGGTGGTGACACAGGATAAAAGAGCCCGAGAAGAGTGGCGGAGACAGGATAAAAGAGCCCGAGAAGACCGGCAGTGACACAGGATGAAAGAGCGCGAGGAGACCAGCGGAGACACAAGATGAAGGAGCACGAGGAGAGTGGAGACACAGGATAAAAGATCACGGGGAGAGCGGCAGAGACACAGGATAAAAGAGAACGAGGAGAGCGGAGACACAGGAGAAAAGAGCACGAGGAGAGCGGAGACACAGGATAAAAGAGCACAAGCAGAGCGGCGGAGAAACAGAATAAAAGATCGTGAGGAGAGCGGCGGAGACACAGGATAAAAGAGCACGAGGAGAGCGGCAGAGACACAGGATAAAAGAGGTTGAGGAGAGCGGAGACACAGGATAAAGGAGAGCAGAGACACAGGATAAAAGAGCCCGAGGAGAGCGGCGGAGACACAGGATAAAAGAGCCCGAGAAGTGCAGCGGAGACACAAGATAAAGGAGCACAAGGGGAGTGGAGACACAGGATGAAAGAGCGCGGAGAGAGCGGCGGAGACACAGCATAAAAGAATGTGAGGAGAGCGGAGACACAGGATAAAGGAGCACGAGGAGAGTGGAGACACAGGATGAAAGAGTGCGAGGAGAGCGGCGGAGACATAGGATAAAAGAGTGCAGGGAGAGCGGCGGAGACACAGCATAAAAGAACGTGAGGAGAGCAGAGACACTGGATAAAGGAGCACGAGGAGAGCGGGAACACAGGATACAAGAGCCCGAGCAGAGCAGAGACACAGGATAAAAGAGCGCGGGGAGAGCGGCGGATACACAGGATAAAAGAGAACGAGGAGAGTGGAGATAGAGGATAAAAGAGCCCAAGGAGAGCGGTGGAGACACAGGAAAAAGGAGCCCGAGGGGAGCAGAGACAGAGAATAAAAGAGCACGAGGAGATCGGCGGGGACACAGGATAAAAGAGACCGAGAAGTGCAGCGGAGACACAGGATAAAAGAGCGCGGGAAGAGCGGTGGAGACACAGGATAAAAGAGAACGATGAGAGTGGAGATAGAGGATAAAAGAGCCCAAGGAGAGCGGCGGAGACACAGGATAAAAGAGCACGAGCAGAGCGGCGGAGACACAGGATAAAAGAGCATGAGGAGATCGGCAGAGACCCAGGATAAAAGAGCACGAGGAGAGCGGTGGAGACACAGGTTAAAAGAGGTTGAGGAGAGCGGAGACACAGGATAAACGAGAGCAGAGACACAGGATAAAAGAGCCCGAGAAGAGCGGCGGAGACACAGGATAAAAGAGAACGAGGAGAGTGGAGATAGAGGATAAAAGAGCCCAAGGAGAGCGGCGGAGACACAGGATAAAAGAGAACGAGGAGAGTGGAGATAGAGGATAAAAGAGCCCAAGGAGAGCAGCGGAGACACAGGATAAAGGAGCCCGAGGGGAGCAGCGACACAGGATAAAACGTGAGGATGGCAGCGGAGACACAGGATAAAAGATCGCGAGGAGAGTGGCGGAGACACAGGATAAAAGAACACGAGCAGAGCGGCGGAGACACAGGATAAAAGAGCATGAGGAGAGCGGCGGAGACACCGGATAAAAGAGGTTGAGGAGAGCGGAGACACAGGATAAAAGAGCACGAGGAGAGCGGCGGAGACACAGGATAAAAGATCGCGAGAAGAACGTAGGAGACGCAGGGTAAAAGAGCCCGAGAAGAGCGGCGGAGACACAGGATAAAAGAGCCCAAGAAGAGTGGCGGAGACACAGGATAAAAAAGACCGAGAAGTGCAGCGGAGACACAGGATAAAAGAGCGCGGGGAGAACGGCGGAGACTCAGGATAAAAGAGCCCGAGGAGAGTGGTGGAGACACAGGATAAAGGAGCACGAGGAGAGCGGGAACACAGGATAAAGGAGCCCGAGGGGAGCGGAGACACAGGATAAAACGTGAGGATAGCGGCGGTGACACAGGACAAAAGATCGCGAGGAGAGCGGCGGAGACACAGGATAAATGAGCACGAGGCGAGCGGCAGAGACACAGGATAAAAGAGAGAGAGGACAACGGCGTAGACACATGGTAAAAGAGCACGAGGAGAGCAGCGGAGACACAGGATAAGAGAGCACGGGGAGAGCGGAGACGCAGGACAAAAGATCGCGAGGAGAGCGGCGGAGACACAGGATAAAAGAGAACGAGGAGAGTGGAGACACAGGATGAAAGAGCGCGAGGAGAGCGGAGACACAGGATAAAAGAGCACAAGCAGAGCGGCGGAGAAACAGGATAAAAGATCGTGAGGAGAGCGGCGGAGACACAGGATAAAAGAGCCCGAGGAGAGCGGCGGAGACACAGCATAAAAGAACGTGAGGAGAGCGGAGACACAGGATAAAGGAGCACGAGGAGAGTGGAGACACAGGATGAAAGAGTGCGAGGAGAGCGGCGGAGACATAGGATAAAAGAGTGCAGGGAGAGCGGCGGAGACACAGCATAAAAGAACGTGAGGAGAGCGGAGACACTGGATAAAGGAGCACGAGGAGAGCGGGAACACAGGATACAAGAGCCCGAGCAGAGCAGAGACACAGGATAAAAGAGCGCGGGGAGAGCGGCGGAGACACAGGATAAAAGAGAACGAGGAGAGTGGAGATAGAGGATAAAAGAGCCCAAGGAGAGCGGTGGAGACACAGGAAAAAGGAGCCCGAGGGGAGCAGAGACAGAGAATAAAAGAGCACGAGGAGATCGGCGGAGACACAGGATAAAAGAGCATGAGGAGAGCGGCGGAGGCACCGGATAAAAGAGGTTGAGGAGAGCGGAGACACAGGATAAAGGAGAGCAGAGACACAGGATAAAAGAGCCCGAGAAGAGCGGCAGAGACACAGGATAAAAGAGCGCGGGAAGAGCAGTGGAGACACAGGATAAAAGAAAACGAGGAGAGTGGAGATAGAGGATAAAAGAGCCCAAGGAAAGCGGCGGAGACACAGGATAAAAGAGCACGAGCAGAGCGGCGGAGACACAGGATAAAAGAGCACGAGGAGATCGGCAGAGACCCAGGATAAAAGAGCACGAGGAGAGCGGCGGAGACACAGGTTAAAAAAGGTTGAGGAGAGCGGAGACACAGGATAAACGAGAGCAGAGACACAGGATAAAAGAGCCCAAGGAGAGCGGCGGAGACAAAGGATAAAGGAGCCCGAGGGGAGCAGCGACACAGGATAAAACGTGAGGATGGCAGCGGAGACACAGGATAAAAGATCGCGAGGAGAGTGGCGGAGACACAGGATAAAAGAACACGAGCAGAGCGGCGGAGACACAGGATAAAAGAGCATGAAGAGAGCGGCGGAGACACCGGATAAAAGAGGTTGAGGAGAGCGGAGACACAGGATAAAAGAGCACGAGGAGAGCGCAGAGACACAGGATAAAAGATCGCGAGAAGAAAGTAGGAGACGCAGGGTAAAAGAGCCCGAGAAGAGCGGCGGAGACACAGGATAAAAGAGCCCAAGAAGAGTGGCGGAGACACAGGATAAAAAAGACCGAGAAGTGCAGCGGAGACACAGGATAAAAGAGCGCGGGGAGAGCGGCGGAGACTCAGGATAAAAGAGCCCGAGGAGAGTGGTGGAGACACAGGATAAAGGAGCACGAGGAGAGCGGGAACACAGGATAAAGGAGCCCGAGGGGAGCGGAGACACAGGATGAAACGTGAGGATAGCGGCGGAGACACAGGATAAAAGATCGCGAGGAGAGCGGCGGAGACACAGGATAAAAGAGCACGAGGAGAGCGGCGGAGACACAGGATAAAAGATCGCGAGGAGAGCAGCGGAGACACAAGATAAAGGAGCACGAGGAGAGTGGAGACACAGAATGAAAAAGCGCAGAGAGAGCGGCGTAAACACAGCATAAAAGAACGTGAGGAGAACGGAGACACAGGATAAAAAAGCACGAGGAGAGTGGTGGAGACACATGATTAAAGAGAGCAGGGAGAGCGGGGGAGTCACAGGATAAAAGAGAGCAAGGAGAGCAGTGGAAACACAGGATAAGAGACCGCGAGGAGAGCGGAGACACAGGATAAAAGACTGCGAGGCGAGTGGAGACAGAGTAAAAGAGCACGAGGCGAGCGGCAGAGACACAGGATAAAAGAGAGAGAGGACAACGGCGTAGACACATGGTAAAAGAGCACGAGGAGAGCAGCGGAGACACAGGATAAGAGAGCACCTAGGAGAGCGGCGGAGACACAGGATAAAAGAGCACGAGGAGAGCGGAGACACAGGATAAAAGAGCGCGAGGAGAACGGAGACACAGGATAAAAGAGCCCGAGAAGAGCGGTGGAGACACAGGATAAAAGAGCCCGAGAAGAGTGGCGGAGACACAGGATAAAAGAGCCTGAGAAGACCGGCGGTGACACAGGATGAAAGAGCGAGGGGAGAGCGGCGGTGACACAGGGTAAAAGAGCGCGAGGAGACCAGTGGAGACACAAGATGAAGGAGCACGAGGAGAGCGGAGACACAGGATAAAAGAGCGCGGGGAGAGCGGCAGAGACACAGGATAAAAGAGAACGAGGAGAGTGGAGACACAGGATAAAAGAGCACGAGGAGAGCGGAGACACAGGATAAAAGAGCACAGGGATAGCGGAGACACAGGATAAAAGAGCACAAGCAGAACGGCGGAGACACAGGATAAAAGAGCACGAAGAGAGCGGCGGAGACACCTGATAAAAGAGTTTGAGGAGAGCAGAGACACAGGATAAAGGAGAGCAGAGACACAGGATAAAAGAGCCTGAGGAGAGCGGCAGAGACACAGGATAAAAGAGGTTGAGGAGAGCAGAGACACAGGATAAATGAGAGCAGAGACACAGGATAAAAGAGCCCGAGGAGAGCGGCAGAGACACAGGATAAAAGATGGCGAGAAGAACGTAGGAGACGCAGGGTAAAAGAGCCCGAGAAGAGCGGCAGAGACACAGGATAAAAGACCCCAAGAAGAGTGGCGGAGACACAGGATAAAAAAGACCGAGAAGTGCAGCGGAGACACAGGATAAAAGAGCCCGAGGAGAGCGGCGGAGACACAGGATAAAAGATCGCGAGGAGAGCAGCAGAGACACAAGATAAAGGAGCACGAGGAGAGTGGAGACACAGGATGAAAAAGCACGGAGAGAGTGGCGGAGACACAGGATAAAAGAGCACAAGGAGAGAGGCGGAGACACAGGATAAAAGAGCACGAGGAGAGCGGAGACACAGGATAAAAGAGCGCGAGGAGAACGGAGACACAGGATAAAAGAGCCCGAGAAGAGCGGTGGAGACACAGGATAAAAAGCCCGAGAAGAGTGGCGGAGACACAGGATAAAAGAGCACAAGCAGAGCGGCGGAGACACAGGATAAAAGAGCACGAAGAGAGCGGCGGAGACACCTGATAAAAGAGTTTGAGGAGAGCGGAGACACAGGATAAAGGAGAGCAGAGACACAGGATAAAAGAGCCTGAGGAGAGCGGCAGAGACACAGGATAAAAGAGGTTGAGGAGAGCGGAGACACAGGATAAATGAGAGCAGAGACACAGGATAAAAGATCCCGAGGAGAGCGGCGGAGACACAGGATAAAAGATCGCGAGAAGAACGTAGGAGACGCAGGGTAAAAGAGCCCGAGAAGAGCGGCGGAGACACAAGATAAAAGAGCCCAAGAAGAGTGGCGGAGACACAGGATAAAAAAGACCGAGAAGTGCAGCGGAGACACAGGATAAAAGAGCGCAGGGAGAGCGGCGGAGACTCAGGATAAAAGAGCCCGAGGAGAGTGGTGGAGACACAGGATAAAGGAGCACGAGGAGAGTGGGAACACAGGATAAAGGAGCCTGAGGGGAGCGGAGACACAGGATAAAATGTGAGGATAGCGGCGGAGACACAGGACAAAAGATCGCGAGGAGAGCGGCGGAGACACAGGATAAAAGAGCACGAGGAGAGCGGCGGAGACACAGGATAAAAGATCGCGAGGAGAGCAGCGGAGACACAAGATAAAGGAGCACGAGGAGAGTGGAGACACAGGATGAAAAAGCGCGGAGAGAGCGGCGGAAACACAGCATAAAAGAACGTGGGGAGAACGGAGACACAGGATAAAAAAGCACGAGGAGAGTGGTGGAGACACATGATTAAAGAGAGCAGGGAGAGCGGGGGAGTCACAGGATAAAAAAGAGCAAGGAGAGCAGTGGAAACACAGGATAAGAGAGTGCGAGGAGAGCGGAGACACAGGATAAAAGACCGCAAGGCGAGTGGAGACAGAGTAAAAGAGCACGAGGCGAGCGGCAGAGACACAGGATAAAAGAGAGAGAGGACAACGGCGTAGACACATGGTAAAAGAGCACGAGGAGAGCAGCGGAGACACAGGATAAGAGAGCACGGGGAGAGCGGAGACGCAGGATAAAAGAGCCCGAGGAGAGTGGCGGAGACACAGGATAAAAGAGCACAAGGAGAGAGGCGGAGGCACAGGATAAAAGAGCACCTAGGAGAGCGGCGGAGACACAGGATAAAAGAGCACGAGGAGAGCGGAGACACTGGATAAAAGAGCGCGAGGAGAACGGAGACACAGGATAAAAGAGCCCGAGAAGAGCGGTGGTGACACAGGATAAAAGAGCCCGAGAAGAGTGGCGGAGACAGGATAAAAGAGCCCGAGAAGACCGGCAGTGACACAGGATGAAAGAGCGCGAGGAGACCAGCGGAGACACAAGATGAAGGAGCACGAGGAGAGTGGAGACACAGGATAAAAGATCGCGGGGAGAGCGGCAGAGACACAGGATAAAAGAGAACGAGGAGAGCGGAGACACAGGAGAAAAGAGCACGAGGAGAGCGGAGACACAGGATAAAAGAGCACAAGCAGAGCGGCGGAGAAACAGAATAAAAGATCGTGAGGAGAGCGGCGGAGACACAGGATAAAAGAGCACGAGGAGAGCGGCAGAGACACAGGATAAAAGAGGTTGAGGAGAGCGGAGACACAGGATAAAGGAGAGCAGAGACACAGGATAAAAGAGCCCGAGGAGAGCGGCGGAGACACAGGATAAAAGAGCCCGAGAAGTGCAGCGGAGACACAAGATAAAGGAGCACGAGGGGAGTGGAGACACAGGATGAAAGAGCGCGGAGAGAGCGGCGGAGACACAGCATAAAAGAATGTGAGGAGAGCGGAGACACAGGATAAAGGAGCACGAGGAGAGTGGAGACACAGGATGAAAGAGTGCGAGGAGAGCGGCGGAGACATAGGATAAAAGAGTGCAGGGAGAGCGGCGGAGACACAGCATAAAAGAACGTGAGGAGAGCAGAGACACTGGATAAAGGAGCACGAGGAGAGCGGGAACACAGGATACAAGAGCCCGAGCAGAGCAGAGACACAGGATAAAAGAGCGCGGGGAGAGCGGCGGATACACAGGATAAAAGAGAACGAGGAGAGTGGAGATAGAGGATAAAAGAGCCCAAGGAGAGCGGTGGAGACACAGGAAAAAGGAGCCCGAGGGGAGCAGAGACAGAGAATAAAAGAGCACGAGGAGATCGGCGGGGACACAGGATAAAAGAGACCGAGAAGTGCAGCGGAGACACAGGATAAAAGAGCGCGGGAAGAGCGGTGGAGACACAGGATAAAAGAGAACGATGAGAGTGGAGATAGAGGATAAAAGAGCCCAAGGAGAGCGGCGGAGACACAGGATAAAAGAGCACGAGCAGAGCGGCGGAGACACAGGATAAAAGAGCATGAGGAGATCGGCAGAGACCCAGGATAAAAGAGCACGAGGAGAGCGGTGGAGACACAGGTTAAAAGAGGTTGAGGAGAGCGGAGACACAGGATAAACGAGAGCAGAGACACAGGATAAAAGAGCCCGAGAAGAGCGGCGGAGACACAGGATAAAAGAGAACGAGGAGAGTGGAGATAGAGGATAAAAGAGCCCAAGGAGAGCGGCGGAGACACAGGATAAAAGAGAACGAGGAGAGTGGAGATAGAGGATAAAAGAGCCCAAGGAGAGCAGCGGAGACACAGGATAAAGGAGCCCGAGGGGAGCAGCGACACAGGATAAAACGTGAGGATGGCAGCGGAGACACAGGATAAAAGATCGCGAGGAGAGTGGCGGAGACACAGGATAAAAGAACACGAGCAGAGCGGCGGAGACACAGGATAAAAGAGCATGAGGAGAGCGGCGGAGACACCGGATAAAAGAGGTTGAGGAGAGCGGAGACACAGGATAAAAGAGCACGAGGAGAGCGGCGGAGACACAGGATAAAAGATCGCGAGAAGAACGTAGGAGACGCAGGGTAAAAGAGCCCGAGAAGAGCGGCGGAGACACAGGATAAAAGAGCCCAAGAAGAGTGGCGGAGACACAGGATAAAAAAGACCGAGAAGTGCAGCGGAGACACAGGATAAAAGAGCGCGGGGAGAACGGCGGAGACTCAGGATAAAAGAGCCCGAGGAGAGTGGTGGAGACACAGGATAAAGGAGCACGAGGAGAGCGGGAACACAGGATAAAGGAGCCCGAGGGGAGCGGAGACACAGGATAAAACGTGAGGATAGCGGCGGTGACACAGGACAAAAGATCGCGAGGAGAGCGGCGGAGACACAGGATAAATGAGCACGAGGCGAGCGGCAGAGACACAGGATAAAAGAGAGAGAGGACAACGGCGTAGACACATGGTAAAAGAGCACGAGGAGAGCAGCGGAGACACAGGATAAGAGAGCACGGGGAGAGCGGAGACGCAGGACAAAAGATCGCGAGGAGAGCGGCGGAGACACAGGATAAAAGAGAACGAGGAGAGTGGAGACACAGGATAAAAGAGCGCGAGGAGAGCGGAGACACAGGATAAAAGAGCACAAGCAGAGCGGCGGAGAAACAGGATAAAAGATCGTGAGGAGAGCGGCGGAGACACAGGATAAAAGAGCCCGAGGAGAGCGGCGGAGACACAGCATAAAAGAACGTGAGGAGAGCGGAGACACAGGATAAAGGAGCACGAGGAGAGTGGAGACACAGGATGAAAGAGTGCGAGGAGAGCGGCGGAGACATAGGATAAAAGAGTGCAGGGAGAGCGGCGGAGACACAGCATAAAAGAACGTGAGGAGAGCGGAGACACTGGATAAAGGAGCACGAGGAGAGCGGGAACACAGGATACAAGAGCCCGAGCAGAGCAGAGACACAGGATAAAAGAGCGCGGGGAGAGCGGCGGATACACAGGATAAAAGAGAACGAGGAGAGTGGAGATAGAGGATAAAAGAGCCCAAGGAGAGCGGTGGAGACACAGGAAAAAGGAGCCCGAGGGGAGCAGAGACAGAGAATAAAAGAGCACGAGGAGATCGGCGGAGACACAGGATAAAAGAGCATGAGGAGAGCGGCGGAGGCACCGGATAAAAGAGGTTGAGGAGAGCGGAGACACAGGATAAAGGAGAGCAGAGACACAGGATAAAAGAGCCCGAGAAGAGCGGCAGAGACACAGGATAAAAGAGACCGAGAAGTGCAGCGGAGACACAGGATAAAAGAGCGCGGGAAGAGCAGTGGAGACACAGGATAAAAGAAAACGAGGAGAGTGGAGATAGAGGATAAAAGAGCCCAAGGAAAGCGGCGGAGACACAGGATAAAAGAGCACGAGCAGAGCGGCGGAGACACAGGATAAAAGAGCACGAGGAGATCGGCAGAGACCCAGGATAAAAGAGCACGAGGAGAGCGGCGGAGACACAGGTTAAAAAAGGTTGAGGAGAGCGGAGACACAGGATAAACGAGAGCAGAGACACAGGATAAAAGAGCCCAAGGAGAGCGGCGGAGACAAAGGATAAAGGAGCCCGAGGGGAGCAGCGACACAGGATAAAACGTGAGGATGGCAGCGGAGACACAGGATAAAAGATCGCGAGGAGAGTGGCGGAGACACAGGATAAAACAACACGAGCAGAGCGGCAGAGACACAGGATAAAAGAGCATGAAGAGAGCGGCGGAGACACCGGATAAAAGAGGTTGAGGAGAGCGGAGACACAGGATAAAAGAGCACGAGGAGAGCGCAGAGACACAGGATAAAAGATCGCGAGAAGAACGTAGGAGACGCAGGGTAAAAGAGCCCGAGAAGAGCGGCGGAGACACAGGATAAAAGAGCCCAAGAAGAGTGGCGGAGACACAGGATAAAAAAGACCGAGAAGTGCAGCGGAGACACAGGATAAAAGAGCGCGGGGAGAGCGGCGGAGACTCAGGATAAAAGAGCCCGAGGAGAGTGGTGGAGACACAGGATAAAGGAGCACGAGGAGAGCGGGAACACAGGATAAAGGAGCCCGAGGGGAGCGGAGACACAGGATGAAACGTGAGGATAGCGGCGGAGACACAGGATAAAAGATCGCGAGGAGAGCGGCGGAGACACAGGATAAAAGATCGCGAGGAGAGCGGCGGAGACACAGGATAAAAGAGCACGAGGAGAGCAGCGGAGACACAAGATAAAGGAGCACGAGGAGAGTGGAGACACAGAATGAAAAAGCGCGGAGAGAGCGGCGTAAACACAGCATAAAAGAACGTGAGGAGAACGGAGACACAGGATAAAAAAGCACGAGGAGAGTGGTGGAGACACATGATTAAAGAGAGCAGGGAGAGCGGGGGAGTCACAGGATAAAAGAGAGCAAGGAGAGCAGTGGAAACACAGGATAAGAGAGTGCGAGGAGAGCGGAGACACAGGATAAAAGACCGCGAGGCGAGTGGAGACAGAGTAAAAGAGCACGAGGTGAGCGGCAGAGACACAGGATAAAAGAGAGAGAGGACAACGGCGTAGACACATGGTAAAAGAGCATGAGGAGAGCAGCGGAGACACAGGATAAGAGAGCACGGGGAGAGCGGAGACGCAGGATAAAAGAGCCCGAGGAGAGTGGCGGAGACACAGGATAAAAGAGCACGAGGAGAGAGGCGGAGACACAGGATAAAAGAGCACCTAGGAGAGCGGCGGAGACACAGGATAAAAGAGCGCAAGGAGAGTTGGGACGCAGGATAAAAGTGCATGAGGAAAGTGGAGACAAAGGATAAAAGTGTGCAAGGAGAGTGGCGGAGACACAGGATAAAAGAGTGGGAAAAGAGTGGCGACAAAAGATCAAGGAGCGAGAGGAGAGTGGAGACACAGGATAAAAGAGCGTGAGGAGAGTGGAGACACGCGATAAAAGAGCATGAGGAGAGCGTTGACACAGCATAAAAGAGCAGGCGGAGAGCGGAGACACTGGATAAAAGACCGCAAGGAGAGCAGCGGAGACACAGGTTAAAAGCGCATGAGTAAAGCAGAGAAACAGGATAAACAAGCACAAGGAGAGCGGTGGAAACACAGCATAAAAGAGCATGAGGAGAGCGGAGACACAGGATAAAAGAGTGCGAGGAGAGCGGCGGAGACACAGGATAAAAGAGCCCATGGAGAGTGGAGACACAGGATAAAAGAGCATGAGGAGAGTGGAGACACAGGATAAATGAGCACGAAGAGAGCGGAGACACAGGATAAAAGAGCGCGAGGAGAGCAGCGGAGACACAGGATAAAAGAGAGCGAGTACAGCGGCGGAGAAACATGGTAAAAGAGCACGAGGAGAGCAGCGGAGACACAGGGTAAAAGAGCGCGAGGAGAGCGGCGGAGACACAGCATAAAAGAGCATGGGGAGAGCGGAGACACATGATAAAAGAGCACGAGGAGAGCAGCAGAGACACAGGATAAAAGAACGCGAGGAGAGTGGAGATACAGGATAAAAGAGCATGAGGAGAGCAGAGAGACACGATAAAAGGGAGTGAGGAGAGCGGCGGAGACACAGGATAATAGAGAGCAAGGAGAGCAGCGGAGACACAGGATATGTGAGTGCAAGGAGAGCGGAGACACAGGATAAAGAGTGCGAGGAGAGTGGAGACACAGGATAAAAGAACGTGAGGAAAGTGGAGACACAGGATAAAAGAGCGTGAGGAGAGCGGCAGGGATACAGGATAAAAGAGCATGAGGAAAGCGGAGACACAGGATAAAAGAGCTTGAGGAGAGTGGAGACATAGGATAAAAGTGTGCAAGGAGTGAAGCGGAGACACAGGATAAAAGAGCACCTAGGAGAGCGGCGGAGACACAGGATAAAAGAGAGCAAGGAGAGCAGCGGAGACACAGGATATGGGAGTGCGAGGAGAGCGGAGACACAGGATAAAAGATCGCAAGGTGAGTGGAGACACAGTAAAAGAGCGTGAGGAGAGCGGAGGAGACACAGGATAAAAGAGAATGGGGAGAGCGGAGACACATGATAAAAGAGCACGAGGAGAGCGGCAGAGACACAGCATAAAAGAGCGCAAGAAGAGCAGCAGAGACACAGGATAAAAGAGCACGAGGAGAGTGGAGACACAGGATAAAAGAGAATGGGAGAGCAGAGACACATGATAAAAGAGCCTGAGGAGAGCGGAGACACAGGATAAAAGAGCGCGAGGAGAGTGGAGACACAGGATAAAAGGGAGCGAGGAGAGCGGCGGAGACACAGAATCAAAGAACGTGACGAAAGTGGAGACACAGGATAAAAGAGCGTGAGGAGAGCGGCAGAGACACAGGATAAAAGAGCATGAGGAAAGCGGAGACACAGGATAAAAGAGCTCAAGGAGAGCGGAGGAGACACAGGATAAAAGAGCACCTAGGAGAGCGGCGGAGACACAGGATAAAAGAGAGCAAGGAGAGCAGCGGAGACACAGGATATGGGAGTGCGAGGAGAGCGGAGACACAGGATAAAAGATCGCAAGGTGAGTGGAGACACAGTAAAAGAGCGTGAGGAGAGCGGAGGAGACACAGGATAAAAGAGAATGGGGAGAGCGGAGACACATGATAAAAGAGCACGAGGAGAGCGGCAGAGACACAGCATAAAAGAGCGCAAGAAGAGCAGCAGAGACACAGGATAAAAGAGCACGAGGAGAGTGGAGACACAGGATAAAAGAGAATGGGAGAGCAGAGACACATGATAAAAGAGCCTGAGGAGAGCGGAGACACAGGATAAAAGAGCGCGAGGAGAGTGGAGACACAGGATAAAAGGGAGCGAGGAGAGCGGCGGAGACACAGAATCAAAGAACGTGACGAAAGTGGAGACACAGGATAAAAGAGCGTGAGGAGAGCGGCAGAGACACAGGATAAAAGAGCATGAGGAAAGCGGAGACACAGGATAAAAGAGCTCAAGGAGAGCGGAGGAGACACAGGATAAAAGAGTGGGAGGAGAGCGGAGACACAGGATAAAAGAGCACCTAGGAAAGCAGCGGAGACACAGGATAAAAGAGCGCGAGGAGAGTGGAGACATAGGATAAAAGTGTGCAAGGAGAGTGGCGGAGACACAGGATAAAAGAGCGGGAGGACAGTGGGGACACAGGATCAAAGAGCGAGAGAGAGTGGAGACACGTGATAAAAGAGCATGAGGAGAGCGTAGACACATCATAAAAAAGCAGGCGGAGAGCAGAGACACGGGATAAAAGACCACAAGGAGAGCGGCAGAGACACAGGTTAAAAGCGCATGAGTAAAGCGGAGAAACAGGATAAAAGAGCACAAGGAGACCGGCGGAAGCACAGCATAAAAGAGCATGAGGAGAGCGGAGACACAGGATAAAAGAGTGCGAGGAGAGCGGCGGAGACACAGGATAAAAGAGCCCGTGGAGAGTGGAGACACAGGATAAAAGAGCACGAGGAGAGCAGAGACACAGGATAAATGAGCACGAGGAGGGTGGAGACACAGGATAAAAGAGGAGAGCAGCGGAGATACAGGACAAAAGAAAGCGAGTACAGTGGCGGAGAAACATGGTAAAAGAGCACGAGGAGAGCAGCGGAAACACAGGGTAAAAGAGCGTGAGGAGAGCGGCGGAGACACAGCATAAATGAGCGTGAGGTGTGCGGAGACACAGGATAAAAGAGCGCGAGCAGAGCAGGGTAGACACAGGATAAAAGAGCGTGAGGAGAGTGCAGACACGGGATAAAAGAGCGCGAGGAGAGCAGTGAAGACACAGGATAAAAGAGAATGGGGAGAGCGGAGACACAGGATAAAAGAGCACAAGGAGAGCGGAGGAGACACAGGATAAAAGAGCGCGAGGAGAGCGGAGGAGACACAGGATAAAAGAGCATGAGGAGAGTGGAGACACAGGATAAAAGAGCCTGAGGAGAGTGGAGACACAGAATAAAAGGGAGCGAGGAGAACGGCGGAGACACAGGATAAAAGAGCATGATGAGAGCGGAGACACAGGATAAAAGAGCCCAAGGTGAGCGGAGACAAAGGATAAAAGAGCGCAAGGAGAGCGGCGGAGAGACAGGATAAAAGAGCATGAGGAGAGCGGAGACACAGGATAAAAGAGCATGAGGAGAACGGAGACACAGGATAAAAAAGCACGAGGAGAGCGGCAGAGACACAGGATAAAAGAGCGCGAGGAGAGTGGAGACACAGGATAAAAAAGCACGAGGAGAGCGGCAGAGACACAGGATAAAAGAGCGCGAGGAGAGTGGAGACACAGGATAAAAGAGCACGAGGAGAGCGGAGACACAGGATGAAAGTGCACGAGGAGAGCAGCGGAGACACAGGATAAAAAAGCTGGAGGAGAGCAGCGGAGGCACAGGATAAAAGAGCGCGAGGAGAGTGAAGATACAGGATAAAAGAGCATGAGGAGAGCGGCGGAGACACATGATTAAAGAGCGCGAGGAGTGCGGAGACACAGGATAAAAGAGCACGAGAAGTGCAGCGTAGACACAGGATAAAAGACCACGAGGAGAGTGGAGACACGGGATAAAAGAGCAGAAGGAGAGCGGCAGAGACACAGGATAAAAGAGCACGAGGAGAGCGGAGACACGGGATAAAAGAGCGCAAGGAGAGCGGCAGAGACAGAGGATAAAAGAGCACGAGGAGAGCGGAGACACGGGATAAAAGAGCGCGAGGAGAGCAGAGACACGGGATAAAAGAGCGCGAGGAGAGCAGAGACACGGGATAAAAGAGCGCGAGGAGAGCCGTGGTGACACTGGATAAAAGAGCGCGAGGAGAGTTCCAGGGAGCAGAGTCAGTGGGCGGTGTTCCAGTGAGCAGAGGGGTGGGCGGAGCTCCAGGGAGCAGAGTATAAAAACCTTACCTCGGAGATTCACGGACCTTGGGTCTTAAAAAAAATTAAACTGACGTCACGGTAAATCTGTGACCCGATTGGCTGGTAGGGAATCTGCACTGAATTTGAAACTAAAACATTGTTAAACTAATTAAACCAAATAAATTAATCACTTACATAATAAGTAGAGGGTATCTAGACCAGAATCAGGGGATTACTGTTCTTAGAATTTAGCATTTATAATAGAAATCCAGCCCTAGGGAACGTATAGTTAATAAGGAGTCAATAGGCAGTTATTAGATTTAAATTAAATTATTAAATAGATCTAAAAATGGCAGTTGCTGGGGTGAAGTGCTTCACCTGTGGGATGTGGGAAATCTGTGACGCTTCAAGTGTCCCGGACAACTACATCTGCAGGAAGTGTAGCCAATTGCAGCTCCTCACAGACCTGCATGGATCGGTTGGAGCAGAAGTTGGATGCACTTAGGAGCATTCAGGCAGCGGAAAGTGTCATAGACAGGAGTTTTGCAGACGTGGTCACACCCAAGGTGCAGACAAATAGATGGGTGACCGCTAGAAGGGGCAGGCAGTCAGTGCAGAAATCCCCTGTGGCTGTCCCCCTCTCTAACAGGTATACCGTTTTGGATACTGTTGCGGGGGATGGCCTATCAGGGGAAAACAACAGCAGTAGCCAGAGCTGTGGCACCACGGCTGGCTCTATTGTTCAGCAGGGGGGTCAAAGCACAGAAAAGCATAAGGGACTGTATAGTCAGGGGCTCAGATAGGCGCTTCTGAAAGAGACACCAGGATGGTACGTTGCCTCCCTGGTGCCAGGCTCCAGGATGTCTCTGATCGGGTACAGGACATTCTGAACGGGGAGGGAGAACAGCCAGAGGTTGTGGTACACATTGGTACTAACGACATAGACAGGAAGAGTGACAAGGTCCTGCAGCGGGAGTTTAGGGAGTTAAGCGGAAAGTTAAAAAACAGGACCTCTAGGGTTGTAATCTCAGGATTACTCCCTGTGCCATGTGCCAGTGAGGCTAGAAATAGGAAGATGGTGCAGCTAAACACGTGGCTGAACAGATGGTGTAGGAGGGAGGGTTTCCGATATCTGGATCATTGGGAGCTCTTCTGGGACAGGTGGGACCTGTACAAGGACGGGTTGCATCTAAACTGGAGGGTCACCAATATCCTGGCTGCAAGGTTTGCTAGTGTCACTCGGGAGGGTTTAAACTAGTATGGCAGGGAGGTGGGAACCAGAGCAATAGGTCAGCAGGTGAAATAAAGGACTGGGAACCAGTGAATATGGCCAGTAGGACTTAGAGGAAGAGCAGGCAGGGAGAAATTACTGAACACAGTGCGACAGGGGTCTGAAATGCATTTGTTTCAATGCGAGAAATATTACAGGCAAGGCAGATGAGTTTAGAGCTTGGATTAGTACTTGGGACTATGATGTTATTGCTATTACAGAGACTTGGTTGAAGGATGGACAGGATTGGCAGATAAATGTTCCAGGATTTAGATGTTTCAGGCAGGATAGAGAGGGATGTAGAAGAGGTGGGGGAGTTGCACTGCTGGTTAAGGGGAATATCACAGCTGTACGACAGGAGAACATCTCGGAGGGCTCATGCAGCGAGGCAATATGGGTAGAGCTCCGGAATAGGAAGGGTGCAGTCACAATGTTGGGGGTTTACTATAGACCTCCCAATTGCTGGCAGGAGATTGAGGAACAGTTATGTAGGCAGATTTTGGAAAGATGTAAAAGCAATAGGGTTGTTGTGGTGGGTGATTTTAACTTTCCCTATATTGACTGGGAATCACTTAGTGCTAGGGGTTTGGATGGTGCAGAATTTGTAAGGTGCATCCAGGAGGGCTTCCTGAGACAATATGTAGATAGTCCAACTAGGGAAGGGGCAATACTGGACCTGGTATTAGGGAATGAACCAGGCCAGGTGGTCAAAGTTTCAGTAGGGGAGCATTTTGGGAAAAATGGCCATAATTCAGTAAGTTTCAAGGTACTGGTGGATAAGGATAACAGGAGTCCTCGGGTTAAGGTGCTTAATTGGGGGAAGGCTAACTATAACAATATTAGGTAGGAACTGAGGAAGCTAGACTGGAGGCGGATGTTTGAGGGCAAATCAACCACTGACATGTGGGGGGCTTTCAAACGTCAGTTGATAAGAATTCAGGACTGACATGTTCCTGCTAGGATGAAGGATAAGTATGGCAAATTTCAAGAACCTTGGATAACGAAGGATATTGTGAGATTAGTCAAAAAGAAAAGGAAAGCATTCGTAAGGGCTAGAAAGCTGGGAACAGATGAAGCCCGTGGAGAATATAAAGAAAGTAGGAAGAAACTTAAGCAAGGAGTCAGGAGAGCTAAAAGGGGTCATGAAAAGTCACTGGCAACCAGGATTAAGGAAAATCCGAAGGCCTTTTATACATATGTAAAAAGCAAGAGGGTAGCCAGGGAAAGGGTAGGTTCACTCAGGGACAGAGGTGGGAATCTGTGTGTGGAGCCAGAAGAAATGGGAGAAGTACTAAATGAATACTTCTCATCAGTATTCACCAAAGAGAAGGACTTAGCGGTCAATTTGTCTAGGGAAGAGTGTGTAGATAGTCTGGGTCATGTTGAAATCAAAAAAGAGGAGATGTTAGGCGTCTTGAAGAATATTAAAGTGGATAAGTCCCCAGGGCCAGATGGGATCTACCCCAGAGTACTGAGGGAGAAAAGGGAGGAGATTGCTGGGGCCTTGACAGGAATCTTTGTATACTCACTGGCTACGGGTGAGAACAAAGAACAAAGAAAAGTACAGCACAGGAACAGACCCTTCGGCCCTCCAAGCCTGCGCTGATCATATTGCCCATCAACTAAAACATTTTGCACCTCCAGGGTCCGTATCCCTCTATTCCCATCCTATTCATGTATTTGTCAAGCTGCCTCTTAAACACCACTATCATACCTGCTTCCACCACCTCCTCTGGCAGCGAATTCCAGACACTCACTACCCTCTGCGTAAAAAACTTGCCCCGCACATCTCCTCTACAGTTTTCTTCTCTCACCTTAAATCAACGTCCCCTAGTAATTGACTCTTCCACCCTGGGAAAAAGCTTCTGACTATCTACTCTGTCCATGCCACTCATAATTTTGTAAACTTCTATCAAGTCGCCCCTCAATCTCCGTCGCTCTAGTGAGAACAATCCGAGTTTCTCCAACCTCTCCTCATAGCTAATAACCTCCAGACCAGGCAGCATCCTGGTAAACCTCCTCTGCACCCTCTCCAATGCCTCCATATCCTTCTGGTAATGTGGTGACCAGAATTGCACGCAATATTCCAAGTGTGGCCTAACCAAGGTTCTATACAGCTGCAGCATGACTTCCCAGCTTTTATACTCAATACCCCTGCTGATGAAGGCAAGCATGCCATATGCCTTCCTGACTACCTTATCCACCTGCGTTGCCACTTTCAGTGACCTGTGGACCTGTACACCCAGATCCCTCTGCCTGTCAATGCACTTAAGGGTTCTGCCATTTATTGAATAATTCCTGCCTGTATTAGACCTTCCAACATGCATTACCTCGCATTTGTTCGGATTAAACTCCATCTGCCATTTCTCCGCCCAATTCTCCAACCGATCTATATCCCGTTGTATCCTTTGACAATCCTCTTCACTTTCTGCAACTCCTCCAACCTTAGTGTCATCTGCAAACTTACTAATTAGCCCAGTTACATTTTCCTCCAAATCATTTATGTTTACCACAAACAGCAAAGGTCCCAGCACTGATCCCTGCGGATCTCCACTAGTCACAGCTCTCCATTCAGAAAAGCACCCTTCCACTGCTACCCTCTGTCTTCTATGACCAAACCAATTCTGTACCAGTCTGCCATGAGGGTAGCAGGGATTATCCAGGAAATTACAGGCCGGTGAGCCTTACATCAGTGGTAGGGAAATTATGGAGAAGGTTACTCGTGACAGGATTTATTATCATTTGGAAGCAAATGGGCATAGTAGTGAGAGGCAGCATGGTTTTGTGAAGGGGAGGTTGTGTCTCACTAACCTGATCGAGTTTTTCGAGGAAGTGACAAAGATGATTGACGATGGAAGGGCAGTGGATGTTATATACATGGATTTCAGTAAGGCCTTTGACAAGGTCCCTCAAGGCAGACTGGTACAGAAGGTAAAGTCGCACAGGATCAGAGGTGAGCTGGCGAGATGGATACAGAATTGGCTTGGTCATAGAAGAGAGAGGGTAGCAGTGGAAGGGTGCTTTTCTGAATGGAGAGCTGTGACTAGAGGTGTTCCGCAGGGATCAGTTCTGGGACCTTTGCTGTTTGTAGTATACATAAATGATTTGGAGGAAAATGTAACTGGGCTAATTAGTAAGTTTGCAGATGACACTAAGGTTGGAGGAGTTGCAGATAGTGAAGAGGATTGTCAAAAAATACAACAGGGTATAGGTCGGTTGGAGACCTGGGCGGAGAAATGGCAGATGGAGTTTAATCCGGACAAATGCGAGGTAATACATTTTGGAAGGTCTAATACAGGCAGGAATTATTCAATAAATGGCAGAACCCTTGAGTGCATTGACGGGCAGAGGGATCTGGGTGTACAGGTCCACAGGTCACTGAAGGTGGCAACGCAGGTGGATAAGGTAGTCAGGAAGGCATATGGCATGCTTGCCTTCATTGGCAGGGGTATTGAGTATAAAAGCTGGGAAGTCATGCTGCAGCTGTATAGAACCATGGTTAGGCCACACTTGGAATATTGCGTGCAATTCTGGTCACCACATTTCCAGAAGGATATGGAGACATTGGAGAAGGTGCGGAGGAGGTTTACCAGGATGCTGCCTGGTCTGGAGGTTATTAGTTATGAGGAGAGGTTGGAGAAACTCGGATTGTTCTCACTAGAGTGACGAAGATTGAGGGGCGACTTGATAGAAGTTTACAAAATTATGAGTGGCATGGACAGAGTAGATAGTCAGAAGCTTTTTCCCAGGGTGGAAGAGTCAATTACTAGGGGACGTTGATTTAAGGTGAGAGAAGAAAACCGTGGAGGAGATGTGCGGGGCAAGTTTTTTACGCAGAGGGTAGTGAGTGTCTGGAATTCACTGCCAGAGGAGGTGGTGGAAGCAGGTACGATAGTGGTGTTTAAGAGGCAGCTTGACAAATACATGAATAGGATGGGACTAGAGGGATACGGACCCTGGAAATGCAAAATGTTTTAGCTGACGAGCAATATGATCGGCACAGGCTTGGAGGGCCAAAGGGCCTGTTCCTGTGCTGTACTTTTCTCTGTTCTTTGAAACCCTAATTCTTATTTTTATTGTGGTCTCCGCCCTGAGCCCCTTTCTTTCCGTTATCTCTCTTTTATTGTATGAATGCAAAAAGGGGTGGACACTGCAAAACCCCTAACCCGCACTATTGTGCTTGCAGTAAAATAAACCAACCCTCTTATTTACCTTAGCTCAAGTTTGCTGTGGGGTTATTAATAGAGGATTGGATCTGATTGGATCCAATGAAAGGGTTGGGCAACATATGCCATCACTTATAAAAGGGGGAATTCAGAAATCAAAAGCACCTTTCTGTTTGCGGATGGGTAGTGAGAGGAGAAAGCAGGGCAGTTTAAAATAAACCCCTGCAGTCCGTAAGAACGAAGTGTACTAGATTTCCAGAAGGCATTTGATAAGGTGTCCCATCAAAGGCTATCGTGGAAAATGAAAGTGCATGGTGTAGGGGGTAACGTATTAACGTGGATAGGAGATTGGCTGGCTGGCAGAAAGCAGCGAGTATGCATAAATGATTTTTCTGATTGGCAGGATCTGGCAAGTGGAGTCCCACAGGGATCTGTACTGGGGCCTCAATGTTTTACGATTTATATCAATGCCTTAGATGAGGGGAGCAAAGGCATGGTAGCTAAATTTGCAAATGACACAAAGATAGGTAGCAAAGTATGTTGTGAAGAGGACATAAGGAAATTGCAGACAGATATAGATAGGTTGAGTCAGTGGGTAAAAACCTGACAGATGGAGCATAATGTGAGAAAATGTGAAGTTGTTCACCTTGGCAGGAAGAATAAAAAAGCAGAGTATTACTTAAATAGAGAACAAATGCAGAATTCTGAGGTGCAGAGGGATCTAGGTGTTCTAGTGCATGAGTCACAAGAAGTTAGTATGCAGGTGAAGCAAGTAATTAAGAAGGCTAATGGAATGCTATCCTTTATTATGAAAGGAATTGAACATAAACTTAAGGATGTTATGCTTCAGTTATACAGGGCATTAGTGAGACCGCCTCTCGAATCCTGTGTGCAGTTTTGGTCTCCTTATTTAAGGAAGGATGTAAATGCATTGGAGGTGGTTCAGAGGAGGTTTACTAGATTGATACCTGGAATGAGTAGGTTGTCTTATGAGGAAAGGTTGGACTTGTTTCCACTGGAGTTAAGAAGAGTGAGGGGTGATTTGACTGAAGCATACAAGATCCTGAATAGTCTTGACAAGGTGGATGTGGAAATGATGTTTCCTCTTGTGGGTGAGTCCAGAACTAGGGGGCACTGTTTTAAAATCTGTCCTTTTAGGACAAGGATGAGAATTTTTTTCTCTCAGAGGGTTATACAACTTTGAAATTCTCTGCCTCAGAAGGTGGTGGAGGTGGGGCCATTGAATATTTTTAAGGTGGAGGTAGATAGATTCTTGTTGGATAAGAGAATCAAAGATTATCGGGGGTAGGTGGATTGTGGAATTCAAAACACAAACAGATCAGCCATGATCATATTGAATGGCGGAGCAGGCTCGAGAGGGCTGCTTCAATGCTGACTTTGTTTTCTCATGTGATGCCAAGGATGTGTCACGACCCTGGAGATGGAGGTTATTGAGCCTCTTTTCTTGGTAGTTGCAAGTTGTCCAGGGTCCGCTGACATATAGCAATGTGCTGTGGATACAGACCTTGTAGGTGAGCATCGTGGTACTGTGGACCAGTTTGTTCTTTTACCATGCCTGTTTTGTTAGTCAACTAAGTATGTGGCTGCCTTTTCAATGCATGTGCTGAACTCTTTGTCAAACAAGTTGTCTGTCATCGTAGATCCAAAGGAGTAGAATTTGCTGGTAGTATTAGTGGTGTCTGATCAGAGGCAGAAACACAACAACCTGTCCCGTTGCTACAGTTTTCTTGACATTGATGGTGAGGGAGAACATGACACAGGAATGAGGCAGATGATTCATGAGCCTTTGGAGCTGGTCTGAAATTAATTTTAACCTTAACCCCTTATGGGATATTCTAGATCAAGAGCAATTCCTTGATAATTACCCTCATTTGAGTTTAAAATAGCCAGCTGCTACAGACACTTGCCTGGGTCTGAAGAAATGAACTATTTCTCTGTTTCTCCTTCCAAGAGGGTAATTAACAGAAAATGTTACTTCTTCTGGATAACCTTTTTAATAAGCATCAGCTAGGTTACAATTACCTGGATATTATAAAGGTCCGGGTTGCCCTCTTCAAAAACGTATCTCCCCACTTCAGAGTATACAGAGAGGGGTTTTGGAATTGTATACAGAACATTATGTGAGATGTTTATATTTTACTAACTTATTTTTAAAATTATTAAAGAACCATACATGCATTACACTTTAAGTGGCTAAGCACATCACAACATTAAAGATTATAAAAAGATGATGGAAAGCATAATCTTAGTTCTAATATAGAATCCAAAAGTTAAACCTCTATAATGCTACAGTCAAAAATATCTTAGAATATCCATCAAAATCTAAAGTAAAATGCTTCCTTAAACGCCCCAAATAGCAAGCCTTTCCACTTAGCAAGACTCTACTTTTCACTTTAGATTTAGAAGTGACTAACCAAATATTTGGCTCTAATGAGAAGCATTGATTTGAGGATCAATACTTCTGAGTTTTCAATGGTGAGGTTCCTACCTTAATACAGTTTCTAATTGATTGGACAATCTTTAGTAAATGTGATTGTTGCCTCCCACCCTAACCCACATGTATGGTTCCTCCCCTTTTCATTATCCTTATAAGATTCTATCATGCCTTCTTGTTGATCATTATTGTTGAGGATTGCCTTATTATGTAGTGTGAGCTTTTACCTGATCAACAAATGTTTGTAATGTCTTCCAGTAACAATCCTTATAACTACGTTTACTCGTTCCTTACTTTCCTATTCTGTATTTTTTTATAAAAAGGTTGTTAAACTTTACACAGAATGATCTGTCTAGATTTTTTTCATGATTAGGCCATCCAAAGACTAAACTTCTTTTATTAAGGTTCAACTCAAGGTGATGTGCAATGTTCCATTTCAGTTGATTTTAATTAATTGATACTAGTTCACAAAACATTAGTTTCAACTAGTACCAGGTTTTAATAAACTCTTTCTGCAAACTTAAAACATTAATGATGCCAGGTTACAGACAAAATTGATATTGATGAATGTTAGTATGCCTTTTTATTGCTAAATACTCTATCATTGGGATTCTGAAATAGACAGAATTTAAATATTGTTTTTTTCTGTATTCACTCATCTCTGGCATGTAAGATTTTGATAATACTAATTTTTAGGATTCCATGTTGGTCTGAAGTAACATCTATGGATTTTATTTTAACCACTTTTTAAACAGTTCAGTTTGAATTTCTGCTAGGGGGATACTTTACAGTTAAGACTGGGAACAGGATGACAGCTGTTTACAAGGAGCTGGTAATGAATTTAATGACTTTAAAGGTACCATAAAGTCTGGGTTCAAGCAGTTGTATGTTATCTTAATTGAATCATGGGCAATTAAGAGTTTTTTTTTGTTAGCTTCAAAGAAATGGCTTAAAGATAGCATGAACATAGGATGAACAAAACCATGTATTGGTTTAATTGATTCACCGTATCTGTAGGGCAGAACATCTGTATTAGAGGAAAATTTTTCTCTTTTGGCCTTATGGTAGGAAGTGTTATTAACATTTGTTCTTAATGGCTTCACAGAATCACAGAATCACACAGTGCAGAAGAGGCCCTTCGGCCCAAAGAGTCTGCACCGACACGTGAGAATCACCTGACTTACCTACCTAATCCCATTTACCTGCACTTGGTCCATAGCCTTGAATGTTATAAAAGCAAAAAACTGCGGATGCTGGAAATCCAAAACAAAAACAAAAATACCTGGAAAAACTCAGCAGGTCTGACAGCATCTGCTTAATGTTTCGAGTCTAAATGACTCTTCATCAGAACTAAGGAAAAATAGAAAAGATGTGAAATATAAGCTGGTTTAAGGGGTGGGGGGGAATGGGACTGGTAGAGCTGGATAGAGGGCCAGTGATAGGTGGAGATAGCCAAAAGATGTCATAGACATAAGGACAAAGAGGTGTTTACGGTGGTGATATTAGCTAAGAAATATGTTAATGTTCACATGTGCTCTACCTGTACCACCCCACCCCCCACCCCCCCCCCCCCCCCACACACAACTTAAACCAGCTTATATTTCACCTCCTTTCTATTTTTCCTTAGATCTGTTGAAGAGTCTACGGACTCAAAACGTTAACTGTGTTCGTCTCCTCAGATGTTGTCAGACTTGCTGAGTTTTTCCAGGTATTTTTGTTTTTGCCTTGAATGTTATGATGTGCCAAGTGCTCATCCAGGTACTTTTTAAAGGATGTGAGGCAACCCGCCTCCACCACCCTCCCAGGCAGTGCATTCCAGACCGTCACCACCCTCTGGGTAAAAAAGTTATTCCTCACAACCCCCTTAACCTCCTGCCCCTCACCGTGAACTTATGTCCCCTTGTGACTGCCCGTTGCTATCTTTGGATGTATGTTGAAGAGAATGTAACATTGTAACTGCTCTGTATCAAAAGGATGTGTCATTTATTCACAATGTAAACTCTGGGGCCCAGGAAATAAGAAATGGACATTTGTCTTCAGTCTACATGACTCTACAGAGGTGGGGTGACACCCGATGACCTGCTCCCTAAGCAATGAAAGAGATGAATTTGGACTATTTCCAAATAAGGGGATTCTGGAATAATGAAAAGTAGGGATAAAAGTTGGAAAATCAGAGTCTTTGTTGGCACAGTCTCACAATGGCTTCTGTGGTATGATTCTTCTGAGACACAGTAACATCACTTCAGAGACATAAGAAAAAGGCATCACCTCTGATCACCTCTGCTGACAACATTTGAAGAACCCTTGAGGGATAAGAAACTTCCATGTTGGTTTCACTGCTTTTTCTGAAGTGTATGTAAAATCTTGTTTACTAAATTCTGCTTGATTCATAAATACTATTTATTCGTACCTTGTTAGGTCAGGCACAACTGAGGATCCCATTGTTAGAAATGAAGAATTCAGAACTTAGAGATAAAAAGGTTTTATACCTCGAAACCCCGAAACCTTACAGGTATCTGTATTCGAAAAGGGCTTTTTTAAAAAATAGAGTAAATTCTAAAATCATTATATAATGCCCATATGTTCTAAGTCAAGTTTCAGAAATATCTCTGTGCATGTGCAAAGCTGTCTGGGTGAAAACTTTAACCCTTTTCTATTTCTTAAAAACAGTGACTACTTATTCAATTAATTTGTATTAACTAAAATGTAATGTCCTAATTATATATGAATTCTGCCTAATGATCTATAGTCCAACTAATTATATCTATGTTTCATCACATGCCTTCTGTCTGGGCAACTAGGCCAGTATCTCAGCATACGGAAGTTCTCTGATCAGGACATGCTGCATTTCTGACTTGGCTTTCATTTCTGATAGTTTGAGGAGTTTCCCATCTGATCATGTGTGACAATACACTCTTCCCATGTTGGCAAGGGAAGTACAGCTCAGGTGGTCAGAGAAAAAGATACCAAACAGAGTAGGGGCTAACATGCAGCCCTGCTGAACCCCATTCTTGATCTCAAATCCGTCAGATGAGGCACCGTTGAGCTGAATGGCACCATGGATATTATTGTGGAAGGATTAAATGAGACTGTAAAGCTTGATATGAAAGCCAATTTTATCCAGTATCTGGTAGAGGCATATCCAGTTCACAATGTCAAATGCTTTTGTGAGGCCCACAAAAATAGGAAGAGTGGTGTTTGCTGCTTCCTACATTTCTCATGAAACTGATGTAGAGAGAAGATCATATCTACCGTGGATCTGCCTGCTCTGAAGCCACATTGTGCCTCCAGGTATATTCTGTTGGCCAATCAATGGGGCCTTCTTGGAATGACTCTGGCAAAGGCTTTCCCAGTGACACTGAGGAGTGAGATGTCCTGGTAGTTTTGCAATCCCCTCAATTGCCTTTGTTCTTCTATAACATGGTGATGTTTACATCACTCAAATCCTGTGGGACAGAGACTTCTCTTCAGCAGAGGAGGAGAAGATCTTGCAGGAATGCAGCAGGTGGGGATTTTCATACTTGAGTCGCTCAGCTGTTATTCCACCCTTGTCAGGTGTTTTCCTTGTTACTAAGGAGTCAATGGCCTTTTCAAGCTCAAGTGATGAGAGTTCTGCATCAAGCTCATTGATGACAGGTAGCTGTAGAAGATCATCAAGCACAGGCAGAGAGATATCTATCTGACATGAGTATAGCTTGTACCTAAGCTACTGACTCCCCAGAGCCTGTCCACCACCCACAAGTCAGGAGTGTGATATAACATACTCCACTTGCCTGGATGAGTGCAGCTCAAACAACACTCAAGAAACTCAACACCATCCAGGACAAAGCAGCCGTCCTGTTTGGCACCCTAACCACCACCTCAAGCATTTTGTCCCTTGCAGGCCATTTGCCCCTGTAGTATGTCCCCATTTGTGGATTTCAAACTGTGGCAATGGTGGGGCTGAGTTGACTTTTGATGCTGTTAGTTTTTATATCTTACTCCTCAGTGTCACTGGGAAAGCCTTTGCCAGAGTCATTCCAAGAAGGCCCCATTGATTGGCCAACAGAATATACCTGGAGGCACAATGTGGCTTCAGAGCAGGCAGATCCACGGTAGATATGATCTTCTCTCTACATCAGTTTCATGAGAAATGTAGGAAGCAGCAAACACCACTCTTCCTATTTTTGTGGGCCTCACAAAAGCATTTGACATTGTGAACTGGATATGCCTCTACCAGATACTGGATAAAATTGGCTTTCATATCAAACTAGGCCAGCATTTATTACCCATCCCAATTGCCCTAAAGAAGGTGGTGGTGAGATGCCTTCCTGAACCGCCACAGTCCATGTGGTGTAGGTACACCCACAGTGCTGTTAGGGAGGGAGTTCCAGGATTTTGACCCAGTGACAGTAAAGGAACAGCAATATATTTCCAAATCAGGATGGTGAGTGGATTGGAGAGGAACTCATCTATCTGCAGCCCTTGTCCTTCTTGATGGTAATGGTCATGGGTTTGAAAGGTGCTGTCTAAGAAGCCTTAGTGTGTTCTTGCAATGCATCTTGCTGCCACTGAGTGTCGGGGTGGAGGAAGTGAATGTTTGTGGATGTGGTAGCAATCAAGCGGTTGCTTTGTCCTGGATGGTGCTGAGCTTCTTGAGTGTTGTTGGAGCTGCACTCATCTGGACAAGTGGAGAGTATTGCATCACATTCCTGACCTGTGCTTTGTAGATGGTGGACAGTAGTGGATGATAGACTGGGGAGTCAGGAGGTGAGTTACACGCCTCAGGTTCCCAGCCTCTGACCTGCTTTTGTAGCCGCAGTATTTATATGGCTAGTCCAGTTCAGTTTCTGGTCAATGGTAACCCCAGGGTGTTGATAGTGGGGGATTCAGTGATGGTAATGCCATTGAATGTCAAAGAGCGATGGTTAGAATCTCTTTTTTTTAACTCATTGGAGATGGTCATTGCCTGGCACTTGTGTGGCGCAAATGTTACTTGCCACTTGTCAGCACAAGCCTGAATATTGTCCAGGACTTGCTGCATCTGGATGTGGGCTGCTTCAGTATCTGAGGAGTTGCGAATGGTGCTGAACATTGTGCAATCATCAGCGGACATCCCCAATTCTGACCTTATGATGGAAGGAAGGTCATTGATGAAGCAGCTGAAGATAGTTGGGCCTAGGACACTACCCTGAGGAACTCCTGCAATGGTGTCCTGGTGCTTAAGATGATTGACCTTAAACAACCACAACCTCCTTCCTTTGTGCTAGGTATGACTCTAACCAGTGGAGATTTTCCTCCTGATTCCAATTCACTCCAGTTTTGCTAGGGCTCCTTGATGCCACACTCAGTCAAATGCTGCCTTGATGTCAAGGGTAGTCACTCTCACCTCACTTTGGGAATTCAGCTCTTTTGTCCATGTTCGAACCAAGGCTGTAATGAGGTCAGGAGCTGAGTGGCTCTGGTGGAACCCAAACTAAGTATCAGTGAGCAGGTTATTGCTAAGCAAGTGCCGATTGATAGCACTATTGGTGACCCCTTCCATCACTTTACTAATGATTGAGAGTCGACTGATGGGGCAGTAATTGGCCGGGTTGGGTTTGTCCTGCTTTTTGTGTACAGGACATACGTGGGCAAGTTTCCACATAGCCGGGTAGATGCCAGTGTTGTAGCTGTACTTGAACAGCTTGGCTAGGGGCAAGACAAGTTCAGCTCAGGCCCCATAGCCTTTGTGTATCCAGTGCTTTCAGCTATTCCTTGATATCCTGTGGAGTGAATCGAGTTGGCTGAAGATTGGCATCTGAAATGCTGGGGACCTCGGAGGAAGCCAAGGTGGATCATTCGCTTGGTACTTCTGGCTGAAGATTGTAGCAAATGTTTCAGCCTTATCTTTTGCACTGCTTTGCTGGGCTCCTCCACCACTGAGGATGGGGGATATTTGTCGAGCCTCCTCCTCCAGTGTGTCATTTAATTATCCACCACCATTCATGACATGTGGCAGGACAGTAGAGCTTAGATCTGGTATGTTAATTATGGAATCGCCTAGCTCTGTCTATTGCTTGCTGTTTGGCATGAAAGGAGTCCTGTGTTGTAGTTTCACCAGATTGACACCTCATTTTTAGGTAAGTCCCCCACCCAGAGTATATTCTGTGCCCTTGCCACCCTCAGTACTTCCTTGCCCATGTTTGACCTGATACCATAAGACTTCATCTGGAGTGATGTTGAGGACTCCCAGGGCAATTCCCTCCTGACTGAATACCACTGTGCCATCACCTTTGCCTGGTCTGTGCTGCTGGTGGGACAGGACATACCTAGGGATGGTGATAGTGATGTCTGGGACATTATCTGTAAGTTATGATTCTGTGAGGATGACTATGCCTTGCTTAACTAGTCTGTGAGACAGCTCTCCCAATTTTGGCACAAGGCCCCAGATGTTAGTAAGGAGCACTTTGCAAGATTTGCTGTCGTTGTTTCCTGTGTCTCAATGCCAGGTGGTCCATCCAGTTTCAATCCTTATTGATTTATTTTTAACAGCTTGATAGACCACTTTAGAGTCAACCATCATTGCTGTGGATCTGGAGTCACATGTAGGCCAGACCAGGTAAGGATAACAGATTTCCTTCCCTACACAACATTAGTGAACCAGATGGATTTTTATGACAATGTTTGTCATCATTAGATTTTTAAATCCAGATATTTATTGAATTCAAACTGCACTATCTGCCATGGTGGGATTCAAACCCAGGTCTCCAGAGCATTTTGCTGAGTCTCCGGATTACTAGTCTAGTGACAATGCCACTATGCCATTGTCTCCACCATCTCTCCATCATATATAGCGCAAAGGTTACCTTTCTCACTGGCAGTTTATATTTCACTACAAAATTGAACCAAAACTTGCAGCACAGTACCTTGTTTTCTGAACAACTGCCTTAGCTAGTGTGAGATTGTCACATTTAGAATGAGGAGACAGGGCTGTAAGCCAGCTGAGATGTGCCCTTTGCTTCAATGACTGGAATCATTTCTGCAAGGTGGAACTCGAACCAATCTTTGTTCCTGTTTCATTCATTGCTAAGTGAGGTTACTGCAGCATTGTAGATGATTTACCACAGAAACATTTATGCTTCAACATGGGGGCACAGTTTAAAAATAATGGGTCTCCCATTTAAGATGGAGATGAGGTGGAATTTCGTCTCCTAGAGGGTCATTAGTCTTTGGAATTCTCTCCCCTAAAGAACAGTGGAGGCTGGGCTATTGAATATATTCAAGGCTGAGGAGGACAGATTTGTGATCTACAAAGGAGTCAAGGATTATTGAGGACAGGCAGGAAAGCAGAGTTAAAACCACAGTCAGATCAGCCATGATCTTATTGAATGGTGGAGCAGTCTTGAGGGGCTGAATGGCCTACTCTTTTTCTCATGATCTTATGATTGCAAGTGGAACTGGATAGTTACAAGCAGACCATTTCCAGTAGGCAGCAGATAGATGGGAACACCACAACCTGCAAGTTCCCCTCCAAGCCACTCACCATTCTGATTTGGAAATATATCACTGTTCCTTCACTATTACTGGGTCAAAATCCTGGAACTCCCTCCCTAACAGCATTGTGGGTGTACCTACACCACGTGGACTGCAGCGATTCAAGAAGACAGCTCACCACCATCTTCTCAAAGGCAACTAGTCATGGGCAATAAATACTGGCCCAGCCAGTGACACCCACATCCTGTGAAAGAATAAAAAAAGTTGAGCGGTCAAAAACAAGGGACCATAAAGAGAAAATTAAATATGAATCGTTTAGAAAAGTGGGCAGTAGAAACTTCCTCATACATAGAATTGTAAGGCAGTGAGACTCCATTTGTGTGTTAGTGGTTGAGGTAGAAAGTGTCAACATTCAGGATTAGATTGGAGAAGTGGATGAAGGCACGTAGTTCAGCACGTAGGACACTTGAACTTCTTGTTCCTTTTGTACTCCTAAACATTGCATTGTGCAATTGATACTGCAGCTGTTTTCTATCAATGCAGCATGTATCTAAAAGTCGATAATGGTCAGTCTGCTGAAAGACTGATCTTTTGCCTTTCAGCAGTTACTGTAGTTGTCATTAAAAGGCCACTGGACACATTAAGTTTGCACTGCCAGCTATTGTTTAATCATCAACAGCATCATGCACAAAGAGTAGCTTATCTATCTCTCTCTCTCTCTCAGCCTTGTCTCTGAATGGTTAATCCCTAACCCCAAACCCAAGCCCAACTATGACCAACCTCTGCCCTGTCACCTTGTGGAAATTTAGCTCATCTCTGGACCCTTCATTCTGCTTCCTATCCCCACCAAGTTGGGCTGGGACCCCTTAATATTTAAACAATCTTAAAGTTCAAACAGGGGAGATAGTAACATAGTGGTAATGTCACTGGACCAGTAACCCAGAGGCCCAGGCCCCTATCATGCAGAACTGTATCAAATGTCCCTCAGAAGTCCATCCTTAGACCCTCCCTTGCTCAAACTGTTTGTGACCTCATCAAAAAATTCAACTGGGTTAAGTCACTCGTGACCTACCCTTCACAAATCTATTATCAGAGTTACAAACTACTGTCCTGGGAAGCCTTTTGAATCAGAGTGTGATAGGAAGGAACAGAGCATACAAACTGAAAAGTGCATCAGCAGATAAGGATAGAGGTTGCAAAAATACTAAAAAGACAGAACTAAAGGCTCTATATCTGAATATGCATTGAATTTGTAATAAAATGGATAAATTGTCAGCTCAAAGAGAAATAAATATACATAACCTGATAGCCACTACAGCAACATGGCTGCAAGATAACAAAGGCTGGGACCTGACTATTCAAGGGTACTTGCCTTTTTGGAAGGGAAGGAAGCTCGGAAAAGGTGGTGAGGTAGCTCTGTTAATTAAGGATAACATTAGTACAATAGTGAGGGATGACCTTAGTTCTAAAGATGAAGATGTAGAATCAGTTTGGGTAGAGATAAGAAATAGCAAAGGTTAAAAAAATCACTTGTAGGAGTAGTTAATAGCCACCTCCCCCCCCCTCCCCCCACAACCATAACTACACTGTCAGATGGGCATACAAAAATAAATAATGGGGGCTTGTGAGATTGCGATAATCATGGGTGATTTTAATCTACATGTTGGACAAATCAGATTGTCAAAAGAGCCTAGCAGATGAGTTCATTGAGTGTTTTCTGGACCATTTCTTAGAGCAGCACATTCTAGAGCCAAACAGAGACTATTCTAAAACAAAAACAGAATTACCTGGAAAAACTCAGCAGGTCTGACAGCATCGGCGGAGAAGAAAAGAGTTGACGTTTCGAGTCCTCATGACCCTTCGACAGAACTTCTAGACCTGGTAATGTTTCAATGAGATAGGATTAATTAATGACTTCATAGTAAAGGCGCCTGTAGGTAGCAGTGATCATATAATGATTGAATTTTGCATTTGGTTTAAAGGAGAGAATTCTGGGTCTAAGACTAGTGTTTTAAACTTAAATAAAGGCAATTATAAGTGTATGGGGACAGAGCTGACTAGAGTGAACTGGGAAATTAGGTTAAGGGATAAGTCAGTAGAGATGCAGTAGCAGCCATTTAGGGAGATAGTTATAACACTCAGCAAAGAAACACTCCAGTGAGAAATACTCTAGGGGAAGGATGTATCATCTGTGGCTAATGAAGGAAGTTAAAGATAGTGTCAAATTGAAAGAAAAAGCATACAATTCTGTGAAGATTAGTAGCTGGTCAGAAATTGGACTGAATATAAAAAACAGCAAAGTATGACTAAAAAATTAATGAGGGAGAAATTGAAGTATGAGAGATAGCTAGCTAGAAATATAAAAACAGATAGTAAGAGTTTCTACAGGTATTTAAAAAGGAAAAGAGTAACTAGAGTGAGCCTTGGTCCTTTAGAGAGTGAGTCTAGGGGATTAATAATGAGAAATAAGGAAATGGTGGATGAATTGAACAGATCATTTGCATCTCTCTTCATGGTAGAAGATACAAATAGCATCCCAGAAATAATTGCAAATCAAGAGGTGAACAAGAGGGAGGAATGGAAAACAATTACAACCACCAGGGAAAGGATACTGAGAAAATTATTAGAATTAAAAGCTGACAAATCCCCAGGTCCTGATGAGCTTCATCCTATGGTCTTAAAAGAAGAGGCTGCTGAGATAGTGGATATATTGGTTTTAATTTTCCAAAATTCCCAAGACTCTGGCAAGGTCCCATCAGATTGGAAAATAGTGCATGTAATTCCTATATGCAAGAAAGGAGGGAGACAGAAAGCGGAGCCAGTTATCTTAACATCTGTCATAGGAAAAAATCTGGAATCTATTCTTAAAAAGGTAATTGCAGGGCATCTAGAAAATCTTGATGCAATCAGAGTCAACATGTTTTTGTTAAAGGCAAATTGTGTTTGACTAATTTACTAGAGTTCTTGGAAGAAGAAACTAGTGACATGGATAAAGAGGAACATGTAAATGTGGTGTACTTGGATTTCCAGAAGGCATTTTATAAGGTGCTACATCAAAAATTACTACACAAAATAAGAACTCATGGTGTAGGTGTAATTTATCAACATGGATAGAGGATTTGTTCGTTAATCAGAGAGTAGGCATTAACGGGTCATTTTTGAGTTGGCAAGATGTAATGAGTGAAGTGTCACTCTGGGGCCTCAACTATTTACAATCTATATCAATAAGTTGGATGAAGGGACCAAATGATAGTTAAATTTGCTGATGACACAAAAATAGGTAGGAGAGTAAGTTGTGAAGAGGACCTAAGGAGTCTGTTAAGAGATATAGATAGGTAAATTGAGTGGGCAAAATCTGGCAGATGGGTTGTCAGTGGGAAAATGCACTTCTCCACTTTGGCAGGAGGAATAGAACATCAGTGTATTATTTAAATGGAGAACTCTGCAGTACAGAGGGATCTGGGTGTCCTGGTACATGAATCACAAAAAGTTAGTATGTAGGTACAGCAAGTGATTAGGAAGGCAAATGGAATGTTGTCATTTATTGCAAGGGGAATAGAATATAAAAGCATGGAAGTTTTGCTACAGTTGTACAGGGCATTGTGAGACCACATCTGGAGTACTGTGTACAGTTTTGGTCTCCTTAAGAGAGGATATACTTGCATTAAAAGCAGTTCAGAGAAGGTTTACTCGACTGATTTCTGAGATGAAGGGTTTATCCTGTGAGGAAAGGCTGGGCTGGCTGGGCCTGTACCCCTAGGAGTTTCAAAGATTGAGGGGTGATTTTATTGAAATGTATAAGATCCTGAGGGGACTTTGACAAGGTGGATGCTGAGAGTATGTTTCGCCTTGTGAGAGAGACTAGAACTATGGGACGCAGTTTAAAAATAAGGGGGTCTCCCATTTAGGATGGGTATGAGAAGATTTGTTTTTCTCTCAGAGGGTAGTCTGTGGAATTCTGTTCCCTAGAGAGTTGTGGAGGGTGAGGAATATTTTAAGGCTGAGTTAGATAGACTCTTGATTGACAAGGGAGTCAAAGGGTATAGAGGGAAGACAGGAAAGTATAGGCCACAATCAGATCAGCCATGATCTTATCAAACGGCAGAACAGACTCAAGGGGCTGAATGGCCTACTCTTGTTGCTGATTTGTATGTTTGTATGTCCACCTTTTGTACTCTATGCCCCTATTAATAAAGCCTTGGACGCTATATGCCTTATTAACAGCCCTCTCAACCTGAGCTGTTACCTTCAACGGCTTGTGCACATATACACCGCAGGCTAAGAGTCCACAGGCAGGAAGGGAATGGGTGACCACCAGACAGAGCAAGAGGACTAGGAAGGCAGTGCAGGAATTTCCTGTGGCTATTCCCCTGCAAAACAGATATACCACTTTGGAAACTGTTGAGGCAAATGTCCTCTCAGGGGAAAGCAGCAACAGCCAAATTTATAGCACCGTGGTTGGCTCTGCTGCACAGGGGAGGAATAAAAAATGTGGGAATACAATAGTTATAGAGGATTTAATTGTAAGGGGAATAGGTAAGCATTTCTGTGGCCGTAAACAAGACTCCAGGAAGGTATGTTGCCTTCCTGGTGCGAGGGTCAAGGATGTCTCAGAGCAGCTACAGGACATTCTGAAGGGGGAGGGTGAACAGCCAGTCGTCATGGTACACATTGGTATAAACAACATAGGTTATAAAAAAGGGATGAGGTCCTAAAAGCAAAATATAGGGAGTTAGGAAGTAAGTTGAAAAGTAGGACATAAAAGCTAGTGATCTCAGGATTACTACCAGTGCCATTTGTTAGAGTAGAAATAGTAGGATATATCGGATGAATACATGGCTGACGAGATGGTGTGAGGGGGAGGTTTTCAGATTCCTGGGACATTGGGACTGGTTCTGGGGAAGGTGGGATCAGTACAAACCAGACGGGTTACACCTGGGCAGGACTGAGACTGATGTCCTAGGGGGAATATTTGCTAGAGTGGTTGGGGAGGGTTTAAACTAAAATGGCAGGGGGATGGGAGCCTATGCAAGAAGTCAGAGAAAGAGGAATCAAGGACAAGAACAAAAGACAGAACAGGGAATAAGAAAAGTGATAGGCAGAGAAATCAAGGACAAGAATCAAACAGGGCCTCAGTGAAAAATAGTGGGAATGGGACAAGTAATGTTAAAAAGACAAGCCTTAAGGCTTTGTACCTTAACGTGAGGAGCATTCGCAATAAAGTGGATGAATTAACCACGCTAATAGATGTAAACAGGTATGATATAGTTGGGATTACAGAGACATGGCTGCAGGGTGACCAGGGATGGGAACTGAACATCCAGGGGTATTCAGTATTTAGGAAGGACAGACAAAAAGGAAAAGGCGGTGGAGTTGCATTGCTGGTTAAAGACAAAATTAACGCAATGGTGAGGAAAGATATTAGCTCTGACAATGTGGAATCTGTATGGGTAGAGTTGAGAAACACATTAGTTGGGGTTGTATATAGACCCCCAAACTGTAGTGGTGATGTTGGGAATGGTATTAAATGGGAAATTAGAGACGCATGCAATAAAAGAACATCTGTAATTATGGGTGACTTTAATCTGCATATAGATTGGGCAAATCAAATTAGTAACAATATCATAGAGGAGGAATTCCTGGAGTGTATATGGGATGTTTTTCTGGAGCAATATGTTGAGGAACCAACTAGAGAACAGGCCATCCTAGACAGGGTATTGTGTAATGAGAAAGGAATAATTGGCAATCTAGTTGTGCGAGGCCCCTTGGGAATGAGCAGCCATAATATGATAGAATTCTTCATCAACATGGAGAGTGACGTAAAAGACAAAAAACAAAAAACTGCGGATGCTGGAAATCCAAAACAAAAACAGAATTACCTGGAAAAACTCAGCAGGTCTGGCAGCATTGGCGGAGAAGAAAAGAGTTGACGTTTCGAGTCCTCACGACCCTTCGACAGAACTAGGTGAATCCCAGGAAGGGGTGAAATATCAGCTGGTTTAAGGTGGTGGGGGGGTGGGGTTGGGTGGGGGGAGAGAAGTGGAGGGGGGTGGTGTGGTTGTAGGCAAAAGCAGTGATAGAAGCAGATCATCAAAAGATGTCACAGCCAGCAAAACAAAAGAACACATAGGTGTCGAAGTTGGTGATATTATCTAAACGAATGTGCTAATTAAGAATGGATGGTAGGGCACTCAAGGTATAGCTCTAATGGGGGTGGGGGGAGCATAAAAGATTTAAAAATATTTTAAAATAATGGAAATAGGTGGGAAAAAGAAAAATCTATATAATTTATTGGAAAAAAACAAAAGGAAGGGGGAAGAAACAGAAAGGGGATAGGGATGGAGGGGGAAGGTCAAGACCTAAAGTTGTTGAATTCAATATTCAGTCCGGAAGGCTGTAAAGTGCCTAGTTGGAAGATGAGGTGTTGTTCCTCCAGTTTGTGTTGGGCTTCACTGGAACAATGCAGCAAGCCAAGGACAGACATGTGGGCAAGAGAGCAGGGTGGAGTGTTGAAATGGCAAGCGACAGGGAGGTTTGGGTCACTCTTGCGGACAGATCGCAGGTGTTCTGCAAAGCGGTCACCCAGTTTACGTTTGGTCTCTCCAATGTAGAGGAGACCACATTGGGAGCAACGGATGCAGTAGACTAAGTTGGGGGAAATACAAGTGAAATGTTGCTTCACTTGAAAGGAGTGTTTGGGCCCTTGGACGGTGAGGAGAGTGGAAGTGAAGGGGCAGGTGTTACATCTTTTGCGTGGGCATGGGGTGGTGCCGTAGGTGGGGGTTGGGGAGTAGGGGGTGATGGAGGAGTGGACCAGGGTGTCCCGGAGGGAACAATCCCTACGGAATGCCAACAGTGGGGGTGAAGGGAAGATGTGTTTGGTAGTGGCATCATGCTGGAGTTGGCGGAAATGGCGGAGGATGATCCTTTGAATGCAGAGGCTGGTGGGGTAATAAGTGAGGACAAGGGGGACCCTATCATGTTTCTGGGAGGGAGGAGAAGGTGTGAGGGCAGATGCGCAGGAGATGGGCTGGACACAGTTGAGGGCCCTGTCGACGACCGTGGGTGGAAAACCTCGGTTAAGGAAGAAGGAGTTCATGTCAGAGGAACTGTTTTTGAAGGTAGCATCATCGGAACAGATGCGACGGAGGTGAAGGAACTGAGAGAATGGGATGGAGCCCTTACAGGAAGAGGGGTGTGAGGAACTGTAGTCAAGGTAGCTGTGGGAGCCGGTAGGCTTGTAATGGATATTGGTGGACAGTCTATCACCAGAGATTGAGACTGCGAGGTCAAGGAAGGGAAGGGAAGTGTCAGAGATGGACCATGTGAAAATGATGGAGGGGTGGAGATTGGAAGCAAAATTAATAAATTTTTCCAAGTCCCGACGAGAGCACGAAGCAGCACCGAAGTAATCATCGATGTACCGGAGAAAGAGTTGTGGAAGGGGGCCGGATTAGGACTGGAACAAGGAATGTTCCACATACCCCATAAAGAGACAGGCCCATGGGGGCCATGTGGGTACCCATAGCCACACCTTTTATTTGGAGGAAGTGAGAGGAGTTGAAGGAGAAATTGTTCAGCGTGAGAACAAGTTCAGCCAGACGGAGGAGAGTAGTGGTGGATGGGGATTGTTCGGGCCTCTGTTCGAGGAAGAAGCTAAGGGCCCTCAGATCATCCTGTTGGGGGATGGAGGTGTAGAGGGATTGGACGTCCATGGTGAAGAGGAAGCGGTTGGGGCCAGGGAACTGGAAATTGTTGATGTGACGTAAGGTGTCTCACACTGTTCTCACACTGAACAATTTCTCCTTCAACTCCTCTCACTTCCTCCAAATAAAAGGTGTGGCTATGGGTATCCACATGGGCCCCAGCCATGCCTGTCTCTTTATGGGGTATGTGGAACATTCCTTGTTCCAGTCCTACTCCGGCCCCCTTCCACAACTCTTTCTCCGGTACATCGATGATTACTTCGGTGCCGCTTCATGCTCTCGTCAGGACTTGGAAAAATTTATTAATTTTGCTTCCAATCTCCACCCCTCCATCATTTTCACGTGGTCCATCTCTGACACGTCCCTTCCCTTCCTTGACCTCGCAGTCTCAATCTCTGGTGATAGACTGTCCACCAATATCCATTACAAGCCTACCGACTCCCACAGCTACTTTGACTACAGCTCCTCACACCCCGCTTCCTGTAAGGACTCCATCCCATTCTCTCAGTTCCTTCGCCTCCGTCGCATCTGTTCCAATGATGCTACCTTCAAAAACAGTTCCTCTGACATGTCCTCCTTCTTCCTTAACCGAGGTTTTCCACCCACGGTCGTCGACAGGGCCCTCAACCGTGTCCGGCCCATCTCCCGCGCATCCACCCTCATGCCTTCTCCTCCCTCCCAGAAACATGATAGGGTCCCCCTTGTCCTCACTTATCACCCCACCAGCCTCTGCATTCAAAGGATCATCCTCCGCCATTTCCGCCAACTCCAGCATGATGCCACCACCAAACACATCTTCCCTTCACCCCTCCTGTCGGCATTCCATATGGATCATTCCCTCTGGGACACCCTGGTCCACTCATCCATCACCCCCTATTCCCCAACCACCACCTATGGCACCACCCCATGCCCACGCAAAAGATGTAACACCTGCCCCTTCACTTCCACTCTCCTCACCGTCCAAGGGCCCAAACACTCCTTTCAAGTGAAGCAACATTTCACTTGCATTTCTCCCAACTTAGTCTACTGCATTCGTTGCTCCCAATGTGGTCTCCTCTACATTGGAGAGACCAAACGTAAACTGGGCGACCGCTTTGCAGCACACCTGCGGTCTGTCCGCAAGAATGACCCAAACCTCCCTGTCGCTTGCCATTTCAACACTCCACCCTGCTCTCTTGCCCACATGTCTGTCCTTGGCTTGCTGCATTGTTCCAGTGAAGCCCAACGCAAACTGGAGGAACAACACCTCATCTTCCAACTAGGCACTTACAGCTTTCCGGACTGAATATTGAATTCAACAACTTTAGGTCTTGACCTCCCCCCTCCATCCCCACCCCCTTTCTGTTTCTTCCCCCTTCCTTTTGTTTTTTCCAATAAATTATATAGATTTTTCTTTTTCCCACCTATTTCCATTATTTTAAAATATTTTTAAATCTTTTATGCTCCCCCCACCCCCACTAGAGCCATACCTTGAGTGCCCTACCAAGCATTCTTAATTAGCACATTCGTTTAGATAATATCACCAACTTCGACACCTATGTGTTCTTTTGTTTTAAAACAAAAACAGAATTACCTGGAAAAACTCAGCAGGTCTGGCAGCATCGGCGGAGAAGAAAAGAGTTGATGTTTCGAGTCCTCAGGACCCTTCGACAGAACCGTTCTGTCGAAGGGTCATGAGGACTCGAAACGTCAACTCTTTTCTTCTCCGCCAATGCTGCCAGACCTGCTGAGTTTTTCCAGGTAATTCTGTTTTTGTTTTGGATTTCCAGCGTCCGCAGTTTTTTTGTTTTTATTTTTGTTCTTTTGTTTTGCTGTCTGTGACATCTTTTGATGATCTGCTTCTATCACTGCTTTTGCCTACAACCAATCCACCCCCCTCCACTTCTCTCCCCCCACCCAAGCCCACTCCCCCCCTCCCTCCACCTTAAACCAGCTTATATTTCACCCCTTCCTGGGATTCGCCTAGTTCTGTCGAAGGGTCATGAGGACTCGAAACGTCAACTCTTTTCTTCTCCGCCGATGCTGCCAGACCTGCTGAGTTTTTCCAGGTAATTCTGTTTTTGTTTTGGAGAGTGACGTAGTTGATTCTGAGACTAGGGTCCTGAATCTTAATAAAGGAAACTATGATGGTATGAGACACGAGTTGGCTATGATGGATTGGGAAACGTTACTTAAAGGGACGATGGTGGATAGGCAATGACAAACATTCAAAGAGCGCATGGGTGAACTGCAACAATTGTTTATTCCTGTCTGGCGCAAAAGTAAAACAGGAAAGGTGGCCAAACTATGGCTTACAAGGGAAATTAGAGGTAGTATTAGATCCAAGGAAAAGGCATACAAATTGGCCAGAAAAAACAACAGACCGGAGGATTAGGAGCAATTTAGAATTCAGCAAAGGAGGATCAAGGGATTGATTAAGAAGAGGAAAATAGAGTACGAGAGTAAGCTTGCAGGGAACATAAAAACTGACTGTAAAAGTTTCTATAAGTATGTGAAAAGAAAAAGTTTGGCGACGACAAATGTAGGTCCCTTACAATCAGAAACAGGGGAATTTATGAAGGGGAACAAAGAAATGGATGACCAACTAAATACATACTTTTGGTTCTGTCTTCACAAAGGAGGACACAAATAACATACCAGAAATGTTGGGGAACACAGGGCTTAGTGAGAGGGAGGAACTGAAAGAAATCAGTATTAGTAGGGAAATCATGTTGGGGAAATTGATGGGATTGAAGACCGATAAATCCCCAGGGCCTGATAATCTACATCCCAGAGTACTTAAGGAAGTGGCCCTAGAAATAGTGGATGCATTGGTGGTCATCTTCCGAAATTTTATAGACTCTGGATCAGTTCCTACAGATCGGAAGGTAGCTAATGTAACCCCACTATTTAAAAAGGAAGGTAGAGAGAAAACAAGGAATTATAGACCAGTCAGCCTGACGTCAGTAGAGGGGAAAATTCTAGAGCCCATTATAAAAGATTTAATAGCTGAGCATTTGGAAAACAGTGGCAGAATCAGACAGAGTCAGCATGGATTTACGAAAGGGAAATCATACTTGACAAATCTATTGGAATTTTTCGAGTATGTAACTAGTAGAATTGATGAGGGGGAGCCAGTGGATATGATTTATTTGGACTTTCAGAAGGCTTTCGACAAAGTCCCACTTAAGAGATTGGCATGCAAAATTGAAGCACATGTGATTGGGGGTAGTGTAATGAGATGGATAGAAAATTGGTTGGCAGACAGGAAACAAAGAGTAGGAATAAACAGGTCTTTTTCCGAATGGCAGGCAGTGACTAGTGGGGTACCGCAGGGATCGGTGCTGGGACCCCAGCTATTCACAATATATATTAATGATTTAGATGAGGCAACTAAATGTAATATCTCCAAATTTGCAGATGACACAAAGCTGGGTGGGAGGGTGAGCTGTGAGGAGGATGCAGAGATGCTTCAATGTGATTTAGACAAGCTGAGTGAGTGGGCAAATGCATGGCAAATGCAGTATAATGTGAATAAATGTGACGTTATCCACTTTGGTAGCAAAAACAGGAGGGCAGATTATTATCTGAATGGTTTTAAGTTAAGGGGAATGTGCAATGAGACCTGGGTGTCCTTGTACACCAGTTGCTGAAGGTAAGCATGCAGGTGCAGCAGGCGGTAAAGAAGGCAAATGGTATGTTGGCCTTCATAGCGAGAGGATTTGAGTACAGGAACAGGGAAGTCTTGCTGCAATTGTACAGGGCCTTGGTGAGACCACACCTGGGATATTGTGTGCAGTTTTGGTCTCCTTAACTAAGGAAGGATGTACTTGCTATAGAGGGAGTGCAGCAAAGGTTTACCCGACTGACTCCTGGGATGGCGGGACTGACTTATGAAGAGAGATTGAGTCGGTTAGAATTATTTTCACTGGAGTTCAGAAGAATGAGGGGGGGATCTCATAGAAACCTATAATATTCTAACAGGACTAGACAGGGTAGATGCAGGATGTTCCTGTTGGTGAGGGAGTCCAGAACCAGAGGTCACAGTCTGAGGATACGGGGTAGACCATTTAGGACTGAGATGAGGAGAAATTTCTTCACCAAGAGAGTGGTGAGCCTGTGGAATTCGCTACCACAGAAAGTAGTTGAGGCCAAAACATTGTAGGTTTTCAAGGAGTTAGATATAGCACTTGGGGCGAAAGGGATCAAAGGATATGAGGAGAAAGTGGGAGCAGGCTATTGAGTTGGATGATCAGCCATGATCATAATGAATGACAGAGCAGGCTCGAAGGGCCGAATGGCCTCCTCCTGCTCCTGAACCCCCTTTAGATTATGGAAGTTGAAAGACTGTAGACCACAAGACTTTCTCATGGACTTAAGCTGATAAACAACTGACATCAAAATCTAAAAACCAAAATCGCTGAGACGGGTCACTTTCCTCGATCTCAGACATATGGTTCAAAAAGCGGGGACCTCCTGCACTCAATGTATATGATTTGGTTAGTGTTTACTGTTATTGAGTAATTCTGGTTTGTTTTCTGTCCTTGTTCTTGTTCAGTCTGTCGAACGTCACTGGGGAAAGTGAGGCTCGGGGTCGGTGGCCGGACACAGCCCACCAGCCGATCCAATGGCCTAATAGCCCCACTCGCCGCCCCCCAGCAGCCCAGCTTTTAGAGGCCAGCGCGCACCCTACTCTCCACTTCACTTCATCGAGACAGCAGAATCCGGACATCTTCCAAACCTTCTCCCAGCGGCAGGTATCCGACTCCAGCACCGAACCATTCATCAAATGGTCTTCATTGGGTTTTTTTTGTTTTGAAACAAAATATTAATCCTAACGAATTCATTTTATTATAACTAATATTCGGTTTAACACTTACACTGATTGTTACAATTGGAATAGTTTGTACCGTTCAAGTTTGGCAAGTGTAGATTTTTTAAAGGGCCGCAGCTTAGTCAGGTGAATGAGAGAGACTTTATTCTTCGAGTTACAGAAATCCCACCACATCAAATCTAGCCTCCTCTCACACCTCTTCTTCCCTGCATCCCTTCACCTTCTCCATCTATCTTTTTCCCCTTCCCTTCATTCTACTTCTGTTCCTCCATTTATTTCTGATCTGTTATGTTTCCCTAGTTATTTTCCAGCGAAATGGCCAGCGAGAACTTTCTGATCCTCGATTCCATCTTGAACGGAAGCACTTTCACTTATTCTGAAAGATTAAAATCCAAACGCACCAAGTGGAATGTCCGCGCCTCTGAAATGTCCAAACGCACATTCAACCCGATCCGCGCCATCGTGGACAACATGAGGATCGAGCCGAACCCGGATAAGGCCATGATCTCCCTGTCTATCGGTAAGAGATGCGCTGAAATCATCTCGTTTTATACTTAATCATGTTAAAAACACAGCATTCGGCCCACACAATTCTTGGCTATCGAATCACCTTTCAGAGCTTTCAAATTCTGGCAGATTTTGCACCTATTGATTCATTTTTCAAGCGAACAGGGCGGGATTCCGGGTACATTGGGAATAAACTACAGTAATAATATAATATAATATAAACCGGTGTCGAAGACAATACACGTTTCAAATATTCAACATAATCAACAATAGAAAACACTGTAACTTAGCTTCGAATCTATTAGAGAAACTTGTCAAAAGTAGAAAAAGCCCTGGGATTGAGTTATAGGTGAGGGGACGGGAGAAGTGGACAGATCGTGGCCACTGGGACACGAGTCTCCTCCCCGAAGCTGTTGAACCACGTGTTTCAGTGATTTCACAGTGAGATTTATCGGCGCTGGGAATGGGGTGAGTTTGAGCAGGGGATTGATTAATCAGCATTTAATAACCTGACTGTCATTTTATTAAAGGTGACCCCACCGTGTTCGGAAACCTTCCGACTGATGACAAGGTTTTACAAGCCATGAAAAATGCAGTGGATTCCGGCAGATTCAACGGCTATGCATCATCCATAGGTACTGATTTAGAATCTTTACAGAGAGTGCTGACATTTGGACTAAACTATTTCCAAATTTTAAGCTTCATCAAAGTCAATTTAGAATATTTCCAAATCTTATGAGGGCTAATTTCAACAAATGACTCAAAGCCACCGTTTCCCCTCCTTTGATGTTTTGTTATACAATAAAACCATTAGTCTCTTTCCCCCAGCCATTCCCCTTGTCAGGCCCTCATCTCCACTCCCTTAAATTCAAGTGATGCAGACTTGAAAGGATAATGCAGAGAACTTGTTTAGCCACTACCCAAACAGGACTGAGCCCTGCTCTTGCCCGCTAAAACGGCTCACTATTATAGAATCATACTGGAATGCAAAGATAACACGTCTTCTTTTCCCGACTGCAGTCTTGATCCTCTCTCACCCTCACCTCCACCAATAAATGCGAGGAGCTCCTGGTCTTTGTCACTAAAATGAAGCTGCCTTTGCCATTTCCCTCCCTCCCACTAGTCCACCAGGCCAAACTTCCTCTAAAATTAATCCCTGCTCTAACCCTGAACTCAAGTCTTTCTCCAGTTACTCTCCCACCTTCTCTCATGCCCTCTCTGAGCTTCTCTTGTCCATGAGACCCACCTCCTGTTCCCTCGATCCTATTCCCATTAAACTGCTGACCACACAGCTTCCACTCCTGGTTCCCATGTTAACAATATCCTTAATGGTTCTGTGTCTTCAGCAGTTGTTCTTCTTTAAGTCATCATCACCTCTCTCCTCAAAATCTATCCTTAACCTGAATGTCCATGCAAACTGCCATCCTATTTCCAAAATCCCTTTCCACTCTAAAGTCCTTGAGTATGTTCACCTCTCAAATCCTTGCTTATCCATTCCAGAGCTCCCTGTTTAATCCCTCCAATCAGATTTCTGCCCTGCCACAGGACTGGAAAGGCTCTTATCAAAATCACAAATGACAACCTATGTGACTGTAAGAAAGATTAAATATCCTACCTACCCCTTCATGACTTGTTTCCAGCCTTTAACATAATTGACCACACCATCATCCACCAACATCTCTCCACTGTCGTCCATCTGAGTGAAACTACTCATCTGGTTCCATTCTAATTTATCTAATTGTAGACAGAATATCACTTGCGATGGCTTCTCTTCCTGCTGCTGCACCATTACCTCTGGTGTCGCCCAAGGATCTTTCCTTGGTCCCTTCCTATTTCTAATCTATATGCTGCCTCTCAGCAACTTCACCGGAAAGTACAGTAGCTTTCATATTATGGTGATGTAGTGGTAATGTCACTGGTCAATTCATCCAAAAGTTCAGACTAATGCTCTGGGAACACAAGTTCAAATCCCATCATGTCAGATGGTGGAATTTAAAATTCAATTGATTAATACAAATCTGGAAATTAAAGTTGGTCTCAGTAATTATGCCATGATTTTTAAAAAATTCATTAATGGAATGTAACCGTCACTGACTAGGCCAACATTTATAGCCCATCCCTAATTGTCCTAGAGAAGGTGGTGGTGAGCTGCCTTACATACATACAAACCACTGCAGTCCATGTGGTGCAGATACATCCACAGTGCTGTTAGGGAGGGAGTTCCAGGATTTTGACCCAGTGACAGTGAAGGAACGGTGATATATTTCCAAGTCAGGTTGGTGAGTGGCTTAGAGGGGAACTCCCAGGTGGTGTGTTCCCATCTATCTGCGAATGTGGTGCTGAACACTGTGCAATCATCCTTGATGTGGCTCCTTGATGTCACACTTTGTCAAATGCTGTCTTGATGTCAAGGGCAGACACCCTCAATCCTTGAGTGCAGCAGTTTTGTTCTTGTTTGGACCAAGCCTGGAATGGGGTGACTCTGCTGGAACCCAAACTGATGATCGAGAGTAGACTGATGGAAGAGTAATTGGCCAGGTTGGATTTGTCCTGCATTTTGTGTACAGAACATTCTGGGGCAATTTTCCACATTCCTGGGCAGATGCCAGTGTTGTAGCTGAACTGGAACAGCTTGGCTACGAGAGTGGCTAGTTCTGGAGCACAAGTCTTCAGTAATATTGAGAGAATATTGTCAATGCCCATCGTCTTTGCAGTATCCAGTGCCTTCAGCCGTTTCTTGATATCACATGGAGTGAATCGAATTGGCTGAAGACTGGCATCTGTGGTGCTGGGGACCTCGGGAGGAGGCTGAGATGGATCATCTGCTCGGCACTTCTGGCTGAAGATTGTTGCAAATGCTTCAGCCTTACCTTTTGCACAGATGTGCTGGGCTCCTCTATCATTGAGGATGGGGATATTTGTGGAGCCTCCTCCTCCAGTGAGTTGTTCAATTGTTCACCGCCATTCATGACTGGATGTGGTAGGACTGCAGAGCTTAGATCTGATCCGTTGATTGTGGGATATTTAGTTCTGTCCATTTTATGCCTCGTATGCTGTTTGGCATGCAAGCAGTCCTGTGCTGTGGCTTCACCAAGTTAACACCCCATTTTTAGGTATGCCTGGTGCTGCTCCTGCACTCATCATTGAACCAGAGTTGATCCCCTAGCTTGGTGATAATGGTAGAATGGGGGATATGCCAGGTTATGAGGTTACAGGTTCTGGCTGCATTCAATTCTGCTGCTGCTGATGGCCCACAGCACCTCATGGATGCCCAGTTTTGAGTTGCTAGATCCGTTAGAAATCTATCCCATTTAGCACAGTGGTAGTGCCACACAACGTGATGGAGGGAATCCTCAATGTGAAGATGGGGCTTTGTTTCCACAAGGACTGTGTGGTGGTCACTCCTACCAATATTGTCATGTCCAAATGCATCTGCGACAGTTAGATTGGTGAGAATGAGGTTAAGTATGTTTTTCCCTCTTGTTGGTTTCCTCACCCCCCTGTCACAGACCCAGTCTAGCAGCTATGTCCTTTAGGACTCAGCCAGCTCGGTCAGTGGTGATGCTACTGAGTCACTCATGGTGATGGACATTGAAGCCCCCCACCCAGAGTACATTCTGCACCCTTGCCACACTCAGTTCTTCTTCAAAGTGGTGTTCAACTTGGGCAAGTGCTGATTCATCAGCTGAAGACAGAGCATTCGGGAAGACAGTAGGTGGTAATCAACAGAATGTCTTTTTGCCCATTTTTGACCTAATGCCATGAGACATCATGTGATCCGGAGTCGATGTTGAGGACTCCCAGGGCAACTCTCTCCTGACTGTATACCACTGTGCCTCCACCTCTGCTGGGCCTGTCTTGCTGGTGGGACAGGACATACCCAGGGATGGTGATGGTGGTGTCTGGGGCATTATCTGTAAGGTATGATTCCCTGAGGGTGACTATGTCAGGCTGTTGCTTGACTAGTCTGTGGGGTAGTACGTCCAATTTTGGCACAAGTCCCAGATGTTAATAAGGAGAACATTGCAGCGTTGACAGGGCTTTTGTCCTTAAAATGCCTGGGTTGATGACGGGTGGTCCATCCGATTTCATACCTTTTATTAGACTTTGTAGCAGTTTGATACAGCTGAGTAGCTTGCTAGACCATTTACAAACATACGAACAAAATAATTTAAATAATACTCTGCCTTTCTGTTTTTTACACCCAAGCGTATAACTTCACATTTATCCATGTTATGCTGCATCTGCCATGTGTTTGCCCACACACACAACTTGTCTAAATCACCCTGAAGCCTCCTTGCATCCTCCTCACAACTCACAACCCCGCTCAGTTTTGTGTCATCAGCAAACTTGAAAATATTGCACTTAGTTCCCTCATCCAAGTCATTTATATATATTGTGAATAGCTGGGGCCCAAGCGCTGATCCCTGCAGTACCCCACTAATCACCGCCTGCCATCTGGAAAAAGACCTGTTTATTCCCACTCTCTGTTTCCGGTCTGTCAACCAATTCTCAATCCATGCCAGTATATTATCCCCAATCCCATGTGCTTTAATTTTGCCCACTAGCCTCTTATGTGAGACCTTCTCAAAAGCCTTCTTGAAATCCAAATACACCACATCCACTGGTTCTCCCTTATCTATTCTACTAGTTACATTCCAAAAAACTCCAGTAGATTAGTTAAGCATGATTTCCCTTTCATAAACTCATGCTGACTTTGTCTAATCCCTTTAATGCTTTCCAAGTGTTCTGTTACCACGTCTTTTATAATAGACTCTAGCATTTTCCACACTACTGATGTTAGGCTAACTGGTCTGTAATTCTGTTTCTTCTCCCTTCTTTTTTAAATAGTGGGGCTACATTTGCCAACTTCCAATCTTCTCCAGAGTCTATAGAATTTTGGAAGATAACCAGCAATTCATCCAATATTTCCAGGGCCACTTCCTTTTGTACTGTGGGATGTAGATTATCAGGCCCTGGGGATTTTTCAGCCTTTAACCCCATTAATTTCTCTAGCACCATTTTTTTACTAATATTAACTTTCTTCAATTCCTCCCTTTCACTAGACCCTTGGTTCCCTAACATTTCTGGGAAATTATTTGTGTTCTCTTTTGTGAAGACAGAACCAAAATATATGTTCAATTCTTCTGTCATTTTGTTGTTCCCCATTATAATTTCCCCTGTTTCTGACTGTAAGGGACCTATGCTTGTCTTCACTAATCTTTTTCTCTTCATATACATAGAAGCTTTTACAGTCAGTTTTTAGGCTTCCTACAAATTTACTCTCATACACCATTTTCCCCTTCTTGATCAATCTTTTTGTCCACTTTTACTGAATTCTAAAGTGCTCCCAATCCTCAGGCTTGCTGTTTTATCTGGCACTTTTATATGTTTTCTCTTTGGATCTAATATTAATTCTAATTTCTTTTGTAATTCATGCTTGAGCCACCTTTCCTGTTTTATTTTTTAACATTGTTAGTCATCTTAGCTTTATTTTGCACTATGATCCCATTTAACGCCCTTGTTTTTTCTGCCTTCCACTTTTGCTTTTACTTTTCTATATTTCATTTCTATCCTTGTTTTCCCTCCTCTGTCTCCCTGCTCAGGTTCCCATCCTCCTGCCATTCTTGTTTAAACCCTCCCCGACAGCACGAGCAAATACCCCCCACCCTGAGGACATTGGTCCGTTCCTGCCCAGATGCAACCTGCCCTGTTTGTACTGGACCTGCCTTTCCCAGAACGGGTCCCAATGTCCCAGGATTCTGAACCCCTCATCCCAACATCATTTCTTCAGCCATATGTTCATCTGATCCTGTTATTTCTACTCTCGCTAGCACATGGCACTGGTAGTAATCCTGAGATTACTAACTTTGAGGTCCTATCTTTTAATTTACATCCTAACTCCCTATATTCAGCTTGTAGGACCTCATCCCTTTTTATATCTATGTCACTGGTACCAAATGTGCCACAGCCACTGGCTGTTCACCCTCCCCCTTCAGAATGCCCTGCAACCTCTCCGAGACATCCTTGACCCTGGCACCAGGGAGGCAACATACCATCCTGGAGTCTCTTTTGTGGCCGCAGTAAAGCCTGTCTGTTCCCCTTACTATTGAATCCCCTATCACTCTAGCCCTGCCACTCTTCTTCCTCCCCTCTTGTGTAGCAGAACCACCCATGGTGGCATGGTCTTGGTTCCTGCTGCTTTCCCCTGAGAAGTCATCTCCCCAACAGTATCCAAAATGGTATATCTGTTAGAGAAGGGACGGCCACATGGGACTCCTGCACTGCCTGCCTTCCTCTGCTCTGCCTGGTGGTCACCCATCCTCTTTCTGCCATCTCAGTCTTTGCCTGCAGTGTGACCACCTCACTGAATGTGCTGCCACGACAATCTCAGCATCGCGGATGCTCCACAGTGAATCCACCCGCAGCTCCAGCTCTGAAACGCGGTTAGCCAGTAGCTGTAGCTGGACACACTTCCTGCACATATGGTCACCAGGGACACTAGAAGTGTCTGTGACTTCCCACATAGTGCAGGAGGAGCATATCACAGGTGCGAACTCTGCTGCCATTACTTCCCTTTAGGTTAAGCTTCCATTTAAAGAATATTAACTATGTGAGGGGCCTTATTCCACTCCAAACACTCCCACCACTGTTCAAATTCCTCACCTTATTTTGTTTAAGGTAATGGACTGCAGGAGTTTAATTAGTATAGAAGTAGAAGTGCTCACCTGATCCTACTTACCAATCAGCTGCCTCCTCTGTATCGGGTCACTTTTTGAATTGTGACGTCACTTCAAAATCCACTGCCTGAAGGTCCTGAGGGTGCGCCTCTCCTCACCGGTCTCGGCCTCTGTTTCTCGCGCCCTTTTATACGGCTCTCACTGGCCTCTCCTCACCGGTCTCGGCCTCTGTTTCTTGCGCCCTTTTATACTGCTCATGCTGGCCTCTCCTCTCTGGCCTAAAACACACCTTCCTCCAAACCTAACAGCAACTTGGCTTGTCCACTCACGGATTTGTCTGGTCAGAACAGGGGAGGAGTCCAGAAAATTTAGCACTAAGACCAGGGGTTATTAACTGGCAGGGGAAGGTGCCCTAGTGTGTTGGCATGTGCGATTTGACTACCCAAACAGTGAAGAAAACTGTGCTCGTAGGCAGCTAATATTAGTGCCCATTTCCAGGTGTGAGCCAATGCGAGAGGGGGTAACGCTTTATCTTCTCCAAATAATCTCAATAGGGGTTTGTGGTCAGTTATAATATGGAAATGGCAACCGTGGAGATATTGATGAAACTTCCAGATGCTGAACACAATAGATAAGCCCTCTTTTTCAATCTGGGAATATTATCGCTCTGCGACACTGAGTGTGTGAGCTGTATAACCAATGGGTCATTCGGAGCCGTCCGCCATCCGATGTGAAAGGATAGTCCCTATTCCATAAGGGGATGCCTCCCATGTTAAAATTAATTCCTTCTTGGGTCAAAGTGGAGGCCGACGATCTTAACAATCGCTTCACTTTCAGGAAGGCATCCTGGTGTGGGGCCTTGTCAACTCCACTTCTGGTTCTTCTTAAGCAGGCCATACAATGGGTCCAGTACAGTAGAGAGGTTTGGGAGGAATCGGCCATAGTAGTTTACCACGCCTAAGAAGGCCTTAAGCTCTATGGTATTTCTCTGGGCAGGTGCCTCGCGAATGGCCTGGACTTTCTCTTCCACAGGATGCAGGCCCTACGCATCAACCTTGTGGCCCAAGTAAACTACCTCCTTAGCTCGGAACAGACACTTCTCTCATTTTAAATGTATCCTCAATTGTGCGAACCTCTTCTAGGTTTGCCAAGTGTTCATCGTCAGTTAGTCCCATGACCAACGATAACATGGGGCAATCCTTGGAGCAAGTTTTCCATTGTTCTGTGGAAAATAGCACATGCTGAGGAGACCCCAAAGGGTAGACGTGTGTATTGATACAATCCTCGGTGCATATTAATGGTGATGAATTCCCCAGAGTCCTTTTCCAACTCTACCTGCTGGTAGGCATGGCTCATGTCTAATTTCAGATATGTGGTGCCCCCTGCCAAATTTGAATACAATTCCTCAATCTTAGGTGTTGGGTGTCTATTAAGTTTGACCATTTTATTGACAGTTAGCTCATAGTCACCGCATAAACACATGCTTTGGTCCAGCTTCAGTACAGGTTCAACGGGTGCCGCCCACTCAGAAAATTGCACTGGTTGTAGGATGCCCAATTTTTCCACTCTATCCAGTTCAGTTTCAGCTTTGTCCCATAGAGCATAAGGGACTGGCCTGGCTCTTATAATTCTGGGGGTTGTGATTGGGTCTACATGAATTCTGGCCAGCAGCCCTCAAATCCTTCCTAACTCATCGTTGAAAATGGAAGCATACCTTTGCAACAATTCCTATAAGCTTTTCATTGTAATTTGAAAAACTTATGCCCATTTCAATTTAATCTTTTCTAGCCAGTTGCGGCCTATTAAGCTGGGGGGCTCTCTCCAGTATCAAGAGCAACCTTTCAGATCGCACTCCATACGTCACTGAGACTTGACATAGCCCTTTCAGTCTTATTTCTTCATCTGTGTATGTTCACAGTTTAGTGTCCGAAACTTCCAATCTTAGAGGATGGGTTCCTTCATTCAATTATCTGAATGTATGTTCTCCAGTGATGGACATCGATGCTGCAGTATCACCTTCCATCTTAACGGGTTGTCCATTGACTATAATGACTACTTGGATTGGCTCAATTCAAACCAATTTCAGGTTTTATAATGGATGGATGTCTGATTCTATTTCTCCTAGTTCTTCCATGAGCCACATTTCACAATTTCTCCTTTTGCCTTTAAAATGCTGTCTTAACCTATCTCTGCAGTCAACTTATGTGACTATGGCAGTGGCAGAAAAAGCATTCGACTTGTTTGAATTGTCGATCGCCCACTGGATGCCTGGATGCATTTCTCTCATTAGTTCTGTGGGTTTTCACTGTGGTACTCCTGCTATTTACTGATCTGTACATTGGGGGCGTTTCCCGCCTTTCTCTGGGGCCCGATGTTTTCGCACCTTTTGTTGCCAGTCTGCCCCGCCCACCAGATGGAGGTTGCCATTTTGTGTATCTCTTGTAGCTTCCAAATTTCTAACAGCACTCTCCATGTCTGTGGCTAATTCTAATGCCTTAATGAAGTCTTGATTAACTTCGGCTCGCAAACGCCTTTGAATAGTATCATCTACAATCCCACATATCAGTCAGCCTCTCAACATATCACTAATGGATGTTCCAAATTCACAATGCCCAGTTAATGCCTTTAAAACGGCCACATAGTCAGCTATTGTCTCCCTTGGAAGCCGATACTTTGAATTGAACTTGAAGCGCTGCATAGTGACTGATGGCTTTTGTCTCAGGTGGTTTTTTACAATTTTTATTAACTCATCGAAAGTCTTCGAGTCGGGGGTGTTAGGTGACGTGAGGCTGCGAATCAGCCTGTACATTTTGCTCCTGCATGCGGACAAAAGAATTACCTCCTTCCTCCCCGCGATGTCTTTAGCGGTAAAAAAGAACACTCGGTATTCGACATGCTGAGACCGGTCATCTGAAATAGGGTTAAATGAATTGACAGGCCCGAGCTGTGGCATCATGAATGACTGCAAGGGGACTTCACTTCTGATGGCTTCCCAGTTAATGACGAATTCAGGTGTTTGGCTTTCCGCGGCTTTCTTGACTGCTGTCGATTGATTCATGTTTTGCCTTCTGCAGAATTGCCCTCTCTCTGGAGTCTCTTATAATTTTCTGTCCATGGCCATTTCTCTTGCATGTACTTCTTTAAATGTATTGCCACTTTAAGAGCAGTCACCGATTTTTTTTTTTAACTCTGTCTCTGCAGCTGTTGGCTTTTCTGTGCTGGGTTTTGTGCTTTTTTCGAGTTTTGTCAGGATCCTCGTGTTCACGATTCTGCAGTTTTTCTCTTTTCTCTTTTTTTTTCAAATTTAAAACTGCAGCACTGCTTTCTGCTCTGATCACTGTCTATTTTATAACACAAGTGCAGATTCTCTTTCTAATATTTTGCTCACCCGTCTTGTGCATTATTTTGCTATATCCCATCCTCCTTGCTAGTTTTATGCCTTGAGTCTATGAGTTCACTAATGAGTAACTCGAATTGCACAAGTTCATGTACTTGTTAGTTGATGTTCGCTGTCAATAACGGAAAGAGACCAACGTAAGAACAAACTGTGATTGTTTATTGCAACAGAAGGCAGAGCACTAAATCCTTGTGTTCTCTCACAACCACCTCCAGCTCTAGACTTACAGTTAACCAGTAGCCCGCACTGTACATTGATTGGTCAGTACTATCACATGGTGAGTCCACTTGCATTCTCTCAAAGGTACATGGTACTCCACTTTACCACACATACCTTGCAGACAATGTCTCAGACACCATCACGACCATCTGAGAGAAAATACTTCTGCTCACCTGTGTCTTAAATGGGTGATGTCTTATTTATAAACAGCAGATTTCCTTCCCTAAAGAAAACTATCATCATTTGTAGTAAAAATCCCTCTGGTTCACTAATGTCCTTTAGGGAAGGAAAATTGTCAACCTTACCTGGTCTGACCTACATGTGACTCCAGACCCACAATAATGTGGTTGACTTTTAAATGCCCTCTGAGATATGGGTCCCTTTCAAACAATGCCTGGAAGTGCGGTGGAAGCAAGCTCAATCGAGGCATTCAAAAGGGCCTCAGATGATTATTAGATTATTTGAATAGAAACAGTGTTCAGGAGTATGGTGAAAAGACAGGGCAATAACACAAGGTCACAATGCTCAGTTAGAGAGCCGGTGCAGACATGATGGGCCGAATAGCCTCCTTCTGTGTCTTAAGATTCTGTGATTCTGTGAAATGGCCTAGCAAGATACTCAGTTGTATCAAACTGCTACAAAGTCTCAAAAAAGGAATGAAACCAGTCAGACCACCCAGCATTGACCCAGGCATCAGAAATGACAAAAGCAATCACAGCCCTGTCAATCCTGCAAAGCCCTCCTTACTAACATTTGGGGGCTAGTGCCGAAATTGGGAGAGCTCTCACAGGCCAGACAAGCAACAGCCTGACATAGTCATCCTCATGGAATCATACCTTACAGATAATGTCCCAGACACCACCATCACCACCCAGGGTATGTCCTGTCCCACCGACAGGACAGGCTCAGCAGAGGTGGAGGCACAGAGGTATACAGTCGGGAGGGAGTCCTCAACATCGACTCCAGACACCGTGAAGTCTCATGGAATCAGGTCAAACATGGGCAAGGAAACCTTCTGATTACCACGTACCGCCCTCCCTCAGCTGATGAATCAGTGCTTGTCCATGTTGAACATCACTTGGAGGAAGCGCTGAGGGTGGCAAGGGTGCAGAATGTACTCTGGGTGGGGGACTTCAATATCCATCACCAAGAGTGGCTCAGTAGAACCACTACTGACCGAGCTGGCCGCGTCCTAAAGGACATAGCTGCTAAACTGGATCTGCAGCGGGTAGTGTGGGAACGAACAAGAGGGAAAAACATATTTGATCTCATCCTCACCAATCTACCTGCCACAGATGCATCTGTCCATGACAATATCAGTAGGAGTGACCACTGCACAGTCATTGCGGAGATGAAGTCTTGCCTTCACATTGAGGACACCCTCCATTGTGTTGTGTGGCACTACCACTATGCTAAATGGGATAGGTTTAAAACAGATCTAGCAACTCAAGACTGGGAATCCATGAGGTGCTGTGGGCCATCAGCAGCAGCAGAATTGTACTCGAACACAATCTGTAACCTCATGGCCCAGCATATCCCCCATTCTACCATTACCATCAAGCCAGGGAATCAACCCCGTTCAATGAAGAGTGCAGGAGGGCATGCCAGGAGCAGCACCAGGCATACCTAAAAATGAGGTGTCAACCTGGTGAAGTTAAAACACAGGACAACTTGCATGTCAAACAGCATAAGAAGCAAGTGATAGACAGAGCTAAGTGATTCCACAACCAACGGATCAAATCTAAGCTTTGCAGTCCTGCCACATCCAGTCGTGAATGGTGGTGGACAATTAAACAATTCACTGGAGGAGGAGGCTCCACAAATATCCCCATCCTCAATGATGGGGGAGCCCAGCACATCAGTGGGAAAGATAAGGCTGAAGCATTTGCTACAATCTTCAGCCAGAAGTGCTGAGTGGATGATCCATCTCGGCCTCCTCCGGAGGTCCCCAGCATCACAGATGCCAGTCTTCAGCCAATTCAATTCACTCCACATGATATCAAGAAACGGCTGAAGGCACTGGATACTGCAAAGGCTATGAGCATTGAAAATATTCCAGCAATAGTAATGAAGGCTTATACTCCAGAACTTGCCACGTCCCTAGCCAAGCTGCTCCAATACAGCTACAACACTGGCATCTACTCGGCTATGTGGAAAATTGCCCAGGTATGTCCTGTACACAAAAAGGAGGACAAATCCAACCCGGCCAATTACCGCCCCATCAGTCTACTCTCAATCGTCAGTAAAGTAATAGAAGGGGTCATCAACAGTGCTATCAAGCAGCATTTGCTTAGCAATAACCTACTCACTGATGCCCAGTTTGGGTTCCGCCAGGGCCACTCAGCTCCCTGACCTCATTACAGCCTTGGTTCAAACATGGACAAAAGAGCTGAACTCCAGAGGTGAGGTGAGAGTGACTGCCCTTGACATCAAGGCCACATTTGACCGAGTGTGACATCAAGGAGCCCGAGCAAAACTGGAGTGAATTGGAATCAGGGGACATCTCTCTGCTGGTTAGAGTCAAACCTAGCACAAAGGAAGGTGGTTGTGGATGTTGGAGGTCAGTTATCTCAGTTCCAGGACATTACTGCAGGAGTTCCTCAGGGTAGTGTCCTTGGCCCAACCATTTTCAGCTGCTTCATCAATGACCTTCCTTCCATCATAAGATCAGAAGTGGGGATGTTTGCTGATGATTGCACAATGTTCAGCACAATTCATGACTCCTCAGATACTGAAGCAGTCCATGCCCATATGCAACAAGGCTGGGACAATATTCAGGCTTGTGCTAACAAGTAGCTAGTAACATTCACGCCACACAAGTGTCAGGCAATGACCATCTCCAACAAGAGAGAATCCAACCATCGCCCCTTGACATTCAGTGGCATTACCATCAATGAATCCCCATCTATCAACATCCTGGGGTTACCATTGACCAGAAACTGAACTGGATTAGCTATATAAATACTGTGGCTACAAGAGCAGGTCAGAGGCTAGGAATCGTGCGACAAGTAACTCACCTCCTGACTCCTCAAAGCCTGTCCACCATCTATAAGGCACAAGTCAGGTGTGTGATGGAATATTCTCCACTTGCCTGGATGAGTGCAGCTCCAACAACACTCAAGAAGTTTGACACCATCCAAGGCAATTGGCACCACATCCACAAACATACACTCTTTCCACCACCAACACATAGTGGCAGCAGTGTGTACCATCTACAAGATGCACTGCAGGAACTTGTCAAACCTCCTTAGACAACACTTTCTAAACTTGCGACCTGTACCATCTAGAAGGACAAAAGCAGCTGATAGATGGGAACACCCACACCTGGAAGTTCCCCTCCAAGCCACGCACCAACCTGATTTGGAAATATATCACTGTTCCTTCACTGTCGCTGGGTCAAAATCCTGGAACTCCCTCCCTAACAGTACTGCGGGTGTACCTACAGCACATGGACTGCAGCGGTTCAAGAAGGGCAGTTAGGGATTGGTAATAAATGCTGGCCTTGTCAGTGATGCTCACATACCACAAATCAATTTGAAAAATGTAAACGTTGTAGTGATGCAGATGGAAGAGGACATGATGGAGATCTTATGGGTCAGTGCAGGGCAGCCTATTGCTGAGGGCAAGGCATGTGTGGAGCCCATGGAGAGTGATTGAATGATGGTTGTATCCATCATTCCTTCAGCCGGATGTGAGCTGTGGCACCCAGTGCGGGCCTTTCATGCTGCTGAAAGCTCCTGATCAACAGCGGCATCATCAGCAATGGCTGAAGGAGCAGCTCTTTCACATAAATCATGTCTCCCCAGCAAGAATCAGTGAGTCAGATGCGGACATCTCAGTGGATCCACTGCCATCTGAGAGGACTCCCTTACTTCTGTCCAGCTCACTTCTGCTGGTGGCCATTGTCATGCGTGTAGAATGGGTGGCACCAGCTGCTGAGCAATGCACAGATGCATCATAGGAGGAAGTAATGGAGACAGTGACAGTGATGGCCACTTCCCCTTGGAGGGGTAAGGAAAGGCCCAGTGATGCTCTGCATGATCAGCCTTGGGTGTCATCAGCAGATCCTTCAGCAGCAGCATGAAACCTATAAATATCTGTCAGAGTTTCCAGAGGCTGTACATTCCTAGTCAATGGAAGAATCAATCCATGCCATGAGTGACGCCTTATCTCAGGGTGATTGCCTGGCCTTGTCCATTGTGAGAGTGTTGACCTCATGGAGAGACACATGAACATTAGCATTGAGTGGATCAGGGGGTGCACGCAGAACCTAATTGCCTCAGATGTGTGGAAGGATAGGTCATCCAGATGGGCCAGCCATGCATCTCCCTGTTACCAGGAGTTGAACCACTCCAGGCAAGTATGGCAGTGCATGTGGGGCTTTAAAAGGCTGAGGATGAGCAGGCTGAAAGCAAAGGGAGCTTCCTTTAAGGTTCTGTGGTCGCTGAAGGCAGATCAGTGGCTCCCTTTGACAGAGACACCAATACTGCATGCTGGTCTGATGACTGAAATGGCCCCTGCACGGGTACAGGTGGCCCTGAATGCGTTAGGCCCTTGTGGGGCTCAGGTACTCATTGGACACAAGCCTCAGCCATCTCATGCGCCATGGCAAGATAGGCAGCAGGCTGCCCCCACATCAACTGCAGGTGCAAGGTGAACACCCTGTAACAGTAGCTGCAAGTGAGCATATAAAAGCACTGTCTAGCACTTGCAGTTTCACTGGGTGATACTTCTTTGCTCAATGCAGCAGCATTACATGTTTGATAAGAGTTAAAGGTACAGTGATGCAGTCATTAATGTTTATCTCTGCAACAATTGGCCCTAACCAGATGAGGTTGCAATTAGATAGACAGTGTGTAAAGGTAAATGCCTCATGAGTGCCGTTGCTGTCAGAAGGGCTTGGCATGTTATGCTGACACGGCCAGAAATGGTAAAGGCGTTTGATGAAAGGACAACAATGCCTCAGAGAGAGGATTTAATGTTTTGGTGACCCTGTGCACTGAAACTCATGAGAAGTGTGTGCTGATGAGAGAGTCACAATTCTCCCTGGTATGCATGTCACTGCCCACAGACCTGGTACCACCTTCACTGGCTGGCAGTTGTTGAGGTGCCTCAAGCTCATCCTTCTCTGAGGTGCCATGCCCATTGTGACCCTCAGCCCCAGCGCTACTCCCCTCTGGAGCGCCAGGTTGTGCAAGGCATAGCATATAACAATGATCAGGATGTCCTTGAGCATGTGTATCACAGGGCATTCCCAGATCTATCAAAGTATCTAAACCTCGATGTTGCCTTAGTAGTGACATGGCAGCGGTGGTATATGGGTTGGGGTTGAATACAGGTGTCAGCAGCCATATCTTCAGTGGACACCCCTTGACCCTCAGGATGCAGCCATGAAAGTGTTCAGTTGAAGAGCTGAGGCACTTGGGACTGGAAAAATGCATCATGGTGGCCTCCTGGATACCTCCCTCATACCTGCAGGATCCATTTACAGTGGTCAAAGATGTCTTGAACAGTCAATGAGTGGATCCCATTCCTAATCAAAAAGGACCCTGGCTGCTCTGAGGAAGCCTTGATGGTCACATGAGAGCAGCCAATCACCTGCTGGACCTGAGGGAATCAGCGAGATTGCCTTGATCGGTGATAAGCCTGACATACAGCCAGCCCAACGTTATGTGTCATCTATCAACTGCTTTATGCAGCCATGGGCCGCTGACTAAGAGATGGCACATAGATCGCAAGACAATCCCTGGAATGAACTACAGTCAAAAAGGTTGAGCACCATTGTGACCTTTGGCACTTCCCTAGGGTCTCAGCTTCTGTTGCAGCATTCTGCCAGCATCTGCTGGGAGAGACCCAGCTTTCAGAGATATTGCTGCTCCGACATCTCCATGAAGTTGATTCTTTGATAGACTTTAAGCTGGGTAGCTCCATCTGCGACCACGAGGCTGCCCGTTTATCCACTTGTGCCCTCCTCTTCCAAGTCCCATCACTTCCCCAACCCACAGCAGGTCCCAAGGCCACAGCACAGGCATTCCATGTGGTTGCATTCCCATTTCTATACCACTCTCCTCCTCACTGAAAGATTCAAAGCCTGAATGTAGAGTCGCCATTGGCAAATGAAGCCTACACAGCAATGAGGCTCTCAAGCAGCTAATCCTGCCTCCATTTTTTGGGGAGGCGATGGCATAGCGGTATTTTTACTGGACCAGTATTCCAGAGACTCAGGGTAATGCCCTGTGGACCTGTGTTCAAATCCTGCCACAGCAGATGGTGAAAATTGAATTCAATAAAAAAAAAATCTGGAATTAAAAGTCTGGTGGTGACCGTGAAACCATTGCTGATTGTCCTAAAAACCCATCTAATGTCCTTTAGGAAACCTGCTGTCCATACTTGGTCTGGCCTACATCTGATTCCAGACCCACAATGTGGTTGACTAAATGCCCCCTGAACAAGGGCAATTAGGAATGGGCAATAAATGCTGGCCACATCCCGTGAACAAATAAAAAAAAAATGACTGCAGTATATCTGGGAGACATCCATCTACTTGCAGCCCTTCACTCTGGCCTCACTCTCTGCTTAACCTGCAAACTTGCCAGCCTTTGTTTCTTTGCCACACAGCTGCAAGCAATGGTGCCTATCCCCACCATTCACTTCCTCGTGAGACACTGACACTCCATAAAAGCCCAAATTGTTGGAAAAATCACTGTCAGTTGGCTGATTAACAGCGTTAATTACCTGCCCACCTCCATTCAGTGTAAATATGATCAGTCTGAACACCTTCATCTGGGAGGTTTGGCCAGCAGCTGTATGATGTCAGGGAGTCACCCGAGGCAGCCCAACCTCTGTTCCCACCAGCTCAGGGCTCATAAAATTCTGCCCATTGAGTCTAAAGTTCACTAAATGCCCTTCATGAATGGTTGGCAGTGCATGAATTTTTGTTCTAATTTCTCATCTATTTCTTTTCAATTCACCAAAGTTTTTGGTTTCTGTTCCAATCTGCATTACTGCACATCTGTCTAAATTAAAATCATTCCACAGCCTATCTGCATAATTGATTGAGATCTTATTAAAAGTTGTTTAATCTTTTTATTTGCCATTGGATTATATGGCTCAATGTGATCAGCAAATGTTATATGAAAATCATTTATGAAATAGTATGAACAGGAAGGACACTGAACTACTGTTAAATTGCTCAATTTGTCTTTGGTGTCAGTGCTAGATCCAACAGCTGATTCAACAGTAATACTATTATCCTTCAATTTATTTAGCTTTGCTTAGTTACTTCCTGATCTCTTCAGAACATCTACTTCTAGGTTTTCTGAACACTTGATTTTTCAAGGTTAAGGCCACAGGATTTCCAGGGTTTCCAAGCATCTTTCTTCTCAAAAGCCTTAAATTTCTTGTCTTGTAGAGGAGAGATGAATTAACTTGTGTAAAATGGCTGAGGAAAGGTTGGAATGCTCATTTGTTCTTTACTCATTTCGGCTTCTTTCTGTGCAGGCTATCAGAGCAGCAGGGATGCAGTGGCAAATTTTTACAGCTGCCCTGAGTCACCTCTCGAGGCAAAGGTAAGATCCAGCAACATTAGGTTTTGTGGTGGGGGATGGAGTTGGGGAGGGAGGTAGGAGAGGGAAGGGAAGGGGGTTTTGGGAGAAGGAGAGATGTAGGGGAAGAAGTGGTGTCTGGGGTGGGGATGCGGGGAGGGTGGGTGACAGTGAGGGGCATGTCTGATGCCGTCGTAAATGTAAATATTGTTGTGGTTAAAGCACCCCATGTATTTCTTATTTGCTATTTATAAACAGATAACATGCAATTAATTAGTTTGATTCATACCAAATGCCTTTTAATTCTTAGGATGTGATTTTGACAAGCGGCTGCAGTCAGGCCATTGAACTGGCCATCTCTGTCTTGGCAAATCCAGGCCAAAACATCCTGATTCCCAGGCCTGGCTTCTCTCTCTATAAAACACTGGCAGTGTCACTGGGCATTGAGGTCAAACACTACAACTTGCTGGTACGTAACAATAGTGTAAAGAAAGTATGAGTTGTGGGTTGAATGGTCCTGGATCTGGTAACATTATCTGCTGGGCTGATGTCTCTCCACCTCACACAATGGAAGGGGATTCCCAACAGCTCTGCAAAAGAGACCACTGTTGAGACTTGGTTTATGGGAATCACAGAATCACAGTGCAGAAGAGGCCCTTCAACCCATCGAGTCTGCACTGACACATGAGAAGCACCTGACCTCCCTACCTAATCCCATTTACCAGCACTTGGCCCATAGCCTTGAATGTTATGACATGCCAAGTGCTCATCCAGGGACTTTTTAAAGGATGTGAGGCAACCCGCCTCCACCACCCTCCCAGGCAGTGCATTCCAGACCGTCACCATCCTCTGGGTAAAAAAATTTTTCCTCACATCCCCCCTAAACCTCCTGCCCTTCACCTTGAACTTATGCCCCCTTGTGACTGACCCTTCAACTAAGGGGAACAGCTGCTCCCTATCCACCCTCATAACCTTGTACACCTCGATCAGGTCGCCCCTCAGTTTTCTCTGCTCCAACGAAAACAACCCAAGTCTATCCAACCTCTCTTCATAACTTAAATGTTTCATCCCAGGCAACATCCTGGTGAATCTCCTCTGCACTCCCTCCAGTGCAATCACATCCTTCCTATAATGTGGCGACCAGAACTGCACACAGTACTCCAAATGTGGCCTCACCAAGGTTCTAAAGAACTCCAACATGATCTTCCTACTTTTGTAATCTTTGCCTTGATTGATAAAGGCAAGTGTCCCATATGCCTTTTTCACCACCCCACTAATATGCCCTCCGCCTTCAGAGATCTATGGACGCACACGCCAAGGTCCCTTTGTTCGTCAGAACTTCCTAGTGCCATGCCGTTCATTGAATACTTCCTTGTCAAATTATTCCTTCCAAAGTGTATCACCTCTCACTTTTCAGGGTTAAATTCCATCTGCTACTTATCTGCACATTTGACCTGTCTATATCTTCCTGTAGCCCAAGACATTCAACCTCGCTGTTAACCACCCGGCCAAGCTTTGTGTGATCCACAAACTTACTAATCCTACCCCCCACATTGTCATCTATGTCGTTTATATAAATGACAAATGTTAATGTTAATGGTAGTGTTTAGAATAAATCACAGAAAGTAATGCAGGGGAGATTAGTAAAATCTCTTTAAACTCTAAACTGAGAAATTAAAAATTTCTATCGGGTAACCAAAACAGGAAGTGAATTAATAAGAGTATAAGCACAGCAGTTTAGAGTCATTAATTTACTGCAGCAGTAGTTTAAACTGATGCTGGGGAAATATAAGTATTGCATTAAATTTCTAAAAAATTTATTCATTCATGGATGTCGGCTTCCCTGGCTGGACCAGCATTTATTGTCCATCCCTATTGCCCTTGAGGAGGTGATGGTGAGCTGCCTTCTTGAACCGCTGCAGTCCATGTGGTATAGGTACACCCACAGTGCTGTTAGGGAGTGAGTTCCTGGATTTTGACCCAGCGACAGTGAAGGAACAGTGATATATTTCCAAGTCAGGATGGTGAGTGAACTTCCAGGTGGTGGTGCTTCCAGCCATCTGCTGCCTTTGACCTTCTAGATGGTAGTGGTCATGGTTTTGGAAGGTGCTGTCGAAGGAGCCTTGGTGAATTCCTGCAGTGCATCTTACACCAAGGCTCCTTCGACAGCAGTCTTAACTAGTTAAACTACTTAATATAACTACAAATAACCATTGAGTGATATTTCTAAAATTGAAACCTGATTAGTTAAATAAAACAAAATAAAGATGGAAGGGGAGGTGATGTGTTGCAGCTGTAGTATGTGGGAACTGGTGGACACCATTATGATCCAGAGCAACCACAACTGCAGGAAGTGTCTGCAGATTGAGGCTCTTTGTCTCAGAGTTGATAAGTTGGAGTCTGAACTTCAGACATGGCAACACTTCAGGGAGAGGCAAGGTTACCTAGACACTTTGTTCTAAGAGACAGTCACATCACTTGGGTTAGGTACTTCGGATTTGGTCCATGGTCAGGGACAGGAGGGTATTACTGTAAGAGAGACAGGTATGGGAATTAAGAAGATAGTAATGGAAAAGCCTAAGCGCTTGCATTTATACAACAGGTTTGAGCATTTACAATTTGTGTGGACAAGAGCAGGGAGGATGAGCAAAATGACCATAGCATTGGAGGTCATTCAAGTAGGGAGAACAAAAATGAATGTTGCTGTATAGCATAGTTGCTCTATAGTTAGAGAGATAGATAATGTTCTCTGCAACAGAGTGTGAGTCCAGAAGGCTGTGTTGTCTGCCTAGTGCCAGAGTTAAGCACACAAGAACAAGATGGGAAAACCACCACCCGATTACAAAAGTAGGGAGGATGTTGGCGTTGTATAGAACCTTGGTGAGGCCACAGCTGGAGTACTGTGTGCAGTTCTGGTCACCACATTATAGGAAGGATGTGATTGCACTGGAGGGGGTGCAGAGGAGATTCACCAGGATGTTGCCTGGGATGAGACATTTAAGTTATGAAGAGAGGTTGGATAGACTTGGGTTGTTTTCGTTGGAGCAGAGAAGACTGAGGGGTGACCTGATCAAGGTGTACAAGATTATGAGGGGCATGGACAGGGTGGATAGGGAGCAGCTGTTCCCCTTAGTTGAAGGGTCAGTCACAAGGCGGCATAAGTCCAAGGTGAGGGGCAGGTGGTTAAGGAGGATTCTAACCTGTCTCTCTCTGAACTTACTGCACTCCATTCTCTCAGGTCCAACCCTGACATTGTCATCAAACCCGCTGACAAGGGTGGTGCTGTTGTTGTCTGGCGCACTGACCTCTACCTCGCGGAGGCTGAGCGTCAACTCGCAGACACTTCCTCCTACCTCTCCCTGGACCATGACCCCACCACTGAACATCAAGTCATTGTTTCCAGGACTGTCACTGACCTCATCTCCTCTGGGGATCTCCCTCCCACAGCTTCCAACCTGATAGTCGCCCAACCTCGGACGACCCGCTTCTATCTGCAACCCAAAATCCACAAACAGAACTGCCCCGGTAGACCGATCGTCTCAGCTTGCTCCTGCCCCACAGAACTCATTTCTCGTTATCTTGACTCCCTTCTCTCTCCCCTTGTCCAGTCCCTTCCCACCTACATCCGTGATTCCTCTGACACCTTACTTCACATCAACAATTTCCAGTTCCCTGGCCCCAACCGCTTCCTCTTCACCATGGACGTCCAATCCCTCTACACCTCCATCCCCCACCAGGATGGTCTGAGGGCCCTTAGCTTCTTCCTCGAACAGAGGCCCGAACAATCCCCATCCACCACTACTCTCCTCCGTCTGGCTGAACTTGTTCTCACGCTGAACAATTTCTCCTTCAACTCCTCTCACTTCCTCCAAATAAAAGGTGTGGCTATGGGTACCCGCATGGGCCCCAGCTATGCCTGTCTCTTTATGGGGTATGTGGAACATTCCTTGTTCCAGTCCTACTCCGGCCCCCTTCCACAACTCTTTCTCCGGTACATCGATGATTACTTCGGTGCCGCTTCATGCTCTCGTCGGGACTTGGAAAAATTTATTAATTTTGCTTCCAATCTCCACCCCTCCATCATTTTCACGTGGTCCATCTCTGACACTTCCCTTCCCTTCCTTGACCTCTCTGTCTCAATCTCTGGTGATAGACTGTCCACCAATATCCATTACAAACCCACCGACTCCCACAGCTATCTCGACTACAGCTCCTCACACCCCGCTTCCTGTAAGGACTCCATCCCATTCTCTCAGTTCCTTCGCCTCCGTCGCATCTGTTCCGATGATGCTACCTTCAAAAACAGTTCCTCTGACATGTCCTCCTTCTTCCTTAACCGAGGTTTTCCACCCACGGTCGTTGACAGGGCCCTCAACCGTGTCCGGCCCATCTCCCGCGCATCCGCCCTCACGCCTCCTCCTCCCTCCCAGAAACATGATAGGGTCCCCCTTGTCCTCACTTATCACCCCACCAGCCTCCGCATTCAAAGGATCATCCTCCGCCATTTCCGCCAACTCCAGCATGATGCCACCACCAAACACATCTTCCCTTCACCCCCCCATCGGCATTCCGTAGGGATCGCTCCCTCCGGGACACCCTGGTCCACTCCTCCATCACCCCCTACTCCTCAACCCCCTCCTATGGCACCACCCCATGCCCACGCAAAAGATGCAACACCTGCCCCTTCACTTCCTCTCTCCTCACCGTCCAAGGACCCAAACACTCCTTTCAAGTGAAGCAGCATTTCACTTGCATTTCCCCCAACTTAGTCTACTGCATTCGTTGCTCCCAATGTGGTCTCCTCTACATTGGAGAGACCAAACGTAAACTGGGCGACCGCTTTGCAGAACACCTGCGGTCTGTCCGCAAGAATGACCCAAACCTCCCTGTTGCTTGCCATTTTAACACTCCACCCTGCTCTCTTGTCCACATGTCTGTCCTTGGCTTGCTGCATTGTTCCAGTGAAGCCCAACACAAACTGGAGGAACAACACCTCATCTTCCGACTAGGCACTTTACAGCCTTCCGGACTGAATATTGAATTCAACAACTTTAGGTCGTGAGCTCCCTCCCCCATCCCCACCCCCTTTCTGTCTCCCCCTTCCTTTTTTTTCCAATAAATTATAAAGATTTTCCTTTTCCCACCTATTTCCATTATTTTTAAAAAAAATTTTTTTTTTTCAAATTTTTTTTTAAATCTTTTATGCTCTCCCCACCCCCACTAGAGCTATACCTTGAGTGCCCTGCCATCCATTCTTAATTAGCACATTCGTTTAGATAATATCACCAACTTTAACTTTAACACCTATGTGTTCTTTTGTACTATTGTTGACATCTTTTGATGATCTGCTTCTATCACTGCTTGTTTGTCCCTACAACCACACCCCCAATCCACTTCTCTCTCTCTCTCTCTCCACCCCCCACACACATACGTTAAACCAGCTTATATTTCAACTCTTTCTTGGACTCGAACTCAAGTTCTGTCGAAGGGTCATGAGGACTCGAAACGTCAACTCTTTTCTTCTCCGCCGATGCTGCCAGACCTGCTGAGTTTTTCCAGGTAATTCTGTTTTTCTTTTTGTTTTTTCATTTGAACCATGCTGGGACCAGTGTCCTGGTGAATCATATAACTAGGATTGTAGATAGGACTTTAAATTAATTAGTGGGAGGGAGGGTTCAATTGAAGGGAAGTTTAGAAAATCAAAAATAATCGAGAGAGCAGAGCTGCAGGTTAGTGAAGAGGTGAACGATAAAGTGTGACACGAAGGAGCAGAAAATGTAAGAAGTGTGCAGCAGAAATTAGAACCAGAATGAGTAATGATGATAAAAGTCAATGCTTAAGGCTCTTTATTTGAATGCACAGAGCATTTGTATTAAGACAGATGAGTTGACGGCAAAAATAGAAATAAATGGGTATGACCTGATAGCTATTACAGAGACATGGTTGCAGGGTGACCAAGACTCAATATTCAAGAGTATTCGATGTTTCAGGAAAATAGGCAAAAAGGAAAAAGAGTAGCTTTGTTAATAAAGGAAGGTATCAGTGTGGTGGTGAGTAGTGATATAGGTGCAATAGATCACGATGTGGAATCGGTTTGGGTGAAAATAAGGAATAGCAAGAGGAAGAAGTCACGGGTGGGAGTCGTCTATAGGCCCCCGAAGAGTTGCCTCACTGTAGGACAAAGTATAAATCAGGAAGTAATGTAGGCGTGTAAGAAAGGCGCTACAATTGTCATGGGTGATTTTAATCTGCTTATTGACTGGACAAATCAGATTGGCAGAGAGGACAAATTTGTAGAGTGCAACAGGGGTTGTTTCTTAAAGCAATACATGCAGAATCTGCCCGGGAACAGGCTATTTTAGATCTAGTAACGTGTAATGAGGTGGGACAATAAGAGATGTCATAGTTAAGGATCCTCTAGGGGATAGCGATCACAACATGGTGGAATTTCAAATTCAGTTTGAGGGCGATCAACCCGGGTCTCAAACCAGTGTCCTCAACTTAAATAAGGGCAATTACAGAGGTATGAAGAAAGAGTTGTCTAAAGCAGGCTGGGAAAATAGACTAAGGGGAAGGTCAGTGGATGAGCAGTGACAGACATTTCAGCAGATATTTCATAACACTCAGTAAAAATTTATCCTGGTCAAAAAGAAGGACTCGATGAGAAGGATGAACAACCTGTGGTTAACGAAGGAGGTCAAGGAGAGTATCCAATCCAAAACTAAGGCATACAAAGCGGCAAAAACTAGTGGTAGGCCAGAGGATTGGGAATTTTTTAGAAACCAGCAGCAGATGGCTAAAAAGCTAATAAAGAGGAAAAAATTGATTATTTAAGTAAATTGGCAAGGAATATAAAAACAAACAGCAAGAGCTTCTACAGGTATATAAAAAGAAAGAGAGTAGCTAAAGTGAGCATGGGACCCTTGGAGGATGCGACTGGAGAATTGATAACAGGGAACAGGGAAATGGCGGATAATTTAAACCAATATTTTGCGTCTGTCTTCATGGTGGAGGACACTATAAACATCCCAAAGATATCAGATATGCAGGGTGCTAATGGGAGGAACGATCTTGTCACAGTTTCTATCACGAGGTACAAATTATTTGACAAACTAATGGGGCTAATGGCAGACATGTCACCGGGACCTGATGGTCTGCATCCAAGGGTTTTAAAGGAAGTGGCTGCAGAGATAGTGGAGGCATTAGTCGAAATATTCCAGAGCTCACTGAATTCCGGGAGGGTCCCAGCGGATCGAAAAACCACTAATGTGATGCCACTGTTCAAGTAGGGAGGGAGACAAAATGCAGGAAATTATAGGCCAGTCAGCCAAACATCTGTCGTTGGGAAAATGCTAGGGACCATTATTAAGCAAGAAATAGCAGGACATTTAGTAAAGCCAAATACAATCAAACAGAGTCAACATGGTTTTGTGAAAGGGAAATCATGTTTGACAAATTTGCTAGGGTTCTTTGAGGATATAACAAGCAGAGTTGTTGAAGGGGAACCAGTAGATGTAGTGTATTTGGATTTCCAGAAGGCATTCGACAAGGTGCCACATAGAATGTTATTGCACAAGATAAGAGCTCACGGTATTGGGGGTAATGTATTAGCATGGATTGAAGAGTGGTTAACACATGGAGGACAGCAAATCGGGATTAATGGGCCTTTTTCAGGTTGGAAAGATGTAACTAGTGGAGGGCCACAAGGATCAGTCCTAGGGTCTCAATTATTTACTATCTATATTAATGACTTGGAGGAGGGGACAAAGTGTAATGTATCCAAATTTGCTGATGATACAAAAATAGGTGGGAGGGCATGTTTTGATGAGGACATAAGGAATGTGCAAGGGGATATAGACGGGTTGAATGAGTGGGCAAAAACTTGGCAGATGGAGTTTAATGTAGGAACGTGTGAGGTTGTGCACTATGGTAGAAGAATCAAAAGGCAGACTATTATTTAAATGGAGAGACTCCAATAAAGTGCAGCACAGAGGGATCTAGGTGTTCTTGTGCATGAAACACAAAAAGTTATCATGCAGGTGTAGCAAATAATTAAGAAGGCAAATAGAATTTTGATCTGTATTGCTAGGGGTTTGGAGTTTAAAAATAGGAAAGTCATGTTACAGCTGTACAGGGTATTGGTGAGGCCACACTTGGAGTACTGTGTACATTTTAGGTTCCCATATTTAAGAAAAGATATTCTGGCATTGGAGGCGCTTCAAAAGAGAGTCACTAGGCTGATTCCTGGGATGAAGGGGTTGACTTATCGCAAACAACTAAATAGGTTAGGCCTTTATTCATTAGAATTTAGAAGAATGAGGGATGATCTTTTTGAAACGTACAAGATTCTGAGGCGGCTTGACAGGGCAGATGTTGAGAAGATGTTTCCACTAGTGGGAGAATCTCGAACTAGGGGACATAGTTACAAAATAAGGGGAAGTTCATTTAAAACTGAGATGTGAAGGAATTTCTTCTCTCAGAAAGTAGTGAATGTCTGGAATTCTCTACCTCGGAGAGTTGTGGAGGCTAGATCACTGAAAGTATTTAAAGAGGAGGTAGATAGATTTTTGAAATATCAGGGAGCTGAGGGTTATGAGGAGCTGGCACGAAAGAGGAGTTGAGGCCTGGGGCAGATCAGTCATGATCTTATTGAATGCCGGGGCAAGCTTGAGGGGCTGAATGGCCTACTCCTCCTATTTCTTATGTTCTTATGTTCTATGTTCTAATAAATTTGTCAAACATACTTTCCCTTTCACAAAACTATGTTGACTCTGCCTGATGGTATTATCAATTTCTAAATGCCCTGCTTTTAGCTCCTTAATATGGATTCCAGCATTTCCCCATGACAGATGTTAGACTGACTGGGCTATAGTTTCCTGCTTTCTTTCTCCCTTCTTTCTTGAATTTAGCAATTTTCCAACTGCTTGGACCTTTCCAAAATCTAGGGAATTTTGTAAGATCACAACTAAAACGTCCACTGTGTCTGCAGCCACTTCTTTTAAGAGCCTAGGATGAAAGCCATCAGGTCCAGGGGACTTGTCAGCCTATAGTTCTAATAGGTTTGCCTATACCTTCTCCCTAGTAATTGCGATTGTTTTAAGATTCTCTTTTCCTTTTAGCTCTTGATTTTTAAATATTCTTGGTATGTTTCTTATGTCTGCTGTAGTGAAGATAGACACAAAACACCTGTTCAAATCTTCTACCATTTCTGTGTTTCCCATTATTAATTCTCCATTTTCATCTTCTAAGGGACCAACACTCACTTTAGTGACTCTTTTCCTTTTTAAATACCTACAGGAACTCTTATTGTTTTTATATTTGTAGCTAGTTTTCTCTCATATTCTAATTTTTCCCTCATTTTTTAATAATTGTTTGCTGATTTCGAAAATCAGCCCCATCTTCTGACCTACCACTAATCTTCACAGTACTGTCTGTTTTTTCTTTCAATTTGATACTATAATTAACATCCTTGGTTAGAAAGGGATGGTATATCCTTCTCAAAGAGTCTTTCTTTCTCAATGGAATATTTCTTAGCTGAGAGTTATGCAATATCTCCTTAAATGTCTGCCACTGTTCCTCCCAGTTCACTTCAGCCAACTCTGCCCTCATAACTTTGTAATTGCATTTATTTAAGCTTAAGACACCAGTCTTAGGCCCACAATCTCACCCTCAAATTAAATGTGACATTATATCACGTTATGATCATTGTTGCCTAGAGGCTCCTTTACTATGAGGTCATTAATTAATCCTGTCTCATGGCACATTACCAGGTCTAAAATAGACTGCTCTCTGGTTGGCACTAGAATGTACTGTTCTAAAAAATTGTCCCAAATACACTCTATGAACTTATCTCCTGGGCTATCTTTGCCAATCCGATTCATCCAATCTATATGAAGATTAAAGTCACCCATGATTATTGCAATACCCCTCTCACAAAGCCCCCGTTATTGTAAGGCGGATGGAGTATAAAAATATGCTACAATTTTACTAGGCACTGGTGAGATCACACCTAAACTATTGTGTGCAGTTTTGGTCTCATTACTAAAGGAGGTTTATACTTGCATTGGAGGCAGAGGCAGTTCAGAGAAGACTCATTAGTTGATTACTGGGATGAAAGGGTTTGGGCCTATACTCCATGGAGTTTAGAAGAATGAGAGCTGGTTTTATTAAAACATAAGGGGTAGAAATTTCACTCCTTTTTTGATTGAGAAGCTATCTGACAATCTCACCATTGTTGATTGATTCCAGTATAGATTCTGAAATGTCCTTTTATCATTTGTCATTTTATAGTTTGTCTGTGCACTCCATTATTTTCTGATGGTAGACTCTATTAAATACCTTCTCATGGTCTATGTAGCACACACAGGTTTTGCGCTTCCCAGTATCTTTCAATGACTACTCTCAAGTTAAAGATGGCCTCTCTTGTTCCTTTCTTTGGTCTGAATCCTAACTGTCTTCCAAATGATTATTAGAATCATTTTCATCACATGGTTCATGAGGCTTGTGCTCTGAACACTCTAGATATTTGGTTTCTTTGGGAGTTTAATAAACACTGACTGCATAAGATCCTCTGGTAGGAATCCTGTTCTGTAAATTTTGTTGCAGAGATCTGTCAGTATTTCAATGTTAACATCATTCAGGACTTTCAGGCATTCTTTCAATATCTCATCGATTCAGGTTCTTTCTTTGCTTTCATCTTTTCGATCATTGCACTGACTCTATTATCTTTGGTCCTTATCTTCCCTCTGATGGGAATATACTAAGAGGGGTAGATGAAGTGAAAGATCTGGGCGTACAAGTACACAAGTCCCTGAAGGCAGTAGTTCAAGTAGACAAGGTTGTAAAGAAGGCATATGGAATGCTCTCCTTCATTGGCAGAGGTATAGAATATAAAAGTAAGGATATAATGTTGGAATTGTATAGAACACTAGAGTACTGTGTGCAGTTCTGGTCACCACATTACAGGAAGGACGTAATAGCTCTGGAGAGAGTGCAGAGGAGGTTTACAAGAATGTTGCCAGGGTTAGGAAAGTGTAGCTACGAGGAGAGATTGGATAGGTTGAGGTTATTTTCCTGAGAACAAAGAAGGCTGAGAGGTGATTTGATTGAGGTGTACAAAATTATGAGGGGACTAGATAGAGTGGACAGGATAAAATTGTTTCCCTTGGTGGAGAATTTTAGAACCAGGGGGCATAGATTCAAGATAAGTGACAGAAGGTGTAGGGGGGACATGACAAATAACTTTTTTATGCAGAGGGTAGTGGGTGTCTGGAATTCGCTGCCCAAGTTGATGGTAGAGGCAGAAACTCTAAACTCTTTTAAAAAGTAACTGGATCTGCACATTAAGTGCTGTAAGCTGCAGGGTTATGGGCCGGATGCAGGAAGGTGGGATTAGAAAGGGTACCTGGGTGTCCTCAGGCTGGCATGGACAAGATGGGCCGAATGGCCTCCTTCTGTGCTGTAACCTTTCTATGGCTCTATGGTACCATTCTACTTCTGTCTTCATCATCATACAGCTCTCTGATTTACTCCACCATCATTCCTCTACATTTTCTTTTTCAAAGACAAGTTCTCCTTCCTTCCTCCTTATACAGCCACAGTTTGTAGTTATTCTTTTCCTCCTATCTGTCAGTGCTTTAACTTTCTTCTGCAATGCTGTCACATTATGCCTTTTCATCAGTTCTTCTATTTCTTGCAGCAATCTTCATACCACTTTTCCTTGGCCTCTCTACATGCATTACCCAGGGTAGGGAATGATGTCAGATTTCCTTCCCTAAAGGATATCAGCGAGCTAAATGGATTTCTTTCCAGCAATTATGGTCACCATTACTTAGACTAGCTTTTTATTCCAGATGTATTTATTTATTCAATTTAAGCTCCCCCAGCTGCCTTTGTGGGATTTGAACTCTTACCCTCTGGATCACTGGTCCAGACCTGTGGATTACTTGAATCACTATGCTTCTGTATCTCCTGCCTCCTTTTAAGTCCATATTCTGACCCACCCTTCATTTGACCATCCATTTACTAGTTTAAATTTAATTAACACTTTTAGGTACCCAGTTATGTTTCCTGCTAATCTATTTTCATGATCTACTGCCATCCATGAATTTATTGTGGATGATTACATCAACATCATGGCCTTAACAGAAACCTGGATGAGGAGTGAACCTACCTTCCCCTTTAATGAAGCCTGTTGACCAGGCTGTCTCTTCCACCATTTTCCCTGCTAAGACCATCACAGTGGTCGCGCTGCACTTACTTCCAGATCATCATGACTTGACCGCCCGCCCCCAACACCACCACCAACACCACCACCCCCTCCCCACCACACCCACTCCCCCTTTCCTCTGGCACCTTCTCATCCTTTGAATATCTCAACTTGTTCCACTCTCTCACCCCTCCCCTCTCACCTTTCATTCAACTCAGTGTTTTCTACATCCAGATGTTATAAAACATTCTCTCATTGAGCTACCTTTATTTTTTCACTGAGCTATCTTTATTTTTTACTGAGCTATTTTTATTGCTTTCCTTCCTCAATCTCTGTATTGAGCAACTTCTCGTTCTCAGTGGGTTCAATCGCCATCTCGACTCCTCATGCTCTCCCTCTCCTCTGAGTTCATTACCAGTTCATCATCCATTAATCTCTCCCTCCATGTAAACCCCCCAGCCATATTCATGGCCACCCACTTGCCATCTCAGGTGACATCATTACTCCTATTATATTATTCACAGATAAGGCCATCTCTTCCTTGTATCACTCTCCACCCACATCCCCTTCCAAATCCTAGCTCTACCTCCTGTGGCTACCCCTGGAAAAACTATCCCCAATTCAATTACAGTGGCACTTTCAAAACCCCAACTGTCTAACCTTTAGCCCTCCATTTACCACAACATTTCTGCAGCTACTGATTTATTCAACCACACCCTCACCTCCAACTTTGATGCGCTAGTTCCTAATAAAACCATTACTCTTTCACACCTGGGCCATCCCCCCCAGTATGATCCTCTTCACCACTCCCATAAGTATAAGAGATGCATAGTGACTGGCTCAGACACAATGGGCCGAAGGGCCTCTTTCCGTGCTGTAAAACTCTATGACTTGAATAGATATGGCAGACAATTGGTTTTGCCTTCCACCACCAAATTTGACTTGACTACACAAAACATTATCAGATCATACTCTAGTCTACTAAACTGCTCACTTGCTTGAGTTCATCCTAGTCTGCAAAGATAATTCCTGGCTTCTTTTCTCTATTGTAAACTGACTTCTTAAACCCCCTCAGCCCTGTTCCCTCCCTCCTTATCTCCAATGATAAGTGCGAGGAGCTCATTAACTTCTTTGTCACAAAGATTGAGACCACCTGATCAGCCTCCTCTTCCACATTCCTACTTTCTACTAGTCCACCTAGCCAAATTTCCTAGGGTTCCCCCTGCCATAACCTTGAACTCACATCTCTCTCTAGTATCTCTCCCATCTCCCCTCATGCCCTTCGTAAGCTCATCTTGTCCATGAGACCCACCTCCTGTTCCCTCAACCCTTTTCCCACTAAACTGCTGACCACCCAACTTCCCTCTTGGTTCTCATGTTAGCCAATATTGTTAACATAGAAACTAGGAGCAGGAGTAGGCCATTCGGCCCTTCAAGACTGCTCTGCCATTCAATATGATCATGGCTGATCCTCTATCTCAACGCCATATTCCCACTTTCTCTGCATACCCCTTGATGCCCCTAATATCCAAAAAATTATCAATTTATTTCTTGAATATACTCAGTGACCTGGCCTCCACAGCCTTCTGTGGTAGAGAATTCCACAGGTTGACCACCCTCTGAGTGAATAAATTTTTCCTCATTTTATACGTTTCAATCAGATCCCCTCTCATTCTTCTAAACTCTAGTGAATACAGGCCCAGTTGAATCAATCTCTCCTCATGCGACAATCCTGCCATCCCTGGTATCAGCCTAGTGAACCTTCGCTGCACTCCTTCATGGCAAGTACATCCTTTCTTAGGTAGAGAGACCAAAACTGCGCGCAATACTCCAGGTGTGGTCTCACCAAGGCCCCGTGTAACTGCAGTGAGACATTCCTACTTCTGAACTCAAATCCTCTTGCAATGAAGGCCAACATACCATTTGCCTCCATAATTGCCTGCTGCACCTCTCTATTTACTTTCATTGACTGGTGTACAAGGACTCCCAGCTCCCTTTGTACAAACAAATAATAATTTAAATAATTAAAGTAATTTAAATAGTACTCTGTCTTTCTGTTTTTCACACCAAGCATATAACTTCACATTTATCCATGTTATACTGCATCTGCCGTGTGTTTGCCCACACACACAACTCATCTAAATCGCCCTGAAGCCTCCTTGCATCCCCCTCACAATTCACAACCCCACTCAGTTTTGTGTTGTCAACAAACATGGGGAAATGTTGCATTTGGTTCCCTCATCCAAGTCATTTGTCACCATCTGTCATCCAGAAAAAGACCCATTCATTCCCACTCTCTGTTTCCATTCTGTCAACCAATTCTCAATCCGTGCCAGTACATTAACCACAATCTCATGTGCTTTAATTTTGCCCACTAGCCTCTTATGTGGGATCTTATCAAAAGCTTCTTGAAATCCAAATACACCACATCCACTGGTTCTCCCTTATCTATTCTACTAGTTACATCCTCAAAAAACTCCAGTAGATTAGTTAAGCATGATTTCCCTTTCATAAACCCATGCTGACTTTGTCTAATCCCGTTAATGCTTTCCAAGTGTTCTGTTACCATGTCTTTTATAATAGACTCTAGCATTTTCCCCACTACTGATGTTAGGCTAGCTGGTCTGTAATTCACTGTTTTTTTCTCTCCCTCCAGTTTTAAGTAGTGGAGTTACATTTGTCACCCCCCAATCTGTAGGAACTGCTCCAGTGTCTGTAGAATTTTGGAAGATGACCACCAATGCATCCAACATTTCCAGGGCCACTTCCTCTGGTACTGTGGGATGTCGCTCATCAGGCCCTGGGGATTTTTCAGCCTTAAACCCCATTAATTTCTGTAGCACCATTTTTTTTTTTTACTAATACTGATATTCTTCAATTCCTCTCTCTCACTGGAACCTTGGATCCCTAACATTCCTGGGAAATTATTTGTGTCCTCTTTTGTGAAGACAGAACCAAAATATGTCTTCAATTCTTCTGCCATTTCTTTGTTCCCCTTATAATTTCCTCTTTTTCTGAACTGTAAGAGGCCTACATTTGTCTTTGCTAATCTTTTTCTCTTCACATATTTATAGAAGCTTTTACAGTTTTTAAGTTCCCTGCAAGTTTACTCTCATACCCAATTTTCCCCTTCTTGATCAATCTTTTTGTCTACTTTTGCTGAATTCTAGACTGCTCCCAATCCTCAGGCTTGCTGCTTTTTCTGGCAATTTTATGTGTTTCATCTTTGGATCTAACACTAATCCTAATTTCTTTTGTAATCCATGCTTAAGCCACGTTTCCTGCTTTATTTTTGCATCAGACAGGAATGAATAATTGTTCTAATTCATGCATATGTTCTTTAAATATTAGCCATTGCCTATCCACCGTCAAACCTTTTAGTAAGGTTCCCCAATCCATCATTGCCAACTCACACCTCATACCCTTGTAGTTCCCTTTATTTAGATTCAGGATCTTAGTTTCGGATTCAACTTCTTCACTCTCCATCTTAATGGACAATTCCATCATTTTATGCTCACTCTTCCCTAAGACTGTTAATTTCTCATTGCACAATATCCAGTCTAAGATAGCCTGCTCTCTAGTTGGTTCTTCACCATATTAGTCTAAGAAACCATCTCATACACACTCCAGGAAATCCTCTTCCACAGTATTATTGCTAGTTTGGTTTGTCTAATCTATATGCAGATTAAAGTCACCCATGATTACAGTTGTACCCTAATTGCATGCCCCTCTAATTTCCTGTTTAATGCCTTCCCTTACATCTCCATTACTGTTTGGAGGCCTGTGGAGAACCCCACCAACATTTTCTGTCCCTTGGTGCTTCTTATCTCCACCCAGATTCCACATCGTGATTTTCTGAGCCATTATCCTTCCTCACTATTGCATTGATTTCCTCCTTTACTAACAGTGCTACCCTACCTCCTTTTCATATTTGCCTGTCCCTCCTAAATATTGAATATCCCTGGATGATCAGTTCCCTTGGTCATCCTGCAGCCATGTCTCCGTAATTGCAACTATATCATAACCAGTTTATATCTATTTGCGCTGTTAATTCATCTACCTTATTGCGAATGCTCCACGTATTAAGATTTGGCTTTTTAACCTTGTTAGTCATCTTAACTTTGCACTATGACCCCATTTGTTTTTCGCCCTTGTTTTTTCTTCTTTTGCTTTTGCTTCTTACTTTTGTTTCTATCTTTGTTTCCCTCTCCTCTGTCTCCCTGCTCAGGTTCCCATCCCCCTGCCATTCTAGTTTAAACCCTCTCCGTCCACACTAGCAAACACCTCCCCTGAGGATATTGGTCCCGGTCCTGCCCAGGTGCAACCCGTCCTGTTTCTACTGGTCCCACCTTCCCCAGAACCGGTTCCAATGTCCCAGGAATCTGAATTCCTCCCCCCATACCATTTCTTCAGCCACGTATTCATCTGATATATCCTGTTATTTCTATTCTCGCTAGCAGGTAGCACTGGTAGTAATCCTGAGATTAATACCTTGAGGTCCTACTTTTTGATTTAAGTCCTAACTCCCTATATTCAGCTTGTAGGACCTCATCCCTTTTTGTAGCTATGTCGTTGGTACCAAAATGTACCACGGCCACTGGCTGTTCACCTTCCCCCTTCAGAATGCCCTGCAGCCCCTCCGAGACATCCTTGACCCTGGCACCAGGGAGGCAACATACCATCCTGGAGTCTCTTTTGCAGTTGCAGAAAAGCCTGTCTGTTCCCCTTACTATTGAATCCCCTCTCACTCTAGCCCTGCCACTCTTCTTCCCCCCCTCTTGTGTAACAGAGCCACCTGTGGTGCCATGGACTTGGCTGCTGCTGCTTTCCCCTGAGAAGTCATCTCCCCCAACAGTATCTAAAACAGTATTTCTGTTAGAGAGGGGGACGGCCACAGGAGACTCCTGTACTAACTGCCTTCCTCTACTCTGCCTGGTGGTCACCCATCCCCTTTCTGCCTGTTCAGTCTTTACCTGCGGTGTGACCACCTCACTGAATGTGCTGTCCACGATAATCTCAACATCGCGGATGCTCCACAGTGAATCCACCCGCAGCTCCAGCTCTGAAATGCGGTTAGCCAGTAGCTGCAGCTGGATCCACTTCCTGCACATATGGTCGCAAGGGACACTGGAGAAGCACATCACAGGTGTGAGCTCTGCTGCCATGACTTCCCTTTAGATTAAATTCGTTAGTTACTCCTTTTAAAAGATACTAATTACGCAAGCGGCCTTATTCCACTTCCAACACTCCCACTACAGTCTAAAGTCCTCACCTTATTTTGTTTAAGCTCATGGACTGCAGCTGTTTAATTAGTAGAAAAAGTAGAAATAGAAGTACTCACCTGACCCTGCTTACCAATCAGCTGCCTCCCCTGCGTCGTGTCACTTTTTGAATCATGACATCACTTCATATTGCACTGCTGGAAGATCCTGAGGGTACGCCTCTCCTCTCTGGTCTCGGCCTCTGTTTTTCGGGCCCTTTCATACCTCTCTTGTTGGCCTCTCCTCTCCGGTCTAAAACTCACCTTCTTCCAACCCTAACAGCAACTTTTAGTCAATTGCTAAATTAAAGACAAGACTTTAGAAAGACTTTAACCCTTAATTTAACCCTTAAACTCCCTCAGTCACCAATGTCCAACTGAAGCTCTCTACTGCAGCCAAACACAGTACTCCTGTGTTGTCTGTGCCCTCAGCAAGGTTCTATCTTTAGGTGTTGCCCCTCTTTTCTTTAAATCTGCCACCACCCCTCTCCTCTTAAAACCAACCCTTAACCTCAATGTCCTTGCAAACTATTGTCCCATCTCTAGCCTTCCATTCCTCTCCAACTCCTTGAACACATTGTCACCTCCTAAATCCATGCTTGTCTTTCCTGAAAATCCATATTTTAATCCATCCAATCAGGTTTCTGTCCATGCTGCTGTACCAAAACAGCATTTATCAAAGTCAGAAATGACATCCTATCTGACTGAAAAAGGAAGGACCTGTGCTTTTTATGTCTAATGTGCCAAAGTGCTTTACAGCCAATGAAATACATTTGGAGTATGGACACTGTTGTAATGTAGGAGACTCAGCAGCTAATTTATGCACAGCAAGCTCCCACCAGCAGCAATGTAATAATGACTGGACAATCTGTTTTTATGATGGTAAACACTGGCCAGAGCACCAGGGAAAAATCCTCTGCTCTTTTTCATAATAGTACCATGGCATCTTTTGTTTCCAGTGAAGAGAGTGGATGGGCCCTTGGTTTAATATCTCATCTGGAAGACAGCATCTCTAACAGTGCAATACTGAGGCAGCACTACACTGGATTGTCAGCCTGGATTTTTGTGCTGGGTGGGGCCTTTTAAGGACAAAGAAGCTGAAATATGCTTAGACTTTTTGCATTTCTCCTCCATCTGCTCAGTCCTATCTCGAAAGTATCCTTTATTCTAGTGCTATTTGTCGTGCTCAGTCCTCTGTGCATCTTGTTTCTCCTCTCTAACATTTCACCCTGGTGCCCTTCCGACTGCCAGATTAGTTTAAACCTTCTTCATAACATGAATTAACTTCCCTGAGTGTATTGTGGGTTAGAGTCACAGAGTCATAGAGTTATACAACACAGAAACAGGCCCTTCAGCCCATCGTGTCCATGCTGCCATCAAGCACCTATCCATTCTAATCCCATTTTCCAACACTTGGCCCGTAGCCCTGTATGCTTTAGTGTTTCAAGTGTTCATCTAAGTACTTCTTAAATGTTGTGAGGGTTCCTGCCTCTACCCCACCCTCAGGCAGTGTGTTCCAGATTCCAACCACCCTCTGGGTGAAAAGATTTTTCCTCAAATCCGCTTTAAACCTCCTGCCTCTCAGCCTTCTCTGTTCTAAGGAAAACAACCCTAAACTAGCCAGTCTCTCTTCATAGCAGAAGCACTCCAGCCCAGGCAACATCCTGGTGAATCTCCTTTGCACCCTCTCCAGTGCAATCACATCCTTCCTATAGTGTGGCGACCAGAACTGCACACAGTACTCCAGCTGTGGCCTAACTAGCATTTTATACAGCTCCAACATAACTTCCCTGCTCTTATATTCTATGCCATGGTTAATAAAGGCAAGTACCCCATATGCCTACTTAACCACCTTATCTACCTGTGCTGCTGCATTCAGGGATCTTTGGACACGTACACTAAGGACCTGCTGATCCTCTGTACTTCCTAGGGTCCTACCATTCATTGTGTAGTCCCTTGCCGTGTTAGTCCTCCCAAAATGCATCACCTCACACTTCTCAGGATTAAATTCCATTTGCCACTGCTCTGCCCATCTTACCAGCCCATCTATATCATCCTGTAATCTAAGGCTTTCCTCCTCACTATTTATGACACCACCAATTTTCGTTTCATCTGTGAATTTACTGACCATACCTTCTATATTCACGTCTAAATCATTAATGTACATTACAAACAGCAAGCGTCCCAGCTGCAGTACAACATTCGTCACAGGCTTCCAATATCAAAAACAACCTTCGACCATCACCCTCTGCTTCCTGCCACTAAGCCAATTTGGGATCCAATTTGCCAAAATTGCCCTGGATCCCATGAGCTCTGACCTTCTTGACCATTCCCCCATGAGGGATCTTGTAAAAGCCTTACTGAAGTCCACATAGACTACATCAGCTGCATTACCCTCATCTACGAGGGTAAAAGCTTCATTCCATGTTTGACATATACTGTGGGTCATTCCCATATACTGCATGTTCTGTGGGTTATATACATATACAACAGGAGTCATCAAACAGGAACTTAGAGATGCATGCAACAAGGGTGCTACAATCATGATGGGTAACTTTAATCCATATATAGATTGGGCAAACCAAATTAGCAATAATACTATGGCGGATGAATCCCTGGAGTGCATATGAGATGGTTTTTATAGACCAGTATGTCGAGGAACTAACTAGGGAACAAGCTATCCTAGATTTGGTATTGTGCTATGAGAAGGGGTTAATTAATAACCTTGTTGTGCAGGGTCCTTTAGGGAACAGTGACCATAACATGATAGAATTCTACATTAGGATGTAAAGTGAAGTAGTCCGATCTGAAACTAGGGTCCTAAATCTAAACAAAGGAAACTACGGAGGTACGAGACTGAGTTGACTAAGATAGATTGGGGATAAAAGCAAAATACTGCAGATGCTGGAAATCTGAAACAAAAACAGAAAATGCTGGAAAAACTCAGCAGGTCTAACAGCATATGTGGAGAAAAAAAAAGAGTTAACATTTCGAGTCTGAAAAGAGTCATAAGAGCTTGAAACATTAACTGTTTTTTTCTCAATATAGATTGGCAGCCTTCGTTAAAAGGCATGCTGGTGGATAGGCAATGGCTAATATTTAAGGAACGAATGTATGCATTGCAGGTTATATATTCCTTTCTGGCACAAAAACATAATAGTATACGTGGCCTAACTACAGCTTACAAAAGAAATTAAGGATAGTATTAGATCCAAAGAGAAGTCATATAAAGTTGCTAGAAAAAATAGCAAGCCTGAGGATTGGAAGCAGTTTAAAATTCAGCAAAGGAGGACCAAGATATTGATTAAGAGGGTAAAAATAGAGTATGCAAGTAAACTTGCAAGGAACATAAAAATGGACTGTAAAAGCTTCTATAAATATGTAAAAAAAAAAGATTTGTGAAACAAATGTAGGTCCCTCACAGTCCAAAACAGGAGAATTTATAATAGAGAACAAGGAAAGGGCAGAGCAGTAAACAACTACTTTAGTTCTGTCTTTATGGAGGAAGATACAAATAACTTCCCAGAAATGCTCGGGAAGCAAGGGTCTAGTGAGAAGGAGGAATTGGAGTAAATTAGTATTACTAAAAAAACAGTGCTGGAGAAATTAATGGGACTAAAAGCTGATAAATCCCCAGGGCCTGATAATCTACATCCCAGGGTACTAAAGGAGGTGGCCATGGAAATACTGGATTTTGTTGGTTGGCATCTTCCAAAATTCTGTAGATTCAGGATCAGTCCCACCAGTTGCAGGGTGGCAAATCTAATCCCACTATTTAAAAAAGTTAGGACGGAGAAAACAGCGAATTACAGACCAGTTAGCCTGACATCAGTAGTAGGGAAAATGCTAGAGTCTATTATAAAGGATGTGATAACAGGACACTTAGAAAATTTTAACAGGATTAGACAAATTCAGTATGAATTTATGAAAGCAGAATCATGTTTGATAAACCTACTGGAGGTTTTAAGGATGTAACTAGCAGAATAGATAAGAGAGAACCAGTGGATGTGGTGTGTTTGGATTCTCAGAAAGCTTTTGATAAAATTCCACATAAGAGCTTAGTGTGCAAAATCAAAGCACATGGGACTGGGGGTAATATATTAGCATGAATCGAGAATTGGTGAGCAGACAGGAAACAGAAGAGGAATAAAGGGGTCTTTTTCAGAATGGCAGGCAGTGACTAGTGGGGTTCATTGCTTGGTCTCGAGCTATTCACAATATGTATGTCAATGACTTGGATGAGGGAACCAAATGTAATATTTCCAAGTTTGCTGACGACACAAAACTAGGTGGGAATGTGACTGGTGAGGAGGGCGTTAAGAGGTTTCAAGGCGCTTTAGACAAGTTGAATGAGTGGAAAATACGTGGCAGATGCAGTATTATGTGGATAAGTGTGAAGTTATCCACTTTGAGAGAACAAACAGAAAGGCAGTATTATTTAAATGGTGATAGGTTGACCTTGTACACCAATCACTGAAAGCAAGCATGCAGGTGCAACATGCAGTTAAGAAGGCAAATGGCACGTTGGCCTTCATAAGAACATAAGAAATAGGAACAGGAGTAGACCATTCAGCCCCTCAAGCCTGCTCCGCCATTTAATAAGATCAGGGGCTGATCTGCTTGTGTTTCGATTTCCACATTCCCATCTAACCCTGATAACATTTGATTCCCTTGCCTAACAAGAATCTATCTACCTGTGCCTTAAAAATATTCAATGTCCCCGCTTCCACCACCTTCTGAGGCAGAGAATTCCAAAGTCGCACAACCCTCGGAGAGAAAAATCCTCCTCATCTCTGTCCTAAAAGGGTGACCCCTAATTTTAAAACAGTGCCCCCTAGTTCTGGACTCACCCACAAGAGGAAACATTCTTTCCACGTCCACCTTGTAAGACCGTTCAGGATCTTGTATACTTCAGTCAAATCACCCCTCACTCTTCTAAACTCCAGTGCAAACAAGCCCAGTCTGTCCAACCTTTCCTCACAAGACAACCCACTCATTCCAGGTATCAATCTAGTAAACCTCCTCTGAACGGTCTCCAATGCATTTACATCCTTCCTTAAATAAGGAGACCAAAACTGCACACAATATTCGAGATGTAGTCTCACCAATGCCCTGTATAACTGAAGCACAACATCCTTACTTTTATGTTCAATTCCAATCATAATAAAAGATAGCATTCCATTCTTCTTGACTACATGCTGTACCTGCATACTAATTAGTTGTGACTCATGCACCTTGGAATTCCTCTGCAGCTCAGAATTATGCAGCCATTCTCCATTTAAGAAATGTTCTGCTTTTTTTGTTCTTCCTGCCAAAGTGATCAACTTCACACTTTCCCACATTAAACTCCATTTGCCAGATCTTTACCCACTCACTCAACCTATCTATATCCATCTGCAACTTTCTTATGTCCTCTTCACAACATACTTTCCCACCTATCTTTGTGTCATCTGCAAATTTAGCTACCATGCCTTCACTCCCCTCATCTAAGTCATTAATGTAAATTGTAAAAAGCTGAGGCCTCAGTACAGACCCCTGTGGGACTCCTCTCGTCACATCCTGCAAATCAGAAAAAGACACATTTATGCATACTCTCCACCTTCTGCCAGCCAGCCAATCTTCTATCCATACTAATATTTACTCTCCACACCATGCGCTTTCATTTTCCGTAATAACCTTTGATGTGGCACCTTATCAAATGCCTTCTGGAAGTTCAAGTGCAATATGTCTACATGCTCCCTTTTATCCATGGCGCATGTTACTCCTTCAAAAAGGATAATTCGTTAAAAATGATCTTCCTTTCACAAAACCATGCTGACTCTTCCCAATTGCTTTGAGCTCTTCTAAAGTGCCCAGTTATAACCTCCTTAATGATTGATTCTAATAACTTCCCCACGACAGACGTCAAGTTAACTGGCCTATAGTTTCCTGTTTTCTGCCTCCCTCCCATCTTGAATAGAGGGTTTATATTTGCTACTTTCCAATCTGATGGAACCTTTCCAGAAACTAGCGAATTTTGGAAAATTAACACAGCACATTGACTACCTCATTAGCCACCTCTTTTAAGACCCTAGGATGTAGTCCATCGGGACCTGGAGACTTGCCAGCCTGCAGCTCCATCAATTTGCTCAGTACCATTGCGAGAGGACTTGAGTTCAGGAGCAAGGATCTCTTACTGCAGTTATACAGGGCCTTGGTGGGACCGCATCTGGAGTATTGTGTGCAGTTTTGGTCTCCTTATCTATGAAAGGATAGATTTGCCACAGAGGGAGTGCAGCAATGGTTCACCAAACTGATTCCTGGGATGGCAGGATTGTCGTAGAGGAGAGACTGGGCCAACTAGGTCTTTATTCACTGGAGTTTAGAAGAATGAGAGGCGATGTCATTGAAACATTTAAAATCTGACAGGGCCAGACAGACTGGATGCAGGAATGATGTTTCCTCTGGCTGGGGTATCTAGAACAAGGGTCACAGTCTCAGGATATGGGGCAGTCATTTAGGACTGAGATGAGGAGAAATTTCTTCACTCAGAGGGTGGTGAACCTGTGGAATTCTCTACCACAGAAGCTGTGGAGGCCGGTCACTGAATATATTTAAGAAGGAAACAGATTTCTGGACTCTAAAAGCGTCAAGGGATATGGGGAGAGAGTGGGAGTATCGTTGTCATGGAGGATCAGCCATGATCCTATGACAGAGCAGGCTTTAAGGACCAAATGGCCTACACCTGCTCCTATTTTGTATGTTTCTATGTTTCTATGGTGTGGTTTATACCAATATGCTATATGAACTGTGAGCTCCTCCATCTAGTATTGCATGGTTGGAAAGAGAGGATTGCCTTGAGGCAAGGACAGAATTCATTTGGTTAGAGCTGGGAAGAAAAAAGTTTTAATCATACTACTAGGGGTATTCCCACTGGCAGGACAGACCCAGCAGAGGTGGCAAACAGTAGTATACAGTCGGGAGTGCTCCCTCCAAGTGGTGTTCAACATGGAGGAGTACTGCTTCATCAGCTGAGGGAGGGTGGTACGTGGTAATCAACAGGAGGTTTCCTTGCCCATGTTTGACCTGGTGCAACAAGACTTCATGGGGTCTGGAGTTGATATTGAGGGCTCCCAGGTCAATTCCCTCCCGACTGTATACCACTGTGCCGCCACCTCTGCTGGGTCTGTCCTGCCAGTGGGACAGGACATACCCAGGGATGGTGATGGTGGCATCTGAGACATTATCATTATGTAAGGTATGATTCCGTGAGGATGACTATGTCAGGCTGTTGCTTGACTAGTCTGTGAGACAGCTCTCCCAATTTTGGCACTAGCCGCCAGATGTTAGTAGGGAGGACTTTGCAGAGTTGAGAGGATGTGTTTGCCATTGTCATTTTCGGTGTCTAGGTCGATGCTGGGTGTCCATCCGGTTTCATATTTCATTGACTTGTTTTTATCAATTTGATACAACTGGGTGGCTTGCTAGGCCATTAAGAGTCAACCACATTGCTGTGGGTCTGGAGTCAGATGTAGGCCAGACCAGGTAAGAATAGCAGATTCACAATCAACATGATTTCATGGTTATCATTAGTCTTTTAATTCCAGATTTTTTTTGTTGAATTCAAGTTGGATTCAAACCCAGGTACCCCAGAGCATTACCCTGGGTCTCTGGATTACCAGTCTAGTGACAATACCACTGTGCCACTGCCTCCTTCTGTTCTTTGCAGCAAAGAGCAACAGTCCAGAAGGTTGTATTATCTGCCCAGCACCAGGGTTCAAGACATTTACTCAGGGCAGGAGAGGAACTTGCAGTGGGAGGGGGTGTATCCAGTTGTCACGGTCCAAGTAGGTACCAATAACATAGGCAGGATGAGGAAGGAGGTTCTGTATTGTCAGTCTGAGGAGCTAGGCCACAAATTAAGAAGCAGAACCTCAAAGATAATGATCTCTGGGTTATTATCTGAGCCCCACGAAAATAGGCATAAGGCAATTAAGATTAGAGAGATGAATGCTTGGCTCAATCTGATGTGAGAGAAATGGGTTCCGGTTCGTGGGGCACTGGCATCAGTACTGGGGAAAGTGGGGGCTGTACCGTTAAAACAGTCTACCCCCGAACCAGGCTGGGGGTGGTGTTCTTGCGAGCTGCATAACTAAGGAAGTAGCGAGGGCTTTAAACTAAACAAGGGGGGTGGTGAGGGATCAAGCTTGGGTAGAGGTAGCAATTCAAGGTGTAGAGTCAAGACAGGAGAGCAAAATTGTAATATGAGAAATGAGAGCCAGAGAATGGCAGGAAGGGGCAGAGAGAAAAAAACCTAAGAATTCACCAACAGTCAAGACTAGATGTTACAAAGATAACAAAAGGCTCTGTACCTGAATGTGCATAGCATTCATAAAGAAAATGAATTGATAGCGCAAATTGAAGTAAATAAATATGATACCCATTATGGAGACGTGGCTGCAAAATGACAAGGATTGGGTCCTGAATATTGAGGAGTATGTGACATTCAAGTAGAATAGGAAGCTAGGTGAAGGTGGAAGGGTAGCACTATTAATCAAGGATGGCATTGGTGCAATAGTTAGAAATGGCCTTGGTTCAGGAGATAAGGGTGTAGAATCGGTTTGGGTGGAGATGAGGAAGAATAGGGGAAAAAAGTCATTACTGGGAGTGATCTATAGGCCTCCTAACAATAGCCACTGTGTAGGACAAAGTGTACAAAAAGAAATATTGTGTGCTTGTGATAAAGGGAGGGCAATAATCATGGGTGATTTTAATCTACACACAAACTGGAAAAATCAGGTTGACAGTAGTAGCCTGTATGAGGAGTTCTTAGAATGCTTTTGAGATAGTTTCTTAGAGCAGCATGTTCTGGAACCAATCAAAGAGAAGGTTATATTAGTCTTGATATTGTGTAATGTGACAGGATTAATTAATGACCTCAGAGTAAAGGCACCCCTGGGTAGCAGCAACCACAATATGATTGAATTCTACATCCAGTTTGAAAGGGAGAAGAGTGGGTCTAAGACTAGTATTTTAAACTTAAATGAGGGCAACTATGTGGGGATGAAATCTGAGCTAGCTGAAGTGAACAGGGATACTAGGCCAGAGGATAGATCAATAGAGAAGCAGTAGGAGACATTTCAGGAGATATTTCAGAATACTCAGAATAAGTATATTCCTAAAATAAAAATTCTGAGGTGAGGACCCACCATCCATGGTTAACAAAAGAAGTTAAAGAAAGCATCAATCTTAAAAACATATAACCACACAAAAATGATTGGTCAGAACATAAAGAACGGCAGAGAATGACTAAAAGGTTAATCAAGAGAAATAAATGAGAGTATGAGAGGAAGCTAGCGAGAAATGTGAAAATGGATAGTAAAAGTTTGTACAGGTATTTAAAAAGGAAAAAAGAGAATCTAACCATCTCCCCTTGACATTCAATGGCTTTACCATTGCTGAATCCCCTGCTATCAATATCCTGGGGGTTACCGTTGACTAGAAACTGAACTGGACTAGCCATATAAATATTGTGGCCACAAGAGCAGGTCAGAGACTAGGAATTCTGTGGCAAGTAACTCACCTCCTGACTCCCCAAAGCCTGTCCACCGTCTACAAATCACAGGAGTGTGATGGAATACTCCCGACTTGCCTGGATGAATGCAGCTCCCTCAACACTCAAGAAGCTCAATACATGGGATGAGAATGCACCTGAGTCGGATGAGTTGGAATCAAATGTTGGCAGAAAAGACAGTGGCTGAATGGGCCACCTTCAAAGAAAAAGTATTGCAGGCAATGTTGAGGCATATTTGAGGTAGGACAAATAAATCCAGAGCACCCTGGATGACGAGAGAGATTGAGGTAAAGATGAAAAGGAAGAAGTCCGCTTTTGACAGATGTCAGGTAGAAAAGCCAATGGAGAATCAGGCTAAATATAGAAGGGCCAGAGGGGAAGTGAAGAAAATAATAAGAAAAGCAAGGAGAGAGCATGAAAGGAGGCTGTCAATGAACATAAAAGGGAATCCCAAGGTCTTATATAAGCATGTAAATAATAAAAGGGTAGTAAAAGAAAGAGTAGGGCCGATTAGGGACAAAAAAGGGGGCTTGCATGTGGAGGCTGGAGAAATAGGGATTTTAACTGAGTACTTTTGACCTGTCTTTACAAAAGAAGAACTTGCTACCCAGGCCAACGTGAGAGAGGAGGTAACTGGTATACTAGAAGAACTTACAATCAAGAGGAATGAGGTGTTGGAAAGCCCATCTTAACTTAAAATAGATAAGGCATCAGGACCAGATGAGATGTTTCCAAGACTACTGAGGGAAGTGAGAGTGGAAATTGCAGAGACACTAGTGTTAATCTTCCAGTCTTCCTTAGACACAGGGGTGGTGCCAGAGGACTGGAGAATTGCAAATGTTACACCCTTGTTCAAAAAGGGGTGTAAAGATAAAGCGGGCAACTACAGACCAATTAGTTTGACCTCAGTGGCAGAGAAACTTCTGGAAACTATAGTATGGGATAAAATAAATAATCACTTAGACAAGTGCAGGATAATTAAGGAAAGCCATCAAGGGAAAATCATGTTTAACTAACTTGCTGGAGTTTTTTGAGGAGGTAACCAAGAAGGTTGATGAGGGCAACGCTGTTGATGTGGTGTATATGGATTTTCAGAAGGCATTTGATACAGTGCCACATGACAGACTTGTGAGCAAAATTCTAGCTCATGGAATAAAAGGGAAAGTAGACACTTGGATAAGAAATTGGCCGAGTGACAGGAAACAGAGAGTAGTGATAAATGGTTGTTTTTCAGATTGGAGGAAGGTTTGTTGTGGAGTTCCCCAGGAGTCAGTGTTTGGACCTTTGCTCTTCCTGATATATATTAATGATATAGACTGTGGTGTAAGGACATGATTTCAGAATTTGCAGATGATACAAAGATTGGAAACGTTGTCAACTGTGATGGAGATAGCCTTGAACTTCATAGACATGTTGATGGATCAGGCAGACAAGTTGCAGACGAAGTTCAATGCAGAGAAATGTGAGGTGATTCATTTTGGCAGGAAATATATGGTAAGTCAGTATGAAACAAAGGGAAAGTCTCTAAAGGAGGTGCAGGAACAGAGGGACCTCGGTGTGTACGTAATGGGTCGTTGAAGATGACAGGGCATGTTGAGAGAGAAGTTAATAAAACATAAAGTACCTTAGGCTTTATTAATAGGGGCATTGAGCACAAGAGTAAGGAGGTCATGTTGAACTTGTATAAGACACTAGTTAAGCCTCACCTGGAGTATTGTGTCCAGTTCTGGGTGCCATACTTAAGGAAAGATGTGAAGGCATTGGAAAGAGTACAGAGGAGACTCACAAGAATGATTCTCGGGATGAACAACCGTAGCTATGAGGATAGATTGGAGAGATTGGGACTGTTTTCCTTGGATAAAAGAAGGCTGAGAAGAAACTTGATAGAGGTATTCAAGATGCTGAGGGGTATGGACAGGGTCAGTAGTGAGAAACTGTTCCCACTCAAGAGAACATCAAGAACCACAGGGCATAGATTCAAAATAATTGGCAAAGGGAGTAAATGTGATGTGAGGAAACACTTTTTCTCCCAGAGGGTGGTTGGAGTCTGGAACAAACCTTCAGAAAGGGTGGAGGAGGTAGGTTCAATCGAGGTATTCAAAAGGCGATTGGATTGCTACCTGAAAAGAGAGAATGCGCAAGGTTATGAGGATAATGCAGGGGAGTGGGACTAGATGGAATGCTCTTTCAGAGAGCTGGTGCAGACTTGATGAACCAAATGGCACTGTACAGATACCGTGATACTGTGACACCATCCAGGTCAAAGCAGCCCACTTGATTGGCACTTCCACAAACATTTGCTCCCTCCAACACTAATGCACAGTAACAGCACTGTGTACCATCTACAAGATACACTGCAGGAATTCACCAAGGCTCCCTAGGCAGCATCTTCCAAACCCACAACCTCTACCATCTAGAAAGACAAGGGCAGCAGATAGATGGGAACACCACCACCTGGGGGTTCCCCTCCAAGTCACTCACCATCCTGACTTGAAAATATATCGCTGTTCCTTCATTGTTACTGGGTCAAAATCCTGGAACTCCCTTCCTAACAGCACTGTGGGTTTACCTACACCACATGGACTGCAGCGGTTCAAGAAGGCAGCTCAGCACCACCTTCTCAAGGGCAACTAGGGATGGGCAATAAATGTTGGCCCAGCCAGCGAAGCCCACATCCCATGAATGAATAGATAAAAAGTAAAGTGAGCGTTGGTCCTCTAGAGAGTGTTAATGGGGAGTTAATAGTAGATAATAAGGAAATGGCAAATTAAATGAACAAATATTTTGCTTCTGTCTTCACTACAGAGGATACAAGAAACACTAACAGTAATAGCTGTAAATCAGGAGGTGGGAAAGGGGAACTTGGTGAAATTACAATCATTGGGGAAGCAGTACTGACTTGGATATTGGAATACAGAATACATTTTCAAAATGTACCAGTGATACCAAACTTTGGGGAATGGCAAACAGTGATGAAAATACCAATTGATGTGACAGGATATAGATAGGTTAGCAGAATGGGCAGACAAGTGGCAGATGGAATTTAATGCAGAGAAGTGTGCGGTTATGCATTATGGCAGAAGGGATAAGGTGAGGTAATATAGGCTTAATGACACTGTGCTAAAGAGTGTGAGGGACAGGGGGACTGTGAGACTGAGGGGGTGCATGTGCATAGATTATTGAAGGATGCAGGACATATTGAGAGAGTGGTTAGCAAAACATATGGGATCCTGGTTTTCAAAAATAGAGGCATTGAGTACAAAAGCAGGGAAGCTATGCTGAACCATTATAAACTCTGGTTAGGCCACAACTAGAGTATTGTATCCAGTTCTGGTCACCACACTTTAGGAAGGATTTGAGGGTCCTTGAAAGGAGCAGAGGAGATTTACCAGAATGGTTCAGGCTGGATATGCCCATTGGCTGATGGCACAGGGACTAGAAGTCACATATTTAAGGGTTTGGGCAAGAGATGAGGAGGATGTTAGGAAGAACTTTTTTACACAATAATTGTAATGACCTAGAACTCACTGCCCATCAAGGTGATGGAAAGGCAGATGATGAATAAGTTCAAAAAGAAATCCAATGGGCATTTGAATGAAGTACACTTACAGGGAAATGGGGGTAGAGTGGGGAATGGGACTGATTGCATTGCTCCAAAGAGCCAGTGTGGACTTGATAGACTGAATGGCCTCCGTCAATGCAAAATGACGCTATAAAGAAAACCCAGTTGAAGGAATAACCCACAATATATGCTGTATAATATGCTTTATAAGAAATATATCTGTGCCACCTAGTCCTTGTACCATCAGCTAATGGGAATAGCTTTTCTTTGTCTACCTTATCTGAACCTGTCAGAATCTTGTAGACCTCTATCAAATCTCCCCTCAATCTCCTTTGCTCCAAGAAGAACAACCCCAGCCTCTCCAACCTAACCTTGTAGCTTAAATCCCTCATCCTTGGAACCAGCCCAGCAAACCTCCCTTGTGCCCTCACAAGAATCCCAAATCCCTCCCAGTGATTGGAAGCAGACACAACATTCCAGCTGTGGCCCAACCAGAGCTCTGTACAGGGTCAGCACAGCTCCCCTGCCACTGCATTCAACCCTCCATCCATGAAGCCCAAGATCCCACACACTGCCCCATCGGTCCTCCCAACATGGCCCACCCAACACCAAAGAGCCACGTACATGAAGCCCAGGCCCCCTGTCCCTGCATACTTCCCAGGACTGCACTATCCAGTCGACACCACCCCTCCCCATTCCTTTTTTCTATTCTTTCATGGAATATCAGTGTTGCTGGAAAGTCCAGCGTTTGTTGCCCATACATAATTGCTTGTACTCTGGGTTATATTGTTATATTGCATGTACAGTATGTTATTCCATGTATTGTGTGTACTATGTCTTATTCCATATACTGTGTGTACTGTGGGTTATGCACATATTGGCCTGAATTTTCAGTTCGATAGGCAGGCCCAGGAGCAGCCAGGAAACGGACCACCGACTGCAATCGGCCCCCGCCTGCAATTTCACGCTGGCTAGCCAATTAATGGCCAGCCAGCTTGAAGCACACACTGAAAAGTTCAGCACTGCCAGGGTGGGGGCGAGAGGAGGGCAGGCGATGACATCAACGCAGGCCTGGGCAAGCCCTGACAGAAAGCTCCCTGAAGGTAGAGAGCAGCCTCAGAGAACTGAAGACCTGAAACCCAGGAAATAAAGTTTTTAAAATCAGGAAAAAAATATCCAAGCATCACTATCAGGCACCTGAACATATCGATTATAAAAATTCTGTCCACAGATTTCTATTTTTATTTTATTCAATAATGGAAACCTCATCCTACCCTTGGATGAGGTTTGATGAAAAATGTAAAGGCCACCTGATCCGATTCACCCATCCACCAACCATAAGATTGGACGGGCCACGTAAATGGCAGACAATTATGCTGTTAATCAGTTTTGGTATTTGTGCCTATTGTGCCATGCTGTATACTGTGCCTATTCACACTCGCTTTATGTTATTAAATGCTGAGAAATTGATTGTCATTTTCTTTTGACTGATTGCAGCCAGAAAGATCATGGGAAATTGACCTGAAACAAATGGAAGCATTGATTGATGATGAAACTGCCTGCATCGTTGTGAACAACCCCTCTAATCCTTGTGGCTCTGTGTTCAGTAAATCCCATCTTCAAAAGATTCTCACTGGTTAGTACAACAATTTGAACATTTTTCAAACCTAGGGGCCAGTGCCTATGGATAGAAGTCGGGTTTGTCACTGGGGATGACTTGAGAGAGCTGTCTATGAATGATGGGAAAATACCAGACATGAGGATCTCTTGATGGACAGTATATATTTGATACAAAGAAAGTTTCATTTGCTCTCCCACAAGTTGTGGTATGGCAGAAGGGACACAATAACAAACTTGCAGAGTGCATAACAACAGGGTTTGCAGTTACGCTGTAGCAACCTCAGAAAACTGTAAATTAGTGGATTGAATAGATGGATGTTGCATGGATCTTAATGCTAAGACATGTTAAGTGATGTATTTTGAAAGAAGCAGTAAAGAGAGGAAATATATATTGAATAATGTTTTAAAAGGACTAGAGAGATTTAAAGTTTGGATGCACAAAACTTTAAAAATAAGGCTGTTGCTTTTAGAAATGAAGTCTGGAATGCAAAAGCCAAGATGTAAAGTGAAACCTGTTTTAGTCGCCAATCTGGCCACAGTTAGGATATTGTGTCCATTTTGGGTGTCATATGTAGAGAAAGAGATCATTTGCATTCATATGCCTTTCACAACCTCAGTGTAGTCACTGTAGGAAACACAGAAGCTAATTTACGCATAGCAAGATCCTACAAACAGCGATGGGATAATGATCAGAAAACCTGATTTCCCTTTAGCGATGCTGGTTGAGAGATAAATATTGGTCAGAACAGTGAGGGGAACTTCCCTGCTTTTCTTTGAATAGTCCCATGGGATCTTTTTCATTCACCTGAGAGGGACAGATAAAACCTTGGTCTACCATCTTGGAAGTTCTGACAGTGCACTGTCCTCTCAGTATTGCCCTTCCAACAGTCCAACATTACCTCAATACTGTCCCTCCAAAATGCAACCCTGCCTCAGCACTGTGGTGGAATCATCCCAGATTTGTACTAGTGTAGTAGTGGGCAGGAAAATCGACATTTTACCCGCTGGCCACAATGGCGGCTTTTCACGCCGTTTTGTCCCAAACCCGCCGCATTAATTAAGTATGCATTCCCGGGATACACGCTGTTTCCAAAGTGAGTGGGCTCCGATTTGCCTGCCACACCATTACCTCACTGCTTCATTACGCCAGGCACCACATTTAAAGTACAGCCGCGCTCAGTGCTTCCAGCCCAGGACTGCAGCAAAGAAGACATGGCCCAGAAAAGACAAGAAGACTGCAGCCTTCGAGCACCTTTTAGATGCCGTGGAGGCTCGCTGTGATGTATTCTACCCCCACTCCGGCCGCAGGAGGGGCAGCTACATTACCACCACAGCTTGGTAGGCAATGGCAGTGGTGATCAGTGCCAACGTTGTACAGGAGAGATTGGCCATCCAGTGCAGATAGAGGATGAATGATCTCATCCATGCAGCCAGGGTAAGGCAACCGTCTCATCCACTCTAAACTCACACTCAAGCCCATCACACATTCACCGGCATCTCACTCACTGCCAGCTCAAGAGACATCACCACCCATTCTCACACACACACCCTCACATGTCCATCTGGCCTCATCTCCTCTGGAGACTGCCTCCTCAGCCCTCACCATCTTGAGGCCACTTGCATAGATCAACATGTGTCTCCACACACACCCTGGGATACCCCCCCTTCCCCAGTACAACCCTCGCCCTGCAGCCTCTTCCCTTGCCTGAGGCCACTTCTCCCCCTTCCCCAGGAAAGCCCTAGCCCTGTAGCCATTGAAAAGCCTCCCCCGTCTTATGGCGGGTCTGGTAGGTAGAGACCACCCATCAGCCCCCCTAAAAGTGATGTGGTGCTGCCTGTGAAGCCTGGCACTGATGACCTGATGCTGACTGAAGCAAGGTAGGCAAACAAACATTGAAGTCCCGAGTGAAGTGCAGCTCGCCAACTGCATGCCTTATATATGCCATTGTGAAACATGTTAGTGTGTTTTCCCGCCAACGTGGGCGGACGACCCAGTGTGGGGGGGATGAGTTCGACGGGCTGGCTGGCCTTATAATGATAAGCTGATGTGTTACAATGATGTTCTCGACATCTGATGGCAGGGAATGTGGCCCTCCATCAGCAGGCTGAGCGGACAAACACAAAATGTTTTCACGACATCATGAAACCGGTTTTTGGCCTTCTCGCCATATTGTCCGCCGACGCCACCAAATACGTCCGATGCCAGTGGGCACGGAAAATCCCAGCCTGTGTCTTCAATAGTGCAATGCTCCCTCAGCACTGACCTTCCAACAGTGAAACACTCCATCAGTACTGCCCTGAATTGTTCGCCTGTATTATATGCTCATGTCTCAAGATTAATAGGACCTCAACCCATGTGCAGAGGAGAAAGTGCTACCAATTTGCCAAGACTGATAACGAGCTTATTTTGGGAAAAGAATCAACAATAATATCCCTGCCTAACAAATGTCCATCAACCTCAGTTTTGAAATGTTCAGTTGATCCCCAACCTCAGCAGCCTTTTGGGGGAGAGAGTTTCAAATTTTTATTACCCTTTATGAGAAGCAGTGATTGCTGACATCACCCTTTTATGGCTCAGCTCTAATTTTAAGATTATGGCTGTCTTGTTCTGGATTTCCGCCCCCTCAACCCCCCATGCTCCACCAAAGGAAATCATCCCCCTTCTAGCCTATCAAACCTCATCATCATAATAAAGAACTGTTGGCCCTGCACATTTTTAATCTTCAGGTACTCATCCAATTTCCTTTTGAGAACTCTGATTGCATCTGCACTCACAACACTCTCAGTTGTTATATTCTGGATCCTATACAATCATCGTGGATAAAATATTTTCCTCGACACATACGAGCAAACGTACATACGAACATGTGAATTAGGAGTGGGAGTAGGCCACTCGGCCCCTCGAGCCTGTGCTGCCATTCAATAAGATCAAGGCTGATCTGATTGTAACTTTCCACCTACCCCCGATAACCTTCACCCATTTGTTAATCAAGAATCTATCTGGCTCTGCCTTAAAAATATTCAAAGACTCTGCTTCCACCGCCTTTTGAGGAAGAGAGTTCCAAAGACTTACTTAAATCTATGTCTCTGGTTCTCCACCCTCTGCCAACAGTTTAAGTCTGTCTACTCATAGATCATAGAAGCTAGTGTTATTGCGGTGCAGAAAGAAACCTTTTAGCCTATTGAATCCATGCTTGTTCTCTGTACAGCAATACATTTAGTCCTATCTCCCCAGTCTATCCCCATAGCTCTGCAAGTTTATTTCCCTCAAGTGTCCATACAATTTCCTTTTAAAATCATTCATTGTTTCTGCTTCTATCACCCTCGTGGGCAGTGAATTCCAGGTCATTACCACTCGCTGCGTAAAAACTTCTTCCTCACATCCCCCTGCATCTTTAGCTGAAAATTCATGTCCCCTGATCCTTGTATCATCAGCCAATGGGAGCAGATTTTCTTTGTCTACCTTACCTGTCATCACTTGTACACCTCCATCAAATATCCCCTTAATCTCCTTTGCTCCGAGGAGAACAACCCCAGCTTCTCCAACCTAACCTTGTAGTTAAAATCCCTCATCCCTGGAACCATTCTGCTAAATCTCCTCTGACCCTTCCCAAGGACCCTCACACCCTTCCTAAAATGTGATGACCAGAACTGGATGCAATACTCTAGTTGGGACCTAACCAAAGGAGTATGAGGGTTCAGCATAATGTCCCTGTTTTTGTACTCAATGCCTTAATTTTTTGAAGCCAAAGATCCCAGATGCTTTGCTAATCACTCTCTCAATGGGTGCAATTTAATGGAACACACTGAAGCAGACATGATGGCAGAGGCTAAGGAGGAATAATGCTAGGAGAATGGGGAGGATGCCTGCATCCAATTCCCAGCAGCAGGAAAAGTGTCCCGAATTTAGTGAGGAGCGGGAAAGGCCTGAAATGGGAATCCCACCTGAAGGCAATTAGCCTCATTAATGAGCTACTTGAGACCAATTATTCCTAGGTCCACTTGGATTTATGATGGCTCAGGGATGTAAATGGACTCACACAGGCCTCCCATGCCACCCGAAAACCACCCAGCAAAGTCTGTCAGGCTCCCCTGCGGCCTCATGAAGATGGTGGGGTGTCCATCATTGACAGACTGTGCTCAATCAAGGGACCTGATATTGGGAAGGGAGGAAACCATTGAAAGTCACCCCCTGCTTTGCATCAGACTCTCCCCCGCAATTCTAGCCGGCGACCCGCTCCCTGTGATCCCAATCCTGCCCCCCCACCTTTCCTCTCTCCAGGGTTGGTCCCTAATGAAGGCCTCAGTGCATTACTAGCAACATCCACCCTCTTTGCCCCTAACTGGACCCACCCCCACCTCCTGCTACCTGCTTACTATTTACATGGCAGGAGAGGATTTAGGTTATCTTTTATGTTAACTGCCATTCTATTCTCATTTTCTCGTTGCCAGTTTTAGTTTCCTTTTCATCATCTCCCTTCTCAACTTATCGTATTTTTTGGCCTGGTTCTTGCTTGAAGAATTTACCTCATATGCATCGTATTTTTTATTATTGTTCTCAGAATTTGAGGGTTGCAGGCAAAGCCAGCATTAATTGCTCAACCCTAATTGTCCTTGAGAAGGTGGTGGTGAGCCACTTGCTAGAAACACTGTACTCCATGTGGCATTGCAACATCACAGTACTTTCTTCTACAGCAGTTTGATACAACTAAGTGGCTTGCTATGTCATTTCAGGTCAGGTCAGGTGAGAGTCAATTGCATAGCTGTGGGCCTGGAGTCACGCATAGACTAGACTAATGGACATTAGTGAACCAGAAGGGTTTTTACAACAATCACGTTCTTTCAGGATCATTATTTTTGATACAAACATTTTATTCCATTTTATTAATTAATTGCATTTAACTTCCCCCAGTTGCCATGGTGGGATTTGAACTCATGTCCCCAGAGCACTAGACTCGGGCTCTGAATTACTATTCCAGTAATATAACCAGTTTGAGAGTGGCACAAGTCCTAAGGACACCTGTACCTCCCGCCTCTTCATAGTTTTTTTCGCATGGCCACCCATCTGTCACCTTGAACTCTCACAACCTGTGGGGTGAGCACCTCCTGGAATGTATAATCCAAGAAACTCTCATCCTCCCTAATGCTCTGCAGTGATTCCAGCTCCACCTCAAACTCGGAATTCCTGAGCCCAGGCTCAAGCCGCTGGAGACACTTGCTGCACACTTGGTGCCCCAAGACACATGAATTGTCCTGAAATTCCACATGATGAAAGTATTGCAAGCTACAGGTCTCCACTGTCCATCCATGATCTAAAATAAATTTCTATTCCCTTTTTTTAGAATTTAATTGGTATCCAGTTTTTTTTAAATTCATTCACAGGATGTGGGCTTCGCTGGCTGGGCCAGCATTTATTGCCCATCCCTAGTTGAGAAGGTGGTTGTGAGCTGCCTTCTTGAACCGCTGCAGTCCATGTGGTGTAGGTACACCCACAGTGCTGTTAGGGAGGGAGTTCCAGGATTTTGACCCAGTGACAGTGAAGGAACGGTGATATATTTCCAAGTCAGGATGGTGAGTGACTTGGAGGGGAAATTCCAGGTGGTGGTGTTCCCATGTGTCTGCTGCTGTTGATGATAAAGGTCGAGGGTTTGGAAGGTGCTGTCGAAGGAGCACTGGTGAAGTTCTGCAGTGCATCTTGTAGATGGTACACACTGCTGCTACTGTGTGTTGGTGGTGGAAAAAGTGAATGTTTGTGGATGTGGTGCCAATCAAGTGGGCTGCTTTGTCCTGGATGGTGTCAAGCTTCTTGAGTGTTGTGGAAGCTATACTTATCCAGGTAAGTGGGGAGTATTCCATCACACTCCTGACTTGTGCCTTGTAAATGGTGGACAGGCTTTGGGGAGTCAGGAGGTGAGTTACCCATTGCACTATTCCTAGCCTCTAACCTGCTCTTGTAGCCACAGCATTTATATGGCTAGTCCAGTTCAGTTTCTAGTCAATGGTAACCTCCAGGATGTTGATAGTAGGGGATTCAGATATGGTAATGCCATTGGATATCAAGGTACGATGGTTGGATTCTCTCTTGTTGGAGATGGTCATTGCCTGACACTTGTGAGGCGCGAATGTTACTTGCCAGTTGTCAGGCTAAGCCTGGATATTGTCCAGGTCTTGCTGCATTTGGAAATGGACTGCTTCAGTAACTGAGGAGTCACGAATGGTGCTGAGCATTGTACAATCATCAGTGAACATCCCTGCTTCTGACCTTATGGTGGAAGGAAGGTCATTGATGAAGCAGCTGAAGATGGTTGAGTCGAGGACACTACCCTGAGAAACTCCTGCAGTGATGCCCTGGAGCTGAGATGACTGACCTCCAACAACCACAACCATCTTCCTTTGTGATAGGTATGACTTCAAACAGTGGAGAGTTTTCCCCCTGATTCCCATTGACTCCAGTTTTGCTAGGGCTCCTTGATGCCACTTTCTGTCAAATGCTGCCTTGATGTCAAGAGCAGTCGCTCTCACCTCACCTTGGGAGTTCAGCTCTTTTGTCCATGTGTGAACCAAGGCTATAATGAGGTCAGGAGCTGAGTGGGCCTGTTGGAACCCAAACTGGGCGTCAGTGAACAGGTTATTGCTAAGCAAGTGCTGCTTGATAGCACTGTTGATGACCCCTTTCATTACTTTACTGATGATTGAGAGTAGACTGATGGAGCAGCAATTGGCCGGGTTAGATTTGTCCTTCTTTTTGTGTACAGGACATTCCTGGGCAATTTTCCACATAGCCGGGAACAAGCCAGTGTTGTAGCTGTACTGGAACAGCTTGGCTAGGGGTGCGGCAAGTTCTGGAGCACAAGTCTTCAGTACTATTGCCGGAATATTGTCCGGGCCCATAGCCTTTGTAGTATCCGGTGGCTTCAGCCATTTCTTGATATCACGTTGAGTGAATCAAATTGGCTGAAGGCTGGCATCTGTGATGCTGGAGACCTCTGGAGGTGGTTTAAACTATGTTGGCTTTGTAGTAATGTTATTAAATTAGTACTCCTGAGGCTTAGGCTAAAGCTCTGGGGACATGGGTTCAAATCCCACCACAGCAGCTGGTGGAATTTAAATTCAATTAATTCATAACAAATCTGACACAATGGGCCAAAGGGCCTCTTTCTGTGCTGTGAAACTCAATGACTTCTACCTAATTTCCTCTCAATCTTCTCTAAAGAGATCAACCTATCCACAAAACTGAAGTGTTTTATCTCTGGAATTATTCTCATAAGGCAGAATTTTGCCCTTGGTGGATGGACTTGGTGCGGAGAGGCGAGGGTGGTCAGGAAGCTGACTGCCACCCATGATCAGGACTGGACCGCGGTTTCACACTGGTGGGTCAATTAAGGCCTGCCCAGCGTGAAACACGAGCAGCAGCGCTGCCTGTGCAGGAGGTCGGGGGAGGATGGCGAATGGGCCAGGCGCCAACTTGGTACATGGGTGCAAGTGAATGCTTTATAACTCCCTGAGGTGCAGAGCTGCCTCAGAAAAATGAAGTCTTGTAAAAAAAGAAAATAACGAAAATAAAAATGTAATAAAACATGTCTCCTCACGTGACTCTGTCATATGAGCAGGGACAAGTTATTAATTCAATTTTAAAACTTTTATTTTTATTTGTTTTTGGAAACCTCATCCCACCATTTGGCCTTTTCGCCTGCCTGCCAACCATTAGAATCACAGAATCACAGTGCAGAAGAGGACCTTCGGCCCATCAAGTCTGCACCAACATTAGATTGGATGGGCAGTGAAAAATTTAAGTTAATTGATTACTTAAGGGCCTTAACAGGCCTTTTAATTGTCAGCGGGCATGCTGCCAACTCCGACTGCGTGTCATTTCACACTCGAGCAGGCCAGACCCGCCCACCAAGCAAAACGTTCCACCCATAAATCTTTTCTGCACTTTCTCTAACGCATTCACATCCTTCCTAAAGTATGGTGTCCAGAATTGGACAGAAGACTCCGGTTATACAGGTTTATCATGGGGAGAATTTTCTGTTTGGCGTGCAGGGGTAGGAACCCCATGCCAATGTGTAAAATGATGCACAGTGACGTTGGGCATGCGTCCTGACATCACACGCGTCATTCCAATCTTCCATTCGGCAGGCACATACCGGAGTCAGCAGTACACCCACCGAACTATCAAAGACCTGTTCAGGCCATTAATAAACTAATTAAAGAAATTGACAGGGCAAAGGTTGGCAGACAGGTGAAGAGCCCAAGCAGCCTTCACATTTTTCATGAAACCTTATCCATGGGTGGGATGAGGTTTCATGAAGGGTTTATTACATTAATAAATAATTTTCGAACATTTCAAAAACATGTCGCAGCTCATGTGATGCTGTCACATGAGGAGACATGAGTAAATGATTTTTCACCTTCTTTATTTAAAGTTCTCATTATGAAATTAATCTCCCTGTGGCAGCTCTGTGCCTCAGGGAGATTTCTGCGCTCTTTCACGTGCATGCCAGTAGAGGGGGGAGGAGGGAGAGTAGGGGCCTGCGCTGTTTTGCACATGCGTGGGAAAGAGGACAGCAATCTCCCTGAGGCATGGAGCTGCCTCAGGGAGATTGAATGAATTAGAAAACTTTTGAATAAATAAAGTAAAAATGTATTTAAACATGTCCCCCTCATGTGACAGTGTCATATGAGCTGGGACATGTTTGTGAAGTTAGGAAGTTTTATTTATTTATTTTATAAAAGCTTTAGGAAACCTCATCCCATCTGTGGATGAAGTTTCCTGAAAAACGCAAGGGCCACTTGGGCTCTTGGCCTGCCGCCAACCTTAAAGTTGGACAGGCAGCATTCTTAACAAGTTTAATTACTTTTTTAATGGCTTTAATAAGCCGTTGACAGTTTGGCGAATGCGCAGCCGCCTCTGGCACATGCCTGCCGAATGAAATATTGAGATGACGCTCGATGACATCGGGACACACGCCTGATGTCATCCTGCGTCATTTTGCTTGTTGGCGTGTCAGGCCTGCCCCGCACGCTGATGGCAATATTCTGTCCTAAAAGTACATCTTCATATCTCTGTATTAAATTTTACCTGCCAGGTGTCTAGCCATTCCAAGAAGATGCTGCCAAAGTCATAGTGACAGGGGAGATAGTTGAGGTACTGGATGGATTAAAAATTAATAAAGAGAAGGTATTGCCCTTAGCAAATCCATGCTGTCTTTCCTTAATTAATCCACATTTCTCCAGGTAACAGTTAATTTTGTTTCGGATTCTCATGTCAAAAAGCTTCTCCACCGCCAAGGTAAAACTAACCGGCCTGTAGTTGCTGAACACAATATTCCAGTTGAGGCTGAACTAGTCTTCTATACGAGTTTAACATAACTTCCTTGCTTTTGTACTCCATGCCCTTATTAATGAAGCCTAGGATACAGTATGCTTTATTTACCACTCTCTCAACCTCTCCTGCCACCGTCAGGGCAGAATTTTACACTTCCCCCTTTGGTGGTTTAGTAGGTGGGGGCTGAGCATAAAATTCCTTGGATGAGCTTCCCGCTGGCTTCCACCCACCCTGACCTCTCTGCAATTTTGTACTGGAGTGGGAGAGGCCACAGCTGACCGGCCCTCCCTTGCCCCAGTTGAATCCCTTAAACGGTCCATTATTGATCACTTAAGGGCCATTTCCCATCCAGCCTCAATTTTCAGGCTGGCGGGAGGAGCTCCAAGGTATGGGGGATGCCCAAATAAAAATGGGGTTCAGATCATGGTGGGAAGGGGCGGAATCGACTCCATCCTTTTTAACATTAGGTGTCCTCCCCTTTAACATCTGGTAACCTTCCCACCCAGCCTCTCCGCCAACACCCCAATCTCCCTCTGTCCACCACCAACCTCACCTCGCAACCCCCCAAGGTGGGACTTTGGCTCTGGGGACTGATTGCAACCTCAACAATGCGCACTGCAGCTTCTGATGGACTAGATGATTGGCCGATAGCTCTCTAACACAGGAGTTCATCCCGTGTGAGGGATGGAAGTCCTGCCTCCTGCCAATTAATGTTCATTGGAGCGTGAGATTGCTGAGGGGCAGGCAGTGTCAGCGGGGGTGTGTTTTTCAGATAGCGGGAAGGGAAACTGCCATCCTAAAAGTCCTGGCCATGGTAAATTGTTTTATTTTTCCGAATTTGTATGTATCTGTAAAGATATAGCTGGGATGAAGGTATCGTGAATATTTGAATCATTTTTTTGTGTTTGTATTGAGATCTTTTCCAACTTTTTTGTCTGGTGTAATGTCGTTCATTTTTCTTGTTTAATAAATGTTTTACTCTTGGTGTTAAAAGTTCATCAGACTCCTGAGAATTTGTTCAGTTACTTGCCTCCACAGTTTTTAAAAAAGTAAAAATTAGGATCTATCAAGCCAGGTTTCACTCTGGGATCTGACTTGTCCAGTACTAACATCAGCTGGGATTGTAACAACAATGAGTTGTTGTGATCGAGAACGCACTGCTTGAAAGAGCAGTGGAAACAGATTCAGTGATAACTTTCAAAAGAGAATTGGGAAACTATGGAGAAAGAGCATGTGAGTGGGACAAATTGGATAGCTCTTTCAAAGAGAAGGCAAAATTCAAAGGGCTGAATGGTTTTCTGTTCTACATCATTCTGTATGGTGGTTGTTGGTGGGGTGCTGGGGAGGCGAAGGGGTGGCTGGGGTCAGCAGTTTTGGGTTGGAAATTCTCAGAGGCAGATTTCTCTCTTTTCCCAGTTTGATAGCTTTAGTGAGGAAATATGCAGAGTCAAGGGTCTTTAGGAACTATATGAGGGATCATTAGAGACAGGAAGGGGACTGGGAGAGTGGGGCCCCATGAAGGGTGAGTTGGGGGATTTGAGATAGGGAGACTCAGAGTGGGTGGTTTGGGAGTCAGCAGAAATTGAAATATAATTTTTTTTTAAATAACTTTGAAAAATATTTACTGTTTAACTGTAAATTTCCTCCATTAGCTGTAACATTTGATGCTCAGGTTTGTTCCTCTTTCAGTTGCAGCAAGAAATTACCTTCCAATCCTGGCTGATGAAATCTATGGAGATATGGTGAGAAAAGTTGAGGGAATCGGATCTTAGGAACATATGTACTAAGATTGCACTTTGAAATTGTAATAGATAGCAGTCTATCTCTTGCCGTACACATACCCACTTACTCATGAACATAGGAACATACGACTTTGGAGCAAGAATAGGCCACTCAGCCCCTCCAACCTGCTCCACTATTTGATAAAATCATGGCTGATCTCATTGTGGCCTCAACTCCACATTCCTGTCTGTCCCCTACACCCAATGACTCCTTTATCAGTCGGGAATCTTTCTAACTCGGCCTTAAAAATATACAATGACCCTCCTCCACTGCTGTCTAGGGAAGAAAATTACACAGACTAACAACCTCCTGAGAGAAAAAAAAATCTCCCCATCTCGGTCCTAAACGAGAGACTGCTAACTTCTAAGCTGGATCCCTTAGTTCTAGACTCCCCAACAAGGGGAAACATCCTCCTAGCATCCACTCTGTCAAGTCCCCTCAGAATCTTACATGTTTCAATGAGATCACCTCTCATTCTTCTAAACTCCAATGGATACAATCTCAATCTGATCACCCTTTCCTCACAAAATAGCCCCTTAATCTGAGGAATCAGTCAAGTGAATCTTCACTGAACTGTTTCTAATGCTTTATATCCTTCCTCAAGTAATGCTGTATGGCTGCATCTGTAGTGAGCTGGGATCAGATCCAGACTCCCACATGTTGCCCTTCTAAGAGTCAAACACTCCTACTGAGTCGTTCTCATTGGCACACAACAGATAAATGGGTTTAGACAGTTGCTTTGATGCAACAATAGCCTTGGTACATGTGCAGCACTTTGTGCGACAAGAACCTTGGTATATACACAGGCCAGAGTGTGATAATAAGCCTGGTATATACACAGGCCAGAGTGTATAATTGGCCTGGTATATACACAGGCCAGAGTGTATAATAGGCCTGGTATATACATAGGCCGGAGTGTATAAAAGGCCTGGTATATACATAGCCCACTTTGTAGCACACTTTATCCTTCATTCTCCTCCTTGCTGACAGCCTAGTGCAGTCTGGGTTTGAGGTTGATCTAGGACAGTCTCTAGGTTCATGCATGGTGCAATCCTAATTCACCTTTATTCCAAAATGTTTATACTCTCCTCATTGCCTAATTTTATGGAATGAATTTAAACACTTTCTATTAACATGGTCTCCAACCAACGATCTGTGTATTCTCCAGGTCTTCCCAGAGTGCAAGTTCATCGCCCTTAGCTCTCTGAGCAGCAGTGTCCCCATCCTGTCCTGTGGTGGTCTGGCCAAACGGTGGCTTGTACCTGGCTGGCGAATGGGCTGGATTCTCATTCACGACCGAAACAATATCTTTAGCAGAGAGGTGAGTCTCATTAGGAAGCTGACTGATCAGTTGATGAGTCACTGGGGAACTAATAAATCAGTAAACAATGGTCACAAGGAGTTAGGGCTACTACGAAACCAACCAATCAATAGGCAAGGGTCACTAGGAAACTGACCAATCAGTAGTTGAGGGTCAATAGGAAATATTATTGGGAGCCAAACATAATCCTTGTCTTAAACTACTGTAAGACAGGAGCAAACAGGAAATTCAGGATAAACTTTCTTACCCAGAGAGTGGGTCAGGGACTCACTACCACAGGGAGTGGGTAAGAGGAATAAATAGATTAATTTATGGAGAATCTAGGTAACAACATGAGGAGTAAGGAATAAAAGGGTATATTTTAATCAGCTCATTCTTACTTATTATTGAGCTAGGAAAGCAAGTTAAGTCATTTAATGACTAATTATTTCGCTTTGAGGATTTATAAACCAAGAGAGATCGAACATAATCAGAAATGTAACCTGTGGATTTTTTTTTACTGCAGTGTTAATATTACCTTCTTATAGTCCCAACGAAATTTATTAGAATCTTCTACGAGCGTTCTAACATTGATGTTCAGTTCAGCACAGAATGAAAGTTGCAAAGAAATGAGATGATTCCAATTCTGTTCAATGTAAAAGGAGCTTTTCCTTTGTGTGATGCATTGTATCCAATCTGTCAGGCTTTGGCCTGAATTTTTCCGTCGTTGGATGTATGTGATTGGCGGGCTTGGGAGTGGATGGGAAATGGTCCTCCGGCTGCAATTGGCTCCCGACCGCAATTTCACACTGGCTAAAATACTCAGCGCTGCTGGGTGGGGGTGGGAAGAGCCAGGCACTAACGTAACCGAGGGCGAGCACTTCAAGAGAGCTCCCTGAAGGCAGACAGCTGCTCCAAGGAGCTGCAGACCTCCACAGACTAAAAGACACAACAAAAATGCTGCAAAGTATGTTCATGGAGCACAATCAAGTTCCTGAAAGTACCTCATAAAAAACCTGTACCCAGGTATCTCTTTTTACTTTATTTCCCTACGGAAATTTCAACCCGTTCTGGATCAAGGTTTGAGCAAAACTGCGAATGCCACCTGCCATCCATCCGCCATGTAAATTCACTGCTGATTGCACCGTTAAGGGGCTTAATTGCCCACTTAACTGTTGGTGGGCGAGCTTCCATAACTTGACAGAATTCTTCATTAGGATGGAAAATGAAGTAGTCCGATCTGAAACTAGGGTCCTAAATCTAAACAAAGGAAACTACAATGGAATGAGGCTATGATAGATTGGGGAACTTCACTAGAAGACATGATAATAGGTAGGCAATGGCTCATACCGAAGGAATGAATGCATGCATTTGCAACAGTTATATATTCCACAAAAACACAACAGGAAGAGCGGCCCAACCATGGTTATTAAAAGAAATTAAGGATAGCACTAGATCCAAAGAGGAGTCATATAAACTTGCTAGAATCAGTAGCAAGCCTGCAGATTGGGAACAGTTTAGAATTCAACAAAGGAGGACCAAGAGATTGATTAAGAAGGGAAAACTAGAGTATGAGTATAAACTTGCAAGGAACATAAAAGCAGACTGTAAAGCTTCCATAAGTATGTAAAAAGAAAAAGATTAGTGAAGACAAATGTAGGTCCCTTACAGTCTGAAGTGGGAGAATTTATAATAGAGAACAAGGAAAAGGCAGAGCAATTAAACAACTACTTTAGTTCTGTCTTCATGGAGGAAGACACAAATAACTTCCCAGAAATGCTAGGGAGAGTTTTACATCCTGTGGGTGGGCACACACCTGACACAAGCAGGCGTAAGATAGCGCGCAATGATGTCGGGCGAACGTCCCAATGTCTGCACACACTCACACGATACGACGGGTGGCAGGCACGCATGAGAGTTGGCAGCGCGTCCACCGACAATTAAGAGACCTGTTAAGGCCATTAGTGTATTAATTAAGTGCGATTTTTCACTGTCCGTCCAACATTACGTTGGCAGGCGGGCAAATTGGCCAGGTGGCCTTTGGATTTTTGAGGAAACCTCACCCACGATGAGGTTTCTGATATTAATTTTAAAAAATAAAAATGTTCCGTCAGAATTTTTATTAACTATATGTTCATGTGAGTGAGTCCTATGTGGGACATTTTTTTCAGAATTTCATAATCTTTATCTTTGTTGTTAAAATTCTTCAGCTCTCTATCTTCAGGGAGCGTTCATTGCGCAACTTCCCTGCACACACACTGACGTCAGCACTTGCCTTCTTCCTGCCCCCATCCGGCAGGTGAAATAGCATTTGGGGGCCAATTGTAGGTGGTGGCTCATTTCCCGGCCACTCCAGGGCCCACCCACCCAACAACCCCAAAATCCTGCCCCAAAGTTCTACTGAGAAGGAGGAATTGAAGGAAATTAGTATTACTCAAAAGAATAGTGCTGGAGAAAATAATGGGACTAAAAGTTGATAAATTCCCAGGGACTGATAATCTACATCCTAGCGTATAAAGGAGGTGGTCATGGAAATAGTGGATGCATTGGTTGTCATCTTCCAAAATTCTATAGATTCTGGAACAGTCCCAGCAGATTGGAGGATGGCAAATGTAACCCCACGATTTAAAAAAGGAGGGAGGGAGACAACAGTGAATTGCAGCCCAGCTGGCCTAACATCAGTATTAGGGAAAAGGCTAGAGTCTATTATAAAGGTTTTATTAACAGGGCACTTAGAAAATGTCAATAGGATTAGACAAAGTCAACATGGATTTATAAAAGCAAAATCATGTTTGACAAACTTACTGAAGTTTTTTGAGAATAGATAAAGGAGAATCAGTGGATGTGGTGTATTTGGATTTTCAGAAAGCTTTTGATAAAGTCCCAAATAAGAGGTTAGTGTATAAAATTAAAGCACATGGGATTGGAGGTAATATATTGGCATGGGTTGAGCAGACAAGAAACAGAGAGAAGGAATAAATGGGTCTTTTTGGAGTGGCAGGCGGTGACTGGTGGGGTACAACAGGGATCAGTGCTTGGGCCCCAGCTATTCACAATATATATCAATGATTTGGATGAGGGAACCAAATGTAATATTTTCAACACAAAAACAAAAATAGCTGGAAAAACTCAGCAGGTCTGACAGCATCTGCAGAGAAGAACACAGTTAATGTTTCGAGTCTGTTTGACTCTTCATCAGAAACATTAACTGTATTCCTCTCCACAGATGCTGTCAGACCTGCTGAGTATTTCCAGCTATTTTCGTTTTTGTTTCAGATTTCCAGCATCCGCAGTATTTTGCTTTTATCTTAGTGTAATATTTCCAAGTTTGCTGATGGCACGAAACTTAGTAGGAATGTGACAGATGAGGAGGATGTTAAGAGGCTTCAAGACGGTTTAGACAAGTTGAGTGAGTGGGAAATACATGGCAGATGCAGTGTAACGTGGATAAGTGTGAAGTTATCCAATTCAACAGGAAATACGGAATGGCAGAGTATCATTTAAGTGGTGATAGATTGTGAATCTATCCCAATGCAAAGGGATTTGGGTGTCCTTGTATACCAATGAAAGGAAGCATGCAGGTGCAGCAAGCAGTTAGGAAGGCAAATGGTATGTTGGCCTTCATTGCGAGGACTTGAGTACAGGAGCAAGGATGTCTTACTGCAGCTGTACAGGGCCTTGGTGAGACCACACCTGGGGCAGAAATTTGCCCTTGATGGGCGGGCTTGGCAGGGGCAGTCAGGAAGCTGACTGCTGCCTGCGATCGGCACTGCACCGCAATTTCACGAATTGGTCCGGCCAGCGTGAAATGCAAGCGGCAGCGCTGAGCACTGCCTGTGCAGGCTGGGAGAGGAGGGCGAGCTGGCCAAACACGTGAGTGAGCACTGCCCAATCTCCCGGAGGCACAGAGCTGCCTCAGGGAGATGGAGACATAAAAAAAATGTAATAAATCATGTCCCCTCATGTGACTCTGTCACTCGTGTTATTAATGAAAAATTAAAGTTTTTATTTTATTTTTATTTGCTTTAAGGAACCTCATCCCGCCCATGGATGAAGTTTCTAAAAAAATGCAAAGGCTGTTTGGCCTTTTTGCCTGCCCACCAACCGTTAGATTGGACAGGCAGCAAAAAATTTACTTTCATTGATAACGTATTGGCTTTAACAGGCCTTTTAATCATCGGCAGGTGCACTGCCGACTCCAGCATGCGCCAGCCGACCAAACTATTGTGCGACTGCGCATTGACATTGGCACGCTTGGCCCACATCATTGCACGCTATTTCAAGCTCGAGCGGGTCGGGCACGCGCCCACCAAGTGAAAAATTCTGCCCCTGGAGTATTGTATGCCGGTTTGGTCACCTTACCTAAGAAAGGATATACTTGCCATAGAGGGAGTGCAGCGAAGGTTCATCAGACTGATTCCTGGGATGGCAGATTGTCGAATGAGGAGAGATTGGGCCGACTAGGCCTGTATTCACTGGAATTTAGAAGAATGAGAGGGGATCTCACTGAAACATATAAAATTCTGACAGGGATGGACAGACTGGGAGCAGGGATGCTGCGGGGTCTAGAACAAGGGGCCACCTTCTCAGGGTACGGGGCATGCCATTTAGGACTAGGATGAGGAGTAACTTCTTATCTCAGAGGGTGTTGAACCTGTGGAATTCTCTACCCAGAAGGCTCTGGAGGCCAAGTCACTGAATATATTTATGAAGGAAATAGCTAGATTACTAGACTCCAAATGCATCAAAGGGTATGGGGAGAGAGCGGGTATATCACCTCAAGATAGTGTGGAAGGGCAACAGTGGTAGGGGATTTGTTAGTGATGGGAGTAGACAGGCGTTTTTGCGGCCGTAGACATGACTCCAAGATGGTATGTTGCCTCCCCGGTGCCAGGGTCAAGGATGTCAAGGCTGCAGGGCATTCTGAAGGGGGAAGGTGAACAGTCAGAGGTCGTGATCCATGTTGGGACCAATGACATAGGAGGATAGAGAAATGAGGTCCTGCAAGCAGACTTTAGGGAGTTAGGCAGGAAATTGAAAAGCTGGACTTCAAAGGTAGTAATCTCCAGATTACTCCCAGTGCCACACAGTAGTGAATATAGGAACAGAAAGATAGAGCAGATGAATGTGTGCCTGGAGAGATGATGCAGGAGGGAGGGTTTTAGATTCCTGGGGCACTGGGACTGTTTCGCGGGGAGGTGGGACCTGTACAAGTTGGACGGGTTACATCTGAACAGGAACGGGACCATCATCCTCACAGGGAGGTTTGCCAATGCTGTTGGGGTCGATTTGAACTAAATTGGCAGGGGGATGGGATCATGAAAAGCAGTTCAGAGGGGAGAGAAGCTGAGATGAATTAGAAGTTAAAACACTAGTAAGTGAGTCTGGAAGGCAGAGGAAACATAGGCTAGATAAGAAAGAAGTGAGTTTAGCAAGGCTAAATGGAATTTATTTTAATGCAAGGAGCTGGAGGAATAAGACAGATGAGCTGAGGGCACAGATAGGCACATGGGAGTATGAGATCATAGCTATAACCGAGACTTGGCTAAAAGAAAGACAAGATTGGCAGCTCAACATTCCTGGTTATAGGGTATTCAGACAAGATAGAGAGGGGGATAGAAGAGGGGCATGGTCGCAATATTGATCAAGGAATCAATTATATCAATGAGGAAAGATGATATCTTGGAAGGATCATCAAACGAGGCCAAATGGGTAGAAGTAAAAAAACACAAAAGGGGCAAACACGCTGCTGGGTGTGTACAATAGGCCCCCAAACAGTTAGGGAGCGATAGAGGATCAAATATGTGATCAAATTTCAGAGAAGTGTAAGAATGATAGGGCAGTAATAGTAGGGGTTTTAACTACCCAAATATTAACTGGGATAGTTTTAGTGTGCAAGTTAGGGAGGGAGCAAAATTCTTAAATTGCATCCAGGAGAACTTTTTTAGCCAGTATGTAGAAAGCCCAACAAGGGAGGGGGCAGTTCTGGACCTAATATTTGGAAATGAGCCCATGTAGGTGGAAGGTGTATCAGATGGGGAGCATTTTGGAGATAGTGCCTATAACTCAGTTAGATTTAGGATAATTATGGAAAAGGATAAAGTTGGGTCAGGAAAAAAAGTTCTAAACTGGAGAAAGGCTAATTTCACTAAGATAAGATATGATTTGGCCCAAGTGGACTGGGAGCAGCTACCTGTAGATAAAATTGTGTCAGCAGTGGGAGGCATTCAGAGAAGAAACAGCGGGAGTACAGGGCAAATACATTCCTGTAAAGACAAAGAGGGGGACCAAGCCCAGAGAACCCTGGATGTCAAGGGACATAAATTTTAAGAAAAAAGAGGTTTTGACAAATACCAAGTGCTCAATACGGCAGAGTCCCTAGAGGAGTATAAAAAGTGCAGAGGGGAGCTTGAAAAGGATAATGGGAAAGCTAAGAGAGTACATGAGTAAGTATTGGTGGGTAGAATAAAGCAAAACCCAAAGGGATTTTTTAAATATATAAAGAGCAAGTAAATAACTAGGGAAAGAGTAGTGCCAATTAGGAACCATAGAGATAATCTGTGTGTGGACCCGGAAGATGTGGGTACGGTCCTCAATGAATACTTTGCCTCGGTCTTCACAATGGAAAAGGACAACGCAGGTATAGAAATCAGGGTGGACAACTGTGAAATATTAAAGGAAATTAACAGACAGAGAGAGGAGGTATTAGCAGGTTTAGTGGCCTTAAAAATGGATATATCTGCAGGCCTGGAAGGGATGTATCTCAGGTTGTCGAGGGAAGCAAGGGAAGAGATATCAGAGGCCCTGGCAGTAATTTTCAAATCCTCTCTGGCCACAGGTGAGGTGCCAGAGGACTGGAGGACTGCTAACGTTGTCCCATAACTAAAAAAGGGAGGAAGGGATAGACCAGGAAATTACAGGCCAGCCAGTCTAACTTCGGTGGTGGGGAAGTTACTAGAAAGAATTCTGAGGGACAGAATATATCTGCACTTGGAGAGACATGGATTAATCAGAGATAGTCAGCATGGATTTGCTAAGGGAAGGTCGTGTTTGACAAATTTGATTGAATTTTTTGAGGAGGTAACCAGGAGTGTTGATGAGGGTAATGCATTTGATGTGATCTACATGGACTTTAACAAGGCTTTTGATAAGATCCCTCATGACAGACTGGTCCAGAAAGTAAGAGCCCAGGGGATCCAAGGCAAAGTGGTACGTTGGATCCAAAATTGGCTAAGAGGCAGGAAACAGAGGGTGATGGTAGACGGTTGTTTCTGTGGCTGGAAGTCTGTGTCCAGTGGGGTTCCACAGGGCTTGGTGGTGGGGCCCTTGCTGTTTGTGGTGTACATAAATGATTTGGACGTAAATATAGGGGGTATGATCAAGAAGTTCACAGATGACATGAAAATTGAAAGGGTGGTAATTAGTGAAGAGGAGAGCCGTAAACTGCAGGAGGATATCAATGGATTGGTCAAGTGGGCAGAGCAGTGTCAAATGGAATTCAACCTGGAAAAGTGTGAGGTAATGCACTTGGGGAGGGCTAACAAGGCGAGGGATTACACTATGAATGGTAGGACCCTGGAAAGTACTGAAGATCAGAGGGACCTTGATGTGCATATCCACAGATCCCTGAAGGTAGCAGGACAGGTAGATAAGGTGATTAAGAAGGCATTTAGGATACTTGCCTTTATTAGTTGAGGCATAGAATAGAAGAGCAAGGAGGTTATGCTGGAACTGTACAAAACGCTGGTTAGGCCACAACTGGAGTACTGCATGCAGTTCTGGGCACCACATTATAGGAAGGATGTGATGGCACTAGAGAGGGTGCAGAGGAGATTTACCAGGATGCTGCCTGGGCTGGAGGGTCTGGGGAAAGATTAGATAGGCTGGGGTTGTTTTCCTTGGAGCAACGAAGGTTGAGAGGGGACCTGATAGAGATGTATAAGATTATGAGGGGCGTGGATAGTGTGGATAAGAAGGCACTTGACCACATCCTCACTAACCTGCCTGCCGCAGATGCATCTATCCATGATAGTATCAGTAGGAGTGACCGCCGCACAGGCATTGTGGAGACAAAGTCTCATCTTCTCTTTGATGATGCCATCATGTTTTGTAGCACTAAATGGTGCTAAGTGGGATAGATTTTGAACAGATCTAGCAACTCAAAATGGGCATCCATGAGGGGCTGTGATCCATCAGCAGCAGCAGAATTGTACTCAACCACAATCTGTAATCTCATGGCCCAGTATAGCCCCCACTCTACCGTAACCACCAAGCCAGAGGATCAACCCTGGTTCAATGAAGAGTGTAGGAGGGCATGCCAGGAGCAGCACCAGGCATACCTAAAAATGAGGTGTCAACCTGGTGAAGGACTACTGTCAATGTCAAACAGCGAAAGCAGCAAGTGATAGTCAGGGCTAAGCAATCCCACAGCTAACAGATCAGATCTAAGCTCTGCAGTCCTGCCACATCCAGTTGTGAATGGTGGTGAACAATTAAACGATTCACTAGAGGAGGAGGCTCCACAAATATCCCCATCCTCAATGATGGAGGAGCCCAGCACAGCAGCGCAAAAGATAAGTCTGAAGCATTCGCAACAATCTTCAGCCAGAAGTGCCAAGTGGATGATCCATCTCGGCCTCCCCCAGAGGTCCCCAGCATCACAGATGCCAGTCTTCAGCCAATTTGATTCACTCCACGTGATATCAAGAAACAGCTGAAGGCACTGGATACTGCAAAGGCTATGGGCCCTGACAACATTCTGGCAATAGTACTGAAGACTTGTGCTCCAGAACTTGCTGCGCCCCTAGCCAAGCTGTTCCAGTACAGCTACAACACAGGCACCTACTCGGCTATGTGGAAATTGCCCAGGTACACAAAAAGCAGGACAAATCCAGCTCGGCCAATTACCACCCTATCAGTCTACTCTCGATAATCAGCAATGTGATGCAAGGGGTCATCAACAGTGCTATCATACGGCACTTGCTTAGCAATAACCTGCTCACTGATGCTCAATTTGGGTTCCAACAGGGCCACTCAGCTCGTGACCTCGTGCTTTGGTTCAAACATGGACAAAAGAGCTGAACTCCCCAGGTGAGGTGAGAGTGACTGCCCTTGACATCAAGGCCGTAATTGACTGAGTGTGGCATCAAGGAGCCCTAGCAAAACTGGGGTCAATGGTAATCAGGGGGGAAACTCTCCATTGGTTGGAGTCAGACATAGCACAAAGCAAGATGGTTGTGGTTGTTGAAGGTCAGTCATCTCAGCTGCAGGACATCACTGCAGGAGTTCCTCAGAGTAGTGCCCTCAGCCTAACCATCTTCAAATTCTTTGCCAATGACCTTCCTACCTCTCTTCCTAACAGCACTGTGGGTATACCTATACCACATAGACTGCAGCAGTTCAAGAAGGCAGCTCACCACCACCTTCTCAAGGGCAACTAGGGATGGGCAATAAATGCCGGCCCAGCCAGCAAAGCCCACATCCCGTGAATGAATTTTTAAAAAGTACTCCATGTATGGTCTCACCAAAGCCCTATACAATTGTACCAAGACTTCTTCATTCTTGTACTCAAATCCCCTTGCAATAAAGGCCAACATGCTATTTTCCTTCCCAATTGCTCACTGTAACTGCACATTACCCATGTGTGTTCCTTGTACAAGTACACCCAAGCCCTTCTGAACATAAACATTTACAAGTTTCACATCTCTCAAAACATCCTGCTTTTCTATTTTTACGACCTCATGCTTCCCCACATAATACTCCATCTGCCATCTGGTTGCCCACTCACTTAACCTGTCTATATCATCTTTCAGCCTCCCTGTGTCCTCCTCACAATTTACATTCTTGCCCAACTTTGTATCGTCAGCAAACTTAAATATGTTACTCTTGGTGTCTTCATCTGAGCCATTGATATCAATTGTAAAATGCTAAGGCCCAATGCTGATCCTTGTGGCACTCCAACTTGAAAACACCCCTTTTCTCCCTACTCTCTGCTTCCTGTCTGTTAACCAATTCTCTATTCATGCTAATATATTACCCACAAGAGCCCTTAATTTTTGGATTAGCCTTTTGTTTGCCAACTTATCGAATGCCACTTGGAAATCCAAGTATGTTTTTTCTACTGGCTCCCCCTTATTCTACCCTCCAAGTTAGCTGTTGAAAAATCTCTCATAAATTTTCCAAATGCAATTTCCTTTTCGTAAAATCACATTGACTCTGTACCATGATTTTCTAATTGCATTGTTAAGACTTCCTTAATAGTAGATTCCAGCATTTTCCTGATGACTAATGTTAGGCTAACTGGCCGGCACAACCCTGTTTTCTTTCTTCTTTCCTTCATAAACAGTCATAGAGTTTTCACATTCCATCCCATCCTATTTCCCCCACTCTATCCTCTTAAACCTATAAGCTTATTTCCTTTGGAAATCATTCATCGTCTCACTTACACCATGCTCAGACATTAAGTCATTGCCATTTGGTGCGTAAAACATTTATCCTGTCATTGCCCCTGCATCTCTTGCCAGGAGTTTTAATCTGTGCCCCTTAGTTATTATGCCACCAGCTAATGAGAAAAGCTCTTTTGTCTACCTTATTTGAATCTGTCATAGTCTTGTAATCTCTATCAATCATGAGATCAAAATAGCCCTCTTGATTGGCACCCCATCTAACACCTTAAACATTCACTCCCTCCACCACTGGCGCACAGGGGCAACAGTGTGTACCACCTATGAGATGCACTGCAGCAACTCACCAACAGCACCTTCCAAACTTGCGATCTCTACCACCTAAGACAAGGCAGCAAATAGATGGGAACACCACCACCTGCAAGTTCCCCTCCAAGCCACACAACATCCTGACTTGAAATGATATCGCTGTTCCTTTACTGTCACTGGGTCAACATCCTGGAACTCTCTTCCTAACAGCACTGTGGGTGTACCTACACCACACAGACTGCAGAGGTTCAAGAAGGCAACTCACCACCATCTTCTCAAGGGCAATGAGGGTTGGGCAACAGATGCTGGTCTAGTCAGCGATGCAAACATCCAATGAACAAATACATTTTCTCTCCTCAATCCTCCTCCTTCCCCACTCTCCAATTCTCTGGCACCTTCCCCTTATCTAGGGAAGATTGGAAGATTATGGAAAGTCCTTTAGTGATCTCCACTCCCACATGCTTTAGCAAAATGGGATGCAAGCCATCTGGTTGAGGCAAAAACTATGACCATTTACTTAAAACAAGACTAGAGAGGTGGAATAAGGAAAGGGGAATAATGGGATACGAGCAGAGGCGAGTAAGTATTTAGAAGTTACATAGAAGAACTGATCATTCAACCCAACCAGTCTGTCTTTGTGATCACATTTACCCATCCTGACTGTAACACAAGATTTACTGATAGTACAGTTGGAACAAATGCCTTACCTCAGCACTCAAAGGGACAAATTCAATTTGGCTAACGTAATATATAATTAATTCTTTTATTCATCATTGCTGTTTTAAGGAATATGGACTGTACTCACTAACACAAATTAAACCAATAATTTGTTCCAACAGATCCGAGCTGGCCTGGTCTCTTTGAGTCAAAGAATTCTTGGCCCATGCACAATTGTACAAGGAGCACTGGAAAATATTCTGAACAAAACAACTGAAGAATTCTATGATGGTACTATCAGCTTCCTGAAGGTAATGCTGTGCTAAGCCCTCTAGCCGGATCAGACTCTGGTCGGTCTCTAGTCAGAGTCAGTCCAGCACAGAAGCAGGGAATACAGCCCATCAAGTCCATTTCAGCTCCCCGTAGAGCAATCCAGTCAGTCTCATTCTCCAGCTCTATCCTCGTAGCCCTGTAAGTTTATTTCCTTCAATCAACAATCCAATTTCCTTTCAAAATCGGTGAGCATTTCCACTTTCTTCACCCTCATAGGCAATGAGTTTCCAGGTCATTACCATTCACTGTGTAAAAAAAAACTTCCTCAATTCCTATTTTTCACTTGCCCAGAACCTTAAATCTGTGGCTCCTAGTCCATATACCATCAGTTTTTGGGAGAGTTTTTCTTTGTATAAAGCTGTCACCATCTTGTGCACCTCCCTCAAATCTCACCTCAATCTCCTTTGCTCCAAGGAGAACAACCCCAGCTTCTCCAACCCAACCTTGTAGTTAAAATCCCTCATCCCTGGAACCATTCTGATAAATCTCCTCTGCCCCTTCCCAAGGCCCTGGCATCCTTTGTGAATTATGATGATAGAACTGGATGAAATACTCTAGATGTGGCCTGACCAGAGCTTTATAAAGGTTCAGCATAACTTACTGCTTTTGTGCTCAATGCCTCCATTTATGAAATCCAAGATCCCAGATGCTTTGCTAACCATTCTCTCAATATGTCCTGCCACCTGTAACGATTGACACACATGCACCCCCAGGTCCCTTGCATTTTTAAAACAGTGTCATTAAATCTATATTACCCAACCTTATCCCTTCTGCCATAATGCATAACCACACACTTCTCTGTATTAAATTCCATCTGCCCATTCTGCTAACCTATGTCCTGTCGCAATCAATTAGCATTTTCCTCACTGTTTGCCACTCCAAATCATTTATGTAGAGCAAAAAAAGCACTCCTAGCACTGATCCTTGGGGAACACCACTGTCTACCTTCCTCCAGTCTGAAAAACAACTATGTCATTATGTCTTGTCCACTTCAATGATTTATGCACATGAACCCTCTGGTCCCTCTGTCCCAGCATACTTCTTAGAACTGCGCCATTAAATCTATATTGGCTTTACCTATCCCTTCTGTCACAAGGCAACACCTCACACTTCTAGGAACATAGAAGCAGAAGTAGGCCATTCAGCCCATCAAACTTGCTCTGTCATTCAAACAGATCATGGCTGATCATCTACTTCTACACCATTTTTCCCCATATCCCCTGATGTCATTAGTATCTAGAAATCTATAGATTTCTGTCTTGAACATGATCAATGATTGAGCTTCCACAGACTCTGGGGTAGAGAATTCCAAAGATTCACCACCCTCTGAATGAAGAAATTCCTCCTCATCTCTCTTTTCAATGGCCTGCCCCTTATTCTGAGATTATGTCCCCTGGTTCTAGACTCACCAGCCAGGGGAAACATCCTATCCACATCAACCCTGTCACACCCTGTAAGAATTTTATAATGAGATCACCTCTCTGTCTTCAAAACTCTAGGAAACACAGACTCAGTCTCCTCAATCTCTCCTCATAGGACAATCCCGCCATCCCAGGGCTTAATCTGGTTAATCTCCGTTGTACTCCCTCTGTGGCAAGTATATCCTTCCTTAGATATGGAGGCCAAAACTGTGCACAATGCTCCAGGTGAGGCCCCACCAAGACTCTAAACAATTGCAGCAATCGAATTATCCATTTGTCACTCGGTATTCCACTTCCAGTTATTTATATATAGCAAGAAAGCAGTAGTCCTAGCACTGACCCTTACTGACCACTGTCTACCATCCTCCAGTGTGAAAAACAACCATTTACCACAACTCACTGTTTTCTGTCCTTAAGACAGTTTTTTATCCAAGCTGACACTGACCCTCCCATTGCATAAACCTCAGTTTTGTTTTATGTGGCACTTTGTCAAATCTCTTTCTTAAAATCTTTATAGACAACATCCATTGCATTCCCTAGTCAACTTACTCTGTTACTTTATCAAAACATTCAATTAGATTAGTCAAGCACAATCTGCCTTTTCTAAATCTGTGCTGCCTCTCCTCAATTAACTCAAAGTTCTCCAAGTGCCTGTTGATTTTTTCCCTGATTATTTTTTCTACAATCTTACCCACCACTGAACTGATCAGCCTTCAGTTACTTGGAATGTCCTTACACCTTTTCTTAAATAAAGTTTTCACATTTACCACTCTCTAATCCTCTGGCACCTTCCTCTCTATCAAGGGAAGATTGAAAGATTATGGCAAGTTTTTCCAATGTCAGTCTCTTGCCAGATTCTGGGCCAACCCCATCAATCCATTTTTGAGGTAAGGGTTTGGGTTCAACTAGGAGCTTGGCAAAAAAAGATTTAATGGGAACATAATTGGTTGACCAATAGAATTTAAAGGGTCTTCATCACCTTTTTGGACCTCTTTTGTTCAATACCTTTATGAATGACCTGGAGCCCGGAATTACAAGCCCAAATGTCCAAATTTGCGCATGATGCAAACTTAATGAAGATACTGGACTCCAAAGCTAAACGGAATAAGCTTTGGGAATTGATGGATGGTTGAAATTCAAAGTAGAGAAATGTAAACTGCTATTCAAAGGGACAAAAAAAACCAAGGAAGCGATCATTATTGAAATGGTAAGAAAATCATGTACTCTATGTAAACAAACTTGGAGCCTGGAAAATGGAAGCTATCACTATAATACTCAGCAACAGTGAGCAAAGTGAATCAAAAGCACAATAATTTGCATTAATATAACATCTTTAATTTGGAAAAGCATTGCAATTGTTTTCAGAGTACTGTTATCAAACAATATTTGTTAATGGGCCACTTTGGGCGATAACAGGGCACGTGACCAAAGATGTAGTCAAAATGGCAGGTTTGCAAGAGTGACTTTGAGGAGGTAAAGAGACAGAGAGGTTTAGGGAGGGAATTCCAGAGCTTAGGGTCAATGGCAGCTGAAGGTATGGTTGCCAATGGTGGATTGATTGAAATTAGAAGGACATGTCTCAGAACGTTTCAAGACAGTTAATGGAGAAAAGTACATATGGAAAATAATTTTCTGATGTTACAGTGGAAGAATGTTATTTCCAAAAGTTCATTCCCATCTCACAGATCTCCCCCTCAATGTACCTTCTTGTGGTTATAAATTGAAAGCTTAAAGCTTGAATGGTCTCCTCCTGTTCTTGTTTAACAGGTTTGACGAGTTGAATAACGTCAAAGGGACTTCACATGGAAGTTCAGAGAGACTTGGGCGTACTTGTACAGGAATACAAAAAGTTAGCATGCAGGTGCAGCAAGCAATTCAGAAGTACTAGGAATAAAGAAGTCTTACTACAATTGCACAGGGTTTTGACGAGACCACATCTGGAATACACTGTGTAATTTTTGTCTCCATTTGTAAAGAAAGACATATTTGCCTTGGAAGTGGTACAGCAAAGGGTCACTAGACTGGTTCCTGTGATGAGAGGCTGAGTAAATTGAGCCTTTATTCTCTGCATTTTAGAAGAATGTGAGGTGCTCTCAATGAAACATGCAAGATTCTGAAGAAAGATTTGTGGCCTGTCAGGGAATTAAGGGATATGTGGAGTGGGCGGGAAAGTGGATGCCCAGGATCAGCCATGATCATATTGAATGGTGGAGCAGGCTAAAGAAGACATAAGATTTACTCCTTCTCCTGTTTCTTATGTTCTATATTCGTTTGTTTGTAACAGCCTCAAGGGGCTGAATGGTCTCCTGTTCCCGTGTAACAGCCTCGAGGGACTGAATGGCCTCCTCCTGTTCCTGTGTCATTGGACATGATGGGGTATGCATCTCTTTCCATCCATTTGCTTTGGGCCCATTTACATTTTGCACTTTGAGTTCTTCTCTGGTACTTATTCCACACTTCATCCATTACCCTGAAGTTTAAAAAATTCCTCCCCACTATTCCCCAAAGGTAAAAAAAAAGGTGCGAAGACATGCTTTAGAAAGGTAACTTTGTCCCTGGGCTTTGAGCTATTTACCCTAGGGAACAATTTGCTCACTTATTATTCTTAATTCACATTCATTACCATTTAATCGTGGACTCATTGAATTTTAGAGATCCCATTGAATATGTGCCTTAAATCTTGAAAACCTGCATTTCAAACAGTTTCCTTAAACTTATCCTACAACATAAAACTCTGATAGCAAGAACCATCTTTGACACTTCACGCTCTAGGGCAACGGACTCATTCTTGTAAGCAACGGGGGAGGGGACTCAAGTGGGCAATTGCCGAAGTGAGAGTTCCAGAGCGGGACAGTCCAGGAGTGAGAGGTCCAGAGTGTGACAGTCTGGGCATGAGAGTTCCAGAGCAGGACATTCCACAAGTGAGAGTTCCAAAGTGGGACTTTTCAAGAATGCGAGTTCCAGATGGGACAGTCCAGGAGTGAGAGTCCAAAAACAGGACAGTCCGGCAGTGAGATTTCCAGAGTAAGATAGCCTAGGAGTGAGGGTTGCAGAGCAGGAAAGTCTGGAGTGAGATTTCCAGAATGCGACAGATGAGGAGTGTAAGTTCCAGAATGGGACAGTCCAGGAGTGAGAGTTCCAGAGTGGGACAGTCCAGGAGTGAGAGTTCCAGAGTGGGACAGTCCAGGAGTGAGAGTTCCAGAGCGGGATGGTCCAGGAGTGAGAGTTCCAGATTGGGTCAATCCAGGAGTCAAAATTCCCAAGCAGGGCCATCCAGAAGTGAGAGTACCAGAGTGGGACAGTCTGGGAGTGAGAGTTCCAGAGCAGGAATTCCATGGGTGAAAGATCCAGATTGGGACAGTTCATGAGTGAGAGCTGAGGAATTGGATAGTCTAGGACTGAGAGTTACAAAGCAGGAGAGCATAGGATTGAGAGTCCAAGAGCAGAACATTTTGGAGTGAGAGTTCCAGAGTGGGACTGTCTAGGAGTGAGAGTCCAAGTGGGACAGTACAAGAGTGACAGTTCCAGAATAGGACAGGCCATGAATGAGATTTCCAGAGTGTGACAGTCTAGGAGTAGGCTGCAGCATGGGACAGTCCAGGAGTGAGAGTTCCAGAGTGGGACATTCCATGGGCGAAAGTTCCAGATTGAGACAGTCCAGGAGTGAGAGCTGAGGAATCGGATAGTCTAGGACTGAGAGTTCCAGAGCAGGACAGTGTAGGATTGAGAGTTCCAGAGCAGGACATTTTGGAGTGGGAGTTCCAGAGTGGGCAGTCCAGGAGTAACAGTTCCAGAGCGGGCAGTTCAGGGGTGAGAATTCCTGAGCAGGACAGTCCATGAGTGAGAGTTCCAGATTGGGACAGCTCAGGAATGAGAGTCCCTGAGTGGGACCATCCAGAAGTGAGAGTTCCAGAGGGGGCTGTCCAGGAGTGAGAGTTATAGAGCAGGAACAACCAGGAGTGAGAGTTCCAGAGTGGAACCATCCAGTAGTGAGATTTCCAGAGTGGGACATTCCCAAAGTGAGAGTTCCAGAATGGGACAGTCCAGGAGTGATAGTCTAGGATTGAAACTTCCAAGCGGGACATTTTGTAGTGAGTATTCCAATGGTGGCAGTCCAGGAGTGAGAGTTCTGTAGTGTGATAGTCTACGAGTGAGAGTACCAGAATGGGACAGTCTTGAAGTGAAAGTTCCAGTATTGGACATTCTAGGAGTGAGACTTCCAGAGTGGGACATTCTAGGATTAAGAGTTTCGGAGTGGGACGTTCTAGAAATTAATATTTACAGAGCAGAACTGTCCAGGAGTGAGAGCTCAAGAGTAGGATAGTCTAGGAGTGAGAGTTCCAGAGTGGGACATTCCCAGAGTGAGAGTTCCAGAATGGTACAGTCCAGGAGTGATAGTTCCAGAATGTGATAGTCTAGGATTGAAATTTCCAGAGAAGGACAGTCTAGGATTGAGAGTTCCCAAGCGGAACACTTTGTAGTGAGTGTTCCAGAGGTGGCAGTCCAGGAGTGAGAGTTCCATTTTGTGATAGTCTACAAGTGTGAGTACCAGAATGGGACAGTCTTGGAGTAAGAGTTCCAGTATTGGACACTCTAGGAGTGAGACTTCCAGAGTGGGATATTCTAGGATTAAGAGTTTCAGAGTGGGATGTTCTAGAAATTAATATTTACAGGGCAGGACAATCCAGGAGTGAGAGTTCAAGAGTGGGAAAGTCTAGGAGTGAGATCTCCAGAGTGGGACACTCTGGAGTCAGAGTTCCAGAGAATAAAATTCTAGGAGTGATAGCTCCAGAGTGGGACAGTCCAGGATTGAGAGTGCCAAAGAGTGGGACAGTCCAGGAGTGAGAGTTCCAGAGTGGCACAGTCCAGGAGTGAGTGTTCCAGAGTGGGACATCCGAGGATCGAGAGCTCCAAAGTGGTACAGTCTAGGAATTTAGATTTACAGGGTGTGATAGTCTAGGAGCGAGATTTCCAGAGTGGAAAAGTCTAGGAGTAAGAGTTCCAGAGTAGGACAATCCGGGAGTGAGTGTTTCAGAGTGGGACAATGTAGGAGTTGGGGTTCCTGAGCAGGACAGTCCAGGAGTGACAGTTCCAGAGCAGGGCAGCCCAGGATTGAGAGTTCTAGAGTGGGACAATCCTGGAGTGAGAGTTCCAGAGTGGGTGTGGCTAGCAGTGTGAGTTCCAATGCAGGACAGTCCAGGAGTGAGAGTTCCAGAGTGGGACAGTTTAGGAGTGAGACTTCCAGAGTGGGACAGTCCAAAAGTGAGAGTTCTGGAGTGGGAAAGCCTCAGAGTGAGAGTTCCAGAGCAGGACATTCCAGGAGTGAGAGTTCCAGAGTGTAATAGCCCAGGATTGAAATTTCCGGTGCAGGACCATCTAGGATTGAGAGTTCTAGAGTGGGAGATTTTTTTAGTGAGAGTTCCAGAGGGGGCAGTCCAGGAATGAGAGTTCCAGAGCGGGACAGTCTAGGAATGAGAGTTCCAGAATGTGATAATCTATGATTGAGATTTCCAAAGCAGGACAGTTTAGGATTGAGAGTTTCCAAGCAGGACATTTTGTAGTGAGAGTTCCAGGGGGGGCAGTCCAGGAGTGAGAGTTCCATAGTGTGATAGTCTACGAGTGAGAGTACTAGAATGGGACAGTCTTGGAGTGAGAGTTCCAGACTTGGGCATTTTAGGGTTGAGAGTTCAAGAGTGGAACATTCTATAAATTAATATTTACAGAGCAGGACAGTCCAGGAGTGAGAGTTCAAGAATGGGATAGTCTAGGAGTGAGATCTCCAGAGTGGGACAATCCTGGAGTCAGAGTTCCAGGGAATGACATTCTAGGAGTGAGAGTTCCAGAGTGGAATAGTCTAAAAGCGAGAGTTCCAAAGTGGGACATTCTAGGAGCAAAAGTTCCAAAGTGGGTCAGTCTAGGAATTAAAATGTACGGGGCGTGACAGTCTAGGATGAGATTTCCAGGGTGGGATGGTCTAGAAGTGAGAGTTCCAAAGTGGGACAGTCCAGGAGTGAGAGGGCCAAAGAGTGGGATAATCCAGGAGTGAGGGCTCCAGAGTGGGACAGTGCAGGAGTGAATGTTCCAGAGTGGGAGTTCCTGAGCAGGACTGTCCAGGAGGGATGGTTCCAGGGCAGGGCAGTCCATGATTGAGAGCTCTAGAGTGGGACAGTCCTGGAGTGAGAGTTCCAGAGTGGGACAGTTTAAGAGTGAGAGTTCCAGAGTGGGACAGCCCTGGAGTGAGAGTTCCAGAGTTGGACAGTTTAGGAGTGAGAGTTCCAGAATGGGACAGCCCTGGAGTGAGAGTTCCAGAATGGGAAAGCCTCAGAGTGAGAGTTCCAGAGCAGGACATTCCAGGAGTGAGAGTTCCAGAGTGTGACAGTTCAGGATTGAAATTTCCAGAGCGGGACCATCTAGGATTGAGAGTTCCCGAGTCGGAGATTTTGTACTGAGAGTTCCAGGGGGAGTAGTCCAGGAGTGAGAGTTCCATAGTGTGATAGTCTACGAGTGAGAGTACCAGAGTGGGACAGTCTTGGGATGGAAGTTTCAGAGTTGGATATTCTAGAAATTAATATTTACAGAGCAGGACAGTCCAGGATTGAGAGTTTAAGAGTGGGATAGTCTAAGACTGAGATCTCCAGAGTGGGACAATCCTGGAGTCAGAGTTCCAGAAAATTACATTCTAGGAGTGATAGCTCCAGAGTGGGACAGTTCAGGAGTGAGAGTTCCAAAGTGGGTCAGTCTAGGAATTAAAATGTATGAGGTGTGACATCCTAGGAGTGAGAGTTCCAGAGAGGTACAACCTAGAAGTGGGAGCTCCAGAGCAGGAAAGTCTAGGAGTGAGAGTTCCAGGATGGGACAGTCTAGGAATGAGGGTTCTAGTGTAGGACAGCCCAGGAGTGAGAGTTCCAGTGCAGGAAAGTGGAGTGAGAGTTCCAGAGTGGGACATTTTAGGAGTGAGTTCCAGAGCGCTAGAGTCTAGGAGTGAGCGTTCCAGAATGGGAAAGTCCAGGAGTGAGAGCTCCAGAGTGGAACAGTCTAGGAGTGAGAACATAAGAGCATAAGAATATAAAAAATTGGAACAGGAGTAGACCATTCAGCCCCTCAAGCTTGCTCCGCCATTCAATAAGATCATGGCTGATTTCCACATTCCCATCTACTCCCGAAATCTTTTGATTCTCTTGCCTAACAAGAATCTATCCACCTCTGTCTTAAAAATATTCAATGACCCCACCTCCACTGCCTTCTGAGGCAGAGAGTTCCAAAGTCGCACAACCCTCTGAGAGAAAAAATTACTCCTTATCTCTGTCCTAAAAGGCTGACCCTAATTTTAAAACAGTGCCCCCTGTTTCTGGACTCACCGACAAGAGGAAACATCCTTTCCACATCCACCTTGTCAAGGCCATTCAGGATCTTGTATACTTCAGTCAAATGCGCCCCTCACTCTTCTCAGTGGAAACAAGCCCAGTCTGTCCAACCTTTCCTTATAAGACAACCCACTCATTCCAGGTAACAATCTAGTAAACCTCCTCTGAACTGCCTCCAATACATTTACATCCTTCCTTAAATAAGGAGACCAAAACTGCACACAATATTCGAGGTGCGGTCTCACCAATGCCCTGTATAACTGAAGCATAACATACTTACTTTTATGTTCAATCCCTCTCGTAATAAGGATAGCATTCCATTAGCCTTCTTAATTACTTGCTGTACCTGCATACTAACTTTTTGTGACTCATGTACTAGAACACCTAGATCCCTCTGCACCTCAGAATTATGCAGCTGTTTTCCATTTAAGTAGTGCTCTGCTTTTTTGCTCTTCCTGCCAAAGTGAACAACTTCACACTTTCCCACATTAAACTTCATTCGCCAGATCTTTTCCCACTCACTCAACCTCTCTATGTCTATCTGCAAACTCCTCATGTCCTCTTCACGCCATATTTTCCTACCTCTTTGTGTCATCTGCAAATTTATCTACCATGTCTTCACTCCCCTCATCTAAGACATTGATTTAAATTGTAAAAAGTTGAAGCCCCAGTACAGACCCCCGTGGGATTCCACTCGTCACATCCTGCCAATCCAAAAAAGACCCATTTATGCGTACTCTCTGCTTTCTGCCAGCCAGCCAATCATCTATCCATGGTAATATGTTACCCCCTGCACCATGAGCTTTTATTTTCCGTAATAATCTTTGATATGGAACCTTATAAAATGTCTTCTGGAAATCCAAGTACAGCATATCTACAGGCTCCCCTTTATCCACTGCGCATGTTACTCCTTCAAAAAACTCCAATAAATTGGTTAAACATGATTTTCCTTTCACAAAACCATGCTGACTCTTCCCAATTGTCTTGGGCTCTTCTAAAGTGCCCAGCTATAACCTCCTTAATAATCGATTCTAATAACTTTCCCATGACAGACGTCAAACTAACTGGCCTATAGTTTCCTGTTTTCTGTCCCCCTCCCTTCTTGAATAGAGGGGTAATATTTGCTACTTTCCAATCTGATGGAATCTTTCCAGAAACTAGCAAATTTTGGAAAATTAACACAGCACATCAACTACCTCATTAGCTACCTCTTTTAAGACCCCAGGGTGTAGTTCATTGGGACCCAGAGACTTGCCAGCCTGCAGCTCCATCAATTTGCTCAGTACCGTTTCCCTGGTGATTTCAATTTCACCAAGTTTCTTTCTCCCATTCACCTCCTGATTTGCAGCTATTACTGGAATGTTTTTTGTATCCTCTATAGTGAACACAGAAGCAAAACGTTGGTTCATTTCTTCCGCCATTTCCTTATTATCTTCTATTAACTCCCCATTGTTCCCTTCTAACGGACCAACACTCACTTTACTTACTCTTTTCCTTTTTAAATATCTGTAGAAACTCTTGCTATCCGTTTTTACATTTCTAGCTAGCTTCCTGTCATACTCTATTTCTTTCTCCTGATTAACCTTTAAGTCATTCTCTGCGGTGCTTTTTATCCTGTGCAATCATCTGTCCTGCAGCTCATCTTTCCGGAGTTATATGCATTTTCCTTAAGTTTAAAGCTCCAGAGCGGGCCAGTGTCGGAGTGAGTTCCATCGGGGGACATTCCGGAGTGAGTTCCAGAGTGAGACATTCCAGGAGTGAGAGTTCCAGTGCAGGATAGCCTAGGAGTGAGAGTTCCAGAGTGGGACAGTCTCGGGGTGAGTTCAAGAATGGGACAGATCCAGGAGTGAGAGGGTCAGAGCAGTACAGTTCAGGAGCAAAGGACCAGAATGGGACAGTCAAGGAGTAAGAGGGAAATGTGGGAGGCTTTAAGATTGAGGACAGAGAGGTCTAGAGCAAGCCAATGCAGGAACAAGGGAGTAATGCTTAAACAGGAACTAAAAGATGCCAGAATGATAGTTTGGGCCGAGTGTTTCTCAAAATTTTGTTGAGCAATCAAAATATGAACATTTATTTGGACAAAGAGCTGATTGTTAATTATAAAACTAAAGGTGTTGGAATTAAGGCTGGACTAATTTTGATTTTTCTGTCCTCAGTCCAATGCAGACCTGTGTTTTGATGCCCTCTCGTTGGTTCCTGGCTTGCAGCCAGTCAGACCCTGTGGAGCCATGTATCTGATGGTGAGTTGGGTGGAACTACATCTTGACCAAAGCTTTGGAAGCTCCAATTCCCATTTATTTCATAATCTCTAATTATCATTTACTAATTTTTTTGTTGTCAGGTTGGAATTGATTTGGATGATTTTCCAGAATTTGAGAGCGACATTGACTTCACTGAAAGGTTGATTGCGGAGCAGTCAGTTTTCTGCCTTCCTGCCACGGTAACTCCATGTCCTCCAGCTCAGACTATTGCCTAATCTTACAGTGAGGCTGAAGGAGACATTTAGGCCCAGAATCCTGTTGTTCTTCAATGACCCCCTCCCTCTCCGACAGGTTAATTTCATGTTTAGGGCTCTGGTCTTCAAAGACACTGGTATCGGCTCAAATGCAATCAAAACTACAAGGGCAGAAAGCCTCACAAAAACATCAATCTTTTTGATACTGGGGCCACACACTGCAGAGATTACAGGGCACAGGACACAGTGCAGCTCTCAACTGATATAGCTCCAATGAGACCTGCCAAGGACATGTTGGGTGATGTGCTAAGATCACACACATTGTGCCACTGCAAGGAATGCAGTCAGAATATTTACCCTCCCACTACCACCACAGGAAAATTCTCAGCTGTTCAAATGGGGCAAATACAAAGAGAAGGGTAGGGAATCTCATAGAGGAAGTACAGTAGTTTTAATGGTTAAGGATGAAATCACTTCCATGATTAGAGAAGATATAACCTAAAGTAAGGAAGGAATGGAGACTTTACGGATAGAATTAACAAATAGAAGAGGATTTAAGAATGTAGGGGGATCATAGGGCTGGAGGCAGAGCAAATCCAGAATTCCCTGAGTAACAAGAGAGGAGATAGAGAGTAAGATGAAGCAGAAAAAGTTGCATATGAAGATGTCAGATGGATAATACAATTGAGAACCAGGCTCACTATAGAAGGTTCAGAAGGGAATTGAAAAAACAAATAAGAGAAGCAAAGAGAGAGGAGAAGAAACTGACAGCTAACATAAAGGAGAATCCAAAAGGAGGAATGGGACCGATTAAGGCCCTAAAAGAAGGTGGTGGCAGACAGCATAACTGAGATACTAAATGAATAGCTTGAATCTGTTTATATCCAAGGGAAAAAAAGTCATAGTGAAAGTTGAGACAATTGATGGGTTAAAATTGATAAGGAGGTGGCTCCACTCAAAGTTGATAAGACTCCTGGACCAGATGAGATACATCCAAAGATGCTGAGGGAAGCGAGAGTGGAAATTGCGGAGGCACTGACCATAATTTTCCAGTTTTCCTTAGAGACAGGGATTGTGCCTGAGGACTAGAGAATGTTACACCCTTGTTCAAAAAAAGGGTGTAAAGATAAGCCCAACAACTGCAGGTCGGTCACTTTAACCTTGAGGGTGGGGAAGGTTTTAGAAACAATGGGCAGGATTTTCTGGCCCCGCCCACCACTGGGACCATCTGGTCCTGCTGAAAGTCAATGGACTTTTAGCTGGGCCACTGCATCTCCCCCGACAGTTCTCGCCACACCGGGGCCAGAATATCCCAGCCGATAATTCAGGACAAAATTCATAGTTACTTGGCCAACAGCAGATTCATTAAAAAAAGCTTGCATGGGTTTGTTATGGGTAAATCATATTTAACTAACTTGATTGTGTTTTTTGTTGAGGTAATAGAGAGGGTTGATGAGGGTAATGCTGTTGATGTGGTGTACATGGACTTCCAAAAGGTATTTGATGAAGCGCCGCACAACAGGCTTGTCAGCATAGTTAGAGCTCATGGAATAAAGGGGACAGTAGCAACATGGATACAAAATTGACAGACAGGAAACAGAGAGTAATGGTTAATGGTTGTTTTTCAAAATGGGAGGAGGTTTATAGTTGAGTTCCCAGGATCCCTGCTCTTCCTGATTTTTATTAATGATGTAGACTTTGCTATACAGGCCATAATTTCAAACTTTGCAGATAAGAGGTGATCTTATTGAAACATTTGAGATTCTGAGGGGAGCTTGACAGGGCAGATGCTAAGAGGAGGTTTCCCCTCATAGAGGAATCTGAACTAGGAGGTATAATTTCAAAATAAGTTGGAGATGAAGAGGAATTTATGCTCTGAGGGTCGTTAGTATTTGGAATCTTTCCCAAAGAGAGCAGTGAAGGCTGCATCATTGAATGTATTCCAAGGCCGAGTTAGATTTTTGATCGACAAGGGAGCCAAGGATTATGGGGCCAGACACGAAAGTGGAGTTAAGGTCACAATCAGATCAGCCATGATCTTATTGATTGGCAGCGCAGGGCTGAGGGGCCAAATGGACTTCTGCTGCTCCGCTTGCTTATGTTCGTATGACACAATACTTTGAAGTATTGTGAACTCTAGAATGCACTGCCTGAGAGTGTGGTTAAAGCAGATTCAATAATGGTTTACAAAAGAGAATTGAATAATTATCTGAAAAGATTTGGAAAGGTGGGGGAGCTGCAGTAGGTGAATTGCTGTTGCAGAGAGCCAGCACAGACATGATGGGCCAAATGGCTTCCTCCTGTGCTCCAACTATTCCATGATTCTATGATTCATAAGAATTGGGAGCAGGAGTAGACCGTTCGGCCCCTTGAGCCTGCTCCACCATTCAATATGATCATGGCTGATCATCTGTCTCAAGTCCACTTTACCCCTTGCCCCCCATTTCCCTTGATTCTCTTTTTATACCAAAGATCTGTCTCCCGGCCTTAAATATACTCAGTAGCAGTAACTATAGTCTAGCTGCTGTGAAGTGGTAGGCTGCATTATTTCAGAGATTTTAACATTATGAAGCAAAGGCAGAAAGGCAGAATGGTGTTTAGTGTTGGTTTCAAGGAATAAGCAGAAAAACTCATGCCAGACAGATGGTGAGTTTCTTGAGTGTGTTCTGTTCATAATGATTTTCCATTAACCATCAAGAGAACAGGCATATTAAACTTAATCATGAGTAATGATTCAGATCTTATTAAAAGCCTATCTACATGAGAATTTATCTAACATCAAACACATTATGATTGAGTTCAATGTTGTGTTTGAAAGGGAGCAACACAAAACAGCTACTAAGATTCCAGGGGCAGGATTTCCTGGTTGGCAAGCAGGGGGGCTGAGCCCACTCGCTGACGTGTAAAATGACGCTGGGATCACCTGGGTCATTTCAATTTTCAGCTCGGCGGGGGCACAGCCAAATCAGCTGTGCATTCGCCAACCTGTCAAGGGCCTGTTGAGGCCATTTAAAAACTAATTGCAGTAGTTAAAGGACCTGTCCATCCAACCTTAAGGTTGGTGGGAAGGGCAGGAGCCCTGGTGGGCTTCAGGAAAAGCATAAAAACTCATCCACGGGCAGGATGAGGTTTCATGTAGGTTTTTAAAAATTTAATAAAAGCATATTTAAAAGTGATGGACAGATTTTTCATTAGTAATGGGTTGAAAGGTTATGGGGAGAGGGCGGGAAATTGGAGTTGAGGCCGAAATGAGATCAGCCATGATCGTATTGAATGGGGGAGCAGACTCAAGGGGTTGAATTGCCTCAGTGTCACATGAGGGGACATGTCAGGGAAATTTTATTTTTTTATTTTTAACATTTTTAAATTTGGCGCCGATCTCCCTGAGGCTGCACTTAGCCTCAGGAAGCTGTGTACACTCTTCCGCACACATGCTCGAAAGAGCGCACTGTTGAACTTACCCCCCCCCCCCTATCCAAACGGGGTAAAATTCTGCCCTAGGTTTAGATAAGGCTGAAGCAGAAAATAGCAGACAAGTTAAAAAATAATTTAGCATCGGTGTTTACAGTAAGGAACGAGTTCAGCATGTTGGACATTTCAAGGAAACTAATATTAAATTAGGAACAAGGTCTCACCAAACTGAACATAAGCAAACTGACAGAAAATACTGACACAAAACAGGGGTGTGGGGCATATCGGAGAGTTACAGTGAGGGGTGTGGGGTATATCAGAGTGTTACAGTGAGGGGTATGGGGTTTACCAGAATGTTACAGTGAGGGGTATGGTGTATATCAGAGTGTTACAGTGAGGGGTGAGGGATATATCAGAGTGTTACAGTGAGGGGTGAGGGATATATCAGAGTGTTACAGTGAGGGGTGTGGGGTATATCAGAGTGTTACAGTGAGGGGTGTTGGGGTATATCAGAGTGTTACAGTGAGTGGTGTGGGGTATATCAGAGTGGTACAGTGAGGGGTGTGGAAGATATCAGGGTGTTATAGTGAGGGCTGTGGGGTATATCAGAGTGTTACAGTGAGGGATTTGGAAGATATCAGGGTGTTACAGTGAGGGGTTTGTCTATTTCCGAGTTTACACTGAGTGGTGTAGCTGAATATTGATTGAAACCCAGCGGAAATATTTGCCTTGACTGCTTTTCCTGAAATTTGTTCTGAGGCCCAGGAACTGCAAAAAGTTTATCGTTATTATTAATTCCATATCTTCCGTCTACAGTGTTTCGAGTATCCAAACTACTTCAGAGTTGTGGTGACTGTTCCGGAGGACTTAATGTTGGAGGCATGTAACCGCATCCGTAACTTCTGCGAGGAACATTTCCAACCTCAGGAGAATTGCCCCACGCCTGACATTGAATGTGACAAGTGAGCAAGTGTTGGAGGATCTGCTGAGTATCTGTTGAGACATAAACTATGCTTCAGTCTGAACTATTTAACTGAAGTTTAATATAATTTAAAGACGCCTGTGCAAAGATTAATTTATTATTTACGTGAAGTAATTCACATGAAACTTAATCTGGATCATGCTGAGTGGAGCCTAGGTGTGTACTGGTGAATCCCTGATTGGTTTCAGCCTTTTTGACACTGTATAGAGAACGTTCACATCATACAGATCTAAGCCTGAAATCACTGTTGACACTACCAATAATCTGTCACACAATCACTTTGTTAGTGAATAACATTTTCTCTAAGGATATTCAGCAAAACTCCCATCTGTGTTACAAACCAGCTCATACAGAAGCACTGAATCAGTGTGACAGTTGGAATATTGAGCAGTATAAACAGGTTGGCTGAATCAAGAATTTCTTTTTATGTATCACCAACTCCAGTAAGTTTAGGATGCCTGGTCCCCACTGGTATTGATGTTAGATCTCTGACCAACTGTAAAAAACTTTAATGATTTTTCCTATTACATCTCCAATGCAAACTGTGAACAGGAACAGGTTTTAGAATACTGCTACCAGTAAATGCAACAAGATCCTGTGACCACAAGGGTAAAGTAGAAGCGGAAAGATTTGGGCTCAAATTCTGAGCAAAGCTATGACAAAGCTAATGTTTTCCAGAGGGGAAACCTCACAGCAATAGAGTAAGTGCGTGCATGCTCTTTTGCATGGGGGGAGAGAGTACCAGACTTCCACTCCTCTTTGTCTTTGTGTGGAACACCCTACCTCGAATTTTAAGTTTATTACAACTTGTCCTAGACTCTTTCACCAGAGGAAGTTATTTCTCTCCATCTACCTATAGAAGAATCCTCTAATCATTTGAAACAGTGCTATTAAATCATCCCTTAGTCTTCTATATTAAAGGGAATATATCCAGTCAGTGCAATCTGTCCTCATAATTTAACTCTTTTTGCCCCGGGATCACTCTGGTGAATCTGGGCTGCACCCCCTCCAAGATCAATATCTCCTTCCTGAGGTGCGGGGCCCAGAATTGAACACAGTTACTCCCCGTGGGATCTAACCAGAGCTTCATACAGCTAGGGCATAATTTCATTTGTATTGCAGCCTTCTTGAGATAAAGGCCATAAATTTTTTTAAATTATTTTTTATATCTGTGCATCTGTGCACAATGATTGCTGTATCTAGCTCCCTAAATCTCTCCTTTCATCTACAGTTCTTAGCTTCATACCATTTGGAAAATACACTGATTTGTTTTTCTTGGGTCTAAAGATGATGATGATGCCTCATTTCCCCGCATTAAATTCCATCTCCCACAGTTTTTCCCACTCACTTATGCGATCTAAATCCCTTTACAACTCACTGCTGTCATCTACATTGTTTACTGTGTCAACCTAACTTCTTCCCATCAGGAAACTTGGATATATGGCTCTCTATTCCTTTATCTGAGTCATATCTGAAAGACTATTCCCTCTAAATGCTCTGCACATCTTTCTGTTGGACGTTTTGAGTAAAGCAATTTTGCACAAGACTGGACAAAGATTTAATTTTGATTATTGCCTTTGTTTCTGTGATGCCTGGTTTGTTTCAGGCTCTTCATGCATCAGATCTACTCACAATTCTTGTTTTTTAAAACTTATTTAATAATATTATTTTAAAGATTTGTTGTGTTTCTAATAAATATTCTGCTGCATTTACCATCTGCCAATCGTTTATTAGTGATTAGTTCAATTCAGGATGTGTAGAGTAAATAATTGTGTGTGCTGGGACAATGGGAGGGCCTGGTACTTTTTTTTAATGCATTCACGGGATGTGGGCTTTGCTGGCTGGGCCATCATTTATTGCCCATCCCTAATTGCCCTTGAGAAGGTGGTGGTGAGCTGCCTTCTTGAATCGCTGCAGTCCATGTGATGTAGGTACACCCATAGTGCTGTTAGGGAGGGAGTTCCAGGATTTTGACCCAGCGACAGTGAAGGAACGGTGATATATTTCCAAGTCAGGATGGTGAGTGACTTGGAGGGTAACTTCCAGGTGGTGGTGTTCCCATCTATCTGCTGCCCTTGTCCTTCTAGATGGTAGTGGTCTAGAGGGTTTGGAAGGTGCTGTCGAAGGAGCCTTGGTGAATTCTTGCAGTGCGAAGGAGCCTTGGTGAATTCTTGCAGTGCTTCTTGTAGATGGTACATACTGTTGCTACTGTGCATCGGTGGTGGAGGGAGTGAATGTTTGTGAATGTGGTACCAATCAAGCGGGCTGCTTTGTCCTGGACGGTGTCAAGTTTCTTGAGTGTTGTTGGAGCTGCACTCATCCAGGCAAATGGAGAGTATTCCATCACACTCCTGACTTGTACCTTGTAGCTGGTGGACAAGCTTTGGGGAGTCAGGAGGTGAGTTACTTGTTGCACAATTCCTAGCCTCTGACCTGCCCTTGTAGCCACAGTATTTATATGGCTAGTCCACTTCGGTATCTGGTCAATGGTAACCCCCAGGATGTTGATTGTGGTGGATTCAGTGATGGTAATGCCATTGTGCATCAAGGGACGATGTTTGGATTCTCTCTTGTTGGAGATGGTCATTGCCTAGCACTTGTGTGGCGTGAATGTTACTTGCCACTTGTCAGCCTGGATATTGTCCAGGTCTTGCTGCATTTGGACCTAGACTGCTTCAGTATCTGAGGAGTCGCGAATGGTGCTGAACATTATACAATCACCAGTGAACATCCCCACTTCTGACCTTATGATGGAAGGAAGGTCATTGATGAAGCATCTTGGGGAGGATATGGTGTGGTGGTATTGTTACTAGACTAGTAATCCAGAGACCCAGGGTAAATCTCTGGTGACCAGGTTCAAAGCCCACCACAGCAGAAGGTGAATTTTAAATTCAATAAAAATGTGGAATTAAAAGTCTGATGATGACCCTGAAAACATTGCTGATTGTTGTAAAAACCCTCTAATGAAGGAAATCTGCCATCTGCCACCTGGTCTGGCCTACATTTGACTCCAGACCCATGGCAATGTGGTTGACTCTTAACTGCCCTCTGAACAAGGGCAATTAGGAATGGACAATAAATGCTGGCCTTCCAGCAATGCCCACATCCCATGAATGAATAAAAAAATGCTGAAGATGGTTGGGCCTAGGACACTACCCTGAGGAATTCTTGCAGTGATGTCCTGGAGCTGAGATGACTGACCTCCAACCACCACAACCATCTTTCTTTGCGCTAGGTATGACTCCAACCAATGGAGAGTTTCCCAGTGACTCCAGTTTTGCTCGGGTTCCTTGATGCCACACTCGGTCAAATGTTGCCTTGATGTCAAGGGCAGTCACTCTCACCTCACCTCAGGAGTTCAGCTCTTTTGTCCATGTTTGAACCAAGGATGTAATGAGGTCAGGAGCTGAGTGGCCCTGGTGGAACCCAAACTGGGCATCAGCGAAAAGCTTATTGCTAAGCAAGTGCCACTTGATAGCACTGTTGATAACCCCTTCCTTTACTTTACTCATGACTGAGAGTAGACTGATGGGGCAGTAATTAGCCAGGTTAGATTTGTTCTGCTTTTTGTCTACCGGACATACCTGGGCAATTTTCCACATAGCCTGGTAGATGCCAGTGTTGTAGCTGTACTAGAACAGCTTGGCTAGGGACGTGGCAAGCTCTGGAGCACAAGTCTTCAGTACTATTGCCAGAATATTGTCAGGGCCCATAGCCTTTGCAGTATCCAGTGCCTTCAGCCGTTTCTTGATATCACATGAAGTCAATTGGATTGGCTGAAGACTGGCATCTGCGATGCTAGCGAAAAGGATAAATAGGGTGGTCAACAGGACTTTAAACTAGAAAGTGGGGCGGAAGGGAAGGGTAAAACTCCAAGTTGTATGACTAATGGGAAACAAAGCAGCAGGTTAGCATGTGGGGAGGTGAATTCAACTTCATGGAAAAATATGAAAAAACTGAAAAGGAAGGAGAGCCCAGGAGAGGCTATTAAAGTCTCCAGAACACAAAATAGGACAGAGTGTTTGGAAAGGGTTAGGAATCTAACTTCAAGCACATCAGATAAAGGGACGACAATGAGAAGGGGGACAGAAAATACAGGACTGAAGGTGTTGTATCTGAATGCACACGTATACGAAATAAGGTAAATGAGCTTGTGGCGCAGATTGAAATGATGTGGTGGGCATCGCGGAGACATGGCTACAGGGGGATCAGGACTACGGGCTAAATATCCAAGGATATACATCCTATCGAAAAGATAGGCAGGTTGGCAGAGGGGGTGGAGTTGCTTTTTTAGTAAGAAATGAAATTAAATCGATAGCAAGAAATGATGTAAGGTCAGATGATGTAGAATCTGTGTGGGTAGAGTTGAGGAACCGCAAAGGTAAAAAAAACCATAATGGGAGTTATGTACAGGCCTCCGAACAGTAGTCAGGATGTGGGGCACAAGATACACCAGGAGATAGAAAAGGTGTGTAAGAAAGGCAAGGTTACAGTGATCATGGGGATTTCAATATGCAGGTAGTCTAGGAAAATCAGGTTGGGAGTGGATCCCAAGAAAAGGAATTTGTGGAATGTCTACGAGGTGGCTTTTTGGAGCAACTTGTGGTGGGGCCCTCTAGGGAACAGGCAATTCTAGATTTAGTGATGTATAATGAGACAGATTTGATAAGGGACCTTAAGGTGAGGGAAACCTTAGGAGGAAGTGACCATAATATAATAGAATTTACCTGCAATTTGAGAGGAAAAAGCTGGAATCAGATGTAACAGTATTACAGTTGAATAAAAGGTAACTACAGAGGCATGAGGGAGGAGCTGGCCAGAATTAACTGGGAGATGAGCCTAGCAGGAAAGACAGTGGAACAGCAATGGCAGGAGTTTCTGGGAGTACTTTGGGTGACACAGCAAAAATTCATCCCTAGGAAGAAGAAGCATACTAAAGGGAGGACGAGGCAACCATGGCTGACAAGGGAAGTCAGGGACAGCGTAAAAGCTAAAGAGAAAGCATACAATGTGGTGAAGAGCAGTGGGAAACCAGGGGATTGGGAAGCCTACAAAGACCAACAGAGGACAACTAAAAAAGAAATAAGGAGGGAGAAGATTAAATATGAGGGTAAACTAGTCAGTAATATAAAAGAAGATTGCAAGAGTTTTTTTAAGATATATAAAGGGTAAGAGAGAGGCAAAAGTGGACATTGAGCCGCTGGAAAATGACGCTGGAGAAGTAATAATGGGGAACAAATAAATGGCAGAGGAACTGAATTGGTACTTTGCGTCAGTCTTCACAGAGGAGGACACGAGTAACATCCCCAAAGTTCAAGAGAGTCGGGGGACAAAGGTGAGTATGGTGGCCACTACCAAGGAGAAGGTGCTAGGAAAACTGAAAGGTTTGAAGGTGGATAAGTCACCTAGACCAGATGGATTACACCCCAGAGTCCTGAAGGAGATAGCTGAAGAGATAGTGGAGGCGTTAGCGGTGATCTTTCAGGAATCACTCAAGTCAGGGAGGGTCCCAGAGGACTGGAAAATCACTAATGTAACCCCCTGTTTAAGAAGGGAGTGAGGCAAAAGACGGGAAATTACAGGCAGATTAGCCTGACCTCGGTCATTGGTAAGATTTTAGAGTCCATTATTAAGGATGAGATTTCAGAATAGCATGGTAAAATAGGGCAAAGTCAGCATGGTTTCATCAAGGGGAGGTCATGCTTGACAAATCTGTTAGAGTTCTTTGAGGAGGTAATGAGCAGGTTAGACAAAGAAGAGCCAATGGATGTTATCTACCTGGACTTCCAGAAGGCCTTTGACAAGGTGCCGCACAGGAGGCTGCTCAGTAAGGTAAGAGCCCAACGTGTTAGAGGCAAGGTACTAGCATGGATAGAAGATTGGCTGTCTGGCAGGAGGCAGAGAGTGGGGATAAGGGGGTCTTTCTCAGGATGGTGGCCGGTGACTAGTGGAGTTCCGCAAGGATCAGTGTTGGGACCACAACTTTTCACTTTATACATTAATGATCTAGATGAAGGAACTGAGGGCATTCTGGCTAAGTTTGCAGATGATACAAAGATAGGTGGAGGGACAGGTAGTATTGAGGAGGTGGGGAGGCTGCATAAGGATTTGGACAAATAAGGAGAATAGGCAAAGAAGTGGCAGATGGAATACAACGTGGGGAAGTGTGAGGTCATGCACTTTGGTAGGAAGAATAGAGGCATAGACTATTTTCTAAATGGGGAGAGAATTCAGAAATCTGGAATGCAAAAGGGACTTGGGAGTCCTAGTCCGGGATTCTCTTAAGGTTAACTTGCAGATTGAGTCGGTAGTTAAGAAGGCAAATGCAATGTTGGCACTTATTTCGAGAGGACTAGAATATAAAAACAAGGATGTGCTGCTGAGGCTTTATAAGGCTCTGGTCAGACCACATTTAGAATATTGTGAGCAATTTTGGGCCCCATATCTTAGGAAGGATGTGCTGGTACTGGAGAGGGTCCAGAGGAGGTTCACGAGAATGATCCCAGGAATGAAAGGCTTAACATATGAGGAATATTTGAGGACTCTGGGTCTACACTCAATGGAGCTTAGAAGGGTGAGGGGGGATCTGATTGAAACTTACAGAATACTGAAAGGCCTGGATAAAGTGGACGTGGGGAAGATGTTTCCATTAGAAGGAGAGACTAGGACCCGAGGGCACAGCCTCAGAGTAAAGGGAAGACCTTTTAGAACAGAGATGAGGAGAAACTTCTTTAGCCAGAGAGTGGTGAATCTATGGAATTCATTGCCACAGAAGGCTGTGGAGGCCAGGTCATTGAGTGTATTTAAGACCGAGATAGATAGGTTCTTGATTGGTAAGGGGATCAAAGGTTATGGGGAGAAGGGAGAATGGGGTTAAGAAACTTATCAGCCATGATTGAATGGCGGAACAGACTCAATAGGCCAAATGGCCTAATTTCTGCTCCTATGTCTTATGGTCTATGCTGGGGACCTCTGGAGGAGGCCGAGATGGATCGTCCATTCAGCATTTCTGGCTGAAGATTGTTGCGAATGCTTCAACCTTATCTTTTGCACTGCTGTGCTGGGCTCCTCCATCATTGAGGATGGAGGTCCCCAGCATTACCCCGAATCTCTTGATTACCAATCCAATGATAATACCAGTACACAGCAGACAGGGGAGCTGAAGAAGAATGTTAAACGCACCATGCTTGTACATCCGAAAGTGAAAGGAGCCTCGTGGTGGGTGTGAGAGGTGCTGCATGGGAGTGCAGTCAGTGGGTGGGCGGAGATGCGGGTCAGCTCAGATGGACGACTGAAAGCGAACCCCAGCAAGCAGCATTGAAAATGCTCGGAGACATTGAGATGAGCGTTACTGAGGAAGGATCTGCGTGCATTGGAGAGCACTTGCACAAGGCTCCGAAAGGCCCTGCCACACACACGTTTCGCCCTTTGTAATCACTTGTGGGCCAGCTATGTGCAGCTGAACTGCTAATGGGACTGATGCAGTGGGAGGACTCGTGAAGCTGGAAGGCACCATTCCACATTATTCAGTGAATGTGACTATATTTTCAGGTTATGAAATGACAAAATGTGTTCATCCGTGGAACAAGCTGATCAGAATTTAATTTTTCACAACCTAACACTTCTAGGTTCTGCGCTGACATCCACAGCAGGGATGCAGACAGCCTGCATAATGGTTGGCCGTTACCTCTGATGACTTTGGCGTGGCTCCTCTGGAGAGCCGAGGCCTTGAGGGTTTGCTTTAGCTGTCCTCCTGGGGCCAGCTGCTCCCTCCACGGTGACAGAGGACAAGGTTGAAGGGCTCACAGGCAAAGAGGACTCAGAGGGAGAGAAGAGCCTCTGCGATTCCCGATTGGATGGCCCAGGGGTGTCCAGCTGCCACTCCTCCTCCCTTCGGGTGCCCAAGAGCCCCAGCCTGACTCCTTGAGGGAAGGAGCACCTGGCAGGACATCAAGGTGCCCCATTTCCCTCTCGCGTTGCCACTGCAGGAACTCATCCATGGTTATTGCGATGGAGTGCAGGTCTGCACGAATCTCCGTGATCTGCTGGACCAGGGTCTCCGTAATGTCTGCCAGCCTTCCCATGGAGACTTCTGTACATGCACATGTGGCCACCACTTAGAAATGTAGAAACAGAGAATAGAAGAGGGAATAGTTCATTCAGCCGTTTGAGGCTATTGAATATGATTATGGCTGATCCTCTATCTCAACACCATACTCCCGCTCTCTCCCCAGACCCCTTGATGCCTTTGGAGTCTAAAAACCTATTTCCTTTTTAAATACATTCACTGGCTTGGTCTCCACAGCCTTCTGTGGTAGAGAATTCCACAGGTTCACCACCCTCTGAGTGACGAATTGTGTCCTCATCTCAATCCTAAATGGCCTACCCTGTATCCTGAGACTGTGACCCCTTGTTCTAAACTCCTGCCCCCAGCCAGAGGAAACATCATTCCTGCATGCAGCCTGTCCATCCCTGTCAGGGATTTATATGTTTCAATGAGATCCCCTCATTCTTCTAAACTCCAGTGAATACTGGCCTAGTCGGCCCAATCTCTCTTCGTAAGACCATCCTGCCATCCTAGGTATCAGTCTGGTTAACCTTCACTGCACACCCTCGATGGCAAGTATATCCTTTCTTAGGTAAGGAGGCCAAAACTGCACACAATAGTCCAGGTGTGGTCTCACCAAGGCCCTGTACAGCTACAGTAAGACATTCTTACTTCTGTACACAAGTCCTCTCGCAATGAAGGCCAACATACCATTTGCCTTCTTAACTGCTTACTGCACCTGCATGCTTGCTTTCAGTGGTTGGTGTACAAGGACACCCAGATTCCTTAGTACATCAACATTTCCCAATCTATCACAATTTAAATAATACTCTGCCATTCTGTTTTCCATCCCAAAGTGTATAACTTCACATTTATCCATGTTATACTGCATCCGTCATGTACTTGCCCATTGACTCAACTTGTCTAAATCGCCTCGAAACCTTTTAATATCTTTCTCACCACTTGCATTCCCACCAAGTTTCATGTCATCAGCAAACTTGGAAATATTACATTTGGTTTCTCTCATCCAAGTCATTGGTACATGTTGTGAATAGCCGGAGCCCAAGCACCGATCCCTGGGGTACCCCACTAGTCACCATCTGCCATTCCGAAAAAGACCAAGTCTCCATGCTCACTTCTTTGGGCAGGAGTCCTCCCGCTGTTCAACAGATCCTTTCATCTGCCTCCAGTATTCTGCCTCCAGTATTCTCCCTCCACCTGGACCCCTCCCTCTGGCCTCTTACCTGATCTTGATCTTTGCATCAACAACTGTCAGTGTGACATTGGCCATCTCAATTTCTCTGCTCCTCTCACCCGCTCTAGCTTGTCTCCATCTGAACTTGCTGCATTCCGTTCTCTCAGGTCCAACTCTGACTTTATTATTAAACCTGCCGACAAGGGCGGTGCTGTTGTTGTCTGGCGTACTGACCTCTACCTCGCAGAGGCTGAGCGCCAACTCTCAAGACACTTCCTCCTACCTCTCCCTGGACCATGACCCCACCGCCAAACATCAAGCCATTATTTCCAGGACTGTCACTGACCTCATCTCCTCTGGAGATCTTCCCTCCAAAGCTTCCAACCTCCGTCTCCCAACCCCGGACAGCCCGCTTCCACCACCTCCCCAAAATCCACAAACAGGACTATGCCGGTAGACCGATCGTGTCAGCCTGTTCCTGCCCCACAGAACTCACTTCTCCCTATCTTGACTGTTCTCTCTCCTTGTCCAGTCTCTTCCCACCTACATATGCGGTTTCTCTGATGCCCTACATCATATCAACAATTTCCAGTTCCCTGGCCCCAACTGCCTCCTCTTCATCATGGACATCCAATTCCTCTACACCTCCATCCCCCACTGGGATGGTCTAAGGGCTCTCCGCCTCTTTCTTGAACAGAGGCCTGAACAATCTCCATTCACCCCCACTCTCCTCCGTTTGGCTGAACTTGTTCTCTCATTGAACAATTTCTCCTTAAACTTGTCTCACTTCCTCCAAATAAAAGGTGCGGCTATGGGTACCCACATGGGCCCCAGTTATGCCTGTCTCTTCATGGGGTATGTGGAACATTCCTTGTTCCAGTCCTACTCAGGCCCCCTCCAACAATTCTTTATCTGGTACATCGATGACTGTTTCGATGCCACTTCATGCTCTCGTCTGGACCTGGAAAAATTTATCAATTTTGCTTCCAATTTCCGCCCCTCCATCACTTTCACATGGTCCAACTCCGACATTTCCCCTCCCCTTCCTGGACCTCTCTGTCTCCATTTCTGGTGATAGGCTGTCCACCAATTTTCATTACAAGCCCACCAACTCACACAGCTACCTCGACCACAGTTCCTCACACCCCGCTTCCTGTAAGGACTCCATCCCATTCTCTCAGTTCCTTCACTTCTGTCACATCTGTTCTGATGATGCCACTTTCCAAAAGAGTTTCTCTAACATGTCCTCCTTCTTCCTTAATTGAGGTTTTCCACCCACGGTGGTTGACAGGGCCCTAAACCGTGTCCGACCCATCTCCCGCGCCTCTGCTCTCACACCTTCCTCTCCCTCCCAGAACAATGATTGGGTCCCCCTTGTCCTCACTTTTCACCCCACCAGCCTCTGCATTCAAAGGATCATCCTCCGCTATTTCCGCCAACTCCATCATGATGCCACCACCGAACACATCTTCTCTTCATCTCCCCTGTCGGCATTCCGTCGGGACAATTGCCTCTGGGACACCCTGGTCCACTCCTCCATCAGCCTCAACCCCTCAACCCACTCCCATGGCACCTTCCCATGCAACCACAGAAGGTGCAACACCTGCCCCTTGACTTACCCCCTTCTCACCGTCCAAGGGCCCAAACACTCCTTTCAGGTGAAGCAGTGCTTCGCTTGCACCTCCTTCAATTTGGTCGACTGCATTCGCTGCTCCCAATGCGGTCTCCACTACGTTGGAGAGACCAGACGCAGACTGGGTGACCGCTTTGTGGAACGCCTTCGGTCTGTCCGCAAGTATGACCCAGACATTCCTGTCGCTTGCCATTTCAACACACCATCCTGGTCTCATACCCACATGTCCATCCTTGGCCTACTGCAATGTTCCATTGTTTTATCCCCATTTTTTGGCCTATTTTTGACCTTTTCTCCCCCCACCGTCCCATCCCATCCCCTCCCCCCACCCCACCCCCACTAAAGGGCATCTGTCATTTGCTCATGTTGTTCTTTCCACAGTACTTACCCTGGTGCAGCTATAATCACATCCTGCTTTCTATCCTTAAATGTTGCCATTAGCATCTCCTTTAACCAGAACCACCACCATTAACACTCCTTTGACCTTTTGTTTATGACATCTTTTGCAATCTCTCCTTTGCCTCCACCTATCGCTGGCCTTCTATCCAGCTTCACCTGTCCCACCCCCCCCTTTTACAATACATATTTCACCACATTTTTACTTCTCTTTGGTGCTGAAGAAGAGTCATACAGACTTGAAACATTAATTCTGTCTTTCTCTCCACAGATGCTGTCAGACTGCTAAGTTTTCCCAGCATTTTTTGTTTTTGTTCCATTTATACCTACTGTTTCCTGTCTGCTAACCAATTCTCAGTCCATGCCAACATATTACTCCCAATCCCATGTGCTTTAATTTTGCACACTGATCTGTGGGATTTTATCAAAGGTTTTCTGAAAATCCAAGTACACCACATCCACTGGTTCTCCCTTATCTATTCTGCTACTTACATCCTCAAAGAACTCCATTAGGTTGTCAAACATAATTTCCCTTTCATAAATCCATACTAACTTTGTCTAATCCTGTTGAAAGCTTCTAAGTACCCTGTTGTCATATTCTTTATAATAGGCTCCAGCATTCCCCACCACTTATGTTAGGCTACCCAGTCGGTAATTCCCTATTTTCTCCCTCCTTTTTTTTTTAAATTGTTGGGTTACATTTGCCACCCTCCAAACTGCTGGGACTGTTCCAGAATCTACAGAATTTTGGAAGATGACAACCAACAAAATCCAGTATTTCCATGGCTACCTCCTTTAGTACCCTGGGATGTAGATTATCAGACCCTGGGGAATTATTGGCCTTCAGTCACATTAATTTCTCCAGCACTATTTTTTTTAGTAATACTAATTTCCTCCAATTCTTCCTTCTCACTTGGCCCTTTGGGCCCCAGCATTTCTGGGAAGTTATTTGCATCTCTCTCCATAAAGACAGAACTAAAGTAGTTGTTTAATTGCTTTGTACTTTCCTTGTTCTCTATTGTAAGTTCTCCCATTTTGGACTGTAGGGACCAAAATTTGTCTTCTCTAATCTTTTTATTTTCACATATTTACATTCTGCTTTTATGTTCTTTGCAAGTTTACTCTCATACTCTATTTTTCCCCTCTTAAATCAATATCTTGGTCCTCCTTTGCCGAATTTTAAAATTGCTCCCAATCCACGGGCTTGCTACTTTTTCTAGAAACTTTATGACTTCTCTTTGAATCTAATACAATCCTTAATTTATTTTGTTATCCATAGTTGGGCCACATATCCTATTGTATTTTGGTGCCAGAAAGAAATATATAACTGTTGCAATGCATACATTCATTCCTTAAATATTAACTATTGTCTATCCACTGTCATGTCTTTTAATGAAGTTCCCCAATCTATCTTAGCCAATTCACACCTCATACCTTCATAGTTTCCTTTGTTTAGATTTAGGGCCGCAGTTTCAAATTGGACTACTTCACTTTCCTTCCTAATGAAGGATTATACCATGTTATGGTCATTGTTCTCTAAAGGACCCCACCAAACAAGATTATTAATTAACCCCTGCTCATTGCACAATACCAAATCTAGGATAGCTTGTTCCCTACTTAGTTCTTCAGCATACTGGTCTCAAAAGCAATCTCGTATACACTCCAGGAATTCATCCATCACAGTATCATTATTAATTTGGTTTACCGAGTCTATGGGCAGAATTATCAGTTTGATGGGCAGGGGGCGGGTGTAAATGACGCTTGGTGACGTTGGGCAAGTGCCCCGACTTGCAATATTTCGCTGGGCGGGATGCGAAGTTTGACACACACCCATTAATTAACATGCTAGTTAAGGCCCTTAATTCGTCAATCGACAGATTTTTGGGTGCCCGTGCGATCTTTGGGTCGGCACACAGGCACAATGGGCAGGTGGGTAAGAAACCTTTTTATGAACTTCATCCACAGGCGGGATAAGAGGGCTCAGTGGAGTCGTCAATCTGCTTTGTGGGGTATTTATTGGAGAAAGTATTTTAAACTTGCCTGTGTGATCTGTAGCAGTTCAGAATGAATTCCAGCAGCCGTGTACTTTGAACCTTCAGGTCAGTGCTCTGAAGTCAGTAATCTTTAGCAAACCTGCAGCTTTCTGGAGGCCTCCCCTTAGCCTGGATATGGGTTCTGACATGTCCACTGGAAGCAGCTCCTCTGAGGAGGGAGGGCTAGAATGAGGAGGAGGTCAGGAGTGCACAATCCAGGGGAGCCACCTTTGGGAGACAGGCGCAGGCACAAGGGGTACAGGAGATGCCACTATCCTGCTGCTAAGGGTATACAGGCGGTGAAGCAGCTACCTCAATATGACCGAGGTGCAGTGCCGAAGGAGGCTCCGACTGTCAAGGGAGACAGTCAACTATATCTGTCAGATGATTGGCTCTGAGTTCTCCCCTAACTGCGTGGGCGGACATCCCATGCCAGTGGCTCTGAAGGTCACAATTGCCCTCAAACTTCTATGCCTCTGGCTCCTTCCAGGGCTGAGTGGGTGATCTTTGCAGTGTCTCCCAATCAGCTGTCCACACTTATGTCAAGCAGGTTACAGACACTCTGTTCAAGTGTGCATTGACCTACATCCACTTCTGTTGGGACCAAGCAAGCCAGGCACAGTGAGCCAGAGGCTTCACAGCCATTGCTGGCTTCCCCCGTGTCCAGGGTGCTATAGACTGTACACATGTGGCCATCAAGGCGCCAGCAGGTGAGCCCGGTGCCTTTGTCAACAGGAAGGGCTTCCACTCCATGATCGTGCAGATAGTGTGTGATCACAGGATGCTGATTCTACAAGTCTGTGCAAGGTACCCAGGCAGCTCCCACGACGCCTACATCCTCAGACACTCCCAGGTGCCGGGGCTCTTCAGTGCTCCAGCCCGGCTGGATGGATGGCTGCTGGGTAACAAGGGCTATCCCCTCAGAGGATGGCTCATGACACCTCTCTGCCATCCAAGAACAGAAGCTGAGCAGCGGTACAATAGGAGCCACGGCTCCACAAGGGCTGTGGAGGAGAGAGCCATTGGTGTTCTCAAGATGCACTTCCGATGCCTGGACCGTTCAAAGGGTGCACTCCAGTACCCCTCCAGGTTGTGTCTTGGTGATGGTGGTTGCATGCTGCACTCTGCACAATCTTGTACTGGAAAGGGGGGGGATGCAGTGGACGATGAAGACATCGACGCAGTGGCTGCGGCTGCACACGATGAGTCCAGCAGTGAGTCCGAGGATGAGTACGCACAGGGGAATGCTGAGGGGGTAGACGCTGACCCGGGACTATACCAAGGAGGCAGGGACACCTGGGAGGCTTTAATCCAACGAACGTTCAGCTAGCAAAACACAAATGGATCAGCAGGACTAGCCTTGCCTGGCGCTTCTATACTCAGCACCTAAGTGCAAAATCTGTCAGGTCATCAAAAGGAACTAAGGGCTTTGGATATAAATTTGAATGTCCAAACAAACACTCATGACATTTCTCTTAAACATACACATGCAGAACAAACAAGCCACCCTCAGCCACGGTGACACATCTGATTTTTATTTTAAACATCAGGTGTTCTGACAATTCCAAAACAATACTTTAAGCAAGCAAAAAAAATTGTAAGGACCTAAACTCGGGCCAACACAAAAGCACCAGTGAGAAACCTGCGGTGAGCCTAATGTGCTTTATGCTTTCGTTTCTGGGTGCTATGTCTTGGTGCTGCCCCATCGCTCGGAGTGGCTTCTGAGACAGCCTGCTGATTCTGCTGTCCTGTTGGCCTTGGTGGTTGTCCTCTGGCCCGTGGAGCCTGTGCTGGTCCCGCCTGGGAGGGAGTGGCCATGTCCACAGGTGGCATTTCTCCAGTCATCGCAGCCTCACCGGATGAAACGGTCACTGGGAGAGGGGCAGAGCAGCTGGTGCCCTCATCCGGAGCGCCCTGAGAGGAGCCAGCAGATACAACAGGCAGCTGCTGCGCCGACGTGAGGTTGCCTCGGACCTCCCTGCTCACCGTGGATGGATGAGCAATGAGCTGGTAAGCTTGAAGCCCACACCATCTCCCACAATGGCAGAGCACCAGTGGCCACTGGCGCTGTGAGGGCTTGCAAGTTCGAGAGTAACCCCAGGAGGACCTGATTGTTCTCCTGGCCTCTCCGCGAGAGTCACAACTCTCTCCATGGAGGAAGCATGGCATTCTGCTATGAGGCTCATTGCACCAGTAATGCTCCGCGTGGACTCCTCCACCACAGACACTGAGCGAAGCACAGCCTCATGTAACACTCCCAGATGTTCCCACACACCCAGCCACATTTCCAGCAGCTAATGTGTTGTGGACAACTCCAGAAGCAGATCATCAGGCACCAACTCAGCCATGGGCACTCTGTCTCTGCCAGCTCCTCCTTGTGAAGTGCCCTCTCCACTGTGCCCTGGGATACTAGCCAATGTTGCAATGCCCAAGGTCCTAGTATCTGTGGAGTGGAGTGGAGAGGAGAGAGTGCAGAGGTCATTTACCAGGATGTTAGCTGGCCTGGAGAGTTTGACTTGAGAAGAGATTGCATAGACTGGGGTTATTTTCCCTGGAGCAGAGGAGGTTGAGCAGTGACATGATTGAGGTGCATAAACTTATGAGGGGCATAGATAGGGTCGACAGAAATGGTGTGACGCAGGCGACACTTGAGGGCCCTCAGGTGTGAGAGGGTGCATCTGCAGCTCCTCCTGGCGGCCATGCTCTGATGATGCTGAAAGGAACAACAAGGACAGTGGATCAGTTAGCGTGCACACAGTGACACACTTCATCCCCTTTCCCCCTGGCTCATTATGCGCTCAACCTTCCAGAACCAATGGGCACAAACATTGGTGGGGTGGTAAATACTGAAGAGGATAGCCTTACATTACAGGTGGATAAAGACAGGGGTCAGATGGGCTGATGAATGCCAAATGGAATGTAAAGTGGATAAGTGTGAGGTGATGCACTTGGGCAGGACAAACAAGGCACGGGAATACACAATGAATGGTTGGACCGTGGGAAGTACCGAGGATCAGAGGGACCTTGGTATGCATGTCCACCGGTCCCTTAAGGTAGCAGGACAGGTACATAAGGTGTTTAAGGCGGCAAATGCCATACTTGCCCTTATTGGCCGTGGCATAGAATATAGGAGCAGGAAGGTAATGTTCCAAGTGCAGAAAACGCTGTCTAGGCCACAGCTATGGTTTTGCGTGCAGTTCTGAAATGCACTTTATGGGAGGGATGTGATTGGAGTGGAGAGAGTGCAGAGGTCATTTACCAGGATGTTAGCTGGCCTGAAGAGTTTGACTTGAGGAGAGATTGCATTGACTGGGGTTATTTCCCCTGGAGCAGAGGAGGTTGAGCAGTGACATGATTGAGGTGCATAAACTTATGCGGGGCATAGATAGGGTCGACAGAAAGGAACTTTTCCTTTTAGCAGAGGGATGAGTAACCAGGTGGCATAGATTTAAGGTAAGGGGCAGGAGGTTTACAGGGGATGTGATGAGCAACTTTTGCACACAGAGGGTGTTGGGAATGTGGAACACACTGACTGAAAGGGTGGTGGATGCAGAAACCTTCCTAACATGTAATAAGTATTTGGAAGTGCACTTGCGATGCCATGGCATACAAGGCTACGGGGATAGTGCTGGGAAATGGGATTAGAAAATTTATGAAGGTGTTTGATGCACGCATCCTCGAAGGGCTGAAGGACCTTTATCTATGATCCACACCTCTGACTCCATCAGTCTGTGAATGAGCAATGTTGCAACAATAACAAATTAAACAATCAGTGCTATGGATGTTGGGAGGACATTGTGGACCTCACTGTTGGCCTCAAATACCTGGCCGTTCCACCCCAGCCTCACCGACACCAGTTGACCTGGGCGCATAGTGCCTCTCAAGCTCCAGGGCCTCCTGTTCGAAGAGGCTTAACATGAGGAGGAGAGACTGGCTGCCTCCGTCCTCGAACGCTCCGACGCACTATGAGCATTCTTCTCCTAAGAAAGAGAACACCATTCATTACGGCTAATTGCACATGGACTTTGCACGCGCACGCTGCACCCCAACCATAGTGGCCCATATCAGGCCTCCAGTGTCTCCTTCTCCTCGCTACTGCTGATCATTCACACAAAGCTAGTACGCCTGCTCCCAATCCCACCCCCAAATAGCCACCTTGGACACATTCTGCATACATCACTTTAGGAAACACATGGTCTTTGCTCCCATAGCAAGGAGGCACAATTACGTGCAGTGTAGAGGGCAGCAGACTTCCACATCGCACAGGAGGAGCATTCCACATGGCCGAACTGCCCTGTCATGACTTACTCGTAAATTACTCCTTTACTTTTACTTCCTCTAGTTTAGAGAATATTAAGGACAGCAGAAATACTCACCAGGTCCTATTTACAAAGGCCGCCACTCTTCTTTCTGAGGAAAGATAAAAAATGAAAAGATCACCTTCCCTCTTCACTGAACTCCCTCCCTCACCAAACACCAGCTTAAGCACTCCAGTGCAGGCAAAAGCAGCACTGTAGATGGCTTGCTTTTATGCCACCTGAATCTAGCCTCTGAAAACCTGATTAAACCAGTTACCTAATTAACTGGCTGCAGATGCAAGCAGAGCCTGTCTAACCCCTGTTTTAAAGCTGAGCTAAAGCTCACCCTCTCCCAACCCAAAGAGCAACTTTTAATTGCCAAATTAAAGAAAGACGACTCTAGATAGAAATTAACCCTTTAAAGTCCCTCTCACTAAACTCCAACTTAAGCGCTGGAGTGCTGCTTTGGGCTGCATTACAGTGCACAGTTCAACAGAAAGCAGGCGATGCACCCTCCAACTCACCTGCCAGTCTGTTGAGGGCTTCTGAGAGCTCTGCATGATGCTCCCCCACCTTCTGCTGACTTGCCACAATGAGTTGGAAGGCCAAATCCAGAGGCTCATCACTTGACTTGGACCTCATAGATGCTTCTTCCCCAATGGTCCTCTGTGTGCCAGGGAGCTCGGCCACACCAGCCTCCTCCTGCTGTGGACACGTATCTGGGTGGTGACCTGATTATGAACCTGAGCCTGCTCTAGATCTAGGTCCCACCGAGGTGTGCGTCTCTGCGCTGGTGGAGGGTGTGGGTAAGTGCTGTGACGGGTCTTCCAGGCTGCTTATTTCCAGCTCTTCAATGGAGGAGGTGTCCTCTTGGCTGGAGATGAGGACCTGGATGGAGCTGAGGGACTGGCTGGCTGAGGGTGTTGGTTGCTTGTACATGGCAGCAGAGTCAAAAGCTGGAGAGAGAGCACTCAGTTGTGTTGAGAGATGGATGATGCGGTGCAGGATCCTCATGGGAGTGTTCACCGCCAACCTCACCGTCATCAAAGGCACGGTCCAGTTCCCCTTCAGTCAGCACGATGGCACACTCCTCAAAGTGAGTGAGGGGCCTAATGTGGGCCACTCCAGCCCCGGTCTGGGACCTCTCCCTGCTGTTGTGAGCCAGCTTCTCCTGCATGAAAACAGATGGAGAGAGTGTGAGCAGGACACATGGCACTGTGTGAATGTTTGTGTGGCGAGCAGAGCCATGGGCAGGATGAGGACACGAGCTCGAGAAATTAGGAACCTGATGGAGATGTGAGGGCGTGTGAGAGAGTTAGTGGCGTTGTCCCTTGAAGTGTGAGATCCCAGTGGATGTGTGATGGGTTTGAGTGTGAGTTGACAGTGTTGAGAAGAGTGAAGAACGGAGATCATTCATCCTCTATCTGTACTGGGTAGCTGTCCTCTTTTGCAGGGCATTGGCGCTGACCACCACCTCATAGGATTGGTGACCTTGCTTGCTGGCCTTCACCCAGAGCAGGAGTAGAGGACTTTGCAAAAGACACTCGAGAGACCCGTTACTGAATTGGGGGTTTGCAGCCATCTTGACTTTCTGCACCATGTTTTCTGTGTAGCAGTCCTGGGCTGGACCACTCAGAGGTGTATGTTTCGCTGCACTTTAAATATAGTGTCTGACGTGAGGAAGCGGCGAGGTGACAGCATGGCGGACAAAGGAAGGAAATCTGCCATCCTTAACTGGCCTGCAAGTGACTTCAGACCCTCTTAAATGCCCTCCCAAACCACTCAGTTGTACCAAACTCAGAAAGATGGACTGCAGTTGTTCAAGAGGTGGCTCACTACCACCACCACCACCTTCTCAAGGACAATTAAGGATGTGCTACAATTGTTGGCCTTGCCAGTAGTGCCCATATCCCAAGAATGAATTTTAAAAACAGAAACTAGGAGGTGTAGACCATTCGGCCTTTCGAGCTTGCTCCGTCATTCATTATGATCATCCAACTCAATAGTCTGCTCCTGCTTTCTCCCCATACCCTTTGGTCCCTTTTGCCCCAAGAGCTATATCTAACTCCTTTTTGAAAACATACAATCTTTTAGTCTCAACTACTTTGTGGTAACAAATTCCAAAGGCTCACCACTCTTTGGGTGAAGAAATTTCTCCTCATCTCAGTCCTAAATGGTCTACCCCATATCCTCAGACTGTGACCCCTGGTTCTGGAGTCCCCCACCATCGGGAACATCCTTCCTGCATCTACCCTGTCTAGTTCTGTTAGAATTTTATAGGTTTCTATGAGATCCCCCCTCATTCTTCTGGACTCCAGTGAATATAATCCTAACCGACTCAATCTCTCCTCATATGTCAGTCCCGCCATCCCAGGAATCAGTCTAGTAAACCTTCGCTGCATTAAGGAGAACAAAAACAGACTTGACTGCTTTGAGGACACTTTTTGCAGGCCACAGGCATGACTCAGAGCTTCCCATCATCTGTAATTTTAATTTCCAACCCCCACCGACTCCCACTCCCATCTGATCTCTCTGCCCCCTCATTCTTTCAATGTAGGTTAACATAAGTTTGAGGAACACCGCCTCATCTTTCAATGAGGCACTTTACAGACTTTCAATCCCATCATTGATTTTCAGATTCAACAATTTCAGATCATATTGTGCCCACTTTTTTGGGCAGAGCTGTTGGTGATGATTCTTCTATCATCTTTATTCCTTGACTCGACCCATCTTTTGTTTCTTCACTTGCCCCATTAGCATCTCCTTTTGCCTCGCATGGTTTTGTCATTTCATCTCTCCTGCCTTCCACTCTACCACAGACTTTCTTTGCTATCTGTTATTCACTTCCCCCTCCCCCTGCCTCTATACTTGCTTTAAATCTATTGCATCTCTAACTTTCAGTAATTCTGATGAAAGGTCATCAACCTAAACATTAACTCGGTTTCTCTCTCCACAGATGCTGCCTAGCCGGAATATTTCCAGCATTTTCTGTTTTTTATATTATTTCTAATTGCATGTTCTCATGTCATGTTCACCTGCTCACTTTCCCTTTAAATACTGAAGAAAAATAATTGTTTCATCTTTGTCATTTCAGGGTCTCTGCCTGTGATTTGATCATGTCTATTTCTTTATGGACCTTTCACATCCCAACTCTATGTGCCTGTTGAACGTTTGGCTATTTTGTTTTATGTTCCTTGATAATTTAGTGTCACTGTTAGTCTTTTCCTTCCTGATTGCGTTTTTGACTTCGGTCTAACCTCGTCATATGGTTCCTAATAAATACAGATTTAAGATATTTCTCCCTATCTTTATCCTTTAAAAACTGTTACCCTTCAAGTCTGTTAAGAAATCTGCAGCCCATCGTAGAATCACAGAATTGTTAGAGCCATTATCACTACTCCGCAGTTCTTACATTTTTCTGTAATTTGTCTGTAAAGTTATTCCTCTATTTTGTTCCAAATATTTAGTTTCCAGTTTTAATCAATTCATTAAGGAGAGTGCAAGAGGACAACCCTGGGACAGACAGTCAGCATCACGTAGAGGATCTGGTCTATCTAGAGGATCTAGCATCTAGTCTATACTCAAGTAGAAGTAAGGGTAAAATAAAACCATATTCTATTTAGTTAAGATATGTCTGGGGAGTTCAGTCCCATGATTTGCACATCCTGCACGATGTGGGAAATCCTAGATGCTCCTGGCGGTCTGGATGACCACGTGTGCAGGAGGTACCTCTGACTGGAGCAACTCGAGCTCTGGGTTTTGGGGCTCAAGCAGCAGCTGGGGGCGCTATGGTGTATTCACGAGGCTGAGAGGTTCGCGCATGGCATGTTTCAGGGCATGATCACCTGGCAGCTTTAGGAAGTGCAAGCAGAGAGGGAATGGGTGACTGCCAGGCAGAAGGGGACCAGGCATGTAGTGAGGGAATCCCCCGAGTGCATCTTGCTCACAAACTGTTTTGCGCCCTTTGAAATTGGAGAGAGTGACAGTTCCTCTGTGGAGGCCAAGCAGAGCCAAGGCCAGGGCACTGTGGGTGGTCCAGCTGTTCAGGGGGAAGGAAGAAGTGTGGAAGGGCAATAGTGGTAGGGGATTTGTTAGTGAGGGGAGTAGACAGGCACTTCTGCAGCCACAGACGTGACTCCAGGATGGTATGTTGCCTCCCAGGTGCCAGGGTCAAGGATGTCACGGAACTGCTGCAGGGTATTCTGAAGGGGGAGGGTGAACAGTCAGGGGCCGTGGTCCATGTTGGAACCAATGACATAGGAAGATAGAGAAATGAGGTCCTCCAAGCAGATTTTAGGGAGTTAGGTAGGAAACTGGAAAGCAGGACTTCAAAAGGTAGTAATCTCCGGATTACTCCCAGTGCCACACAGTAGTGAGTATAGGAACAGAAGGATAGAGTGGATGAATGTGTGGCTGGAAAGATGGTGCAGGATGGAGGGCTTTACATTGCTAGGGCATTGGGACTGTTTCTGGGGGAGGAGGGACCTGTACAAGTTGAACGGGTTAAATCTGAACAGGGATGGGACCAACACCCTTGCAGGGAGGTTTGCCAATGCTGTTGGGGTGGATTTAAACTAAATTGGCAGGGGATGGGGTCCTGAAAAATGGTTCAGAGGGGAGAAACGCTGAGATGGAATTAGAAGTTAAAGCGCTAATAAGTGAGTCTGGAAGGCAGAGTAATCATAGGCTAGATAAAGAAAGTAGTGAGTTTAGCAAGGCTAAATGGAATATATTTTAAGATATTCCTAAGGATTAGGGTATATAAGCTGAGGGCACAGATACACATGTGGGATTATGATACCATAGCTATGACTGAGACTTGGCTAAAAGGGCAGGATTGGCAGTTCAACATTCCTGGTTGTGGGGTATTCAGACAAGAGAGAGAGGGGTATAGAAGAGGAAGGGATGTCACAATATTGATCAGGGAATCAATTATATCAGTGAGGAAGGATGATATCTTGGAAGGATCATCAAATGAAGCCATATGGGTAGAAGTAAAAAACACAAAAGGGGCAACACGCTGTTGGATGCGTACTATAGGCCAACAAGCAGACAAGGAGAAAGAGGCTCAAATATGTAATCAAATTTCAAAGAAGTGTAAGAATAATAAGGCAGTAATAGTAGGGGATTTTAACTGGGATAGTTTTAGTGTGCAAAGTAGGGAGGGGGCAAAATTCTTTAGTTGAATCCAGGAGAATTTTTTAAGCCAGTATATAGAAAGCCCAAGGGAAGGGGCAGTTCTGGACTTAATATTCGGAAATGAGCCGGACAGGTGGAAGGAGGGGAGCATTTGGAGATTGTGACCATAACTCAGATTTAGGATAATTATGGAAAAGGATAAGGTTGGGTCAGGAATAAAAGTTCTAAACTGGGGAAAGGCTAATTTTACTAAGATGAGATACGATTTGGCCCAATGGACTGGGAGCAGCTACTTGCAGATAAAACTGTGTCAGAGCAGTGGGAGGTATTCAAGGAGGTAATAGTGAGAGGAGAGGGCAAATATGTTCTCAAAGGCAAAAAAGGGGGGGGACCAACTCCGGAGAACCCTGGATGTCAAGGGACATAAGGTTAGGATTAAGGGAAAAAAGAGAAACTAATGGCAGATACTGAGGGCTCCATACGGCAGAGTCCCCAGAGGAGTATAAAAAGTGCAGGAGGGAACTTAAAAAGAAAATTAGGAAAGCCAAGAGACTGCATGAGAAAGCATTGATGGGTAGAATAAAGGAAGGCCCAAAGAGGTTTTTTTTAAATATACGAAGAGCAAGGTGAATAACTAGGGCAATTGGGGACCATAGAGGTAATCTGTGTTTGGATCCAGAAGACATAGGCCCAGTCCTCAATGAATACTTTCCATCGGTCTTCACAATGGAAAGGGATGACGCAGATATAGACATCAGGGTGGAGGACTGTGAAATATTAGAGGAAATTATCAAGAGAGAAGAGGTGCTAGCGGGTTTAGGGGCCTTGAAAGTCAATAAATCCACAGCAAAAACAGAATTACCTGGAAAAACTCAGCAGGTCTGGCAAATAAATCCACAGGCCTGGATGAGATTTATCCCAGCCTGTTGAGAGAAGAGGGAAGAGATAAAAGGGGCTTTGGAAGTAATTTTCAATCCTCTCTGGCCACAGGTGAGGTGTCAGAGGACTGCTAACATTGTCCCATTATTAAAAAAGGGACGAAGGGATAGACCAGGAAATTACAGGCCAGTCAGTCTCACCTCGGTGGTGTGGAAGTTACTAGAAAGAATTCTGAGGGACAGAATATATCTGCACTTGGAGAGACACAGATTATCAGGGATATTTAGCATGGATTTGTTAAGGGAATGTAGTGTTTGACAAATTTGATTAAATTTTTTGTGGAGGTAATACTTTTGATATGGTCTACATGGACTTCAGCAAGGCTTATGATAAGGTCCCTCATGGCAGACTGGTCAAGAAATAAGACCCCATGGGATCCAAGGCAAAGTGGCACGTTGGATCCAAAATTGGCTGAGAGGCAGGAAGCAGAGGGTGATGGTAGAGGGATGTTTCTGTGACTGGAAGTCTGATTCCTGTGGGGTTCCACAGGGCTTGGTGCTGGGGCCCTTGCTGTTTGTGGTGTACATGAATGATTTGGACTTAAATGTAGGGGTTATGATCAAGAAGTTTGCGGATGACATGAAAAGTGGTAGGATGGTAAATAGTGAGGAGGATAGCCATAAACTGCAGGTGGATAGCAATGGACTGGTCAGGTGGGCAGAGCAGTGGCAAATGGAATTCAGCCCAGAAAAATGAGGTAATGAACTCAGGGAGGGCTAACAAGGCGAGGGATTACACTATGAATGGTAGGACCCTGGAAAGTACTGAAGATCAGAGGGACCCTGAAGGTAGCAGGGCAGGTAGATAAGGTGGTTAAGGCAGCATATGAGGCACTTGCCTTTATTAGCCAAGGTGGAGAATACAGAGCAGGGAGGTTATGCTATAACTGTATAAACGTTGATTAGGCCACAACTGGAGTTCTGGGTCACCACGTTTTAGGAAGGATGTGATTGCACTGGAGAGAGTGCAGAGGAGATTTACCAGGATGCTGCTAGAGTTGGAGGGTCTGAGCTATGAAGAAAGATTGGACAGGCTGGGGTTGTTTTCCTTGGAGCAGCAAAGGTAGAAAGGGGAGCTGATAGAGGTGTATAAGATTATGAGGAATGTAAATAGGAAGACACTTTTTCCGTTAGTAGAGGGGTAAAAAACCAGGGGGCATAGATTTAAGGTAAGAGATAGAAGGCTAAGAGGGGATTGGGGAGAATTTTTTTCAGCCAGAGGGTGGTGGGAATCTGGAACTCACTGCCTGAAAGGGGTGAGTGAGTCAGAAACTCTCGTAACATTTAAGTAGTATTTAGATATTCACTTGTGTTGCCATAGCCTCCAGGGCTATGGACCAAGCACTGGAAAATGGGAATAGTGTAGTCAGATCTTTGTTAACTGGTCAAGACACAATGGGCCAAATGGCCTCCTTCTGTGCTGCAAACATCTATATGTCTATGAGTCATGTGATCATGTATTATAAGTCTGGTATTTATATATATCTTGTGTTATTGTGTTGTCTTGTGACACTATCTTGAGTTACTGTAGATCAGGAGGCACCGTCTTTGCTAAAAGCTGTTCTGAAGCGTGCGATCAATGATTGAAGTTTACACAATGTCCTGCTGTTACCAAAGTCAAGGATAGTTTAGATTGACATTACCTCCTAACCAACGTGCACTGAACAAATTGAGCAACTGATCACACTGACTCAGCAACATGATCAATCAAACCAGGCTATGTAAATATTCCCCTTGCACCTTACAAGGTCCAATATGCCTAGTGTTGGACCTTGTAATGTGGTTGACTTTTAAATGCCCTCTGAAATGGCCTAGCAAGCCACACAGTTGTAACAAACTGCTACAGGACACACAAAAAAGGAATGAAACCGGATGGACCACCCGGCATTCACCTAAGCACCGTAAACAACAACAGCAATCGCAGCCCTGTCGACCCTGCAAAGTCCTCCTTACTAACATCTGGGGGCCGGTGCCAAAATTGGGAGAGCTGTGTCACAGACTAGTCAAGCAACAGCCTGACATAGTCATCCTCATGGAATCATACCTTACAGATAATGTCCCAGATACCACCATCACCATCCCTGAGTATGTCCTGTCCCACCAGCAGTACAGACACAGCAGAGGTGGCGGCACAGCGGTATACAGTCGGGAGGAAGTTGCCCAGGGAGCCCTCAACATCGACTCCAGACCCCATGAAGTCTCATGGCATCAGGTCAAATATGGACAAGGAAAACTCCTGATTACCACGTACTGCTCTGATGAATCAGCACTCCTCCATGTTGAACATCACTTGGAGAACACACTGAGGGTGGCAAGGGCACAGAATGTTCTGTGGGTGGGGGACTTCAATGTCCATCACCAAGAGTGGCTCGATAGCACCACTACTGACCTAGCTGGCCAGGTCCTAATTGACATAGCTGCTAAACTGGGTCTGCAGCAGGTGGTGAGGGATCCAACAAGGGAGAAAAACATATTGAGCTCATCCTCACCAACCTGCCTACTGCAGATGCATCTGTCCATGGCAGTATCAGTAGGAGTGACCGCTGCACAATTGTTGTGGGGACGAAGTCTTGTCTTCACATTGAGGATGCCCTCCATAGTGTTGTGTGGCACAACCACCATGTTGAATGGGATAGATTTCAAACAGACCTAGCAACTCAAGGCTGGGCATCTATGAGGTGCTGTGGGCCAGCAGCAGCAGCATTGTACTCAAACACAATCTGTAACCTCATGGCCCAGCATATCCCCCACTCTATCATTACCATCAAGCCAGAGGATCAACCCTGGTTCAAAAAAGAGTGGAGGGCATGCTGAAAGCAGCACCAGGCATACCTAAAAATTATGTGTCAACTTGGTGAAGCTATAACACAGGACTACTTGCATGCCAAACAGCATAAGCAGCAAGTGATAAACAGAGTTAAGCAATCCCACAACCAATGGATCAGTTCAAAGCTCTGCAGTCCTGCCACATCCTGTCGTGAATGGGGGTGGGCAATTAAACAATTCACTGGAGGCGGCGGCTCCACAAATATCCCCATCCTCAATGATGCAGGAGCCTAGCACAGCAGGGCAAAAGATAAGGCTGAAGCATTCGCAACAATCTTCAGCCTAAAGTGCTGAGTGGATGATCCATCTCGGCCTTCATCCGGAGGTCCCTGGCATCACAGATGCCAGTCTTCAGCCAATTCAGTTCACTCCATGTGATATCAAGAAACGGCTGAACCCACTGGATACTGCAAAGGCTATGGGCCCTGACAATATTCCAGCAATAATAGTGAAGACTTGTGCTCCAGAACTTGCCACAGCCCTAGCCAAGCTGTTCCAGGACAGCTGAAACACTGGCATCTACCCAGCTATGTGGAAAATTGCCCTCATGTCCTGTACACAAAAAAACAGGACAAATCCAACCCAGCCAATTGCTGCCGCATCAGTCTATTGTCCACCAGTAAAGTATTGGAAGGGGTCATAAACAGCACTTGCTTAGCAATAACCTGCTCACTGATGGCCAGTTTGGGTTTCCACAAGGGCTACTCAGCTCCTGACCTCGTTACAGCCTTGGATCAAACATTGACAAAAGAGCTGAACTCCTGAGGTGAGGTAAGTGACTGCACTTGACATCAAGGCAGCATTTGACTGAGTGTGGCATCAAGGAGCACGAGCAAAATTATAGTCAATGGGAATCAGGGAAACTCTCCACTGGTTGGAGTCATGCCCAGCACAAAGGAAGATGATTATGGTTGTTTAAGGTCAATCATTTAGTACCAAGACATCATTGCAGGAGCTCCTCCTAGGCCCAACCATCTTCAGCTGCTTCATTAATGACCTTCCTTCCATCAGTCAGAAGTGTGGATGCTCGCTGATGATTGCACAATGTTCAGCACCATTTGTGACTCCTCAGATACTGAAGCAGTCCATGTCCAAATGCAGCAAGGTCAGGACAACATCCAGGCTTGGGCCGACAAGTGGCAAGTGACATTTACACCACACAAGTGTCAGGCAATGATCATCTCCAACAAGAGAGAATCCAACCATTACCCCTTGATATTCAATGGCATTAGCAATGCTGAATCCCCCACTATCAACATCCTGGAGGTTACCATTGACCATAAACTCAACTAGACTAACCATATAAATATGGTGACGACAAGACCAGGTCAGAGGCTCGGTATTGAGAGATGAGTAACTCACCTCCTGACTCCCCAAAGCCTGTCCACCATCTACAAGGCACAAATCAGGAGTGTTATGGAATACTCCCCACGTGCCTGGATGAGTGCAGCTCCCACAACACTGAAGCTGGGCACCACCCAGGACAAAGCAGCCAACTTGATTGTTTGTGGATGTGGTGCCATTCATTCCCTCCACCACTGGCACAGAGTAGCAGCAGTGTGTACCATCTACAAGATGCACTGCAGGAACTCATCAAGACTCCTTCAATAGCATCTTCCAAACCCATGACCTCTATCATCTAGAAGGGCAAGGGCAGCAGATAGATGGGAACACCACCACCTGGAAGTTACCCTCCAAGTCACTCACCATCCTGACTTGAATATAGATCGGCCGTTTCTTCACTGTCTATGGGTCAAAATCCTGGAACTCCCTCCCTAATAGCACTGTGGGTGTACCTACACCACATGGACTGCAGCAGTTCAAGAAGGCAGCTCACCACCACCTTCTCAAGGGCAATTAAGGATGGGCAATAAGCGCTGGCCCAGCCAACAAAGCCCACATCCCATGAATTAATTTTAAAAGTGAGAAAAAGCCAGGTTGTTTCTTTATCACTAGCCAGGTTGCCTCATCACTCATTGTGCACCTCACAGGATTTTCCTTCCATCACTCGCTGCCTATTTGACAACACTCCCTCACCTGTCAAACCAGACTCCCACGTCACTTTTTAAAAACTGAACAGTGTCTCCCATCAGTGTGATGGAATGCTCCCCTCTTGCCTGGATGAGTGCAGCTCCCACAATACTCGAGAAACTTGATATCATCCAGGTCAAAGCGGCCTGCTTGATTAGCACCACATCCACTCCCTCTACCTGATGCACAGTAGTAGCAGTGTGTACCATCTACAAGATGCACTGCACCAAGGCTCCTTAGACATCACCTTCCAAACCCATGACCAATGCCATCTAGAAGGACAAGGGCAGCAGATAGATGGGAACACCAACACCTAGAAGTTCCACTCCAATCACTCACCATCCGGACTTGGAAATATATTGCCATTGCTTCAGTCACTGGGTCAAAATCGTAGAACTCCCTTCCTAACAGCCACATGTACCTACACCACATGGACTGCAGTGGTTCAAGGCAGCAGCTCACCAACACCTTCTCAAGGGCAACTAGGGATGGTGTCATGAAGCTACTAATGTAGCTATTATTGGAAAATATTTTTCTTTTAAAATAGAGGTTTAGGCTGTGGGTGTCTTAATTGGATTAAAGCCAGCTAGTCTGGGAGTTTTGATGGGTACTAATTTTGATATTGAGAGATAGTGTGCATTTGCATTTTTTGAATACAGCATTCTTGAAGTGGGGTGTAAACTGATGCCTTTCTAGCAACTACCAAGCAATATGTTTATATTACTAATAAAGTTGGTACAATGAAAGGGATTTTATTGTTAGAGAGGTTTAGTTCATGGGTTGTTGATACAATGAGAATTAACATTCAATGGGGCTGGTAGGTATAAATTCAGCAGTTTTCAGGTGTGCAGCCAGAGGCAATGTGAGATCAAAAGGCAGCGACAAGCCTCCAACTGGCTCCACAGCAACCAAAGTGAAAGGATGATTTAAAAAAACCCCAGTGTCTAACTCTCTCCCAACTCCTGTTGTGACTAACTAGAGTCTGTCACCCAGCCCTCAGTGTCCAACCAGACTCTGTTACAAAACCCTCACAGAATCTGTCTCCCACCCTCATTGTGTCTGACCAGATCTTGTATCCCAACCCTTACTGTGACTAACCAGACTCTCCCTTCACTCACTGTATCTAACCAAAATCTGTCCCTCAACCCTGTCTCACCAGACTCTCTCTCTCCTATCACTGTGTCCAACTCACTCCCAACCCTCACTGTGTCTAACCAGAAACTGTCACCCAACCTTTACTGTGACTGACCAGACTTTCTCTGTCTTCATTCACTATCTATGCAGACTGTCTTCCAACCCTCACTATGTCTAACCAGGCTCTGTCACCCATCACTCACTGTGTCCAACAGTGATAGCACAAAGCAAGGCATCTACAGTGCTGTTTTTGTCTGCACTGGTGTGCTGTTTTGCGCTGTATTAGAGTCCTTCAGCTGGAGGGTCAAGAGAGAGGGAGTTCAGTGAAGAGGGAAGAAAGGATCCTTTCATTTTCTACCTTCCCTCAGTAAGAACAGTGATGGCCTTCATAAATAGGACCTGGTGAGTATTTCTATTGTCTTTAATATTCTCTAACCTAGATGAAGTAAAATTACAGAGTAATTTAAGAGTAAGTCATGGTAGGGCAGTTTGGCCAAGTGGAATGTTCCTCCTGTACGATGTAGGAAGTCAGGGACACATGGTGACAATGTGTGCAAGAAGTCTCTCCAGCTGCAGCTACTTGAGATCTGTGTTTCAGAGCTGGAGCTGCACAGGGAGTCACTGTGGAATGGATCTTTGTGGATAGTATGTACAGTGAGGTGGTCACACTGCAGATAAAGAGTGCACAGGCAGAAAGGGAATGGGTAACCGCCAGATGAGTAAAAGCACTAGGCAGATAGTGCAAGAGTCCCCTAGGTCCTTCTCCCTCTCTAATAGATTTTCTGTTTTGGATACTGCTGGGTGAAATGGTTTCTCAGGAGAATGCAGCAAGAGCCAGGTCCACTGCACCACAAGTGGCTCAGCTGCACAAAGTGAGGGAAAAGTGTGGGAGAGCAATAGTGAGAGGGTATTCTATTGAAAGGGGAACAGATAGACTTTTCTGTGGCTGCAGGCATGGCACCAGGATGGTATGTTGTCTCCCTTGTGCCAGGGTCATGGATGTCACTGAACAGCTGCAGGGCATTCTGAAGGCTGGGTGGGGTGGGGGGGGCAATGGTGAACACAACCAGAGGTCATGGTCCATATCGTAACCAACTATATAGGCAAAAATTGGGGTGAGGTTCTGAGAACAAAATATAGGGAGCTAGGAAATAAATTAAAAAGCACGACCTCAAAATGGTAGTAATCTCAGGATTACTCCCAGTGCCACATCCAAGTGAGATAAGGAATAGGAAAATAGACCAGATGAATGCATGGCTGGAGAGAAGGTGTAGGATGGAGGAATTTAGATTCCTGAGGCACTGGGACTGATTCTGGGGAAACGGGACCTGTAGAATCTGGACAGGTTGCACCCCAGCAGGACCAGGACCAATATCCTCGCAGGGGTATTTGCTAGTACTATGGGGGAGGGTTTAAACTAGACTGGCAGAGGGATGGGAACCTGAGCGGGGAGACACAAGAGAGGGAAACAAATATTAGGTATGAAAGATGGAAAAGTAGAAAGCAAAAGTGGAGGATGGAGGAAACAAAGGCTAGCAGCGAATAGAGCCTTAGTACAAAAAAAGTGTAAAAATGTTAAAAAGACAAGTCTAAGGCAGTGTATCTGAAAGCACGGAGCATTCACAATAAAGTAGGTGAATTAACAGTACAAATAGATGTAAAGGAGTACGATATGATTGCAATTACGGGGACATGGCTGCAGGGTGACCAAGGTTGGGAACTGAATATCCAAGGGTACTCAATATTTAGGATGGATAGGAAAAAAGAAAAAAGGAGGTGGGGTGGCGTTGTTAGTTAAGGGTGAAATCAATGCAATAGTGAGTGAGGATATTGGCTCAAAAAAATCTAGATATAAAATCAGTCTGGGTGGAGCTAAGAAGCAACAAGGGGTGGAAAATATTAATGGGAGGTGTACAAATAATAATAGGGTAATTATATTAGGTGATTTCAACTTTCCCAACATTAATTGGGATAGTCATAGTGTTAAGGGCTTGGATGGAGTGGATTTCTTGAAATGTGTACAGGAGAGCTTTTTAGGTCAATATGTAGAGGGTCCAACAAGGGACAGCGCAGTGCTGGACCTAATTCTGGGGAATGAAGCCAGACAGGTGGCTGAGGTGGTAGTGGGGGAACATTTTAGTGATAGCGACCACAACATGGTACAATTTAAGTTTGTTATGGACAAAGAAATAGACAAGTCGCAAAAAAAATGGGGGGATTGGGGGAGAGCAGATTTTAGTAAAATAAGGCAGGATCTGGCCAAGGTAGATTGGGAACAGCTACTTGTGGGGAAATCTACAGATGATCAGTGGGGGGGGCATTCAAAAAGGAAATGGGGAGGGTACAAGCTCAACATGCTCCCTTTAGGGTGATAGGAAGGAGTAACAAGCCAGAGAACCATGGATGACCAGAGATATTCAGGATATGATGAGAAGGAGAAGAGGCTTTTAGCAGGTACAAGGGGAACAAATCAGTGGAACCATTAGTGGAGGAGCTTAAGAAAGCAATTCAGAGAGCAAAGAGGGGATATGAGAAAGTTCTGGCTGGTAAAAGTAGGGAAAATCCCAAGATATTCTATAAGTATATCAATGGGAAAAGGATAACCAGGGAAAGAGTAGGGCCCATAAGGGACCAATCTATGGGTGGAGCTAGAGGACATCAGTAGACTGTTGAATGAATGCTTCACATCTGTCTTCACCCAAGAGAATGAGGAGGAATGTACGGAACTCGGGGGGAGGGACTGCGAGGTTCTTGAGCGACTTGATATGGGGAGTGACAATTTATTAGTAGGCTGAAAAGTGGATAAATCTCCAGATGATATGTCCCAGACTGCTGAGGGAGGCAAGGGAGGTGATCACAGGGGCTCTGACCCAATTTTTAAATTCCTCTCTGGCCACAGGGGAAGTGCCAGAGGACAGGAGAACAGCTAATGTGGTTCCGCTATTTAAGAAGGGTTGCAGAGATAAGCCATGGAACCACAGACCAGTGAGCGTCACGTCAGTGGTAGGGAAACTACTGGAGAAAGATTCTCTCCTTCAGAATTATCTCCACTTGGAGAGTTAAGGTTTGATCAGGGATAGTCAGCATGCCTTTGTCAGAGGGAGGTCATGCCCTAACAAATTTGATTGAATTTTTTGAGGAGGTGACCAGGTGTGTAGATGAGGGTAGTGCAGTTGATGTAGTTTATATGGATTTCAGCAAAGTCTTTGACAAGGTCCCTGGGAGACTTATAAAGAAGGCAAATGCACATGGGATACAGGGTAATTTGATAAGGTAGGTTCAAAATTGGCTTAGTTGTAGGAGACAGATGGTGATGACAAAAGACTGCTTTAGTGACTGGAAGCCAGTGTCCAGTGGCATACCACAGGGATCTGTACTCGGTCCCCTATTATTCGTTATTTATATAAACGACAGATGACTACATGGGGGGTAGGATTAGTAGGTTTGCGGGTGACACAAAGATTGGCCGGGTGGTTAACAGTGAGGTTAAGTGTCTTGGGTGACAGGAAGATAGAGATGGGATGGTCAAATGGGCAGATGGAATTCAACCCTGAAAAAAGTGAGGTGATACACTTTGGAAGGAGTAATTTGACAAGGAAGTATTCAACAAATTCCCCTTAGTTGAAGGGTCAGTCACAAGGGGACATAAGTTCGAGGTGAGGGGCAGGAGGTTTGGGGGGGGGGGGGGGGGAATGTGAGGAAAAACCTTCTTACCCAGAGGGTGATGACGGTCTGGAATGCACTGCCTGGGAGGGTAGTGGAGGCGGGTTGCCTCACATCCTTTAAAAAGTATTTGGATGAGCACTTGGCCCATAGCCTTGAATGTTATGATGTGCCAAGTGCTGGTAAATGGGATTAGGTAGGTAGGTCAGGTGTTTCTCACATGTCGGTGCAGACTCAGTGGGCTGAAGGGCCTCTGCTGCACTACAATTCTGTGGGAGTTGTCTATAGGCCTCCCAACAGTAGTGGTAAGGTAGGGGATAGCATTAAATAGGAAATTAGAGGTGCATGTAACAAGGGTGCTACAGTAATTATGGGTGACTTTATATATAGACTGGGCAAACCAAATTAGCAATAATACTGTGGCAGATGAACTCCTGGAGTGTGTACAAGATGGTGTTTTTAGACCAGTTATGTCAAGGAATCAACTAGGGAATGAGCTTTTCCACCCACGGTCATTGACAGGGCCCTCAACCGCGTCCGGCCCATCTCCTGTGCATCTGCCCTCACGCCTTCTCCTCCCTCCTAGAAACATGATAGGATCCCCTTGTCCTCACTTATCACCCCACCAGCCTCCACATTCAAAGGATCATCCTCCGCCATTTCCGCCAACTCCTGCATGATGCCACCACCAAACACATCTTCCCTTCACCCCCCCTATCGGCATTCCATAGGGATCGCTCCCTCTGGGACACCCTGGTCCACTCCTCCATCACCCCCTACTCCTCAACCCCCACCTACGGCACCTCCCCATGCCCATGCAAAAGATGCGACATTTGCCCCTTCACTTCCTCTCTCCTCACTGTCCAAGGGCCCAAACACTCCTTTCAAGTGAAGCAGCATTTCACTTGCATTTCCCCTAACTTAGTCTACTGCATTCGTTGCTCCCAATGTGGTCTCCTCTACGTTGGAGAGGCCAAATGTAAACTGGGCGACCGCTTTGCAGAACACCTGCAGTCTGTCCGCAAGAAAGACCCAAACCTCCCTGTCGCTTGCCATTTTAACACTCCACCCTGCTCTCTTGCCCACATGTCTGTCCTTGGCTTGCTGCATTGTTCCAGTGAATCCAATGCAAACTGGAGGAACAGCACCTCATCTTCCGACTAGGCACTTTACAGCCTTCTGGACTGAATATTGAATTCAACAACTTTAGGTCTTGAACTCCCTCCTCCATCCCCACCTCCTTTCCGTTTCTTCCCCCTTCCTTTTGTTTTTTCCAATAATTTATATAGATTTTTCTTTTCCCACCTATTTCCATTATTTTTAAATCTATATCTTTTATGCCCTGTTAGCCTTTCCACCCCACCCCCACTAGAGCTGTACCTTGAGAGTCCTGCCATCCATTCTTAATTAACACATTCGTTTAGATAATATCACCACCTTCAATACCTCTTTGTTCTTCTGTCTGTGACATCTTTTGATTATCTGCTCCTATCACTGCTTGCTTGTCCCTAGAACCACACCCGCCCCCCACCTTAAACCAGCTTATATTTCACCCCTCCCCTAATATTCACTCAGTTCTGTTGAAGGGTCATGAGGACTCAAAACGTCAACTCTTTTCTTCTCCGCCGATGCTGCCAGACCTGCTGAGTTTTTCCAGGTAATTTTGTTTTTGTTTTGGATTTCCAGCATCCGCAGTTTTTTGTTTTTATCTTAGGGAACAAGCTATCCTAGATTTGATATTGTGCAATGAGAAGGATTTAATTAGTAGCCTTGTTGTGCAGGATCCTTTCAGGAACTGTGACCATAACATGATAGAATTCTTTAGCTTGCAAAGTGAAGTAGTCCGAACTGAAACTAGGGTCCCAAATCTTAAAGGAAACTGTGAAGGTATGAGGTGCAAGTTCGCTAAGATAGATTGGGGAACTTCATTAAAAGGATGATAATGGATAGACAATAGTTAATATTTAAGGAATGAACTGTTGCATTGCAACAGTTATACATTCCTTTCTGGCACAAAAACATAACAGGAAATTGGCCCAACCTTGGCTAATAAAAGAAATTAAGGATAGTATTAGAACCAAAGAGGAGTCATATAAAGTTGCTAGAAAAAGTAGCAAGCCTGAGGATTGGGAGCAATTTAAAATTCAGCAAAGAAGGACCAAGAGATTGATTAAGAGGGTCAAAATAGAGAGTATGAGTGTTTTTCTGCTCCTTGCAAGTTTAATGAGTGTAAAAGCTTCTATAAGTACATAAAAAGAAAAAGATTAGTGAAGACAAGTGTAGATCCCTTACAGTCTGAAATGGCAGAATTTAATAGAAAACAAGGAAAGGGCAGAGTACTAAAGGAGGTAGCCAGGGAAATAGTGGATGCGTGTTTGTCATCTTCCAAAATTCTGTAGATTATAGAACAGTCCTGGTGTGTTGGAGGGTGGCAAATGTAACCCCATCATTTAAAAAAGGAAGGAGGGAGAGAACAGGGAATCACAGCCAGGTTAGCCTAAACTCCATAGTAGGGCAACACTAGAGTCTATTATAAAGAATGCAATAACAGGACACTTTGTCTAATCCCATTGATATTTTCTAAGTCAACATGGATTTATGAAAGGGAAGTCATGCTCGACAAACCTACTGGAGTTCTTTGAGGACATAACTAGCAGAATAGATAAGGGAGAACCAGCAGATGTGGTGTATTTGGATTCTCAGAAAGCTTTTAATAAAGCCTCACATAAAAGGTTAGTGTGTAACATTAAAGCACATGGGATTGGAGGGAATATATTGGATTCAGAATTGGTTAGCAGGCAGCAAACAATGAGTAGGAATAAATGTGTCTTTTTTGGAGTGGCAGATGGTGACTAGTGGGGTACCGCAGGGATCAGTGCTTGGGACCCAGCTATTCACAATATAAATCAATGATTTGTATGGGGGAACCAAGTGTAATATTTCCAAGTTTGATGACACGAAACTTGGTGGGAATGAGAGTGATGAGAAGGGTGTTAAGAGGCTTCAAGGTGATTTAGACAGGTTAAGTAGGTGGGTAAATAGATTAGTATAACGTGGATAAGTGTGAAGTTAACCACTTCGGTAGTTAAAACAGAATGGCAGAGTATTATTTAAATGGTGATAGATTGGGAAATGTTGATGTACAAAAGGGACCTGGGTGTCCTTGTACACCAACCATTGAAAGCAAGCATGCAGGTGCAGCAAGCAATTAAGGCAGCAAATGGTATGTTGGCCTTCACTGCAAGAGGACTTGAGTACAGGAGCAAGATGTCTTCTTGCAGCTGTACAGGGCCTAGGTGAGACCACACCTGGAGTGTGGTGTGCAGATTTGGTCTCCTTACCTAAGAAAGGATATTACTTGCCATAGAGGGAGTGCAGCGAAGGTTCACTTGGGATGGTGGAATTGTTGTATGGTGAGAGATTGGGCCAACTAGGCCTGTATTCACTGGAGTTTAGAAAAATGAAGGGAAGTCTCATTGAAACAGAAAATTCTGACAGGGATGGACAGACTAGATGCAGGTTCTAGACACCCCCCACCCACCCCCTCCCTCTGGCTGGGGGTGGTGTCACAGTCTCAGATTATGGGATAGACCATTCAGGGCTAAGATGAGGAGAAACTTCTTCACTCAGAGGGTGGTGAACCTGTGGAATTCTCTACCAGAGGGTTATGGAGGGCAAGTCATGAATATATTTAAGAAAGGAAATAGATAGATTTCTAGACTTTAGAGGCATCAAGCATTATGGGGAGAGAGCAGGAGTATGGGAGGGAGTTCCAGGATCTGGACCCAGTGACAGTGAAGGAATGGTGATATATTTCCAAGTCAGGATGGCGATTGATTGGAGGGGAATCTCTAGGTGGTGGTGTTCCTATCTATCTGCTGTCATTGTCCTTCTAGGTGGTAGAGATCGTGGGTTTGGAAAGTGCTGTCTAAGGAGCCTTGGTGAGTTTCTGCACTGCATCTTGTAGATGGTACACACTGCTGCCAAAGCCTGTACACCATCTACAGGGCACAAGTCAGGAGTATGATGAAATACTCCCCACTTGCCTGGATGAATGCAAATCCCACAACACTCAAGGAACTCGACACCATCCAGAACAAAGCAGTCCACTTGATTGGCACCCCATCCACCACCTTCAACATTCACTTCCTCCGCCACCAACACACACTAGCAGCAGTGCATACCATCTACAAGAAGCACTGCAGGAATTCACCAAGGCTCCTTAGACAGCACCTTCCAAACCCATGACCACTACCATCTAGAAGGACAAGGACAGCAGATAGATGGGAACACCACCACCTGGAACATCCCCTCCAAATCACTCGCCATCCTGACTTGGAAATATATCACCGATCCTTCATTGTCACTGGGTCAAAATCTTGGAATTCCCTTCCTAACAGCACTGTGGGTGTACCTACACCACATGGACTGCAGCAGTTCAAGAAGGCAGCTCACCACCACCTTCTCAAGGACAGCTAGGGGTGGGCAATAAATGCTGGCCCAGCCAGCAGTGCCCACATCCCGTGAATGAATGAAAGAAAAAAAATCATGGGAGGCAGTGGCACAATGGTACCGTCAGTAGTCTAATGACCCAGGGTAATGCTCTGGGGTAAAAACAGAAAATTCTGGAAAAACTCAGGTCTAACAGCATCTGTGGAGAGGTAAACAGAGCTAACATTTTGCATCTGTATGATCCTTCTTCGGACCTAAAGAGAAGCAGAAATGTGATGGATTTTACACTGTTTGGGGGGGGAGGGGGGGAAAAAAAAAACAGGTAAAGCAGGATAGAAGGTCAGCGATAGGTGAGGGCTAAGGAGAGATTGACAAAGGTGTTATGAACAAAAAGGACAAAGGGAGTGTTAATGGTAACAGTGAAGACTAAAAAAAGATACTGATAGTGGCATAAAGGCAAGAAATCAGAATGTGTTAATAGCAGAACAAGAGTAAACACTGAAAGAACAACATAGAGCAAGTGACAGATGGCCCTTGGGGGTGGGGGTGGTGATTGGGGAAAAAGGTTAAAAAAAAAGGGGATAAAACAATGAATGAGTGAATAAAACTGAAACTAACTAAAAAAATAATAAATTTTTTTAAAAAGGGCGGTGAAGATAGAGGAGAGAGTTCATGGTCTGAAGTTGTTGAACTCAATACTAAGTCCAGAGGGCTGTAAAGTGCCTAATCGGAAGATGATGAGGTGCTGTTCCTCCAGTTTGCGTTGAGCTTCACTGGGACATTGCAGCAGGCCAAGGACAGACATGTGGGCATGAGAGCAGGATGACATGTTGAAATGGCAAAAGACAGGAAGGTCTGGGTCATGCTTGCAGACTGAGTGATAGTGTTCTGCAAAGCGGTCACCCATTTAGTCTCTCCAATGTAGAGGAGACCACATTGGGAGTAGCAAATGCAGTAGACCAAATTGAAGGAGGTGCAAGTGAAGCACTGCTTCACCTGAAAAGGAGTGTTTGGGTCCTTGGACAGTGAGGATGGAGGGGGTAAAGGGACAGGTATTGCACCTTCTGTGGTTGCATGGGAAGGTGCCATGGGAAAGGGGTGAGGAGCTGGGAGTGACGAAGCAGTGGACCAGGGAGTCACGACAGGAACTGTGCCTACAGAATGCCAATGGTGGGAGGGGATGGGGGTGGTATCATGCCAGAGTTGGCAGAAATGGCGACGGATGATCCTTGAATGCAGAGGCTGGTGGGATGAAAAGTGAGGATAAGGGGAACCCTATCATGGTTCTGGGAAGGGCTGAGGGCAGAGGTGCAGAAGATGGGTCGGAATGATTGAGGGCCTTGTCAACCAACCAGTGGGGGAACCCTCAGTTAAGTAAGACTGTCAGAAGTGCCATTTTGGAAGGTGACATCATCGGAACAGATGCAACAGAGGCGGAGGAAATGGGAAAATGGAATGGAATCCTTATGGAAAGTAGGGTGTGAGGAGCTGTAGTTGAGGAAGCTGTGGGAGTCGGTGGGCTTGTAATGAATATTGGTGGACAGTATCACCACAAATGGAGACAGAGGTCAAGGAAGGAAGGGAAGTGTTGGAGATGGACCATGTGAAGGTGATAGAGGGATGGAAATTGGAAGAAAAAAAAATTGATAAATTTTTCCAGGTCCAGACGAGGGCACGAAGCTGCACTGAAACAAACAAACAAGTCATCGATGTACCGAGAAAAAAAAAAAGTTGTGGGAGGGGGCTTGAGGAGGACTAGAACAAAGAATGTTCCACATACCCCATAAAGAGACAGGCATAACTGGGGCCCATGCAGGTACCCTCTGTGACACCCTGGTCCACTCCTCCATCACCCCCAACACCTCATCCCCTTTCTGCTCTTCTTTGAGGAAAGGTAGAAAATGAAAGGAACACCTCCTTTCCTCTACACCAAACTCCAACTTAAGCACTCTAATGCAGCCCAAAGCAGCACTCAAGTGCAAACTGCTAAAAAGTCTAAGGAATTAAACTGGATGGACCACCCAGCATTGACCAAGGCACCGGAAATGTCAGTGGTCAACCTGTGTCAACCTGCAAAGTCCTCCCTACTAACATCTGGGGCCTTCTGCCAAAATTGGGTGATCTGTCTCACAGACCAGTCAATCAACAGCCTAACAGTCATCCTCACGGAATCATACCTTACAGATATAATGTCCCAGACTCCACCATCACCATCCCTGGTTATGTTCTGTCCCACCGACAGGACAGACCCAGCAGGGGAGGTGGCACAGTGGTATACAGTCAGGAGAACGTTGCCCTAGGAGTCCTCAACATTGACTCTGGACCACATGGGAAAGGTAATCTCCTGCTGATTACCACGTACTGCCCTCCCTCAGCTGATGAATCAGTGCTCCTCCATGTTGAGCACCACTTGGAGGAAGCACTGAGGGTGGCATGGGCACAGGATGTACTCTGGGTGAGGGACTTCAATATCCATCACCAAATGTGACTCGGTAGCATCAACACAGACCCAGTTGGCCAAGTCCTAAAGGACACAGCCGCTAGACTGGATCTGCAGCAGGTGGCAAGGGAACCAATGAGATGGAAAAAAAAAACTTACCATTCTGCCTGTCCCAAATGCATCTATTCAAGACAGCATTGGTAGGAGTGACCACTGCACACAGTTGTTGTGGAGATGAAGTCCCATCTTCATATTGAGGATACTCTCCATGTTTTGTGGCACTACCACCTGAATGGGATAGATTTCAAACAGATCTAGCAACACAAGACTGGGCATTCATAAGGCATTGTGGGCCATCAGCATCAGAATTGCATTCAACAACAATATCTCCCACTCTACCATTACCATCAAGCCAGGGGATCATCCCCGGTTCAACGAAGTGTGCAGGAGGCCATGCCAGGAGCAGCACCAGGCATACCTAAAAATGAGGTGTCAACCTGGTGAAGCTATAACAGGACTACTTGCGTGCCAAACAGCAAGCAGAGAGCTAAGCGATCCCTCAACCAATGGATCAGATTTTAGCACTGCTGTCCTGCCATATTCAGTCGTGAATGGTGGTGGACAATTAAACAGCTCATTGGAGGAGGCTCCACAAATACCCCCATCCTCAATGATGGAGGAGCCCAACACATCAGTGCAAAAGATAAAAAGCATTCACAACAATCTTCAGCCTGAAGTGCCAAGCAGATGATCCATCTCTGCCTCCTCCAGAGGTCGCCAGCATCACTGATGTCTGTCTTCAGCCAATTTGATTCACTCCACGTGATATCAAGAAATGGCTGAAGGCACTGGATACTGCAAAGGCAATGGGCTCTGACAATATTCCAGCAATAGTACTGAAGACTTGTGCACCAGGACTTGCTGCACCCTTAGCCAAGCTGTTCCAGTACAGCTACAACACTGGCATTTACCCGGCTATGTGGAAAATTGCACAGGTATGTCCTGTACACAAAAAGCAGGACAAATCCAAACCAGCCAATTACTGCCCGATCGGCCTATTCTCTATCATCAATAAAGTGATAGAAGGGGTCATCAGTGCTATCAAGTGGCACTTGCTTAGCAGTAGCCTGTTCATTGACTCCAAGTTTGGGTTCCGCCAGGGCGTCTCAGCTCCTGACTCAATTGCAGCCTTGGTTCAAATATGGGCAAGAGCTGAACTCCAGAAGTGAGGTGAGAGTGGCTGCCCTTGACATCAAGGCAGCATTTGACAGAGTGTGGCATCAAGGAACCCTAGCAACACTGGAGTCATTGGGAATCAGGAGAAAAACTCTGCTGGTTGGAGTCATTCAGGCTAGAGAGTTTAAACATCTCAAGAAGGGGCAAGACTGAGAGTGGAGTCAGAGTTAAAAGAGCGCGAGAAGGGACGAGACTGAGAGCAGAGCTAGGGTTAAAAGAGTGCAAGAATGAGCAAGACTGAGATAAACAGTCATTTGTAATATACATAGAAACAATTCTGAATTAATATATTAAAAAAAATTTTTAAATACTGTAGTAAACGCTTTATATAAAATTATAAGGTATGTCAGTGCAGCTTGGCCATGTGGAATGTGCATCTTGTGGGACGTGGGAAGGCTTGTAAGCACAAAGTGCCCTCGATGACTACATCCGCAGGAGGTGTCACCAGCTGCAGAAACTTGAGCTCAGAGTTGCGGAGCTTGAGCAGAGGCTGAGATCACTGGTGTATCCACAAGGCTGAGGATTACATGAATAGCACATTTAGAGGTGGTCACACCACAGCTAAGAAGTACACAGCCAGAGAGGGAATGCGTTACCACCTGAGTATCTAAGAGAAACAGGCAGGTAGTGCAGGAATCCCTGAGGCTATCACACTCTCTAACCACTTTTCCATTTTGGATACTGGTGAGCGAGATGGTTCCTCAGAGGACTGTAGCAAGAACCAAGTTCATGACACCATGGGTGGCTCAGCTGCACAGGAGGGGAGGAGGAAGAGTGGAAGTGCTATATTAGTAGGAGATTCCATAGTTAGGGGAACAGACAGATGTTTCTGTGGCCGTAGACGTGACTCCAGGATAGTATGTTGCCTCCCTGGTGCCAGGGTGAAGGATGTCAAAGAGTGGCTGCAGGGCATTCTTTTGGGGGTGGGGGAGGGTGGAGGGGGAAAGAAAGGGTGAACAGCCAGCGGTCATGGACCACATTGGGACCAATGCCTTAGGCAAGAAAAAGGATAGAGGTCCTGAAAGCAGATTTTTTTTTTTTTTTAAAAAACAGAGTTAGAAAGGGAATTAAAAAGCAAGACCACAAGAGCAGTAATCTCAGGATTACTCCTAAGGGTTGTGAATCTTTGGAATTCTCTACCCCAGAGGGCTGTGGAAGTTTAGTCATTGAGTATGTTTAAGGTAAAGATCGATAGATTTCTGATTAGCAACATAAAAGGGTTATGGGGATCGTGTGGATAAAAGGCATTGAAATGTTCAATCAGCCATGATGGTATTGAATGGTGGAGCATGCTCGATGGGCTGAATGGCCTTCTCCTGTTCCTATGTTCTCCCAGTGCACCTACTCCTAGTAAGCATAAGAACAGGAAGATTGAGCAGTTCAACATGTGGTTGGAGAAATGGAGTAGGAGGGAGTCTGAGGCATTGGGACGGTTTCTGGGGCAGATGGGACCTGTACAAGAAAGATGGGTTACACTTTAATAGGACTGGGACTATTGTCCTCTTGGTGGGGTTTGCTAGTGCTGTTGGAGCGGGTTTAAACTAGATTGGCAGTGGGATGGGAACCTGAGGGAAAATTCAGAGAGGAGAGGAGAAAAACTGCCAGTGGGAAGTAGTGAAGTATCAACCGATAATGAGGATATATCAGAGAGTGGTATCAAGGTAGATAGGAATAGTTGGAGAGTTTGATAGAATTAGAGTCTGCCATAGTAAGTCATTAGATGGGGTCAGAATAAGCAGGAATGTAAAAAAGCATAAATCAGGGCTAATGTGCATATGTGAATGCAGGAATTTGGTTAATAAGATTGGTGAACTGCAGGCGCAGGTTGACAAATGGAATCATTGCTTTAACAGAGACCTGGCTCAAAGAAGGGTGGGATTGGGTGTTAAATATTCCTGGGTACAAGGTGTTTAGGAGAGACAGGAAAGGAAGTATTGGTAAAAGATGGCATTACAGTATTGGAGAGAGGGGATGTTCCAGAGGGGTCAAGGATGGAATCTCTCTGGCTAGACGTAAGGAATGGGAAAGGTGCAATAACATCAATTGGTGGTCTACATACTACAACAACTAGTGAAAGGAATGCGGAGAAACAAATTTGCAAAGAAATTACAGAGAGGTGCAAGAATCAGAGTAATCATAATGGGGGACTTAATTATCCAGAAATAGACTAGGATAGGCATAGTACAAAGGGACAGTAGAGGCGAAAATTCCTGGAGTGCGTTCAAGATAATTTTCTGCAGCAGCATGTTTCCAGTCCATCGAGGGGGCAAGCACTGTTGGACCTGGTTCTGGGGAATGAGTTGGCCCATGTGGATGAAATATCAGTGGGAGAACATCTAAGAGACAGTGACCATTGTATCAAAGTTTTGGTTAATCATGGAAAAGGACAAAGAACAATCCAGAGCAGGGATAATTAACTGGGGGAAAGCCAACTTCGATGGAATCAGAATGTACCTCAGTCAAGGGAGCTGAAATCAAATGTTGGTAGAAAAGATTGTGGCTGAACAATGGGCCACCTTCAAAGAAAAAGTATTGAAGGCAATGTCAAGGTATATTCCCTTAAGGGGAAAGGTAGGACAAATGAATCCAGAGCACCCTGGATGACGAGAGAGAAAGAGATGAAGATGAAAAGAAAGAAGTGCAGGTATGACAGGTGTCAGAGAAAATACAATGGCGAATCAGGCTGAATATAGAAGGACCATAGGGAAAGTGAAGAAACTAATAAGAAAAACAAGGAGAGAGCATGAAAAGAGGCTGTTAGTAAACTTAAAAAGGGAATCCCAAGGTCATCTATAAGCAATAATAAAAGGTTGGTTAAAAAAAAGAGTAGGGCCAATTAGGGATAAAAAGGGGACTTGCATGTGGAGGCTGGAGAAATAGCAGAGGTGCTGAATGAGTACTTTGTTACTGTCTTTACAAAGGTAAAAGTTGCTACCCAGGCTGAGGTGAGAGGAGAGATAACTAGTACATTAGAAGAACTTACAATTGAGGGGAAGGTGTTGGAAAAACTATCTTTACTTAAAATAGATAAGGCACCAGGACCAGATGAGATATACCCAAGTGTACTGAGGGAAGTGAGTGGAAATTGCAGGGGCACTAGTGATAACCTTCCAGTCTTCCTTAGACCAGGGGAGGTGCCAGAGGACTGGAGAATTGCGAATGTTACACCCTTGTTCACAAAGCGGTGAAAGGATAAAGCCGGTGACTACAGACCAGTCAATTTGATCTCAGTGGTAGAGAAACTTCTAGAAACTATAGTATGGGATAAAATCAATAATCACTTAGAAAAGTGCAGGATAATTCAGGAAAGCCAGCATGGATTTATCAAGGGAAAATTATGTTTAACTAACTTGGAGTTTTGAGGTGGCAACAGAGTAGGTTGATTAAGGGCAACACTGTTAATGTGGTGGGTATAGATTTTCAAAAGGCATTTGATGCAGTGCCACACAGACTTGAGCAAAATTCTAGGTCATGGAATAAAAGGGAAAGTAGGCACTTGGATAAGAAATTGGCTGAGTGACAGGAAACAGGTGGTAGCGATAAATGAAAACAAAAATACAGGTCTGATAGCATCAGGTGAGAGGAACACAGTTAACGTTTCGAGTCCACATGACGCTTCAACAGAACGAAGGAAAAATAGAAAAGAGGTGAAACATAAGCTGGTTTAGGGGGGGTGCGACAGGTAGAGCTGGATAGAGGGCCAGTGATGGGTGGAGATAACCAAAAGATGTCATGGACAAAAGGACAAAGAGGTGCTGAAGCTGAAGATATTATCTAAGGAATGTGATAATAAAAGGTACAGATATCTCTAGTGGGGGTGAAGTGATTGAAATAGGCTAAAAGGTAGGGATAAAACAATGGATGGAAATACATTTTAAAATGGAAATAGGTGGGAAAAGAAACATCTATATAAATTATTGGAAAAGGGCGGGGGGGGGATTGGAAAGTGGGTGGGGATGGAGGAGAGAGTTCATGATTTAAAATTGTTGAACTCAATATTCAGTCCGGAAGGCTGTAAAGTGCCTAGTCAAAAGATGAGGTGCTGTTCCTCCAGTTTACATTGAGCTTCACTGGAACAATGCAGCAGGCCAAGGACAGACATGTGGGCATGAGAGCAGGGTAGAGTTTTGAAATGGCAAGTGACAGGGAGGTCTGGGTCATACTTGCGGACAGACCAAAGGCGTTCTGCAAAACGGTCACAGAGTCTGCATTTGGTCTCTCCAATGTAGAGCAACGAATGCAGTAGACTAAATTGAGGGAAGTGCAAGTGAAATGCTGCTTCACTTGAAAGGAGTATTTGGGCCCTTGGATGGTGGGGAGAGGGGAAGTAAAGGGACAGATGTTGCACCTTCTGCGGTTGCATGGGAAGTCACCGTGGGAGGGGGTTGAGGTGTAGGGGGTGATGGAGGAGTGGACCAGGGTGTCCCAGAGAGAATGATCCCTGTGGAATGCCACCGGGGGGTGAAGGGAAGATGTATTTGGTGGTGGCATCACAGTTGTTTTTCAGATTGGAGGAAGGTTTGTAGTGGAGTTCCTCAGGGGTCAGTGTTGGGACCCTTGCTCTTCCTTATACATATTAATGACCGAGACTGGTGTGCAGAACATTATTTCAAAGTTTGCATATGATATGAAGGCTGGAAACATTGTCAACTGTGATGGGGATAGTCGTGAACTTCAAAAGAACATAGACATGTTGGTGGATTGGGCAGACAAGTGGCAGATGAAGTTCAATGCAGAGAAGTGAGGTGATTCATTTTGGTAGGAAAGATATGGTGAGACAGTATAAAATAAAAGGGAGAGTCTCTAAAGGAGATGCAGGAACAGAGGGACCTCAGTGTATACATACATAGGTCATTAAAGATGGCAGGGCATGTTGAGAGAGCAGTTAATAAAGCATATAGTATCTTAGGCTTTATTAATAGGGGCATTGAGTACAAGAGTAAGGAGGTCATGTTGAACTTGTATGAGATACTAGTTAGGCCTCATCTGGAGTATTGCACCAGTTCTGGGCACCATACTTGAGGAAGGATGTGAAGGCATTGGTGAGAGTACAGAGGAGGTTCACAAGAATTATTCCAGGGATGAAGAGCTGTAGCTATGAGGATAGATTGGAGAGGTTGCGACTGTTTTCCTTGGAGAAAAGAAGGCTGAGAGAAGACTTGATAGACGTATTTAAAGTCCTGAGGGATATGGATAGGGTAAATAGCGAGAAACTGTTTCCACTCAAGAGAACATCAAAAATTAGAGCACAAATTCAAAATAATTGGCTAAAGGAGTAAACGTGATGTGAGGAAAAATTTTTTTTTTGGAACAAACTTCCTGAAAGAGTGCTGGAGGCAGGTTCGATCAAGGTATTTAAAAAAGGAATTAGATTGCTACCTGAAAAGAGAGAATATGCAAGGTTACAGGGATAAGGCAGGGGAGTGGGACTGGGTGGAACGCTCTTTCATAGAGCCAGTGCAGACTCAATGGACCAAATGGCCTCCTTCTTCATTGTAAAAATACAGTGATACCCAGCACAAAAAAGGAGATGGTTGTGATTGTTGGAGGTCAATCATCTCAGCTCCAGGACATCACTGCAGGAGTTCCTCAGGCTGGTGTCCTCAGCCCAACCATCTTCAGCTGCTTCATCAATGACCTTCCTTCCATCATAAGGTCAGAAGTGGGGATGTTCACTGATGATTGCACAGAAGTGGGGATGTTCACTGATGATTGCACAGAAGTGGGGATGTTCACTGATGATTGCACAGAAGTGGGGATGTTCACTGATGATTGCACAATGTTCAGCACTATTTGTGACTCCTCAGATACTGAAGCAGTCTATGTCCAAGTGCAGCAAGACCTGGACAATATCCAGGCATGGGCTGACAAGTGGCAGGTAACATTCATACCACACAAGTGCCAGGAAATGGCCAACTCCTAAAAGAGAATCTAACCATCACCCCTTGGCATTCAATGGCATTACCAATGCTGAATCACCCCACTACCAACATCCTGGGAGTTACCATTGACCAGAAACTGAACTGGACCAGCCATATAAATACTGTGGCGACAAAAGCAGGTCAGAGGCTGGGAATTCTGGGGCAGGTTACTCACTTGACTCTCCAAAGCCTGTACACCCACAAGGCACAAGTCAGGCTTGTGATGGAATACACTCCACTTGCCTGGGTGAGTGCAGCTCCAACACTCAAGAAGCTCTACACCATCCAGGACAAAGCAGCCCATTTGATTAGCACCCCTTCCACAGATGTTCACTCCCTCCACCACTGCCAAATAGTAGCAGCAGTGTGCACCATCTACAAGATGCACTGCAGGAACTCAAAGCTTCTTAGGCACGACCTTCCAAACCCACAATCACTACCATCTAGAAGGACAAGAATAGCAGATAGATGGGAACACCACCACCTGGAAGTCCCCCTCCAAGCCAATCATATCCTGACTTGGAAAAATATCGCCATTCCTTCACTGTCACTGGGCCAAAATCCAGCAACTCCCTCCCTAATAGCACTGTGGGTGTACCTACAGCACATGGACTGCAGTGGCTCAAGAAGGCAGCTCACCACCACCTTCTCAAGGGCAATTAGGGATGAGCAATAAATGCTAGCCCAGCCAGTGAAGACCATATCCCATGACCAAATATATAAAAACAATCTGTCACTTATTGCTGAGTGATTTAGGTGAACTTACACAAGAAACACACAAAGTTCCCATGCAAGTACAGCAAGTAATTAGGAAGGAAAATGGTTGACTTTTCTTACAAGGGGGTTGGAGGAGAAAAATAAGCAGTCGATACAATTGTATGGGGCTTTGGTGAGACCACACCTAGAGTACTGTGCAGTTTTGGTCTAAGGAAGGATATAGTTAACTTGGGGTGGTGCAATGAAGTTTCATTGGAGTGATTCCTGTGGTGAGAGGGTGAATGAGCACTCTTTCCTTCAACTAAAACTTATTGATTCCTAGGATTAGGGGGTTGTTCTGAGAAGTGAATTGGGATTATTCTCTCTCTGCCACTGAGAAAACAGAGCACTCGCCATATCAAAGATTGGGTGAGGAGGGGAAATGGGAAGCAGGAAATGTGTTTCCAGACTTTAGCATCCTTTCCTGCATTGAGAAACTCCAACTGTACACTGTTCCTTAATATTTATTGGCCTCGAACTCCAACAGCTACTTAGCTAGCCACTGCTAACTATTTAAATCCACATGCAACCCCATGCATTCAGCATTCCCCATTCCCTCTCAGTTCAGCAATCCAAGGAATTACTTTGAATTGCAATAATTTTTCCCTTTTGGTCCTAAATACATTACTCTTATGAATTGAAATTAAAAATCCTGGGTTGTATGGTCAGGGGTGGGGGTGCTGGGGCAATGGAAATTGGGTGCTGGAAAGACATTTGGACTAGAGGTTGGAGAGGTGATGGTGGGGCATGTGCCAGAATAGAACAGCTGGGAGGGTGCTGAGATGGGAGGAGCAGCAGAGGGAATACAGGATTACAAGGGTTTGGGAAGAGGGCGCTGCGATTAAAAGGGTTATGGGGGAAAACAGGAAATAGGGGGGTTGCTGAAAGGGCCCAGATGTGGGGGGGCAGGGCACCGCAATGTTGTATATATCCAGCAATCAATGGTGAGGCTGCAGTAGGTGAGGTCATGCAATGAAACTTCCAGGAATACATCCAGCCACAGCTGGTGAGCCCAGCAGGAGGGAGAAAGCAGAGCAGATTGGGAATATAGTGGTAATGTTACTGGATGAGTAAACCAGGAGGCCCAGGCTGATGTTCTGAGGACATGAGTTCAAATCCCACCATGGCAGCTAAAGGAATTAAAAATTCAATTAATTAATAAATAGGTGTTTGGTAGTACAGAGCTTTAGTATTGCTGAGAAAAGAGACATGTCAAGGCTTGTACTCATCAGGACACTACACAAGAATATCAACATAAGGGGACAACAGCAATTTATATCGTATAAGAAGAGAGGGTTGATTGGTAGAGGCGTTGCATGGCTCAAAGACTGGTGTAGGGGAAGCGAGTTCCAGTTTGTGGGGCACTGGCATCAGCACTGTGGAAAGTGGGGTCTGTACTGTTGGGACAGTTTACACCTGAGCTGTGCTGGGATGAGTGTCCTCACAAATCAAATAACTAGGGAAGTGGAGAGGGCTTTAAACTAAACAAGAGGGGTGAGGGATCAAGCTGGGTAGAGGTAGCACTTCAAGGTGTAGAGTCAAGACAGGAGAGCAAAATAGTAATGTGAGAAATGAGGGTCAGAATGGCAGGAAGGGGCAGAGAGAAAACCTAAGAATACATCAACAGTCCAGACGAGGTGTTACAAATGTAACAAATAGAAAACTGAAGGCCCTCTATCTGAACGCACACAGCAATCAAAGCAAAGTAAACGAATTGACGTTTCGAGTCCTCATGACCCTTCGACAGTTCCGTCGAAAGGTCATGAGGACTTGAAACGTCAACTCTTTTCTTCTCCGCCGATGCTGCCAGACCTGCTGAGTTTTTCCACGTAATTCTGTTTTTGTTTTGGATTTCCAGCATCCGCAGTTTTTTTGTTTTTATAAAGTAAATGAATTGATGGCCCACATTGAAGTAAATAAATATGATCTGATAGCAATCACAGAGATGTGGCTGCAGGATGACAAAGGTTGGGTCCTTAATATTGAAGGGAACATGACCTTCAAGTAGAATAGGAAGCTAGGCAAAGGTGGAGGGATAGCACTGTTAATCAAAGAGGGCATTGGTGAAATAGTTATAGATGACCTTGGTTCAGGAGATCAGGATGGAGAATTGGTTTGGGTGGAGGAGGTGAGGAAGAGTGAGGGGGAAAAGTCATTAGTGGGGGTGATCTACAGGCTCCCTAACAACAGCCAGTGTAGGACAAAGAGAAAATATTGTGTGCTTGTGATAGAGGGACATCAATAATCATGGGTGATTTTAATCTTCACAAACTGGAAAAATCAGATTGGTAGTAGTAGCCAGGATGAGGAGTTCTTAGAATACTTTTGAGATAGTTTCTTAGTGCAGCATGTTCTGGAACCAGACAGCAGGTTATGTTAGGTAATGTGACAGGACTAATTAATGACTTCAGAGTAACTGCACCTGAGGTAGCAGCGACCACAATATGACTGAATTTTACATCCAGTTTAAAAGGGAGAAGAGTGGGTCTAAAACTAGTATCTTAAACTGAAATAAGAGCAACTATGTGGGGATGAAAGCTGAGCTAGCTGAAGTGAAATGGGAAACTAGGCCAGAGGATAGATCAATAGAGAAACATGGCAAACATTTAAAGGGGATATTTCAGAGTATCCAGAATAAGTACATTACTACTATAGAAAAAATCCTAAGGAGAAGACCTACCATCCACGGTTAACTAAAGGGACCCACCATCTGTGCTTAACTAAAGACATTAAGAAAAGCATCAAACTAAAGGAAAAAGCATACAACTCTGCAAATATCAGTGGCAGGACAGATGATTGGACAGAATATAAAGAACAGCAGAGAATGACAAAGATTAAATCAGGAGAAAGGAATTAGTGGATGAGAGGAAGTTATCCAGAAATGGATAGCAAGAGTTTCTACAGGTATTTAAAAAGGAAAAAAGTAAATAAAGTGAATGTTGGTCCTCTAGAGTGTCAGTAGGGAGTTAATGGTAGATAATAAAGGAATGGCAGAAGAGATGAACAAATATTTTGCTTCTGTGTTCACTATAGAGGATATAAAAAAACATTCCAGTAACAGCTGCAAATCAGGAGGTGAATGGGAGAAAGGAACTTGGTGAAATTGAAATCACCAGGGAAACAGTACTGAGCCAAGTGATGGAGCTGCAGGCTGGCAAGTCTCCGGGTCCCGATGGACTATATCCTAGGGTCCTAAGAGGTGGCTAATGAGGTAGTTGATGTGCGCCACTTCACGCACTCCCCCCTCGCCAAACTCCGCGCCACTTCACGCACTCCCCCCCTCGCCAAACTCCGCGCCACTTCACGCACTCCCCCCCTCGCCAAACTCCGCGCCACTTCACGCAATCCCCCCCTCGCCAAACTCTGTGCCTTTTCACGCACTCTCCCTCGCCAAACTCCATGCTCCTTTGAGCTCTCAACTCCACGCTGCTTTATGGGCTCTGTCTCTTCAAGCTCTACACCATTTTATGGGCTCTCCCTCTAAATCCAAACTGCTTTATGGGCTCTCCCTCTCTCTGAACTCCTTGCTGTTTAATGAGCTCCCTCTCCAAATCCAAGCTGCTTTATGGGCTCTCCCAACTCTGCACTGCTTTGTTAACTCTCTTTCTGGACTCCATGCTGATTTATGTGCTCTCTCTGAACTCCACGCTGCTTTAACACTCTTTCTCTGTCTCTTCAAACTCTATGCTGCATTGTGTGCTTTGTCTCCAAACTCCTTTATGGTCTCCCTCCCAGAACACAACACAACACTGCTTTATGGGTGCCCTCTCTCTCCAAACTCCACACTGTGTTGGAAACTATATATAGTTTAAGTTATATGTTTTATTTGTGGGTTAAAAAAAGTGAAACCTGGGTAAAGTTTCACTTTAAAAGAATGTTGCCTGCAAGTTTAAAAATGCAGGTATACACAAACTAATAGAGGTTTTATGACTCATGAAGTAGAAAAACTGAGCTGCTGCCTAGCAATAGGGGGCCCACAGGCACAGGAAGAAACAGAACAGCAGTTTTTTTTTAGTCCAGTTGGAAGCAGGTGCCAGGAGAAGCTGGTCACAGGAGGGGAAATGGCAAGAAGCAGGTTCCAAAGAATGAAAAGCTCCAGAACCAGAAAGGTCCCAGGAAGACAGTGAAGTCAAGGGAAACAGGAATCTGAACAAGATCCTGTTCAGAGGAAGTGAATCTAAGGAGCAGAGATGAAGGCTCCAAGCTTAAAGGGGAAAAGCTATAGCATGCAGACTTAAAGCAGAATAGGTTTGCAAGAAGACAGAAGATCCGAGGAGACAGCCAAAGGTTGATGACTCCTTATTATGGACACGTGAAGCAGTGGTGTTCTGTTGATATGGCTGAATATCTGAGAGACAGTGCGTGGAAGGAAGCTTGAATGGTGATCCGGGGGGGGAAGAGGAACATCAGAAGGAGAGTTTGAAACCCTGGAGGTGGGCCCTTGTGGAAGGTGTCAGAAAGAAAGCATAATTTGGGAGAAGATTCCAAAGCAGGTTCTTCGAGAGTGGAGATTGGAAAGCCTTGATTGAAAGATGTAGTTGAGACCAGTTGGCTCACAGTGACAAGCATCAGTAGGGAGAGTTGAGAGATCCATAGCATCTGTTTGAGGTGACATCTGTCACTTGGTTTCAGAGTGTGGTGTGTCTAACCATAGGTCACTTATTAGTTTACATGGACTATGTACTCACTGTAAACATTAGGGTATATGATAGAGCCAGAGTTTTACTGCATCGAAACAGGCCCTTCAGCCCATTGTGTCCGTGCTGGCCATCAAGCACCTATCTATTCTAATCTTATTTTCCAGCACTTGGCCCATAGCCCTGTATGCCATGGCATTTCAAGTGCTCATCTAAATGCTTAAATGTTGTGAGGGTTCCTGGCTCTACCATCCCCTCAAGCAGTGTGTTCCAAGTTCCAACCATCCTCTGGATGAAAACATTTTTTTTTATCAGATCCCCTCTAAACCTCCTGCCTCTTCCTCTAAATCTATGGCCCCCATTATTAACACCTCCACAAAGGGGAAATGTTTCTTCCTATTTACCCTATCTATGCCCCTCATAATTTTGAATACTCAGGTCCCTCCTCAGCTCTAAGGAAAACAACCTTAGCCTGTCCAGTCTCTCTTCATAGCTGAAACTCTCCAGCCCAGGCAATATCCTTGGGAATCTCCTCTGCACCCTCTCCTGTGCAATCACATCCCTCCTATAGTGTGGTGACCAGAACTGCACACACTACTCCAGCTGTGGCCTAACTAGTATTTTATACCGCTCCAACATAAGCCCCCTGCTATGCCACAGCTAATAAAGGCAAGTATCCCATGTGCCTTCTTAACCACCTTATCTACCTGTGCTGCTGCCTTCAGGGATCTATGGACATGCACACCAAGGTCCCTCTGATTGCCTGTGCTTTCTAAGGTCCTACTATTCATCATGTATTCTTGCCATGTTAGTCCTCCCAAAGTGCATCACCTGACACTTCTCAGAATTAAATTCCATTTGCCACTGCTCTGCCCATCTTACCAGCCCATTTACATTGTCCTGTAATCTAAGGCTTTCTTCCTTACTATTTACAACACCAATTTTCATGTCATCTGTGAATTTACTGATCATATCTCCCATATTCATGTCTAAATCATTAATGTACATGACAAACAGCAAAGGTCCCAGCACCGATCCTGCTGTATACCACTCATCACAGGCTTCCAATCGCAAAAACAACCTTCGACCATCACCCTCCGCCTCCTGCCACTAAGCCACTTTTGGATCCAATTTCCAAATTGCTCTGGATCCCATGAGCTCTTACCTTCTTAACCATTCTCCCATGTGGAACCTTGTCAAAAGCCTTGCTGATGTCCATGTAGACTATATCAACTGCACTATTCATCTGCACAACTGGTCACCTCCTCCAAAAATTCAATTAAATTTTAGTACCCAAAAAAGCTATGCTGACTATCCCTGATTAATCCCTACCTTTCCAAGTAGAGATTAATCCTGCCCTCAGAATGTTTTCCAATAGTTTTTCCACTGATAGAAATAGAAAATAGGAGAAGTAGGCCATTCAGCCCTTTGAGTCTGCTCCACCATTCATTATGATCATGGCTGAACATCCAACTCAATAGCCTGTTCCTGCTTTCTCCTCATATCCTTTGATCTCTTTCACCCCAAGAGCTATATCTAACTCCTTCTTGAAAACATACAATGTCTTGGCCTCAACTACTTTCCGTTGGAGCAAATTCCACAGGCTCACCACTCTGGGTGAAGAAATTTCTCCTCATCTCAGTCCTAAATGGTCTACCCCATATCCTCAGACTGTGACCCTGGTTCTGGACTCCTCCACCATCGGGAACATCCTTCCTGCATCTACCCTGTCTAGTCCTGTTAGAATTTTAGGTTTCTATGAGATCCCCCTCATTCTTCTGAACTCCAGTAAACATAATCCTAACCAATTTAATCTCTCGTGACAGTCCTGCCATCCCAGGAATCAGTCAGGTAAACTTTCACTGCATTCCCTCTATAGCAAGAACATCCTTCCTCAGGTTAAAAGACCAAAACTGCACACAATATTCCAGGTGTAGTTTCATCAAAGCCCTGTATAATTGCAGCAAGACATCTCTGCTCCTGTACTCGAATCCTCTCGCTATGAAGGCAAACATATCATTTGCCTTCTTTACTGCCTGCTTCACCTGCATGCTTACCTTCAGCGAATGGTGTACAAGGACACCCATGTCTTATTACACATTCCCCTCAATTTATAGCCACTCAGATAATAATCTGCTTTAATAAAAACAAAAACTGCAGATGCTGGAAATCTAAAACAAAAACAGAATTACCTGGAAAAACTCAGCAGAAAAACCCTTTGAAGGGTCATGAGGACTCGAAATGTCAACTCTTTTCTTCTCCGCCGATGCTGCCAGACCTGCTGAGTTTTTCCAGGTAATTCTGTTTTTGTTTTGTTGTTAATAATCTGCCTTCCTGTTATTGCTACCAAAGAGGATAACCTCACATTTATCCACACTACTGCATCTGCCATGCATTTGCCCACTCACTCATCTTGTCCAAATCACACTGAAGCATCTCTGCATCCTCCTCAGTTCACCCTCCCACCCTGCTTTGTGTCATCTGCAAATTTGGAAATATTACATCTAGTTCCCTCATCTAAATCATTAATATATATTGTGAATAGTTGGGATCCCAGCACCAATCCCTGCGGTAGCCCACTAGTCACTGCCTGCCATTTGGAAAAAGACCTGTTTATTCCTACTCTCTTTCCTGTCAGCCAACCAGTTTTCTATCCATCTCAATACACTACCCCCAATCACATGCACTTTAATTTTGCATGCTAATCTCTTATGTGGGACTTTGTCAAAAGCCTTCTGAAAGTCCAAATAAACCACATCCATTGGCTCCCCCTCATCAGCTCTACTAGTTACATCCTCGAAAAATTCCAATAGATTTGTCAAGCATGATTTCCCTTTCGTAAATCCATGCTGACTCTGTCTGATTCTGCCACTCTTTTCCAAGTGCTCAGCTATTAAAACTTTTATAATGGACTCTAGAATTTTCCCCACTACTGATTTCAGGCTGACTGGTCTACAATTACCTGTTTTCTCTCTACCTCCCTTTTTAAATAGTGGGGTTACATTAGATACCCTCCAATCTGTAGGAACTGTTCCAGAGTCGATAGAATCTCAGAAGATGACCACCAATGGATCCACTATTTCTAGGGCCACTTCCTTAAGTACTCTGGGATGTAAATTAAACAGGGGGTTCTGGGGATTTATTGGCCTTCAATCCCATCAATTTCCCCAACACTATTTCCCTACTGATACAGATTTCTTGCAGTTATTCCCTCTCACTAAACCCTGTGTCCCCCAACATCTCTGGTATGTTATTTTTGTGAAGACAGAACCAAAAAGTATGTATTTAGTTGGTCAGCCATTTCTTTATTCCCCATTATAAATTCCCCTGTTTTTGACTGTAAGGGACCTACATTTGGCTTCAATCTTTTTTTCTTCACATACCTAAAAAACTAACTGCAAAAGTTCTAATGTTCCCTGCATGCTTACTCTCGCACTCTATTTTCCCTTCCTTAATCAATCCCTTGGTACTCATTTGCTGAATTCTAAACTGCTCCCAATCCCCAGGTCTGTTGTTTTTTTCTGGCCAATTTGTATGCCTCTTCCTTGGATCTAATACTATCTCTAAAATTTCCCTTGTAAGCCATGGTTTGGCCACTTTTCCTATTTTACCTTTGCACCAGACAGGAATAAACAATTGTTGCAGTTGCTCTTTGAACATTTGCCATTGCCTTTCCACCATCATCCCTTTAAGTAATGTTTCCCAAACCATCATAGCCAACTCGCATCTCATACCATCGTAGTTTCCTTTATTAAGATTCAGGAACCTAGTCTCAGAATCAACTATGCCACTCTCCATCTTGATGAAGAACTCCATCATATTATGGTCGCTCATCCCCAAGGGGCCTCACAACTAGATTGCCAATTATTCCTTCTCATTACACAATACCAGTCTAGGATGGCCTGTCCTAGAGTTGGTCCCCCAACATATTGGTCCAGGAAACCATTCCGTATACACTCCAGGAATTCCTCCTCTATAATACGGTTACTAATTTGATTTGCCCAATCCATATGCAGATTAATGTCACCCATAATTACAGATGTTCCTTTATTGCATGCGTCTCTAATTTCCTGTTTAATGCCATTCCCAACATCACCACTACAGTTTGGGGGTCTATATACTGCCCCCACTGACATTTTTTTGCCCCTTGCTGTTTCTCAGCTCTATTCATACAGATTCCACATCAGAGCTAATATCTTTCCTCACTATTGCGTTAATGTCCTCTTTAACCAGCAATGCAATTCCATCACCTTTTCCTTTTTGTCTGTCCTTCCTAAATACTGAATACCCCTGGATGTTCAGTTCCCATCCCTGGTCACCCTACAGCCATGTCTCCATAATCCCAACTATATCATACCTGTTTACATCTATTAGTGCAATTAATTCACCCACTTTATTGCAAATGCTCCTTGTGTTAAGGTACAAAGCCTTAAGGCTTGTCTTTTTAAGATTACTTGCCCCGTTCCCACTATTTTTCACTGAGGACCTATTTGATTCTTGCCCTTGATTTCTCTGCCTATCACTTTTCTTATCCCCCTTTCGGTCTTTTGTCCTTGTCCTTGATTCCCCTTTCTCTGACTCCTTGCATAGGTTCCCATCCCCCTGCCATTTTAGGTTAAACCCTCCCCAACCATTCTAACAATTGTTCCCCCTAGGACATTAGTCCTGGTCCTGGTCCTGCCTAGGTATAACCCATGCAGTTTGTACTGGCCCCACCTCCCCCAGTACCAATCCCACCTCCCCAGTACTGGTCCCAATGCGCCAGGAATCTGAAACCCTCCCCCTCACACAGTCTCTTCAGCCACATATTCATCTGATATATCCTACTATTTCTACTCTGACTAGCACATGGCACTGGTAGTAAATCCTGAGATCACTACCTTTGATGTCCACTTTTCAACTTACTTCCTAACTCCCTATATTTTGCTTTTAGGACCCAATCCTTTTTTTTAAAACCTATGTTGTTTGTACCAATGTGTAACAAGACCACTGGCTGTTCACCCTCCCCTTCAGAATGTCCTGTAGCCACTCTGAGGCATCCTTGACCCTAGCACCAGGGAGGCAACATATCATCCTGGAGTCTCGTTTGCAGCCACAGGAATGCCTATATATTCCCCTTACAATTGAATGCCCTAAAACTATAGCATTCCCACACTTTTTAACTCCTCCCCTGTGTAGCAGAGCCAACCATGGCACATCAAATTTGACTGTTGCTGCTTTCCCCTGAGGCCATTCCACCACCGCCCCCAACCATACTCTCAGTACTCAAAGGATCACCTCTTTCCATCCTCACCAAATTTCTTCAGTCACCAAACTCCAACATAAGCACTCCAGTGCAAAGTCAGGACTGTAAGATGGCCTGTTTTTATACTCTCTGAATCTAACCTCTGAAAACCTGTTTGAGCCAGTTATCTAATTAACTAGTTGTAGCTGCAAGCAGAGCCTGTATAAACCCTGTTTTAAAGCTGGCCTAAAACTCACCTGCTTCCAATCCAAACAGCAACTTATAGTTAATTTCTAAATTAAAGAAAGACTAGACTTTAGATAGAAAGTGATGTTAGGGGCGGGACCTGTTTCCAGGGGCGGTATCTCGGTTACCAGGAAGAAAACCTGTTCCCAGGGGCAGGACCCCGGTCTCCAGGGGTGGGACCTGTTCCAGGGGCGGGGCCCCAGTCTCCAGGGGTGGGACCTGTTCCGGGGCGGGGCCCCGGTTTCCAGGGGTGGGACCTGTTCCAGGGGCGGGGCCCCGGTCTTCAGGGGTGGGACCTGTTCCAGGGGCGGTATCTCGGTTACCAGGAAGAAAACCTGTTCCCAGGGGCGGGGCCCCGGTCTCTAGGCACAAAAACAAAAATAGCTAGAAAAACTCGGCAGGTCTGACAACATCTGCGGAGAGGAACATAGTTAACGTTTCGAGTCCGTAGACTCTTCATCAGAACTGGTCTCCAGGGGCGGGACCCTGGTTTCCAGGGGCCTTGCCCGTGTCTCCAGGGGCGGGACCCTGGTTTCCAGGGGCGTGGTCCCGGTGATTTCTGGGACATGGCTGCTGCTTCTGCTACCCGGCTGCTCAATAACGGCTGCCGGATCCCGCTTTTGGGACTCGGCACCTGGAAGGTAAGGACGGCGGCCGCGCGCTTTAGAGACGGAGAGCGCACAACATTCCCCGGACATGAAACCCCCCCAGTACACAGCTCTAATACTGGGCCCTGATACCCCAATACCCCCCCCCCCCCATACACAGCTCTAATACTGGGCCCTGATACCCCAATACTCCCCCCAGTACACAGCTCTAATACTGGGCCCTGATACCCCAATACCCCCCCCCCCCATACACAGCTCTAATACTGGGCCCTGATACCCCACTCCCCCCCCCCCCCGCCCCACATACAGCTCTAATACTGGGCCCTGATACCCCAATACCCCCCCCCCCCCGGAACACTTCTGGACTCTGATACCCCAATACTCCCCCCAGTACACAGCTCTAATACTGGGCCCTGATACCCCAATACCCCCCCCCCCCCACAGCTCTAATACTGGGCCCTGATACCCCAATACCCCCCCCAGTACACTTCTGGACTCTGATACCCCAATACTCCCCCCAGTACACAGCTCTAATACTGGGCCCTGATACCCCAATACCCCCCACCCCCCATACACAGCTCTAATACTGGGCTCTGATTCCCAATACCCCCCCCCCCCAGTACACAGCTCTAATACTGGGCCCTGATACCCCACTCCCCCCCCCCCCCCCCCGCCCCACATACAGCTCTAATACTGGCCCTGATTCCCAATACACCCCCCCCCCAGTACACTACTGGACCCTGATACCCCAATACTCCCCCCAGTACACAGCTCTAATACTGGGCCCTGATACCCCAATACCCCCCACCCCCCATACACAGCTCTAATACTGGGCCCTGATACCCCAATACCCCCCCCCAGTACACTTCTGGACTCTGATACCCCAATACTCCCCCCAGTACACAGCTCTAATACTGGGCCCTGATACCCCAATACCCCCCACCCCCCATACACAGCTCTAATACTGGGCCCTGATACCCCCCCCCCCCCCCCCCCCCCCCGCCCCACATACAGCTCTAATACTGGGCCCTGATTCCCAATACACCCCCCCCCAGTACACTACTGGACCCTGATACCCCAATACTCCCCCCAGTACACAGCTCTAATACTGGGCCCTGATACCCCAATACCCCCCACCCCCCATACACAGCTCTAATACTGGGCCCTGATTCCCAATACACCCCCCCACCCCCATCCCCACCCCCCAGTACACTACTGGACCCTGATACCCCAATACCCCCTCCAGTGCACAGCTCTAATACTGGGCCCTGATTTCCAATACGCTACTGGACCCTGATACCCCAATACTCCCCCCAGTACACAGCTCTAATACTGGGCCCTGATTCCCAATACACCCCCCCCACCCCCACCCCCCAGTACACTACTGGACCCTGATACCCCAATATCCCCCCCAGTGCACAGCTCTAATACTGGGCCCTGAGAGCACTCTCTGCGCCACTACACAGCTGTAATACTAGGCCCTGATACCCCAATACCCCCCCACATACAGCTCTAATACTGGGCCCTGATACCCCCCTTCCCCTCTGCCTCGCCTCGGCCCCATACACAGCTCTAATACTGGGCCCTGATTCCCAATACCACCAGCCCCCCAGTGCGTAGCTCTATTACTGGGCCCTGATACCCCAATACTTCCACCAGTACACAGCTCTAACACTGGCCCTGATACCCCAATACTCTTCCCCCCCCCCCCGCCCCACCCAGTGCACAGCTCTAATACTGGGCCCTGACAGCCCTCTGTGCTCCAGTACACAGCTCTAATACTGGGCCCTGATTCCCCAATACCGCTCTAATACTGGGCCCTGATTCCCAATACTCTCCCTCCCCGCCCAGTGCATAGCTCTAATACTGGGCCCTGATTCCCAATACCCCCCCCACATACAGCTCTAATACTGGGCCCTGATTTCCAATACGCTACTGGACCCTGATACCCCAATACTCCCCCCAGTACACAGCTCTAATACTGGGCCCTGATTCCCAAACCCCACGCCCCAGTGCATAGCTCTAATACTAGGCCCTGATTCTCATTACCCCACCCCCCCCAGTACACAGCTCTAATACTGGGCCCTGATTCCCCAATACACCACACCCCCCCATACACAGCTCTAATACTGGGCCCGGATTCCCAATACACCCCCCCCCCCAGTACACTTCTGGACTCTGATACCCCAATACTCCCCCCAGTACACAGCTCTAATACTGGGCCCTGATTCCCCAATGCACCACAACCCCCATACACAGCTCTAATACTGGGCTCTGATTCCCAATACCCCCCCCTCCAGTACACAGCTCTAATACTGAGCCCTGATACCCCTCTCTGCTCCAGTACACAGCTCTAATACTGGGCCCTGATTCCCAATACCCCCCCCAGTGCATAGCTCTAATACTGGGCCCTGATTCCCCAATATCCCCCACCCACACAGCTCTAATACTGGGCCCTGATTCCCAATACCCCCCCCCCCACCCCAGTGCATAACTCTAATACTGGACCCTGATACCCCAATACTCCCACCAGTACACAGCTCCAATACTGGGCCCTGATTCCCAAGACACCCCCCCCCCCCCCCCCCCCCCCCCCCCACCAGTACGCTACTGGACCCTAATACCCCAATACTCCCCCCAGTAAACAGCTCTAATACTGGGCCCTGATTCCCAATACCCCCCCTCTGCCCCAGTACACAGCTCTAATACTGAGCCCTGATTCCCAATACCCCCCCTCTGCCCCAGTACACAGCTCTAATACTGGGCCTTGATTCCCAATACACCCCCCCCCCCCCCCCCAGTACACTACTGGACCCTGATACCCCAATACTCCCCCCCAGTGCATAGCTCTAATACTGATACCCCAATACTCCCCCGGTACACAGCTCTAATACTGGGCCCTGATACCCCAATACAACCCCCACCCCCTTTCAGTACTCAGCTCTAATACTGGACCCTGACACCCCAACAACTGCACCCACCCTAGGACTTGAAGATTGCTGCTGTGCACTGGCCCATGTACCCAGCACTGACCCAATTCGTGACATTGGACTTTAATCCCCATTCACACCATGATATGCAATCACCAGTTGTAGAATACTAGTCAAAATATAAAATATTTTAAAACACTGACAAAGTTGATTTGGTGAGTATAAAACTTTTTTTATTTTTTGGGATGTGGGTGTCGCTGGCTAGGCCAGCATTTTTTACCCATCCTTAATTGCCCTTGAGTGACCTGTGGTGGTATTGTCACTGGATTAGTATCCACTGCAGTCCATGTGCTGTAGGTACACCCACGGAGACACCCACATAGGGAGGGAGTTCCAGGATTTTGACCCAGCGACAGTGAAGGAACAGTGATACATTTTCAAGTTAGGACGATGAGTGGCTTGGAGGGGAACTTCCAGGTGGTGGTGTTCCCATCTATCAGCTGCCCTTGTCCTTCTAGATGGTAGGGGTTGTGGGTTTGAAAAGTGTTGCCTAAGAAGCCTTGTTGAGCTCCTGCAGTGCATCTTGTAGATAGTACATACTGCTGCTACTGTGTGTTGATGGAGGAGGGAGTGAATGTGGTGCCAATCAAGTGGGCTGCTTTGTCCTGGATGGTGTCAAGCTTCTTGAGTATTGTTGGAGTGGCCCTCATCCAGACAAGTGGGGAGTATTTCATCACACTCCTGACTTGTGCCTTGTAGATGGTGGACAGGCTTTGGGGAGTCAGGAGGTGAGTTACTCATCACACGATTCTTAGCCACAGTATCTATATGGCTAGTGCAGTTCAATTTTTTGTCAATGGTAACCCCCCAGGATTTTAATATGATCTGTTGATTTTTTTTTTGTTTGTTTTCATTGTTTTTCCAGTGTTTTTTGTTGGTTATTAGTTTGACTCCCTGACAATGATTACCAAGATGTGAAATACATTTCTAAATGCTTTGCCTGCAGTGTTAACAGTCCTCGGTTTTGTGGAACATCCTTGGGTCAAGCAGCTATGTTGTTTTTGTAGTTCTGTTTGGCAGTGCACTGGGTTAAGGCTACAACCTAAAATTCACTGTCAGGGTGAGTGCCCCCAGAAAAAGTCAATGTTTACTATGAGTGTTGTAACAGGTCAGTGTCCCAAAAAGTGTAAAAGGAATTTTACACATGTTGGAAACCTACTGTCTGGGAGCATTAGATCATAAGAACATAAGAAATCGGAACAGGAGTAGACCATTTGGCCCCTTGAGTCTGCTCTGCCAGGCTGATCATCTTGTGTTTCGATTTCCACATTCCCATCTAACCCCGATAACCTTAGATTCTTGTTAGTCAAGGGAATCAATCTACCTGTGCCTTAAAAAATAATCAATGACCTCGCCTCCACCACCTTCTGAGGCAGAGAATTCCAAAGTCGCACAACCCTCGGAGAGAAAAAAACATCTCCTCATCTCTGTCCTAAAAGGGTGACCCCTAATTTTAAAACAGTGCCCCCTAGTTCTGGACTCACCTACGAGAGGAAACATCCTTTCGACATCCACTTTGTCAAGACCATTCAGGATCTTGTATACTTCAATCAAATCACTTCTCATTCTTCTAAATTCCAAGTCCGGTCTGTCCAACCTTTCCTCATAAGACAACCCACTCATTCCAGGTATCAATCTGGTAAACCTCCTCTGAACCACCTCCAATACATTTACATCCTTCCTTCCAGGCTATGGGCCATGTGCTGGTAAATGGGATTAGGTAGGTAGGTCAGGTGTTTCTCACGTGTCGGTGCAGACTCGATGGGCTGAAGGGCCTCTTCTGCACTGTGATTCTGTGTGAAGGAAGCCAAATCTTCACACAGTATTCAAGTTGTAGTCTCACCAGTGCCCTGTATAACTGAAGCATAACATCCTTACTTTAATGTTCAGTTCTTCTCATGATAAAGGATAGCATTCCATTAGCTTTCTTAATTACTTGCTGTACTTGCATACTAACTTTTTGTGACTCGTACTAGAACACCTAGATCCCTCTGCACCTCAGAATTGTGTGTTAACCATTTAAGTAATGTTCTGCTTTTTTGTTCTTCCTGCCAAAGTGAACAACTTCACACTTTCCCACATTAAACTCCATTTGCCAGATCTTTGCCCACTCACTCAACCTATCTATATCTGTCTGCAACCTCTTCATGTCCTCTTCACAACATACTTTCCTACCTATCTTTGTGTCATCTGCAAGCTTAGCTACCATGTCTTCACTCCCCTCATCTAAGTTATTAGGTAATTGTAAAAAGTTGAGGCCCTAGTACAGACCCACTTGTCACATCCTGCCAATCAGAAAAAGACCCATTTATGCATACCTCTGCTTTCTGTCAGCCAGTCAATCTGCTATCCATACTAATATGTTAGTCCCTACACCATGCGCTTTTATTTTCCATAATAATCTTTGATGTGGCAGCTTATCAAATGCCTTCTGGAAATCCAAGTACAGTACGTCTACAGGCTCCCTTTTATCCACCACACATGTTCTCCTTAAAGAAACTCCAATAAATTGGTTAAACTTGATTTTCCTTTCACAAAACCATGCTGACTCTTCCCTATTGCCTTGAGCTCTTCTAGGTGCCCAGTTATAACCTCCTTAACAATCGATTCTAACAACTTTCCATGACAGACGTCAAGCTAACTGGCCTATAATTTCTTGTTTTCTGCCTCCTCTCTTCTTGAATGGAGGGGTTATATTTTCTACTTTCCAATTTAATGGAACCTTTCCAGAATCTGGTGAATTTTGGAAAATTAACACCGCATCAACTACCTCATTAGCCACCTCTTTTAAGACCCTAGGATGTTGTCCATTGGGACCCGGAGACTCGCCAGCCTGCAGCTCCATCAATTTGCTCAGTACCATTTCCCTAGTGATTTCAATTTCACCAGATTCCTTTCTCCCGTTCACCTCCTACTGGAATATTTTTTGTATCCTCTATAGTGAACACTGAAGCAAATTATGTGTTCATCTCTTCTGCCATTTCCTTATTATCTGCTGTTAACACCCCACTGACCCTCTCTATTGGACCAACACTCACTTTACTTACTCTTTTTTTTTTAAATACTGTAGAAATTATTGCTATCTGTTTTTACATTTCTAGCTAGCTCCCTCTCATACTCTAATATCTTTCTCCTGTTTAACCTTTTAGTCATTCTTTGCCATTCTTTATAAATCTGTCCAATTATCTGTCCTGCCACCCATCTTTGCAGGGTTGTATGTTTTTTCCTTAAGTTTAATGCGTTCCTTAACTTCTTTAGTAAACCACGGTTGTTAAGTCCTCCCCTTAGAATTTATCTTTATTGTAGGAATGTACTTATTCTGAATAACCTGAAATATCCCCTTAAATGTCTGTCACTGCTTCTCTATTGATCAATCCTCTGGCCTAGTTTCACATTTCAGTTCAGCTAGCTCAGCTTTCATCCCCACATGTTTGTCCTTATTTAAGTTTAAGATCCTAGTCTTAGACCCACTCTTCTCCCTTTCAAATTGGATGTAAAATTTAATCATATTGTGGTCACTGCTACCTAGGGGTGCCTTTACTCTGAGGTCAATAATTAATCCTGTCACATTACACAATACCTGCTCTCTGGCTGGTTCCAGAACATGCTGCACTAAAAATCTATCTCAGAAGCATTCTAAGAACTCCTCATCCAGGCTACTACTGCCTACCTGATTTTTCCAGTTTGTGTAGATTAAAATCACCCATGATTATTGCTGTCCCTTTATCACAAGCACTCAATATTTTCCTTTTACTAATGTGCTTAAAACAATCCACTCAAAGCTTTCAATATAACAAAACAGTTAGTGGTTTGACTGATACAAAAACCCTACCTGTACACCCCCGATACATATCCTGCCTTAATATACCTGCACCCCCGTCCACACCCACCCCCCAACCCAGCAACTTGATATTCTGATATACATCCTGTGTAGATATGTGAACCTGTATCTCCCCATCTCCCCTCTTTTACTCCTAACCCTAAGGCCTGTCCTGAATCCGATTGGGTGGAGAAAATGGTCAAGGTTCACAGCTCTGTATCTAACCCCATGCTGTACCTGTCCTGGGAGTGTTTGATGGGGACAGTGTAGAGGGAGCTTTACTCTGTATCTAACCCCGTGCTGTACCTGTCCTGGGAGTGTTTGATGGGGACAGTGTAGAGGGAGCTTTACTCTGTATCTAACCCCATGCTGCACCTGTCCTGGGAGTGTTTGGGATAGTGTAAAAGGAGCTCTCCTCTGTATTTAACCCCTGCTGTACCTATCCTTGCTCCTCTCTAGTAATTGTTGTGTTGGTATCTTTACTGGGATGCGATGAGCATATGTATGTGTGGAATGGATTACTGAGACTAAAATTTGCTGAAGAGAGCAGCTGCTTGTTTTTGCAAGTGAAGTGAGGGTGGATTGATTAGGGGTCAGGATTGGGGCCACTGCCCCTCTATCCCCACCAGCCCCCCACCCCTTCCCCTGGTTCCAAGTTTTCTATATTCTTGGCATAGAAGATTATGAATTCTTGATGCTTTGTCTTTTTTTTTTGCTAGTCTTGTGCTGCTAATGCTGAATTCTGGAATATTTGTTTTATACAGTCAGATCCTGGAGTGGTGGGTAAGGCTGTTTCAGCTGCTATCGATGCTGGTTACCGGCACATTGATGGAGCTTATTCCTACATGAATGAGGCAGAGGTTGGAGCTGCGGTGAAAAAGAAAGTTGAAGAAGGCGTGGTTACAAGAGAAGATCTCTTCATAGTCAGTAAAGTAAGTGTTTGTCAAATACTCATGTATTTCAGTTAATTGACTTTAATAATTCTGCAGCTGACAATGTTAGCTGTGCCTCAGGCACCAGATGTTGTTTCAACAGCAATCGTGACCACTGTGAGTAGCCAATCCATGAATGTGGATTGGGCCTTATGGTGTTGTATGTAAGGTCAGACTGAACACTCATTCCAGTTCAGCTGATATTAACTTAACATGGTAACAATGACACTGAATTTATTATAACTCAATATTAGTGATTGTGCTTCAGGTCAGAAGTTGGGCTTGTGGCAGTGAAATGGAAGTCCATTCACGGATAGCTGTATCTGCCTTTGGACAGGGCAGATACAGAAAAACCTGAATTATGAAGAGTGCTGCCTTAAAAACTGCCACATTGTTCTTAATCTTCATAAAATGTGAAACATATAGCTAGAATTTAACAGATTCTCTACTAAGTTGCTCATGAGTTGATGCCTTGTATATACAGATTCAAATGTTCCATAGGCTGTGTGCTCTCTTCCAGCTGTGGTGCACGTTCCATGCTCCAGAGGATGTGAAACCAAGTTTGATGCAAACGCTCACAGCCTTGCAGCTTACTTACCTCGACCTCTACCTCATCCACTTTCCTGTGGGATTCCAGGCACGTCTAGTTATTATCAAATCATAGTGCATGTTATTTATTTTTAACCCATGTTATCTTAAATCTTTCTCCTCATTCTTAAGCAAGAGTATTGCATTAACTGTTCTTTCATGATAGCCAAACAGTGCATAATAGAACTGGAGCCTAATCTTTATACAGTTAAGCAGTTATTTACAGAGCCACATATTACAAACATGCACCCCCAAACCCAACGCATGTAGTTTCAGTAATTTTTTATTCATTTAAGGGATGTGGCCTTCATTTATTGCCCATCCCTAATTGCCCTTACGAAGGTGGTGGTGAGCTGCCGCCTTAAACTGCTGCAGTCCATCTGGTGTAGGTACACCCACAGTGCTTTTAGGAAGGGAGTTCCAGAATTTTGACCCAGTGACAGTGAAGGAAGGGCGATATATTTTCAAGTCACAGTGGCAACTAGCTTGAAGGGGAACTTCCAAATGGTGGTGATATGCATACTCGAGCCAGTAACTCATCCCTGGCCTCTAGGTATTGGAAGGGCAAGGATGTGTTCGCAAGGACTGAGGATGAGCCAGTGTTCGACAACTGGATCTATGTTTTTAATTCACTCCTTTGGTCTACAACAACTTTTGTATTGCACCTTTAACATAGTAAAATGGGGAGTTGGTGGAGTGGTGGTATTTTCACTGGATTAGTAACCTCTGCAATCCATGTGGTGTAGGTACACCCATACTGCTGTTAGGGAGGGAGTTCTAGGATTTTGACCCAGTGACAGTAAAGGAATGGCAATATATTTCCAAGTCAGGATGGCGAGTGGCTTGGAGGGAACTTCCAGGTGGTGTGTACACATCTATCTCCTGCCCTTGTCCTTCTAGATGGTAGTGATTGTGGGTTTGGAAGGTGCTGTCTAAGGAGTCTTGGTGAGTTTCTGCAGTGCATCTTGTAGATGGTACACACTGCTGCCACTATGTGTTGGTGGTGGAGAGAGTGAATGTTCGTGGATGGGGTGCCAATCAAGCAGGCTGCTTTATTCTGGATGGTGTCAAGCTTCGAGTGTTGTTGGAGCTGCACTCATCCAGGCAAGTGGAGAGTATTCCAACACACTCCTGACTTGTGCTTTGTAGGTTGTGGACAGGCTTTGGGGAGTCAGGGGGTGAGTTACTAGCCGCAGAATTCCCAGCCTCTGATCTGTTCTTGTAGCCACAGTATTTATATGGCTAATCCAGTTCAGTTTCTGGTCAGTGGTAACCCCAGGATGTTGATTGTGGGGGATTCAGCGATGGTAATGCCATTGAATGTCATGGGGCAATGGTTGGATTCTCTCTTGTTGGAGATGGTCATTGCCTGACACTTGTGTGGTGTGATTATTACTTAACAGTCTAAGCCTGGATATTATACAGGTCTTGCTGCATTTGGACTTGGACTGTTTCAGTATCTGAGGAGTTGTGAATGGTCCTATATAGGAGCACAAGTGAATCCTCAGTTAATGTCCTCCACCTGAATACAATTAAATACTCAATTATACAATTAACAGATTCCATTCTCTTAATAAAAAGCAGACCATATATACAAAACCAAAACTCAGAAAAGAGATCTTCTGTATTTTGCAAAATTTACATTTTGAGATGCCCCTCCTCTAGGAGCCTTAAGAATTTCTTTATAGTAAAACAATCTAACAGTTGATGGCTTGAATCCTCCCATTTAATTTTAGATATTTTCTTTCCAGCATTTGTTTCAAGCCAGCAATGTCAATCCTTAATCTTTTCTTGCTCACACTTTTTGCAAAGTGTATATTATCCCTTGAGGAATGATTATCTACTTAACATTTAATGGATGTACTTTTCTTCAATATTCCACTTGTACAGAATATCACTTAAAATATTTGTCAAATAGAATCCCACATCCACTGGCTATCTATGAAAGAAATGGCAGCCTCCTCAAGAACCAGCAACACGAGTCATTTCCAGACCCATTGTCAGTTTTTGCACTGTGCATTCTTACTTTCCACTCTTTCACCCCGTTCTGCCAATCCATAAGACATAGGAGCAGAAATTAGGCCATTCGGCCCATCGAGTCTGCTCCGCCATTCAATCATGGCTGATATGTTTCTCAACAACATTCCCCTGCCTTCTCCCCATAACTTTTGATCTCCTTACCAATCAAGAACCTATCTATCTTGGTCTTAAATGCACTCAATGACGTGGCCTCCACAGCCTTCAATGGCAATGAATTCCATAGATTCACCACTCTCTGGCTAAAGAAGTTTCTCCTCATCTCTGTGTGAGAAACCTTAACATAATCCAGTAACCAGCCTGTACTGATCCAGGGATCTGCAGATTGACTTGGTTTAGCCTTTCTATACAATCTGCAGAATTCACTCCCCTTCTTGAATGCTCTATTCAACAAAATGAAAATGCACCATACCGCTCTTACCTCTCAAAACTAATATACGTCAAAGCACCCAGTCTAGCTGGCTTTAATTGAATTAAGACACACCCACAGACTAACCCTCTATTTTTAAAAAAGTAATTTCCAAAAACGTTATATACATTAATATCTTCATGACATCCCGCTCCCTATCGAAAAATGAACCGTCATAATTCTAAAAGATGGCTTCATTTTAATAACCCATCTCACACTATTTCCTATACTTATTACACTATTACATTACCAGATGCAAGCATTATCATAGCAATATATATATATATATATATATATATATATACACACACACATATGTCCTTGGTATCAACAGAAATCACTCTAGTGTCCAGGTTTTTTTTAAATTGTCCATTTTTCCTTTAAGCTTCAAACTCTTGATAACGCATCTGCGAACAGATTTTCTCTTCCAGCAATATATATGATCCATAGATTAAATGGTTGTAATAATAAATTCAACCTAAAAAGCCTTGCACTTTTGCCTCGAAATTTGTCCAAAAACTTCAAAGGATTATGGTCTGTATAAACAGTTGTTTCTGATGAATTGTTTGCAACATAAATTTCAAAATGCTGCAATGCTAACACCAAGCCCAAAGTCTCTTTTTCAATCGTTGAATATCTTCTCTGTTGTACATTCAGCTTCCATGAAAAATACCCTGTTGGTTTTTAAATTCCCGCGTCATCTTCTTGTAACGGTACAGCCCCAATGCCTATATCGCTAGCATCAACGGCCAACTTGAATTGCTTGGCATAGTTAGGTACTGTCAACACTGGTGTCGTAGTTAATACTGTTTTCAAAGTATCAAATGACTTCTGACACTCCAGTGTCCATTGAAACTTCTTGTTCATTTTTAATAGTTGTCAGTGGAGCAACCACTTGGGTAAAATTTGTTACAAATTTCCAGTAAAACCCACTCATGCCCAGAAATCTCAAAACTCCTTGTTTTGTTGTAGGCACTGGGAAATCCACGATAGCCTTGACTTTCGCATCTCTCGGAGCCACCTTACCATGTCCAATGATATGGCCTGGATATGTAACTTGCGCTTTTGCAAATTCACTTTTAGCCAAGTTCATCACCAAATTAGCTTCTTGTAGTCAGATAAATAGTTCTTCCAGATGCTGTAAATTCTCCTCCTACGTCTGACTGAAAACGAATATCAATATAAACAGCATAATTACTTAGACCTCTACTACTTTGAAATATTGTGTGTGCATTCTTCATACAAAATGGCATGACTTTAAACTGATATAGTCTACTTGACATTACAAAAGCTGATATCTCCTTTGCTCTCTCCGACAACGGTACCTGCCAATATCCTTTGTGATAAATTTCAATTGTCCCACTTTCTCAATGCAATCTTCCAACCATGGCATGGGATATGAATCCGCTTTTTGTCACCACATTCACCTTTCGATAGTCCACACACAGTCTTCGTGTTCCATCTGGTTTCAGTACCAGTACAATAGGCCAACTCCAGTTACTGCAACTAGACTCAATGATATCATTTTGAAGCATGAAATCGATTTCTTTTTGTACTTGTGATAACTTTGCCAGATTTAATCTATAAGATTGTTGCCTTATTGAAGATGATATTCATATACATACATCATTTATAGTTAAATGTGTCTTTCCCAACGTATTTCCACAAATAGGCTTGTGTGACTGCAATAGCTTTTCCAAATCGCTTTGACACTTGCTTGGAAGGTAACTCAAAATTTCATTTAAATTTTCAAGTACCCCGTCATTATCCAATTTGATTAGAGGAAAATTAATTTCAGAGTCCTGCATTTCTATCTCTTTCTCATCATCCACCATCACTAATACCCCTTTTTGTTCCTCTTCCCTGTCAAAGTACTGTTTAAGCATATTTACATGACACACCTTCTGCTTCTTTCTTCTATTTGGACTATTTATTAAATAAGTTATTTCACTCAATTTCTTTTCAACACTGTAAGGCCCACTAAATCTTGCATTTAATGAATCACTTAGTACTGGGAATAAAGCTAGTACTTTCTCTCCAGAACTAAAACTGAGTTTTAGCTTTCTTATCTATTTTCACTTTTATCATTTGCTGTGATGCCTTTAAATGTTCCCTAGCCAACTCTCATGCTCTGTTTAATCCTTCCCTGAAATTTGATACGTAATCCAGGAGAATAGTTTCTGAATTTTGACCCACCAATTTCTCATAAATTATTTTCAGTGGTCCCTTTACCTCATGACCATAAGCTAGTTCAAAAGGGCTAAAACCGGTAAATGCATTAGGAGTGCCTTTAATAGCAAATAACAGAAATGGAATTCCTGTATCCCAGTCCTGTGCATAATCCTGACAGTATACTCTTGTCATAGTTTTTAAAGTTTGATGCCATCTTTCCAATGCTCCTTGTGACTCCGGATGATAAGCCATTGACTTAAACAGTTTTATCCCCAAATTGTTAATTACTTCCTAAACAGCTGTGACATAAAATTTGACCCCTGATCTGGTTGTATTTCCTTAGGTAAACCATGTCTTGTAAAAAATGTAATTAACTCCTCCACAATCATCTTAGTTGTAATATTTCTTAAAGGTATCACTTCAGGAAACCTGGTAGACACATCCATTATCATCAGTAAGTACTGATTTCCACTTTTTGAGTTAGGGAGGGTCCTACACAATCAATCATGACCCTGGTAAAAGGTTCTTCACATGCTGGTATTGGGATTAAAGGCACCGGCTTAATCACTGCTTGTGGTTTTCCTGTTATTTGACATGTATAACAGGTTCTACAGAATTTGACTACATCCCTACGCAATACTGGCCAAAAAAAATCTGTATCTTTTCCAGTGTTTTCCTTATTCTTAAATGTAACCCCATTGGAATTTCATAAGAAATCCTGAGAATCCCATTTCTATACCCTAATGGGATAATAATCTGATGCAGCTCCCTCCAGTTTTCATTTGCTGAGACAGAATCTGACCTCTCATCAAAATATCTTCCTGAATAATAACATGCTGGAATACATTTTGCTTCTGTCTCTGAATAAGCTTTCAGATATAACTGTTTTCTACTGTGTGCTTTCAAGAAGGAGATCGATATAGCTCTTAGACCAAAAGGGATCAAAGGGTATGGGGAGAAAGCAGGAGCAGGCTATTGAGTTGGATGATCAGCCATGATCATAATGAATGGCAGAGCAGGCTCGAAGGGCCAAATGGCCTACCCCTGCTCCTGGTTTCTCTGCTTCTGTTTTAACTGCAGATCATTTTTCTGTAACTCCACTAACTTCTTTGAATTAAACATTTCAGCTGAATTATTCTGTATTCCTTCATCCTGAACAATGTTATCAAACACAGTGCCAGCTAATTGGATTTCGACACCCTCTTCTTGCCTTTGAACTGCCTGCTTATCTTTAGACGAACAAAACTTCTCCAAGGTAGGCATTTCTTGAAGAGCAGTGGCAGTCAATTAAACAAAGAGATAAAAACAAAAAACTGCAGATGCTGGAAATCCAAAACAAAAACAGAATTACCTGGAAAAACTCAGCAGGTCTGGCAGCATCGGCAGAGAAGAAAAGAGTTGACGTTTCGAGTTCTGTGGAAGAGTCATGAGGACTCGAAACGTCAACTCTTCTCTGCCGATGCTGCCAGACCTGTTGAGTTTTTCCAGGTAATTCTGTTTTTGTTTTGGATTTCCAGCATCCGCAGTTTTTTGTTTTTATTGCCTGCTTATCTTGTCTTTCTTGTTCTTCCCTATGAGCCTTTGATCTCATTACAACACAATCAGGAAACAATCCAGGATGTTCCTTCTGTATCACTTCTGTTGAAAGCATTTCTACAGGCTGCTGAACTACCATGGGCATCATCCACATTTGCAATCCAGCAATATCACTACCCAGAATAAATTGAACCCCTGCAATGGGCAATTTTTCTACCACTCCAACTATAACTTCACCTGAATCCATTTGCTCTTTAAATTTACCTTCCACAACGCAATAGATTTAGCATCTCCATGAACCCCACATATTATAGGGTCCCCCTTGTCCTCACTTATCACCCCACCAGCCTCCGCATTCAAAGGATCATCCTCCGCCATTTCCGCCAACTCCAGCATGATGCCACCACCAAACACATCTTCCCTTCACCCCCACCCCCCGGCGGCATTCCATAGGGATCGTTCCCTCCGGGACACACTCGTCCATTCCTCCATCACCCCCTACTCCTAAACCTATGGCACCTCCCCATGCCCACGCAAAAGATGTAACACCTGCCCCTTCACTTCCTCTCTCCTCACCGTCCAAGGGCCCAAACACTCTTTTCAAGTGAAGCAGCATTTCACTTGCATTTCCCCCAACTTAGTCTACTGCATTCGTTGCTCCCAATGCAGTCTCCTCTACATTGGAGAGACCAAACGTGAACTGGGCGACCGCTTTGCAGAACACCTGCGGTCTGTCCGCAAGAATGACCCAAACCACCCTGTCGCTTGCCATTTTAACACTCCACCCTGCTCTCTTGCCCACATGTCTGTCCTTGGCTTGCTGCATTGTTCCAGTGAAATCAACACAAACTGGAGGAACAGCACCTCATCTTCTGACTAGGCACTTTACAGCCTTCCGGACTGAATTTTGAATTCAACAACTTTAGGTCTTGAGCTCCCTCCTCCATCCCCACCCCCTTTCTGTTTCTTCCCCCTTCCTTTTGTTTTTTCCAATAATTTATATAGATTTTTCTTCTCCCACCTATTTCCATTATTTTTAAATCTTTTATGCCCCCCACCCCCACTAGAGCTATACCTTGAGTGCCCTACCATCCATTCTTAATTAGCACATTCGTTTAGATAATATCACCAACTACAACACCTGTGTGTTCTTTTGTCTGTGACATCTTTTGATTATCTGCTCCAATCACTGCTTGCTTGTCCCTACAACCCCCCCCCCCCCCCCCCCGACCCCCAACCACCCCCCCAACTTAAACCAGCTTATATTTCACCCCTCCCCTAATATTCACCTAGTTCTGTTGAAGGGTCATGAGGACTCGAAACGTCAACTCTTTTCTTCTCCACCGATGCTGCCAGACCTGCTGAGTTTTTCCAGGTAATTCTGTTTTTGTTTTGGATTTCCAGCATCCGCAGTTTTTTGTTTTTACCCACATATTATTACCTGCTCCTGCAATACTCCCTTTGAACAACAACTATCATGATCCCACAACATTAAGGATTGACTAGTCCCGTGTTTATTAAAATTTTAACATCTTTACCTACTCCACCCTGTGCACATGGAAAGACTTGGCGCACACAGCCTTTAAGCATTTTTGCAACCTGCTCCTCAGAATTCTCTTGAGTAAACTGTGAACACATTCCCATTTCTTTACCTTTCATTGATTCTGCTTGTTCCACCTGTACACAAACCACTGGTTTCTCCTGTGCCTGTACCTCAGAACCCACAGTACTTTTACTTCTAGAGCTTTTCTGTACCCCAACAATTCCAACAGATTTTTCCTGCAATCTCCAACAGATTGACTTTGTGTGCCCCACTTTATTACAATGAAAACACCTCAATTTTCGAGTGCCATTTCTACCTTTACCTTTTTTATTCTGAGAAAAAACTTCCTGGGAACTTCCAGCTACTCCTCCTTCCCTGACCACCTACCTTCCTTTCACCTTCCCACTTTTTATCCTTTTTCATTTGAAAGGGTGATGAGAAAAAGGTTTAGCCCTATGAACTAACTCATAATCATCAGCTATCTCTGCTGCTTGTCTTACAGAATCAACCCTCTGTTCCTCCACATGAGTTCTCACTACCAAAGAGATTGAATCTTTAAATGCCTCCAAAAGAAGTACTTCCCTAAGAGCTGCATAGGTTGTTTCTATTTTTAATGCCCGTATTCACCGGTCAAAATTACTTTGTTTTACTCTTTCAAACTCTAAGTTTGCCCAGGTTACTTTCTCATATTCCTAAATTTCTGCCTGTATGCTTCAGGAACTAACTCATATACACTCAAAATAGCCTTTTTCACCATGTCATAACTCACCAACATTTCTAATGAAAGCGAAACATATACCTTTTGCGCCCTACCTCACAACTTAGACTAATAATAATGTCCAGTTTTCCTGTGGCCATTTCATCTGTTTAGCTAGCTTCTCAAATGAAATAAAGAATGTTTCAATATCTTTTTCCTCAAACTTTGTACAAATTTAAACATCTCCCCACTGTGTTCTACTTTAGGGATAAGTCCTTCCTCACCTACTGGCTTCTCTTTTTTTAACTGCTAACATATTCAGTTGGAATTCTCTCTCTATCTTTTTCTCTTTCCTCCTCTATTTTCACAATTTCTAATTCCCTTTTATGACACAGCAGTTGGTAAAGCTGAGTTATTTAAAAATCCCAGAGGGAAATTTCAAACAGCTATCATAACCATATTTTAAGAGGTACGTTTGAGATGCAATTCTAAATTCAGGAATCAGGCCACCAGTTCTCGGGAGGTTTTATATTAAACTAAATGAAACATTTTATTAAGTTGCAACACATTAAATGCATACACATGGCTACAAATTACTACTATCATAACTTTTAACACATTCCCAAACTAATCTTTAAGGCAACAACAACCAATAGACTTTAAGCAAACCTCAGGCAAAGCATTTTCATCTTACAGGTTCCTTTCACTTTGGCTCCTTTGCAGACACAGCGGTAGGCTTACAGGCTTTGATTTTACATTGACTCTGCTCTGCACACACATAACTGCCCTCTGATATACCTAAGCACATCTCATTGAATGTAAATTCCCATTGTATCACCAGCCCCTTTGAACTCCACCTTTTCTAATAATAAAACCCCTTTCATAGTATCAATTTTATTAGTAATATAAACATTGCTTGGTCTCTGCTAGCTAGGTGCCTGAATTCACTTCTTGAATGCTCTATTCAGCAAAATGCAAATGCACTATACCTCTCTTACATTTCAAAACTAGTATACATCAAAGCACCCAGACTAACTGGCTTTAATTGAATTAAGACAAACCCACAGACCAACCCTCTATATTAAAAAAAAAATTTCTGATAATGTTATATACATTAATAGCTTCATGACAGGCTTTAACTGTTTCTGAGACTTTTCTGGGAGCAGAAGATGTAAAAGTGGATTATTTGAAATCCTTGACTAAGGCTAAACTGAGAAAGCAGACAAATTGAAGATAGAAATAAAAGCAGGATTTCGTAAGGATGATAGGATTAAAGTAATTACCCAACATTTAGAATTAAAAAGAGAGAAACCTGAAATTGATGTATCACAGCTAGAGCTAGCTAAGATTCAGTTGCAAAATAAGCAGCTTGAGAGGGAGAGAGATGAAAAAACCTGAATTGTTAGAAAGAGAGAACTGAAAAAACTCAAAAGAAACAGTAATGCAAATGCAAAATCTTGAGTTTCAAAGAGAGGGAGATTCAGACAACCTGACTTTGCTAAAGAAATGCTTACAGTAAAGGAAGAAAGAAGACTTGGTAGTTCAGAGGATGATACTGATTCCACTGAGGAATTTGATTCACCTAAAAATCTTTGGTTAGTACCTAAATTTATAGAGGATGGAGTTGAAAGATATTTCACCTCATTTGAAAAGATAGCTGTTAAGTTGAAGTGGTCAAAAGATGCTTGGATCTTAATGTTGTGAAGCATACTCATAGGTACAACTATGAATGTGTACACTAGTCAGTCTGCAGACTGTTCTTCTGACAATGAAATGGTTAAAAGGGCAATACACGGTGCTTATGAGCCTGTCCCTGAAGCTTATCAATTAAAGTTTAGGACCATAAGAAAGAAACCTAATGAGACATCTGTAGAATTTGCAAGACCAAATGAGATGCTGTGAGATCAGTGGTGTCTATTGCTGAAGTTAGAGAAAAGTTTTGAGAACATGAGGGAAATCATGATTATGGAAGAATTCCAAAATATTATTCCAGTAACCATTAAGACTTTATTGGATGTGCGTCAACTGTCAAAGATCCGAGAAGCAGCAGTTTTGGCTGATACCTATGATCTCTCATGCAGTTACATAGGGGGAAATAGTCATATGAGAATCAACAGGAAAACTGGAGGAATAGATAATCTGGTGATGGAAAAGATAATAGCCCTAGACAGAAGGATGCCAGAATAGGCTAGAATCTAAAAGTGATGTAAAGAAAATGGTATGCTTCCATTGTAATGAGACTGGACACACTAAAGATAATTGCTGGAAATTAAATGGGAGACCTATTGCAGTAGTAGAAATGCTTAAGTAATCCTCAGAAAAGGTTGTACCAGAAAAGGAAATGAATATTAAAACCATAGCAGTGGTACAGGGTGAAATGTGTTCTCTCAGAACCTAGGGAAGGGGGGATATGGCTCAGGATAATCAAGAGAAATCTTCTTTGAAGACTGCTACAGGGAGTCAGACTACTGGATGTTGTGTCTCAAAGGGAGAGGTGTTCCCTTACACCACCAACAAAACAGGTAAACCAAATTAAATTTTGAGAGATACTGGGTCAGGTCAGTAATTGAAGGTGGCTGATGATACAATTTGTGTTCCAGATAGTCTTATGAAGGAAAATGTATTAACAGGAGGTATTAATGGAATTTATGAAACTGTTCCTTTGTGTAAAGTCAATTTACGAAGTGGCTTCTTGAATGGGATTGTTACAGTGGAAATTATTCCTAGATCACCTATTGAAGGGGTAGTTTTATTCTGGGTAATGATTTGGCTAGCAGAGACAGTAACATGGCCATGACTGTACTGCAGCAGGTGTTTGACTATGCTAATCTTATCAAACTCCTAAAAATTACTGTGGCAAAAAATGAGAAGCTTATTGCTGATAAGCAATTGAAGGAAAACTTGATCAACATAAAAAAGCAGCTTTCACATGTGAAAGAGGGGTTTGCTAATGAAAAACAAGAATTGGTGAGAGCAATTGAGCATCAGTCACAAAATAGAATACTTGACTGAGGACTTGAAATGTCTAAGTGATAAACTTGTAGAAACAAATTTAACAAAGGTCGATCTTCAGTTAAAACTTGATGAACTTAACTATCAGAAGTCTCTATGAAGTATCATGAAAAATGCCTCGAACAGAAAAAGGAATTGCTAGTGAATCAGAACAGTTGGTTAAATGCTTAATTAAAAATCAAAGCTAAGAACTGTTTGAACTTCATCATGAAAAGAGCAGTGAGATTCTTGAACCTTAATGGAATCTGGAGAAAATGAAAGTGGAGATGTCCAGAGGCACTGATTTACAAGTACTTGCCAGTGTTGATACACAAGGTATAAGTGGCTGGAATCCAGGGAAGTGGACAGTTTGCAAAAGACAGTTCAAGGCCTGCAGAGGAGTGGAATGATATAATTCATGAACTGTGTAAAAGAGTTGAAGTATTAAAACGAACAATAAAGCTCCAGAAGGAGGAAGTGATTGATGTTGCTCGAAGAGAATCAAATAAAACCTGTTTGTAATGGGATTGGGAGAAACAACGATATCATAACATGTTCAAAGATCAAACCAAACAGGAGTATGGCAACTTTTTGTGTAAAGATAAAATACATCTCAATAATAAAGAGATTTTGATCAGAGAAGAAATAAGTTGTTACCGTACAAAGATGCCATTTTGACCTCATTATCTCAATAAGAATTTACCACATTTGAGTTTGGGAAATGAGTTTGAGGATAGAATTATGCCTACAGCTAATGAGAAGGACAATTGGGCTGTGAACTTAAATGAAACATTCTTTGCCAAGTTAAAGACTGGGATTAAGAGAAAAAAGAAATGCAAGCGTTGAGTTATGATTCTAAGATGTGTAAATACCGTTAGTCTTGTTACACGTATTGACTTTTGTTTTGGTTAAATCTTTGTAATTCCACAATATGACATGTAGTTGTGAAACAAGATGAAAAGTTTATTTGTATAGAATGGCCGCATATGCACGGTTTGTTGATTTTCACATCTTTAGGCTGGCAACTGGCCCTGTGCACATTTGCACTTCGTTTATTCAACTCTGCAGATCGGAACCCAGCCCTGCGTACCTGTACAGAGGAAAAGGAGGAGCAAAAGTGAAACAGTGTGAAACTGGAGAAGATGACCTGAAAAGGAGTGCCATTAGATGGAAGGCTTCCCAAGGAGCGGGACACGAGAGGAAGACAGGGAGTGTGACAGAAAGAGGTCCCAAAAAGAAGTCCAAGTTAACGACCAGGACAGAAATCTGAAACAGGTTTTATTAAGTAAAGTTAAAAGTAATGAGCAGAGCAGTTGGCTCCAAGTTAAAAAGAGAAAGCTGCGGGCAGCAGGTTTTAAGCAAAGTGGCCTTGAGAGATATCAGAAGACCCAAGGAGGCAACCAAAGGTTGATGACTATTAACTGCAAGCAGTGGTGTCCTGCTTGGCATGGCTGAATAACTGAAAATGTTCTTGAAAGGTGAAACTTGAGTTTACGCTTTGGTGGCATTTGTCACTCATTTTGGGGTGTGGTGTGTCTGACCACAGTTCACCTATTACTTTGCATGTGCCGCATACTTACCGTGAATATTAGAGTATAAGATAGATATTGTGAATTGTGTTATCTTTACGAATTTGTATGTATCTGTAAAGATATAGTTGGGGTGAAGGAGCAAGTGTGATTTGATTCATTTACTGGTGTTTGTATTGAAATCTTTCCAACCTTTTTGTCTAGTGTAAAGTAGTTCATTTTTCTTGTTTAATAAACATTTTATTCTTCATGTTAAAAGTACATTAGCAGACTCCTGTGAATGTGTTCAGTAACTGTCTTCCATGGTTTCTGAAAGAAATTAAAGGTAAGGATCTATCAAGCCAGTTCTCTCTCTGGGATCTGACTTGTCCAGTATTAACATCAGCTGGGATCGCAACACTTGATCACACCACCTCCTCCAACAACTGTCCACTGTCCTCCAGCTGGGTGGTCTGCACTCGCCTGGTTCCATTCTTAATTATCTATCTGTAGCTAGAGAATCACAATGACTTCTCTAACTGTCCCCATGCTATTACCTCTGATGTCCCCCAAGGATCTACCGTTGGCCCCTTCCTATTTCTAATTTACATGCTGCTCCTCAGTGATGTCAGCTGAAAGCACAGTGTTTGTTTTAACATCTACGCTGACGACACCCAGCTCTACCTCACCACCATCTTCCTTGACTCCTCCACTGTTGCTAAATTATCAGACAGCCCATCTGACTTCCAAGACTGGATGAGCAGAAATTTCCTCCAATTAAATATTGAGAAAACTGAAGCATGGTCCCTGCTACAAACTCTGTTCCCTAGCTACTGACTCTATCCCTCTTTTTGGCAAATGACTGAGGCTGAAGCAGACTGTTTGCAACTTTGATGTCATACTTGAGCCCAAGATGAGTCCTTATGTGGCCAAGTGTCAAACTTGCTTTAAGATGCTCCTGTGTAGCGACTTGGCTGTTTTATTATGTTAAATGGTGCTATAAAAATACAAGTTGTTGTAAATGCATCTAGCTTTTTATGATCATTTATAAATTGACAATCATTTCAGGTTGCACCTTACATTTTGCTCATATATTTGTAAAATCTTTTACTTTCGATGTTTTTGAATGTTGTCTTCATATCTCTTAACTTCCACGGTCCTGTTATTAATTATTATTATTTTCTCAGATTTTTAATATTTTGTCTATTTTGACACCTTATTTCAATATTAATTAACTTCTAAAGGCTTTATCCATGGAATTGAGCATCTATTATTGTATTTTTTAATGGAGTATATTCTGTACTTCTGCAATCTTTGTTAAAAATATTCCGTTATTCATCTACGTTTCCATATGGCAATTTTGCCTTCCATCTCGCTGGACTTCCATACACCCTACACCCCTCACTGTAATACTCTGACATACCTCACACCCCTTGCTTTAATACAGATATGCCTTTATGCTTCAGTGTGACATTCTGATATACCTTTGATACATACAATAAATTATTTCCTCTTTAACAGAAAGTGTTGGGTGAGCTGTTTCCAATGCGAAAGGGCAGGGTGCTGGTGAGTGATGCTGACTACGTGGACACATGGAGGGTGAGTCCTGAGTAAAATGTGATTGTGAATCAATTTGTTCACAAAGAAACATGCCCAAAGGCCGAGTGCTGGGAATAAGGGATTGATGAGACCATGACGCAGTGGTGATGGTGATGTCACTGGACTAGTAATCCAGATGCACAGGCTAATGCACTGGGGAAATTGGTTCAAATCCCACCATGGCAGCTGGTGGAACTTATATTCAATTAACAAGTCTGGAATATAAACTCGTCTCAGTAATGGTGACCATGAAACTATCATCAATTGTCGTAAAATCCATCTGGTTCACTAATGTCCTTTCGGGAAGGAAATCTGCTGCCCTTTCCTAGTCTGGCCTACATGTGACTCCAGAACCACAGCAACGTGGTTGACTCTTAACTGTACTCTGAAATGGCTTAGAAAACCACTCAGTTCCAGGGCAATTGGGGATGGCAATACTGTTATACCCAAGAAAGGTGCAGGATATGACAAGTGTCATCCTGTCCTGCTACGTTTCTGGCTGAGATTCGTAACAATGGTGGGTGGGCTAGTGTGTTTAAAAAGTTAGACTTGATATGTCGGAGGAATCATTTTGTGTATCCTCTCTATCTTAATGCAATAAAAAGAGTAGTAACTGCCTGGTTGAAATACTTCAGCTTTGTGCATGTGCAATGAAAATGCATTTGCTGCAGCCTTGCCTGCCTGCAGATGGTGTGTTTAGGGTGAAGGCTATTTGTATTTAGAAGTGTGTGTCAGTTATTTTGAAAAAAGATTTTGTTGCAAGCTTATGCCTGTTGTTCTTTTGTGCTAATTTAATTATTGTGGTGTCAAAAATTAAGGTCTTGCTAGTGTGATGTGACTTTAATCATCACTCCTCCATTAAACTTATTGAGAATATTGATGGGTTCTTCTAATGCTGCTTCCATACAACTCCAAATACCCATACTCATGGAATCATATCTTACGCAGACAACGTCCCAGACACCACCATCATCATTCCTGGATATGTCCTGTCCCACCGGCAGGACAGACACTGTAGAGGTGGCGGCACAGTGGCATACAGTCAGGACGGAATTGCCCTGGGAGTCCTTAACATCGAATCCGGCCCCCATGAAGTCTCATAGCATCAGGTCAAACATGGGCAAGGAAAACTCCTGCTGATTACCAGCTACTACCCTCCTTCAGCTGATGAATCAGTGCTCTTCCATGTTGAACACCACTTGAAGGAAGCACTGAGGATGTACTCTGGGTGGGGGACTTCAATGTCCATCACCAAGAGTGGCTCGGTAGCACCACCACAGACCGAGCTGGTCGAGTCCTAAAGGACGTAGCTGTTGACTGGGCCTGTGACAGGTGATGAGGGAACCAACAAGAGGGGAAAACATACTTGACCTCCTCCTCAACAACCTGCTTGCCGCAGACGCATCTGTCAATGACAGTATCGGTAGGAGTGACCACCACACAGTCATTGTGGAGACAAACTCCCACCTTCACATTGAGGATACCCTCCATCATGTTGTGTGGCACTATCACCATGCTAAATGGGATAGATTTCGAACAGATCTAGTAACTCAAGACTGGGCATCCATGATGCGCTGTGAACCATCAGCAGCAGCAGAAATGTACTCAACCACAATCTGTAACCTCATGGCCTGGCATATCCCTCACTCTACCATTACCATCAAGCCAGGGGATCAACCCTGGTTCAATGAAGAATGCAGGAGGGCATGCCAGGAGCAGCACCAGGCATACCTGAAAATGAGGTGTCAACTTGGTGAAGCTATAACACAGGACTATTTGTATGCCAAACAGCATAAGCAGCAGGTAATAGACAGAACTAAACAGTCCACAACCAATGGATCATATCTAAGCTCTGCAGTCCTGCCACATCCAGTTGTGAAGGGTGGGGGACAATTAAACAACTTACTGGAGGAGGAGGCTCCACAAATATCCCCATCCTCAATGATAGAGGAGTGCAGCACTTCAATGCAAAAGATAAGGCTGAAGCATTCACAACAATCTCAGCCTCCTCCAGAGATCCCCAGCATCACAGATGCCAGTCTTCAACCAATTCGATTCACTCCACATGATATCAAGAAATGGCTGAAGGTACTGGACACTGCAAAGGCTATGGACCCTGACAATTTTCTGGCAATAGTACTGAAGACTTGTGCTCCAGAACCTGCTGCATGCCTAGCCAAGCTATTCCAGTACAGCTACAACACTGGCATCTACCCGTCAATGTGGAAACTTGCCTAGGTATGTTCTGTACACAAAAAACAGGATAAATCTAACCTGGCCAATTACCGCCCTATCAGCGTACTCAATTATCAGTAAAGTGATGGAAGGGTACCTAGCAGTACTTGCTTAGTAATAACCTGCTTGCTGACGCTTAGTTTGGGCTCCGCCAATGTCACTGAGCTTCTGACCTCATTGCCATGTTTGAACCGAGGCTGCAATGGGGCAAGAAAGGAGCTGGGCAGGATAGACTGGAACCAGGCAGGAAAAACAGTAGCTGAACAATGGGCTACCTTCAAAGAGGAGATGGTTTGGGCACAGTCAAGGTATGTTCCCTCAAGAGGGAAGGGTAGGACAAACAAATCTAGAGCTCCTTGGATGACAAAGGAGTTGGAATTAAAGAAGAAAAAGTGTGCTTACGACAGGTGTCAGGCAAATTGAGAACCAAGCTGAATACAGAAGGTTCAGAAGGAATGTGAAAAAGCAAATACGAGAAGTAAAGAGAGATTATGAAAAAAGACTGACAACTAACATAAAAGGAAACCCCAAAGTATTCGATAAGCACATCAAGAATAAAAAGGCGATAAAAGGAGGAGTAGGGCCGATTAGGGACCAAAATGGGGATTTACACATGGGGGCAAGAGGCATGGCCGAGGTGTTAAATGAACACTTTGTATCTGTCTTTACCCACACGAAAGATGCTGCCTAGGCCATGGTGACAGAGGAGGAAACTCAGTCACTGGAAGGGTTTAAAATTGATAAGGAGGAGGTATTGGATAAGCTGCCGGTACTTAAAGTTGATAAGGCACCGGGGCTGGATGAGATGCATCCAATGATATTGAAGGAAGTGAGAGTGGAAATTGCAGAGGCACTGGCAATAATCTTTCAATATTCCCTGGATTCAGGGGAGGTGCCAGAGGACTGGAGAATTGCAAACATTAGGCGCTTGTTCAAAAAAAGTTGTAAGGACCTGCCGTGCAATTTCAGACAAGTCAGTTTAATGTCGGTGGTGGGGAAACTTCTAGAAACAATTTGGGATAGAATTAATAGTCACATTAGAAAATATAGATTCATTCAGAAGAGTCAGCATGGATTTGTTAAAGGAAAATCATGTCTAACTAACTTGCTGGAGTCTTTTGAAGAGGTAACAGATTGTTGATGTGGTGTATATGGACTTCCAAAAGGCGTTCGATACAGTGCCACACAACAGACTTGTGAGGAAAGTTATAGGTCTTGGAATAAAAAGGACAGTAGCAACATGGATACAAAATTGGTGAGGGATAGGCAACAGAGAGTAATGGTTATTTTTTTGGGCTGGAGGAAGGTTTGTAGTGGAGTTCCCTAGGGGTCGGTATTGGGACCCATGCTTGTGCAGGGGACAATTTCAAAGTTTGCGGGCAACACAAAACTTGGGGGAATTGTAAACTGTGAGGAGGACAGTGTAGAACTTCAAAATGACATTGACACATTGGTGGAGTGGGCAGATAGGTGGCAGATGAAGTTCAATGCAGAGAAGTGTGAGGTGATACACTTTGATACAAAGAACATGGAGAGACAGTATAAAATAAAGGATACTATTCTAAAGGATGTGCAGGAGCAGAGAGACCTGGGTGTATGTACATAAGTCACTAAAGGTGGCAGGACAGGTCGAGAGAGCTGTTTCTAAGCTTACAGTATTCCAGGCTTCATTAATAGGGGCATTGTGTACAAGAGTGGGAGGTTATGATGAACTTATATGAGACACTGGTTAGACCTTAGCTGGAGTATTGTGTACAGTTCTGGGCACCACACTATAGGAAGAATGTTTACGAGAATGGTTCCCAGGATGAGAGACTTCAGTGACGAGGTAAGATTGGAAAAGTTGGGACTGTTTAGCTTGGAGAGCAGGCTAAGTGGAGACTTGATAGAAGCTTTCAAATCATGAGGGGTCTGGAAATAGTAGATAGGGAGGAACTGTTCCCGCTCGTAAAAGGATTAAGAACGAGAGGGCACAGTTTTAAATTGTTTTGCAAAATAAGCAAATGTGAGGTGAGAAAAAACTTTTTCACATGAGTGGTTAGGGTTTGGAATGCGCTGCCTGGAAATGTGGTAGAGTCAGGTTCACTTGAGGCATTCAAGAATGCATTGGAAGATTATTCAAATAGAAACAATGTGTAGGGTTACAGGGAAAAGGCAGGAGAATGGCACTAAGTTATAACGCTCAGAGAGGCGGTGCAGACACGATGGGCCAAATGGCTGCCTACACTATCAATTCTGTGATTCGATGGACAAAAGAGCTGCTCTCCAGAGATGAGGTGAGAGTGATTGCCCTTGACATTAAGGCAGCATTTGACCAAGAGTGGCATCAAGGAGCCCTAGCAAAACTGGAGCCAAAAGGAATCAGGACAAACTCTCCACTGGTTGGAGTCATACCTAGCACAAAGGAAAATGGTTGGACATCAATCATCTCAGTTCCAGAACATCACTGCAGGACTTCCTCAGACTAGTGTACTAGGCCCAACCATTTTCAGCTGCTTCATCAATGACCTTCCTTCCATCAAGGTCAGAAGTGGAGATGTTCGCTGATGATTGCACAATGTTCAGCACCATTCGTGACTCAGATACTGAAGCAGTCCATGTCCAAATGCAGCAAGACCTGGACAATATACAGGCTTGGACTGACAAGTGGCAAATAACATTAGTGCAACACAAGTGTTAGGGAATGCCCATCTCCAACAAGAGAGAATCTAACCATCGCCCCTTGACATTCAATGGCATTACCATCACTGAATCCCCCACTATCAACATCCTGTGGGTTACCATTGACAAGAAACTGAACTAGACTAGCCACATAAACACTTTGGCTGCAAGAGGAGGTCAGAGGCTGGGAATCCTGCAGTGAGTAACCCACCTCCTGACTCCCCAAAGTCTGTCCACCATCTACAAGGCACAAGTCAGGAGTGTGATGGAATACTCTCCACTTTGCTGGATGAGTGTAACTCCAACAACACTCAAAGAAGCTTGACACCGTCCAGGACAGAGCAGCCGTCTTAATTGGCACCCCATCCACAAACATTCACTCCCTCCACCACTGACAGAGTGGCAGCATCTACAGGATGCACTGCAGAAACTCACCAAGGCTCCTTAGGCAGCACCTTCCAAACCCACGATCACTATCATCTAGAAGGACAAGGGCAGCAGACACATGGGAACACCACCACCTGGAAGTTCTCCTCCAAGCCACTCAGCATCCTGACTTGGAAATATATCACCGTCATGTTCTGATGAAGGGTCATACAGACTCAAAACGTCAACTGTATCCCTCTCTGCAGATGCTGTCAGACCTGCTGAGTTTTTCCAGGTATTTTAGTTTTTGTTCTAGATTTCTAGCATCCGCAGTATTTTGCTTTTAAGTCATGTATTGTCCTTGTTGCAAAGTTGGACCTTTGGAAGTCAGTAGCCCGAAGTGTTTGTCAGGACTCACTTTAAACAGAAGCATTGAGGGGAAAGAAACTTGAAATGGGCAGGAAAAGCAACTAAGAATGCCAGAGAGTGCTAATTGTTTGCAATTAATTTTTATAAAGGGCTGCGGATGGGGGATTTATTTAAAATTAACAAAAACATCTCATTTATTGTTTCCAAGTTAAAGGAGATTCTTTGGTATTTGTGCAATCTTACCTATCTGAAAAAGGAAATCAAAAAAAATCCACACAAATACAGAAGGTGATATAGTACTATGTGACTGCCTTATCTAATAAAGGAGTTAGTGAGAATGTAAAAGGGGCTGCTGAAAACCAAAAAGCAGCCCTCAAGAAAATCTCAGGAAGAGCCCTCAAAAGGATGGAGTAGAACACACACTCCCTGTCGCATAGGGTAGAGCGCACACTCCTTGTTATATAGGATGGGTAGAGCACATCCCTGCCTGCTGAGTGGAGGGTGCATTGCTTGTTCCATTGGGCATGGTGTACATTGGGATTGGTGGTTCTTCTAGATCATTCTATATGCCTGGCTGTCATGATGTGCACTTGCAATGCAGAAATATTTCTTGCCTTTTACCAACAGGCCATGGAAGTTTTGGTGGATGAAGGGCTGGTGAAATCGATTGGCGTTTCCAATTTTAACATTTCCCAGCTAGAAAGACTCCTGTCAGTAGCCCGTATAATTCCAGCAGTGAATCAGGTATTTATGCTTACTACCGGGATGGAACATGAAATCTCTTTTCACAGTACTTTGTGAATTCTTGTACAAAGCTCACATCGATTATTCAATCTGCTGATGTCAGCCTGAACTCACTGTCTGGCCTCTCACCTGTAGACCCTAGTCCAAATCGCATATAAATAAATGTCCCAGCACTGACCCTGAGGGACGCCACTGTTTATATCGTTCCAGAACAAAAACCTAATTTTTGAATCATAGAATCAATATAGAAGGAGGTCTTTCAACCCATCGAGTCCATGTCAGCTCCTTATAAAGCAAACCTGACAGACCTATTTTCCACTCTATCTCCAAAGCTCTGTAAATTTACTTCTCTCAAGTCCCATCCAATTTCCCTTTGAATTCATTCCTCCTCTCCACTTTCGCCACACTCATAGGCAGCAAATTTCAAGCCATTACCACTCGCTGCATTAAAAAAGCCCTCGTGACCCGCCTACATTTCTTAGACAAAAATCTTAAATCTATGTCCTCTAATCCTTGTGCCTTCAGCTATGGGAACAGTTTTTCTTTGTCTACCTCATCTAAACCTGTCATAGTTTTATACATCTCAAATATCCTCCCTTTTATACATCTCAAACATCTTTTATACATCTCAAATATCCTCCCTTTTATACATCTCAAATATCCTCCCTTTGCTCCAAACAAACAACCTCAGCTTCCCTAACCTAATCTTGTAGCTAAAATCCTTCATCCCTGGAACCATTCTGAAAACCTCCTTTGCACCCTCTCTAGGACTGTTACATCCTCCCTAAAGTGTACTGATCAGAACTAACCAGAGCTTTATGCAGCTTCAGCATAACTTCTCTGCTTTTGCACTCAATGCCTCTATTTATGAAGCTCAGGATCCCATTTGCTTTGCTGACTCCCCTCTGAATGTGTTCTGCCACCTTCAAAGATCTATGCACATGAACACCCCCTCTACCCCCAAGGGCCCTCTGTCCCTGTTCACTCTTTAGGACTGTGCCATTTAGTCTAAATTGTGTTGGGAACAATGTATAGCTTTAAGTTTAATTTATATTTGTATTTGTGTGTTAAAAGAGGTGAAACCTGGTTTTAGTTTCATTTAGAGGGATTTTTGTGAGTGGTGCCAAGAAGTCTGGAGCCCTGTTTGTAGACATGCATTTTTACAACTCTTGAAGTGAAGAGATGGGTTACAAAAGAGTTAGTAGTTTAGTGAAGATAAAAAAAAACAGTGCTGTTGCCTAGCAACAGGGTCCGAAGAGACAGGGAAATACAGAAGAATTCAGTCATTGTGTGTGCCAGAGACTGGAGGCAGAAGGTCTAATCTTTCTAGTAAGGGATCATGCAGTGAGGGAACTGAGTAGGGAACTTGTTTGCCCTGGATTTGAAGTAATAGTGAATTTAGATTATGTTTCTTGGGTGTCTCAGGGAGAGATACTGTTTGAAGAAAAGCATCCAGTGAATGTTTAGAAATCTGCCAGAAGAAAACCATTTGAACATGTCATGAAGCTATTAATGTATATAAAATTATTGGAAAATATTTTTCTTTTAAAATGGAGGTTTAGTCTGTGGGTGTGTCTTAATTGGATTAAAACTAGCTAGCCTGGGTGCTTTGATATGTACTAGCTTTAAGATGTAAGAGAGGTATAGTGCATTTGCATTTTTTGAATAGAGCATTCAAGAAGTGAGGTGAAATCTGGCACCTGGCGAACAGAGACCAAGCAATATGTTTTAATTGCTAATAAAATTGGTACTAAGAAAGGGTTTTATTGTTAAAAGAGGCTGGGGATACAATGAGAATTTACATTCAATGAGCTGCGCTAGGTATAACTTCAGCAGTTTTCATGTGTGCAGGGCAGATGCAATGTAAGATCAAAGCAGCTGTAAGCCTCCAACTGTCTCCACAGGAACCAAAATGAAAGAAACCTAATTTTAAATTTATAAGGTGAAAATGCTTTGCCTGCTGTCTGGTTAAATTTATGGGTTGCTGTTGCCTTAATGGAGATTAGTTTAGGAATTTGTTATAAGTTAGGATCGTAGTAATTTGTAGCCATGTATATGTACTTAACTTGTGTAAATTAATAAAATGTTTCATTTAGCTTAATATAAAACCTCTCGAGAACTGGTGATCTGATTCCTGAATTTAGAGTTGCATCTCAAACATACCACTTAAAAATATAGTTAATGACAGTTGTTTAAAGTTTCCCCTTGGGATTTTTAAATAACTCAGCTTTACTGAAAGGCTGTCTCATAACAAACCTGAGCTGCTGAATCTTTGGCTTTGAGACAGTGGTAAATCTTCACTGGTATTTTGTGTTTTTAAGCGTTGCTGGGATAATAGGAATAGTGTGAGTTTGAATCATTTTTTGGTGTTTGTATTGAAACCTTTCCAACCATTTTTGTCTAGTGTAATATAGTTCATTTTTCTTGTTTAATAAACGTTTTATTATTTCTGATAAAAGTACACTAGCAGACTCCTGTGAATGTGTACAGTAACTGCCCTCCACAGTTTCTTAAAAAAAACGTTAGTCTATCAAGCCAGGTTTCACTCTGGTATCTGATTTGTCCAGTAGCAACATCAGCTGGGATCATAACAGTTGCCCCTCTCTATCCCTTCTGTCAAAATGCATCGTTGCTGTCACTTGTCAGGCCATTGTTTGCCTAGCTATGTCCTGATAACTGGTATCATCCTTACTGCCTGCCACACCTCCAAGTATGTTTTCATTGGCAAATTTTGAAATTTCCAAGTCATTCATATTTCTCAAAAAAGCTGTGGACCTATCACTGATCCTTGAGCCACACCAGTGTCTACAATCTTCCAGTCTGAAAAACAACCGTTTAATAAGACTAAAAATAAAAACAAAAAAACTGCGGATGCTGGAAATCCAAAACAAAAACAGAATTACCTGGAAAAACTCAGCAGGTCTGGCAGCATCGGCGGAGAAGAAAAGAGTTGACGTTTCGAGTTCTCATGACCCTTCGTGAGTTCTGTCGAAGGGTCATGAGGACTTGAAACATCAACTCTTTTCTTCTCCGCCGATGCTGCCAGACCTGCTGAGTTTTTCCAGGTAATTCTGTTTTCGTTTAATAAGACTTGCTGTTTTCCGCCTTTAAGGCAATTTTTAAATCCAATTTGACACTGACCATCCTATCTCATGAGCCTCAATTTTGTTAACCAGCTTTTTATGTGGTACTTTGTCAGATGCTTTCTTAAAATCCATATAGACAATATCCGTCAAATTCCCTTCATTGACCTTTTCTATTAGTTCATCAAAAAATCCAATTAGATTAGTCAAGCAGTGACTTCAGCTGCCCCTCAAACTCAGAAATCCTGAGCTTCAGCTAGAGCAGCTGGACTCACTTCCTATACACCTGGTCCCCCAAGTACCTGAACTGTCCTGAAGTTCCCACTTGATGTGGGAATTGCAAGCAACAGGTTTTCACTACCCATCTGAGACCTAAAAAAATTCTATTCAATCTTTTATAATCTAATTTTAATGAATTCTTCTAGATCTGCTCATGGTTAATACTCTTATTAATTCACTCGCTGTTATACTTATCCTGATTAAAATTATAATGATTAAACTAAACTATAAATGTAAGTGTTTTATTATCCATTTACTGTCAATTGTATAATAATTATGTTTAATTGTATGCAGGCGGTGGGCATTTGCTGGGGATTCACCGGTACCCCTAAAAAGAGACAGACTGAAACTGTGGTTGTTGGTTTAAGAGTTGCTTGTAATTTGTAACAGTGTAGATGCATGTGTGTGAAAAATGGCCCCAGTTATATCCTTCACCGACTGGTTTTCTGGGATGTAACATTAACCACTGTTCTATGTTTCTAACTTTTAACCAACTTCCTATCCTCACTGCCATACTGTCTTTTAATAATTCCTCCATGAATGTGAGCCTTACTGATAAGGCCAACATTTATTGTCCATCTTTAGTTGCCCTTGAGAAGGTGGTGGTGAGCCACCTTGAAATGCTGCAGTAGGATACTGACCTGCTGTGATGAAAGAGCGACTGATATACGCTCAATAATTTTCAGTAAGTTTACGACTTATGAACCTTAATTTTAGCAACAAGTCTCCTGTGGAACATCTATCAAACACCTTTTGAAAATCCACATAGACGACATTCCTTGCATTTCTTTCATCCATACTGTCTGTTGCAATAATTCATTTCAGCATTATTTTCTTTCTTTTCATGACTCTACCCATTTGCTTCATCTTAACAGATACTATATGTGGACGTCTATATCTGTGTGTGTGTGAGTACGGGCTTGTGTTACTGATGAGAGGGTGTTGCTGGCACTTTGTGTGTGGGAACAGGAAGTTACAAATGACAGAGTAAATGGGCTGGATTTAACATTGCCCCACCCACTCCCGCTGGCGTGTTTGAAGATGGGGGGCAGATTAAATCCAAAGGGCAGCTTGCCCATCACAGTTGTGGCAAAGGGATAAGAGGTGTGGGGAGGTAGGTGGCTTGCCCACCAATGGGCCAATTGAGGCCCTTAAATGTGCAACTAGTTTCCACTTAAGGGCTTCATCCTGCTGTCTCCAGGATCAGGAGAGGCCCCAACAAGCACCCAGCCCGGCAGGTTTCCCTGGTGGCTGGCAGTAGGGGTTTAGGGGTGGGTCACTCCTTAGCATGATCCCTGCGCTCATTAGAGGGCTCCCCACCCCACATCTCTCCCCGGTCTTTGGGCCCCGGCCCACCCATCTCCTTGCCCCCACTCACCAGGGCCAAGCTGGCAGGCTCTGATGAGACCCCCAACACTCACCTCGAAAGGACCAGCACAGCATGCCTGCTTATTGCCCGAGTGCCGTACCGGCTGTGGCCACTGCTCCTGACCAGAGCCCAGCAGCTCTCAAGCCGGGACTTCCTGTATCCAAGGAGCGGAAGTCCAGCCTCCAGTCTATTAAGAGCCAATCAAACATTAAATAGCTGCAGGGCAGCAGTCCTTCTCCTGGGCAGGCTCCCTCCCAATCTATTATCCAGTGGGTGTGGAGCAGAGACTCCCATACCCTGTTAAATCAAATGCAGTGAGTGGGCAAAGCTGTGGAAGATGGAGTTTAGTGTGAGATAATCCATTTTGGATCTGATAAGATGAGTCAGAATATTTTCTTAATGGCAGGAAACAAGAAACTGTGAAGGAACAGAGAGATTTGGGGATTCAAGAACAAAAATCATCAAAATCGTCCAGGTGTGCAATGTTGGGGTGTCACTGATCACTATTTGACTTTGTTCTTTATGCCAATTTTGTTCACAGGTGGAACTTCATCCGTACCTGACTCAGCCCGAACTGGTGGAATTCTGTGCATCCAGAGACATTGCACTGACAGCGTTTAGTCCACTTGGCTCACCAGGTCGTACTGTGTGAGTATAATGCCATAATGAGAAACTCTACTGCTGACACTGTCCTCTTTAACATTCCATTGCAGTTCTGAGATTTGATCTGTGATGACAGCACTGGAGGAAGTGAATCAGATCTGCTGTGATTTTCACAGAGGATAGTTCACAATATGTCATTGTAGAGTCATTGCAACACAGGAGGAGGCTATTAGGCCATTCAAGTCCATGTCGGCTTCTGTAGACTAATCTAATCATTTCCTGGTCCCGTAGCCCTCAAATGCCCATCCAATTTCCTTTTGAAAGCATTCATCGTCTCCACTTCCACCACCCTCATAAGCAGTGTGTTCAAGTTCATTACCACTGAACATAAGAAGAAAAGTCCTTGTGACCCTCCTTCATCTCTTGCCCAAAATCTTAAATCTGTGTCCCCTGATCCTTGTACTATTATCAAATGGGAACAACTTTTCTTTGTCCACCTCATCTAAACCTGTCATAATCTTGCATACCCTTATTGAATCTCCCCTCTATCTCTTTTGATCCAAGGAGAACAAGTCTAGCTTCTCTAGCCTAAACTTATAGCTAAAATTGCTCATCCCTGGAACCATTCTAATAATTCTCCTCTGCATCTTAAAGACTCTCGCATTCTTCCTAAAGAGTAGTAACCAGAACTAGATGCAATACTTTAGTTGTAGCCTAACCAGAGCTTAAGAACTGTAGAAAAGTTACGATGCAGACAGAGGCTATTCAGCCCATTTTGTCTGTGCTGGCCAAAAAGGAGAAAAAGAAACTAGACGCACATTTAAATCCCACTTTCCAGTAACTGGTCCGTAGCCTTGCAGGTTACAGCAGTTCAGAGGCAGATCCAGGTACCTTTTTAAATGAAAACAGAATTACCTGGAAAAACTCAGCAGGTCTGGCAGCATCGGCAGAGAAGAAAAGAGTTGACGTTTCGAGTCCTCATGACCCTTCGACAGAACATGAGGACTCGAAACGTCAACTCTTTTCTTCTCCGCCGATGCTGCCAGACCTGCTGAGTTTTTCCAGGTAATTCTGTTTTTGTTTTGGATTTCCAGCATCCGCAGTTTTTTTGTTTTTACCTTTTTAAATGACTTGAGCGTTTCAGCCTCTAACTTAGACAGTGAATTCCAGACTCCCACCACCCTCTGGGTGAAAAGATTTTTCCTCATGTCCTCTTTAATCCTTTTACCAATCACCTTAAATCTATGCCCCCTGGTAATTGACCCCTCAGCTAAGGGGAACAAGTCTTTACAGTCTACCCTATCTAGGCCCCTCATAATTTTGTTCACCTCAATTAGGCCATCCCTTAGCCTCCTCTGTTCTAAGGAAAACAACCCTAGCCTATCCAATCTCTCCTCATTGTTGCAATTTTCAAGCCCTGGCAACATTCTTGTATATCTCTCTGTGCTCTCTCCAGAACAATTATATTCTTTCTGTAATGTGGTGACCAGAACTCTACACAAAATTCCAGCTGTGGCCTAACCAGCGTTTTATACAGTTCCATCATTACATCCCTGTTTTTGTATTCAGTACCTCACCCAATAAAGGAAAGCATCCCATATGCTTTCTTGACCACCTTGTCCACCTGCCCTGCCACCTGCCCTGCCAACCCCTCTCAGTAACTTTCCGTTTATTGAGTATTCTCTTGCTTTGTTTGCCCTCCCCAAATGCATTATCTCACACTTTTCCAATTATATCCCATTTGCCACTTCACAGCCCATTCAACCAAACTATTGATATAATTGTGGAGTCAACAGCTATCCTCTTCACTATCAACTACACAGCCAATTTTTGTCATCAAATTTCCCAATTGAGCCTCCCATGTTTAAGTCTAAATCATTAATATATACAACAAACAGCAAGGGCCCCAACACTGAGCCCTGTGGAACCCACTGGGAACCGTTTTCCATTTGCAAAAAATATCCATCGACCACCTATCACTGAGCCAAATTTGGATCCAACCTGCTACCTTCCCCTGTATCCCATGGGATCTAATTTCCCTTTCCAGTCTGCCATGTGGGACCTTGTCAGATGCCTTACTGAAATCCATGTAGACCACATCCACAGCACCACCCTCATCAATCCTCCTTGCTATATGGTCAAAAAAATTTATTAAGTTAGTGAGACACGATCTTCTCCTAACAAATCCATGCTAACTATCCCTGATCAATCTATGCCTTTCTAAGTGCCAGTATATCCTGTCTCTCAGAATTGTCTCCAATAATTTGCCCACCACTGAAGTCAGACTGACCAGCCTATCCCTCGCACCCTTTTTAAATTATGGTACAACATTCGCAGACCTCCAATCCTCTGGTACCTCGCCTGTATCAAGTGAGGACTAGAAAATGATCCTCAGTGCATCCCCTATTTCCTTACTGGTTTCCTTCAACAGGCTGGGATATAATCCATCCGGCCCTGGTGATTTATCCATATTCAAGGATGTCAGTCCCTCCAGTACTTCCTCTCTCACTATGCTTATTGTATCTAATATTTCACACTCCTCCTCTTTAACTAGAATGTCTGCATCATCCCTCTCCTTAGTGAAGATGGAGACAAAGTAGTCATTGAGAACCCTGCCCGCATCTTCAACCCTCAAGTTACCATGTACATCTCTGATAGGCCCTACCCTTTCCTTAGTTATTCTCTTGCTCTTAATATACTGGTAAAACATTTTTGGGTTCTCTTTGATTTTACCTGCCAATATTTTTTCATATACTCTCTTGGTTTTCCTAAGTTCCATTTTTACTTCGCCCCTGTAATTTTCTATACTCCTCTAGAATTTCTACAGTATTAAGCTTTTTGTGACTGTCATAAGCTCTCTTTTTCTGCTTTATCTTACCCTGTATGCTTCTAGATAACCAGGGGGCCCTAGATTTGGCAGTACCACCATTTTTCTTTGTGGGGACATGTCTACATTGTACCTGTAGGATCTCAACTTTGCCTCCACTGATTTGACAGTTTGTCCTTCAAGTAGCTGTATCCAGTCCACTCTCGCCTGTTCACCTTTCAGCTTTGTAAAATTTGTCTTCCCCCAATTTAGAACTTTTACTCTATCTTTGTCCTTTTCCATGATGATATTAAATCTAACTATATTATGGTCACTATCTCCAAAATGTCCTCTAGTGTTACATCATCCACTTGCCCAGCTACATTTCCTAAGACAAAATCTAGAATTGCTCCCCTCTCATAGGGTTTGTTACGTGCTGGCTGAAAAAGTTCTCTTGAATGCAGTTTAAGAATTTTGTACCCTCTGTGCCCTTCACACTGGTCGTATCCCAATTGATATTAGGGTAGTTGAAGTCCCCAACGATCACTGCCCTATTGTTTTTGCGCTCTGAAATCTGTCTACATATTTGCTCTTCTAACTCACTTCCACTATTTGAGGGTCTATAGTACATTCCTAGCAGTGTGGCTGCCCCTTTTTTATTTCTGAGCTCCACCCATTTGGCCTCATTTGATGCTTCATTTAGTCAATCATCCCTCCTCACAGCTGTAATTGATTCTTTAACCAATAATGCCAAGTTTCCATTATAGCGATGATATTATGCTGCCATGTGTCTTTTTGTGCCCTCAGCTCATTGGCTTTATTTACTATGCTCCTTGCATTTACATATATACCTTTTAATACTGCCAAATTCCTGTGCTATACACTTTTTAACCTGTGCTGCTTCTGCCTTTCAGAGTCACTCACTAACTCTCATCTCCCTTTCCCTGCTCTCAATTTGCCCTCAGGTTCCCATCCCCCTGCCAATCTAGCTTAAACCACCACCCCTCTCCCCACCAACAGCACTAACAAATCTGCCTACGAGGATATTCGTCCCAGTCCTGTTCAGGTGTAGACCGTCAGACTTGTACAGGCCCCACCTTCCCTAGAACCGATTCCAATGCCTCAGAAATATGACGCCCTCTCTCCTACACCAGCTTTCCAGCCACGTGTTTATTTGCTCAATTCTCCTAATTCTATACTTGCTTGCACGTGGGACTGGCAGTAATACTGAGATTACTGCTTTCAAGATCCTGCTTTGTCCCCTTCCTGTCTGCCTTCAGGACCTCATCCTTTTCCTACCTAAGTCATTGGTACCAACATGGACCACAAGCTCTGGCTGATCACCCTCCCCCAGAAGAATGTCCTGCAGCTACTCGATGACGTCCTTGACCCTGACACCAAGGAGGCAACATACCATCCCGGAGTCACGGCTACGGCCACAGAAACTCCTGTCTGTTCCCTGAATAAATGAATCCCCTATTATTATTGCTCTTTCCCTCTTCTTTCTCCCCTCCTGTACAGCAGAGCTACCTATGGTGCCACAAACTTAGCTCTGATTGCATTCCTCCGAGGAACCAACGCTCTCACCAGTATCCAAAATGGAAAACCAATTGGTGAAGGGGACCCCAGGGGACTCCACTATCTGCCTAATTTTCTTGGACTGCCTGGCGGTTACCCATTCTCTTTCTGCCTCTAGGCTCCTAAGCTGTGATGTGACCACCTCTCTGAACATGCTATCCACGAGCTCTCAGCCTCGTGGATGTGCCACAGTGACTCCAGCTGCCGCTTGAGCTCCAAAATCTGGAGCTCAAGGTTCTGCGACTGGTGACACTTCTGCACATGTGGCTGTCTAGGACACTGGTAGTGTCCACAACCTCCCACATATTACAAGACACGCATTCCATGCGACCAAGCAGTCCTGCCATGGCTTCAATTTACTTTCCTTGCATTAACTTTATTTTACTTTGGTTTACTTATGCAACTTTATTTTACCTGGCCTTGATTTCACTTTATTTCCCTATTGCTTGCTTAAATGTTATTGGCCCACTTTTAAAAAGAATGTGTTTTTCTAATTCTCAGCTACTTGATGACACTCCCTAACAGCAGTTTCTTACCAGCCAATGAATTTATGTTTCTCCTGTGATGTTAGGTGCTGCTGACTGCTTGGCTTGGGTTCCTCCTTTCGCACTCTCCTCTAGGTGCTGCTGACTGCCTGTCCCAGGATCCTCCTCTCGGTGCTGCTGACTGCCTGGCTTGGGGTCCTCCTCTCTCACTCTCCTCTAGGTGATGCTGACTACCTGCCCCAAGGGGGTCCTCTTGCACTCTCTTCTCCTCTCCTCCCTTTATAAAGGATCAGCATAACTTCCCTGCTTTTGTACTCAATATCTTTATTTATGAAGCCCAAGCTCCCATATGTTTTGATGTTTTGAGTCTGTATGACTCATGAGTCATACAGATTCAAAATGTCAACTCTGTTTCTCTCTCCACAGGTACTGACAGACATGCTGAGTTTTTCCAGCATTTGTTCCTATACTATTTTAAAACTTGGAACAGAATAAACCTTAACCATTTACTACTGTTACTTCATTAGCACGAGCAGAGAGGCGGTCAGGAATCTGAAAACAGCGCGAGTGGAGAGGCAGTCGGGAGATTGAAAACAGCGTGAGAGGAGAGGTGGGCGGGAGATTGAAAACAGCGTGAGTGGAGGTTGGGAGATTGAAAACTGTGAGTGGAGAAGAGGTCGGGAGATTGAAAACAGCGCGAGTGGAGGTCGGGAGATTGAAAACAGTGTGAGTGGAGAGGAGGTCGGGAGATTGAAAACAGCGTGAGTGGAGAAGAGGTCGGGAGATTGAAAACAGTGCGAGAGGAGAGGAGGTCGGGAGATTGAAAACAGCGTGAGTGTAGAGGAGGTCAGGAGATTGAAAACAGCGTGAGTGGAGGTCAGGAGACTGAAAACAGCGTGAGTGGAGAAGTGGGCGGGAGATTGAAAACAGCGCGAGTGGAGGTCGGGAGATTGAAAACAGTGTGAGTGGAGAGGTGGGCGGGAGATTGAAAACAGTGCGAGTGGAGAGGAGGTCAGGAGACTGAAAACAGCGTGAGTGGAGAAGTGGGCGGGAGATTGAAAACAGCGTGAGTGGAGAGGAGGTCAGGAGATTGAAAACAGCGCGAGTGGAGAAGTGGGCGGGAGATTGAAAACAGCGCGAGTGGAGAGGAGGTCGGGAGATTGAAAATAGCGTGAGTGGAGGTCGGGAGATTGAAAACAGTGTGAGTGGAGAGGAGGTCGGGAGATTGAAAACAGCGTGAGTGGAGAAGAGGTTGGGAGATTGAAAACAGTGTGAGTGGAGAGGAGGTCGGGAGATTGAAAACAGCGCGAGTGGAGAGGAGGTCGGGAGATTGAAAACAGCGCGAGTGGAGAGGAGGTCGGGAGATTGAAAACAGCGCGAGTGGAGAGGAGGTCGGGAGATTGAAAACAGCGCGAGTGGAGAGGAGGTCGGGAGATTGAAAACAGCGCGAGTGGAGAGGAGGTCGGGAGATTGAAAACAGCGCGAGTGGAGAGGAGGTCGGGAGATTGAAAACAGCGCGAGTGGAGAGGAGGTCGGGAGATTGAAAACAGCGCGAGTGGAGGTTGGGAGATTGAAAATAGCGTGAGTGGAGGTTGGGAGATTGAAAACAGTGTGAGTGGAGAGATGGGCGGGAGATTGAAAATGGCGTGGGAAAACAAATAGTGCGCCGCAGCAAAGAAGCAGTTTGGTTGACGAAGAAGCTAGCTGTTTGGTGAGTACCTAGTAAATAGTTAAGGTTTATTCCACTCCTATGTTTGAAAATAGTATCGGAACAAACCTTTGTAAGTTGATTTGCCGGTAAGTGCTTACTGTTAGGCTCAGTGTTTTAATAGCCAGCATAGGACACGGGAGTTAAGGTAGATCTATAAATAAAAATGAACTAAAACTTTAAAATTAAAATAAAATAATTAAAATAAACGCCTAAAACACACAACTCTTTGGTTTAGAAATGTATAACTTTTAGTTGTCAGTGATACTAGCATTTAATAAGCACAGTAAATTGTAACATATATAAGAATTACTCTAAAGTTAATTAAGTAAGTTATTAAATTAAAAATTAACTAAATAACACAAGTAACAATGGCAGGACAGGTGTTATGTTGCAGCTGTGAAATGTGGGAGCTTTTGGACACCAAGGTGATGGAGCAAAAACACGTCTGCAGAAAGTGTAAGCAGCCAGAGGAATTCCAGATCACGATTATTGATCTGGAAGCCGAACTTCAGACACTGCACAGCATAAGGGAGGGGAGAAATACCTGGACACTTTGTTCCAGGAGACAGTCACACCTCTTAGAATAGGGTTGTCTGCTTTGGTCAGTGGTGAGGAACAGGAGGATGTGACCATGAGTGAGGCAAGTAAAGTGACCAAGCAAATAGTACTGGAGGAGCCTTAGACTTTGCACTTGTCAAACAAGTTTGAGGTGCTCACGACCTATGTGGACAAAAGCGAGGTGTGCAGGGTAGATGATCAGACTGACCATGGTACAGGAGGTGCAAACAGAAATGTAGTGGTAGTATGGGATAGTATAGTGAGGGGGATTGACACGGTTCTCTGCAGTAAAGAGCGAGAGTCCAGAAGCCCATGTTGCCTGCCTGGTGCCAGGGTTCGGGACATCTGCTCAGGTCTGGAGTAGGACTTGCAGTGGGAGGGGGAGAATCCAGTTCCGGTGGTCCATGTAGGTACCAATGACTTAACAGGACAAAGAAAAAGGTTCTGCATAGTCAGTATGAGGAGCTAGATACCAAATTAAGAAGCAGAACCTCAAAAGTGGTAATCGCTGATCTCTTGAGCCGCGTACAAATTGGCATAGGGCAAATAAGATTGGAGATGAATGCGTGGCTCAAAGACTGGAGTGGGAGAAGTGGGTTCTGGTTCGTGGGACACTGGCACTAGCACTGGGGAAAGTGGGGGCTGTACTGTTGGGCGGTTTACACCTGAACCGTGCTGGGACCAGTGTTCTTGCAGAATTGCATAATGAGGGAAGTAGAGAGGGCTTTAAACTAAATAGTGGGGGCAAGGGATCAAATGTGGGAAGATGTCATATATCGAAGGGTAGGGGCAAGGTAGAGAGGAAGATATTAATTTGGGAAATGATAAACAGACCATGACAGGAAGGGATAGAGAGTACAAGTCCAAGCATATACCAATAGATAAGGCTAGAGGTTAAAAAAATAATAAAAGGACAAATAAAGAGATAAATAAGTACGATCTAATAGCCATTACAGAGATATAGCTACAGGATAGGATAGATTGAGAGACCTGAACATTGAAGGATACGTGCCTTTTAGGAATGTTGGGAAGTTAGGAAAAGATGGAGGTGTAACTGTGTTAATTAAAGACAACATTAACACAATAGAGAGGGATGACCTAAGTTCAGGAAACGAGGATATAGAAGAGGTTTGAATAGTGATGAGGAATGATAAAAACAAAAAGTTTCTTGTGGGAGTGGTGCACAGGCCTCCATGGTATCAAAGAAGAACGTATGAATTAGGAGCAGAAGTAGGCCATTCAGCTCCCGAGCCTGCTCTGCCATTCAATAAGATCATAGCTGATCTGTTTGTTTTGAATTTCACATTATCATCTACATCTGATAACCTTTGACGAAGGCAGACTTCGATAACAAAGTCCATCATTGCTTCCAATGTGCCAGTTCAGCCTTCAGCCAACTGAGGAAAAAAGAGTATTTGAGGACCAGGATCTTAGAGAAATAGCTTGTTAGAAAGGCTATGGTGGGGGGGTGGGGAGATAACATGGGTGGGTGGGGGGGGGATTTTAATCTATACATAGACTGGAACAACCAGATGAGCAAAGGGAGCATAGATGACGAATAATAGAATGTTTTCAGATTTCTTCAATCAGCACATTCTGGAGCCAACCTGGGAGCAGGCTACACTAGACCTGGTATTGTGCAAAGAGACAAGATTAATTAATGACCTCATAGTGAACAGGTCCCTAGGTAGCAGTGATCATAATATTTAATTTTACATTCCGTTTGTGGGAGAGAAGACTGAGTCTAAGACTAATATTTTAAACTTATATAAGGGCAATTTTGAGGGTATGATAGGCCAATAGAGATGCAGTGGCAGACATTTAAGAGGAGATTTCAGAATACATACAATAGATATATTACAACAAAGAAAAATTCCAAGGGGAGGATAACATCCAAGGTTAACTAAAACTGTTAAATATATTATCAAACTTAAAGAAAAAGCTTATAATTGTGCCAAGATGGGTAGCAAGTCAGAAGATTGGACAGCATATAAAAAACAGCAAAGAGTGACTAAAGGATTAATAAATTGGGAAAAATTAGAGTATGAGAGAAAGCTAGCTAGAAATATAAAGCCAAATAGTAAGAGTTTCTATAGGTATTTAAAAAAGAAAAGAGTTAACAAAGTGAGCGTTGGCCTAATAGAAATTAAGTCTGGGGAATTAATAATGGAAAGTAAGGAGATGACTGATGAATAGGTTTTTGCATCAGTCTTCACTACAGAGGATACAAATAACATCCCAGAAATAGCTGCAAATCAGGAAATGGAAGGGAGGGAGAAAGTCAAGAAAATTACAATCTCCAGGGAAGTGGTACTTAGTAAATTGTTGGAACTGCAGACTGACAAGTTCCCGGTTTCCGGTTGGCTTTCATCTTAGGGTCTTAACAGAAGTGACCAGTGAGATGGTTGATGAGTTGGTTTTAATTTTCCAAAATCCCCTGGATTTGGGGAAGATTCAGTTAGATTGGGAAATAGCTAATGTAGCTCCTTTATTCAAAAAGGGAGGGAGACAGAAAGCAGGAAACTATAGCCCAATTAGCTTAACATCTGTCATAGGGAAAATGTTAGAAGTTCTTATTAACGACATTATAACAGGGCACTTCGATAAGTTCAGGCAGAGTCAACATGGCTTTGTGAAAGGGAAATCATGTTTAACCAGTTTATTGGAGTTCTTTGAAGAAGTAACAGGTGTTGTGGATAAAGGGGAACCGGTCATTGTACTGTACTTAGATTTTCGGAAGGCATTTGATAAGATGCCTCATCAAAGGTTTTTGCAGAAAATAAAAGCTCACGGTGTAGGGGGTAACATATCAGCATGGATAGAAAAATAGCTAGCTAACAGGAAACAGTAGGCATAAATGGCTCATTTTCTGGTTGGCAGGATATAACGAGTGGTGTGCCACAGTGATCAGTGCTGGGGCCTCAACTCTTTACAATTTATATAAATGATTTGGACGGAGGGACCTATAGTATGGTCGCTAAATTTGCTGATGACACAAGAATAGGTAGGAAAGTAAGTTGTGAAGTGGACGTAAGGAAGCTACAAAAGGATATAGATCGGTTAGGTGAGCAGGCAAAGATCTGGAAAATGGAGTACAATGTAGGAAAATGTGAGGTGGTCTGTTTTGGCAGGACGAATAAAAAAGTGCCATATCATCTAAACTGTGAGAAATTGTACATCTCTGAGATGCAGAGGGTGTCCTGGTGCATGAATTGCAAAAGGATATTATGCCGGTGCTTCACGTAATTAGCAAAGCTAATCGAATGTTATCGTTTATTTGCAAGGGGAATTGAATACAAGAGTAGGGAGGTTATGCTTCAGTTATACTGAGTGTTGGTGAGGCCACATCTGGAGTATTGTGTACAGTATTGGTCGCCTTATTTAAGGAAAGATGTAAATGCATTAGAAGCAGTTCAGAGAAGGTTTACTAGGTTATTGGGCAGGTTGTCTTATGATGAATGGATGGACAAGCTAGGCTTGTAACCGCTCAAGTTTAGAAGAATAAGAAGCAACTTGATTGAAACATATGACTGCCCTTGACATCAAGGCTGCATTTGACCAAGTGTGACATCAAGGAGCCCTAGCAAAACTGAAGTCAATGGGAATCAGGGGACAAACTCTCCACTGTTTGAAGTCATACCTAGCACAAAGAAATTTGGCTGTGCTTGTTGGAGGTCAGTTATCTCAGCTCCAGGAAATCACTGCAGCAGTTCCTCAGGGTAGTGTCCTCAGCCCAACCATTTTCAGCTGCTTCATCAATGACCTTCCTTCCATCATAAGGTCAGAAATGGGGATGTTCGCTGATGACTGCACAATGTTCAGCACCATTTGTGACTCCACAGATACTGAAGCAGTCCCTGTCCAAATGTAGCAAGACCTGGACGATATTCAGGCTTGGGCTGACAAGTGACAACTAACTTTCACGCCACACAAGTGCTAGGCAGTGACCATCTCCAACAAGAGAGAATTTGACCATCACCCCTTGATGTTCAGTGGCATTACCATCACTGAATCCCCCAGTATCAATATCCTGGGGGTTACCATTGACAAGAAACTGAACTGGACCAACAATATAAATACTGTGGCTACAAGAGCAGGTCAGAGGCTAGGAACCGTGCGATGGGTAACTCACCTCCTGACTCCCCAAAATCTGTCCACAATCTACAAGGCACAAGTCAGGAGTGTGATGGAATACTCCCCACTTGCCTGGATGAGTGCAGCTCCAACAACACCCAAGAAGCTTGACACCATTCAGGACAAAGCAGCCCACTTGATTGGTACCACATTCACAAACATTCACTCCCTCCACCACCGACACACATTTGCAGCAGTGTGTACCATCCTACAAGATGCACTGCAGAAACTCACCAAGGCTCCTTAGGCAGCAGCTTCCAAACCATGACCACCACCATCTAGAAGGACAAGGACAGCAGATAGATGGGAACACCACCACCTGGAAGTTCCCTCCAAGTCGCTCACCATCCTGACTTGGAAATATATCGCTGCTTCTTCACTGTCGCTGGGTCAAAATTCTGGAACTCCCTTTCTAACAGCACTGGGTGTACACCACATGGACTGCAGCGATTCAAGAAGGCAGCTCACTACCACCTTCTCAAGGGCAATTAGGGATGGGCAATAAATACTGACCCAGCCAGTGATGCCACATCCTGTAAATGAATAACAAATAAAGATCCTGATGGGAATTGAGAGGGTGGATGTGGAGAGGATGTTTCCTCTAATGGGAGTATCTAGAACTTGGGGTCACTGTTTCAAAATAAGGGGTCGCCCATTAAGGACAGATGAGGAAATGTTTTTTTTCTGAGGGTTGTGGAAATTTGGAACTCCCTTCCTCAAAAGGTGGTTGAGGCAGAGTCCTTGGATATCTTTAAGGCAGAGGTGGAGAGATTCCTGATAACCTTTCACCCCCTTGCTTATTAGAGATAGGCAGGAATATGAAGTTGGGGTTAAAATCAGATCAGCCATGATCTTATTGAATAGCGGAGCAAGCTCAAGGGGTCTAGTAGCCTACTCCTCCTAATTTGTATGCTTGTATCAAGAAATTCAATTATATTAGTTGAAGGTAATCTGCCTTTTTAAAATCCCTGCTGGTTCTGCATAATTAACTGAAACCTCTGCAAGTGCCTGCTGATATTTATTTCCCCTGATGATTGTTTCCAACACCACCTTACCCACCGCTGATATTAAATTGACTGGCTTGCAGTTGCCAAGAATGCCCTTAATCTCTTTCTGGAGTAAAGGTGACACATTATCTACTCTCCATCCCCTGGCATCTCCTACGTATCTAGGGAAATTTGGAAGTTTATAGCACACCCTTCCGCTATCTCCACTCAGATTTCATTTAGCAGCCCGGGATGCAAGTTATCCAGACCAGGCAACTTATCCACACTAAGCATAGCCAGTCTTTCCAGTACATCCTTCCTATCAATTTTCACCCCATCAGTTACCTCTACCATCTCCACTCCTACCAATATTTTGATAGCATCACCTTACTTAGTAAACACTAATACAATTAAGTATTCTAGCCTTGCCCTGAGCCTCTAAGCATATAAACCCCTCATAGCCCCTAATAGGACCCATCCAGACTCTAACTACCCACTTACTATTTACATGCCAGTAAAACATTTTTGAATTCCCTCTTTTATATGTTAACTGCCATTCTCTACTCACATTGCTACAATTTCCATCGAGACTGTTAACTTTAAAAAAAGAAATTTGAACTTCCAGTTAATAGCCGAAAGGATGAAATGGCAAGATTTTGCATTTTGAGACTTCTACCATAACAAACAAACTAAAAGCACTTTGACGAAACACTACTTATGTAGGCAGCTTATACTTTAAACTATAGAAAAGAACATCTTTCAGTTTTAACACAACTGACAAACCTACTTCATGGGCATACTTTACATTGTTTTTAAGTAGACATTGAATTTTCCTGGAACCAGTCCAAAGTGAATCTTAGCTCCCAAGGATAAACTTAAATTCATTTCCTTTCCCAGCCTGGTAACTTATAACCTGTTACAGACAGGGAGAGATGATAGTGGGATAACATTTCCCCTTTTCACTCACCTCTTGGTTGTTTGCAACAAGATGTATATTTAGAGGGAGTGTTTTAAACCCTTTGAGTGTGTTAAGTTTTAATTATAGACATGAAACAGGATTTCTGGAAAGTTTGAATCAAAAGAAAAGTTAAATGTGGCAAAAGCACTCGCTCCCTCAAACATGCAGATACACACCAAGTGGAGACTTATTCTAGATTCAAAGCATGCACTTAAGTTGTTCACAGAATAACAAGAAGTAAATCATGTATTTAAATTAGTCCCTTAAGATGCAAACGTTGCACACCTAATAGTTTTTTTATTCATGGTTCTTTAAAGATAAAAATGTAGGTTGAAAGCTTCTGGGATCCACATGGAGTTGTGGTCGGGCTTCTTTAGAGATGAATCTTTGTAAGTGAAAGCAAATCTCTCTGCCTGTGTTGACTAGTTGTATTAAACAGGGTTACTTTCTCCTTATTTGAGGATAGTTTCTCATGTGCGCTGGTGATCTCTAGACTGACCTGTCTCTGGCCTGTCCTTTGATTAATAAGATGTGTTAGCTGAAGTCAGTTTCAATCATGTGACCACATGCTCAATACTTTCATTGTCCACACAAGTTATTCAAACTTAGAAGCCATTGCTACACAATGGGGGATGAATGGTGGCCATTCACACCTGTTTGTGATAAACTGGCTTCTTCATATCTCTCTTTGTTAAGTTTCAAGTTTGTAGATACTGAGTGTGGGGTGACCATTGAATTTAAGTTTTGGGAAATATCCAGACAATAGGAGCTAGACATTCCACAAGTGATTTCGTATCCAGAATACCTTTTCAAAGGAGAGGACTTCACCCACAGGCATTTACGTTTTAATGGTTGTTCAGAGGCATGAGTTAGTTCTTGTATACACAAGTCAGGTCAGCTGACCTTCAGCCATCTTTGCAAACCATATGGTTCATTTTAAAAGGCAAAAGTTAATTTCATAGAGTCCAATTGAATTAAGTTCATATTTTAAGAACTTATTTATCTTTACTGGCATTACAAACCCCAGAACTTTCCTTCAGGGTGAGGAGTTTCCCTGAGATTCTTTCACTAGCTAAGGCTAGACAAATCTTCCCACCTCATTCTAAATCCTCATGAATTTGCTCTTTTTAATCAGAGTGTGAGCTCGTACCTACATTCCTGTGCAGTGAACCATTGAGATGTTCAGCCTATAGCTGCTGTCTGTCTGTCTCTCTCTCTCTCAGACCTTGACAGGCTAGCTGTGTATTTGAGAGTTTCATCTATATATCTAGAACCCCTCCCCTCTCAAAGCCCATTTCCATGGCAACATGAATCACATGGGCTTTGTAGAAATGCTGATTAGCTATTCTTCTAACCCAAATTCTTTTCTATCTTGAAATTAAATAGGCAGTTTAAAGCATAACTGTTTACAGCCTGACATTCTCAACACCACTTGAAACTTTGGAGACTTGCAGTCTAACTATTGTAAAACACATGCTGCTGCCATTGTCTCCAAGTGTGTTCGCCTTACACATTCTTCCCAGCAAAACAATCTGGGCCTCCCTTCAATCATTAACAGCCACGTCACTCAAACCTGTTGTCGGGTGAACTTCAGAACCGGTCACATGAGCCCCTTCATTTTACTCTAAATTTAAAGACACAGTCTCAAAACACAATCTCATAAACCTCGTATTTGTGACACCTCCCTCCTAAGAGATGAAAAGTCATCACAGTAATGATGAGTTTTCAAGAAACACCTGTCAAAAGATAGCAACTCTAAACATTCTACACATTTTAACAACTAACTTGTTACGTATAGTACAAGTGATATTCCCCTGTGCCCCCCACCCAACCACCACCACCACCCTCACCCCCTTTCCCTGTGCTGTTACATTTTACCATTAAACATTCCTCCTTGGCAGCATCATGGAGTTTAACATGTCAACCAAATGCATGTAACAGCTAAGAATTCAAACCCTGTTACCATAGGCACTTAAAATTCTTTCTCTTATAAATGAGAATTTGTTTTGCTGCTAATGGCTTCAAGCTCACATTTTTGCTTTGCTCCATCTCTTTACAATTCAAGTTGCTTAATTTGTAACTGCATTTAGTCAACTCAATCTGTGTTTTTTCTGGAGTACTTTTCTCTTCCTCCCCCCAGGTTCAGGCACTGAGCCAATATTTCAGTTATCCTGCCTACTTAGCACCTAGTTTTAAATCAATTCCTAACTCCTCTCGTATTGCCTTCAAGTTCACCTTGGTTAACTGTTGGAAGGCACTCAGTCCTCTTTCTCGAGGGAAGCTTCAGCAATGCATACAGCCATTTTAATTTTCAATGAATACTGCAAAAGAAATCTTATTTGTTTACACTTTGACCAAACCCAGTGTCCTCATCTCATCCTGTGGATTCAAAATCCTGCAAAAGCCCCCAATTTGTTACAATCTCTGTAGAGATGTTAACTTTAAAAAAAATAAATTAGAGCTTCCAGTTAATAGCTGAAAGGATGACAGGACAAGATTTCACATTTTGTTACTGTATAAGTGGGAGGCAGTATTGTCACTGGGCTAGTAATCCAGAGGCCCAGGCAAATGCTTTGGAGACACAGGTTCAAATCCCACCATGGCAGCTGGTGGAATGTAAATTTGATTAATAAATCTGGAATTAAAAGCTAGTCTCAATAATGTTGACCATGAATTAGCAATCAACTGTTGTAAAAACCCATCTGGTTCACTAATGACCTTTAGGGAAGGAAATCTGCTGTCCTTACCTAGTCTGCCCTACATGTGACTCCAGACCCACAGCAATGTAGTTGACTCATAAATTCCCTCTAAAATAGCCTTGTGAGCCACTCAGTTGTATCAAACTGCTATGAAGTCTATAAGGAATGAAACTGGACGAACTATCCAGCATTGACCTAGGCACTGGAAAGTGCAACGGGAGAGGAGGGAGGCGATGGCATAGTGGTGTTATTGCTGGGCTAGTAATCCAGAGACCCAAGATTTACCTGGGGACCCAGGTTTGAATCCCGCCATGGCCGATGGTGGAATTTGAATTCAATAAAAATCTGGAATTAAAAGTCTAATGATGACTGTGAAACCATTGCCAATTGTTGTAAAAACTCATCTGGTTCACTAATGCCCTTTAGAAAGAAAATCTGTTATCCTTACCTGATCTGCTCTACACGTCAATCCAGACACACAGCAATGTGGTTGACTCTGAAATGAGCGTGCAAGCCATTCAGTTGTAACAAACCACTACAAGGTCACCAAAAAGGAATGAAACCAGACAGACCAACTGGCATCAACTTAGGCACCAGAAACAGCAACAGTAATCTCACCCCTGTCGACCCTGCAAAGTCCTCCTAACTAACATCTGGGGGCTAGTGCCAAAATTGAGAGAGCTGTCTCACAGACTAGTCAAGCCTGTGATAGTCATCCTCACAAAATCATACCTTACAGATAATGTCCCTGACACTACTGTCACCATCCCTAAGTATGTCCTGTCCCACCGGCAGGACAGGCCCAGCAGAGCTGGCGGCACAGTGGTATATTGTCAGGAGGGAGTTGCCCTGGGAGTCCTCAACATCAAATCTGGCCCCATGAAGTCTCACAGGTCAAGGAAACCTCCTGCTGATGGGCTGATGAGGTCCCCAGCATCCCAGATGCCAGTCTTCAGCCAATTCGATTCACTCCATATATCAAGAAACAGCTGAAGGCACTGGATAGGGCAAAGGCCATGGGCCCTGACAATATCGCAGCAATAGTATTGAAGACTTGTGCTCCAGAACTTGCTGTGCCCCTAGCCAAGTTGTTCCAGTGCAGCTACAACACTGGCATCTAACTGGCTATGTGGAAAATTGTCCAGGTATGTCCTGCACACAAAAAGCAGGTCAAATCCAACCCAGCCAATTACCACCCCATCCGTCTACTCTCCGTCATCAGCAAAATAATCGAAGGGGTCATCAACAGTGCTGTCATAACCATAATAGCAAACATAATCATCTCGTAAATCCCATACTTGTAACAATATTCCCTCTTTGCCAGTATTTTCTTCTTCACTTCCCTTCTTAACTTATTGTATTTGGCCTACTTCTTGTTTGAACAATTCACCTGACGTGTCATACACCGTTTTTGTTTCATTATATTCTCTATCCCTTACATCTTCCAAGGAGCCCTGGCTTTGCAGTCCTTACCTTCCACCCTTGTTGGAATGTACCTGAAACATCATCTTAAAGATCACTCGTCGTCCTATTACAGTTTTTCAGGTCAGTCTTTAGTTCAATTTTCCCCTGGCTTGACCCCCTCCTGTCCCACTGAAGTTAGCCCTTTGCCAGTTTAGAAGTTCTACTGTAGATTGTTCCTTGCTTTTCTCCATTACTAATTAAACCTTATGATATGATGATCACTCATTGGGAAAATATTGCAGTCTATTATAAAGGATGTAATAGCAGAGCATTTAGAATTACATAATCTAATCAAGCAGAGTCAACATGGCTTCATGAAGGGGAAATCATGCCTGTCAAATTTATTAGAATTCTTTGAGGAGGTAACAAGCTGGATAGATAAAGGGGAACCAGTAGATGTAATATATTTGGAATTCCATAAGGTGTTTGATAAGGCATCGCACATAAGGCTACATAATAAGATAAGAGCCCATGATGTTTTGGTAATATATTAGCATGGATAGAGGATTGGCTAACTAATAGGCAACAGAGTGGGATACAGGGGGCATTTTCAGGATGGCAACCTGTAACTAGTGGAGTACCACAGGGATCAGTGCTGGGGCCACAATTATTTACAATTTATATTAATGACTTGGATGAAGGAAATGAATGTACTATTGCCAAGTTTGTGCTATGACACAAAAATAGGTGGGAAGGCAAGTGATGAAGATGACACAAAGTCTACAGAGGGATATAGACAGGTTAAGTGAGTGGGCAAAAATGTGGCAGATGGAATATAATGTGGGAAAGTGTGAGGTTACGCACTTTGGCAGGAAGAATAGAGGAGCTGAATATTATTTAAGCGGAGAAAGACTGAAGAAAGCTGCAGCATAGAGGGATTTGGAGTCCTCGTGCATGAATCCCAAAAAGCTAGCATACAAGTTCAGCGGGTAATAGTTAAGGCAAATGAAATCAAAACCAGAAAATGCTTAAAAATCTCAGCACGTATAAGCATCTGTGGAGAGAAAGACAAAGTTAATGTTTTGAGTCTGTATGACTTCTTCAGAGCTAAAGAAGAGTCTTACAGACTTGAAATGTTAACTCTGTCTTTCTCTCCACAGATGCTGTTAGACCTGCTGAGTTTTTCCAGCATTTTCTGTTTTTGTTACAGATTTCCAGCATCCGTAGTATTTTGCTTTTATCTTAAGGCAAATGGAATGTTGGCCTTTATTTCAAAGGGAATGGAGTATAAAAATGGAGAAGTCTTGCTAAAACTATACAAGACACTAGTTAGACCACACCTAGAATACTGTGAACAGTTTTGGTCCCCTTATCTAAGGAAAGATACACTGGCATTGGAGGCAGTCCAGAGAAGGTTCACTCAGGTAATCCCGGGGATGGAGGGATTTTCTTATGAGGAGAGGTTGAGTAGGTTGGGCCAGTACTCATTGGAGCTTAGAAGAATGAAAGGTGACCTTACTGAAACACATAGGGGAGCATTTTCTCCCTGTTGTGGGGGGGTGCTGGGAGGGTGGGTGCACAGCCAATCACCGCCCGCGATCGGCTGCGCGCCGCCATTTTTTGTGGACGGGCCAATTAAGGCCCACTCAGCGTGACACGCTCCCTGTGCGGGCGGGAGGAGGAGGCTGAGTCAGGGCCTGTGCCCTTTCGCACATGTGTGCAAAAGAGCTCAGGAACCTCCCTGAATCACAGATCTGCCTTAGGGAAATCAGTTTGATTTTTAAAAATTTAAGTAAAGAAAGAAAAAAACGTTTAAGACATAGACCCTCATGTGACAGTGTCACATGAGCTGGGATATGTCTGTGAATTTTATTGAAAATTTTTATTGAAGTTTAAAAACCTTCATGAAACCTCATCCCACCCGTGGATGAGGTGCCATGATAAATATGACGGCTGCCTGGGCTCTTCGCCTGCCCACCAACCTTAATGTTGGACGGGCAGCTCAGTTACGTGTTTTAATTGATACTTAAATGGCTTTAATAGGCCTTTGACAGGTCGGCGGGCATGCAACCGACTCCAGTGTGTGCCAGCCAAACTGAAGATCTGAGTGACGCACGCCTGACGTCACTGCGCATCATTTTACGCATCAGCGAGCGGGACCCACCCCCGCACACCGATCGAAGATTCTGGCATAAGATTCTTAGGGTGCTTGAGGGGGTAGATGCTGAGAGGTTGTTTCCACTTGTGGGAGAGTCTAGGACCAGTGGGTATAATCTCAGAGTAAGGGGGCGCCCATTTAAAACAGATGAGCAATTTCTTCTCTGAGGGTAGTCAATTTGTGGAATTCTTTACCACAGAGGGCTGTAGAGACTGGGTCATTAAGTATATTCAAGGCTGAGATAAACAGATTAATCAGTAAGGGAATCAAGGGTTATGGAGAAAAGGCAGGAAAGTGGAGCTGAGGATTCTCAGATCAGCCATGATCTCATTGAATGGCGGAGCAGACTCGATGGGCTGAATAGCCTACTTCTGCCTCTGCGTCTTATGGTCTCTTTACCAAGCCTTCTCCCACATATACTTGGTTCACTTGGGCCAACCTCCTTCCTCAGCACCAGATCCGGCAATGATTCCCTCCTCGTTGGACCGAGAACACACTGGTCAAAGAAGTTCTCCTGAACGCATTTCGGATATTCCTCCTCTCCCGCCCACCCCACCCCCCCATCATCTTACCCTTTACACTAACATTGTGCTAATTGATATTTGGGTACTTGAGGCCTCCAATATCACCACTCTCTAGTTCTTGTATATCTCTGTTAGATCTCTGTCAACTCCCTGCAAATTTGCTCCCCCATCTTTCACTATTTGGATACACTACAGAATACGCCAATTAGTGTGATCATCCCCATTTTAATCTCAACTCTAATCAAATGGATTCTGTCTTTATCCCCTCAAGTACATCCTCTCTTTTGAACACTACAATGTCTTCCCTAAACAGTGCCACCACCTGCCTCCTTTTTTTTCTTTCCCTATCATTTTTGAACTCTTTGTATCTTTGAATGTTAAGCATCCAGTCCTCACCATTTTTAAGTCATGTTTCAGTCACTGCTGCTATATCATATTCCCACATAGATATTTGTGCTTGTAGCTTACTAAGTCATTTATCACACTTGCATATATGCTTTGTAACCCTGTATTCCTTGTAGTCCTTCTTAATACGCTTCTATCTAATATACATCTACTTATTTCTGTAGTTTTATCCAACAATCACTCCTTTACACGTTATTCCTCTTTTCTACTTATATATCCTGGTGCTCATTCCCCTGCCAATTCCAAGTCCAACCATACTCGCCATGAGCACATTGGTCCCAGTCCTTTTGAGGTACAATCCATCCTTTTTGAATAGGTGCCTCCTGCCCCAGAACTAATCCCAATGCAGTTCTGGTTGCCATATTATAAAAAATATTGAGGCACTGGAGGGGTGTGGACAAGATTTACAAGGATGTTACGAGAAATGCATAGTTCTGCAAATCAGGAAAGCATTGACAGGCTTGATCTCCTCTGTTGACAAGAGAAGGCTGAGGGGTGACCTAATAGAGGTCTTTAAATTTATAAAAGATTTTGATAGCATGGACACAAATGCTGTTCCCCGCAAGGAAAAGCATTCTAACTATCTCACTAATATGAGGTAGTCACCAAGAAATCCAATAAGGAATTCAGAAGAAACTTCTTTATCCAAAGAGTGGCGACAACGTGGAACCCTCTACCACAGAGTATGTTAAAGTGAATAGCAGAAGATAATGGAGGTTATGATAATAGATTTATATGAGGTAAGATGGGAGGTGGCTGAAGCAGAATTTAAATGCTGACATGAACTGATTGGGCTGAATGGTCTGCTTCCGTGCTGTAATTCTACGTAAGGCCAAGAATTTGAAACCCTCCTGCACTATGCCTCGAGCCACGCATTAGAACACCCTATCTTCCTATTTCTACTGTCCCATGTGGCATTAGCTCCTGACAGTCTGACCGTAGAACCTCAATACCTGTTTTAACTACGTAGTTGGTACCAATGTGCAGCACAACATCTGTCTCACTCACTTCCCCCTGCAAAATATTCTCTTCATGATGTCTCCTTTATCTTGGCACCAGAGACACAACACGCCATGTGAGAAAGATGATGGCGCTAACAGAAATGTCTATCTGTTCCACTAACTCTGGAATTTTCTAGAACAGTTGCATTTCTACACCTTGCTGCTCCCCCCTTTGCATTCCCTTGCCCATTGGTGCCATGTTCTGAACTGCACTCCTTCAAGATGTTGTCATTTGCTCCAGTCTCCAATGCTGAGTACTGGTTTGAGAGTACAAAGGAATATTGATAGATTCAGTGAGTGGCAAAAACTTGGCGGATGGAGTATAATGTGGGAAAATGTGAACTTTGTCCATTTTGGCAGAAAGAATAGAAAGCAATATATTGTTTAAATGAGAAAGATTGCAGAACTCTGAGGTACAGAGGGATCTGGGTGTCCTGGTACATGACTCACAAAAAGTTAGTATGAAGGTACAGCAAGTGATTAGGAAAGGAAATGGAATGTAGGCATTTATTGCAAGGGGAATGGACTTTAGAAGTAGGGAAGTTTTGTAACAGCTGTATAGGGCATTGGTGAGACTACACCTGGAGTACTGTGGGCAGTTTTGGTCCCCTTATGGATACTATTGCATTATAAGCAGTTCAGAGAAGGTTCACTTGGCTGATTCCTGGAATGAAGGGGTTATCTTATGAGGAAAGATTGGACAGGTTCACCATGTAAGCATTGGAGTTTAAAAGAATGAGATGATTTTATTGAAACATATAAGATCCTGAGGGGACTTGATAGGGTGGATGCCAAGAGGATGTTTCCCCATTTGAGAGAGACTAGAACTAGGGGGCCACAGTTTAAAAATAAGAGGTCTCAAATTTATATTGGAGTTGAAGAGAATTTTTTCTCTGTGGGTTGTTAGTCTGTGGAATTCTCTTCCCCAGAGAGCAATGGATACTGGGTCATTGAATATTTTTAAGGCTGAGATAGATTCTTGATTGATAAGGATGTTAAAGGATGCAGGGGGTAGACTGAAAAGTAGATTTGAGGCCACAATCAGATCAGCCATGATCTTATCAGATGGCGGAGCATGCTGGAGGGGCTGAATGGCCTACTCCTCCTAATTCATTTGTTCTTATGTAGTGACACAGACCCTGTAGACACCTGGACCTCCAGTTTCTTCCTACTCTTCTGCATGGCCACCCATCCAATATCCTGAACTCTCACTACCTGTGGGGCGAGCACCTCCTGGAACCTATGACCCAAGAAACACTCATCCTTCCTAATGCTTCGTAGTGGTCTTTTGTATGAACTGTTAATTCTAATTAATGCCTCTAGATCTGCTCTGTGCTAATACTCAATACTAATTTCCCTACTGTTATACATTCCCTGATTGAAATTTTATTAATTGGTTTAACTATAGATTTAAATTATAGATTTAGTACAGAATCAGAATCACTGAATTGTGACGGCACAGAAGGAGGCCATTCAGTCCATCGTATCTGCACCTGCTCTCCAAATGAGCATTATGACCTAGTGTCATTGCCCTGCCTTTTCCTTGTACCCTTGCACATTGTTTCTATTCAAATAATCATCTATTGTTTTCTTGAATGCCTCAATTGAGCCTGCCTCCACCTCACTCCCAGGCAGTGCATTCTAGACCCGAACCACTCATTGTGTGAATAAGTTTTCTCTCACATCACATTTGCTTCTTTTTCAAATCACTTTAAATCTGTGCCCTTTCGTTCTTGATCTTTTTACAAGCGGAGACAGTTTCTCCCTATCTACTCTGTCCTGCCCCCTCATGATTTTGAAAACTTCTATTAAACCTCCTCTCAGCCTCCTTCTCTCCAAGGTAAACAGACCCAACGTTTCCAATCTATCTTCATAACTGAAGCTTCTTATCCCTGGAACCATTCTTTTAAATCTCTTCTGCACTCTCCAATGTGTTCCTAAAGTGGGGCACCCAGAACTGTACATAATATTCCAGCTGAGGTCTAACTAGTATCTTATATAAGCTCAGCATAACCTCCTCACTCTTGTACTCCATGCCCCTATTAATAAAGCCCCAGATACTGTATGCTTTATTAACTGCTCTCTCCACCTGTCCTGCCACCTTTAATGACTTTAATGCACCCAGGTCCCTCTGCTCCTGCATACTCTTTAGAATTGTACCCCTTATTTTATATTGTCTCTCCATGTTCTTCCTACCAAAATAAATCACCTCACACTTCTCTGCATTGAACTTCACCTGCACCTATCTGCCGGCTCCACAACTTGTCTATGTCCTTCTGAAGTTCTACACTGTCGTCCTCGCATTTCACAACGCTTCCAAATTTCGTATCATCTACAAACTTTGAAATTGTCCCCTGTGCCCCAAGATCTAGATCATTAATATATATCAGGGAAAGCAAGGGTCCCAATACCAACCCCTGGGGAACTCCACTACAACCCTCCTGCAGCCAGAAAAATACCCATTAACCATTACTCTCTGTTTCCTTTTACTCAGCCAATTTTGTATCCATGTTGTTACTGTCCCTTTTATTTCATGAGCTATAACTTTTCTCACAAGCCTGTTGTGTGGCACCATATCGAATGCCTTTGAAAGTCCATGTACACCACATCATCAGCATTGCCCTTATCAACCCTCTGTGTTACCTCTTCAAAAAACTCCAGCAAGTTAGTATTTTATAGTTTTCCGGTCCTAATTTAAACTACTGGTTGTTAAAAAAAAAAGCTTGCTGGATATCTAAAATGCAGAAACTGATGGTAGCACTATCATCCTTTTTGATATTTAATTTCTTCTGCCTTCTATCCTACCATAGACCTTCTTTTGTTGCTCATCTTTTACACTGTTCCACTGTTTAATAATACCATGGTTGATCTTCAACCTCAATTCCACTATCCTGCCCTATCTTTTGACTCCTTCAGAGTTCAAAAATATATTGATTTCAGTCTTGAATATACTTGACAACTGAGCATCCTTGGCCCTCTGGGCAGAGAATTCCAAAGATTCACAACCCTCTGAATGATGAATTTACTCCTTATCTCATTATGAAAAGCCATCCCCTTATCCTGAGTCCATGGTCCCTAATTCCAGACTCTCCATCCAATGGAAAAAGTCTCTCAACATCTGTCAAGTCCTCTCAGAATTTTATATGGTTCAGTGAGATCACCTCTAATTCTTGTAAACTCCAGTCCCTGCTACTCCATCTCTCCCCACAGGACTACCTCCTCATTGGAAATCAATTCTGGTGAACCTTTGTTGTACCCCTCCTAAGGCAAGTATATCCTTCCTTCTTTAAAGGGATAGACAGGGTAGATGCAAATAAGATATTTCCCTGGTTGGGGAGTCTAGAACTAGGGGACACAATTTCAAAATAAGGGGGAAGCCATTTAGGACCTAGATGAGGAGAATCTTTTTACTCAGAGGGTTATGAATCTTTGGAATTCTCTACCCTCGAGGGCTATGGGAGCTCAGTCATTGAGTATGTTTAAAGCAGAGATTGACAGATTTCTAAATACCAATGGCATAAAGGGGTATGGGGAAAAGGTGGAAAAAGGCATTGAAGTGGATGATCAGCCATGACCATATTGAATGACAGAGCAGGCTCAATAGGCTGAATGGCCTACTCCTCCTATGTTCCTAAAAGAAGGTAAAATTATGCACAATGCACCAGGCATGGTCTCACCAAGTAGTGTGCAATTGCAGCAATATTTCCTTACCCTTGCAATAAAGGCCAACAAACCATTTACTTTCCTAATTGCTTTCTGTACCTGCATGTTAAGTTCCTGTTCTTTGTGTTTCAAATCTCTCCAAACACCAACATTTAATAGTGTCTCACCATTTAGAAATATTCTATAATTCTATTCTTCCTGTCAAGGTGAATAACCTCATATTTCTCCACATTATATTCCATCAGCTAGTCTCTTACCCACTTGATCTGTATATGCCTTTGCAGACTCTTTGGGTGAGATTTTAACTCATTCAAAACCCATCTGCTTAAAGAGCTAAAATCAGACCTTTTGCGTCCTCCTCACAGCTTATCTGCCACCTAGCTTTGTATCATCAGCAAACCTGAGGCTGGATTTTACGCCCCCCCCCCCCCCCCCCCCGGTTGGGGATGGGGGATTTCAACAGGTGGGGATGTAATAAGGGCCTATTGAAGCACTTAACTGCCCAAGGACTTGAATCTGCCTCCACTTCCATAAAACACTAGGCAGTGGCAGGCAGGCCAGAGTGCAAAGGCTAATTTGAAATGGCTTCTTTAAGTCAGGAAGCAAAGGGGGGTGGTTGCTTCTTTCAGGGGGTGCCCTGCACCCATCAAGGGCACCACACCCGAGATGTCACCCGCCTAAAACCTAGCCCCCCACCTCCTTAGGCTCTCTGATCTCTTCCTGCCCTAAAACCCTGGACTTGCCTTTCTCAGGTGACCATGTCCTCATCTTCCCGGGGCCTCCTGGCAGCCCCAGCAGTACCCACTACTGAACTCTGGCCAATCAGATTGGTCAAACCCTCAGCCTGTTTAGTCCACCCCCAATGTGTTATCGCTGCGGGGAAGGCTTTATAAAAGCCAGTCTGTTCAGGACTGACTTTCCTTCCGAGGGTGTCCAGCAGGCCCCTCCCCTGTGAAATCCATCCCTTGCATGCATCTTCATCTAACTCGTGAATAGCTAAGGCCCCAGAACTGAACCTTAAGGTATCCCTTTCGTAATGGTTGCAAGTAATATTCATGCCACACAAGTGCCAGGCAATGATCATCTTCAACAAGAGAGAATTTAATCATCTTCCTTTGAATTTCAATGGCATTACCGTCATTAAATCCCCCACCATTAACCTTCTGGGGGTTCCTGTTGACCTGAAACTGAACCATCCACAGGACAACCATCTGCAAGGCACGTCAGGAGGATGAATGCGGCTCCATCGAATCATAGAATGGTTACAGTAGAGAAGGAGGTCATTTGTCCTGCCATATCTGTGCTGGCTCACTGAAGGAGCAATTCGATTGCCATTCCCCCACCTTCTCTCCGCAGCCCTGCATATTCTTCCTTTTAAGATAATAATCCAATTCCCTCTTGAATGCCTCCATTGAACCTGCCTCCAACACCCTCTGAGGCACTGCATTCCAGATTCTAACCACTTGCTGTGTGAAAAAGTTTTTCGTCATGTTGCCATTGCTCATTTTGCCAATTACCTTAAACCTGTGCTCACTGGTTCTCGCAATTTCTCCCTATCTACTGTGTCCAGACCCCTCATGATTTTGAATACATCTAGCAAATCCCTTCCCAACCTTCTCCTCCAAGAAAAACAATCCTAACTTCCTCAACCTATCTACACAACTGAAGTTCCTCATCCTTGGACCCATTCACATGAAATTTTCCTGCACTGTCTTTAATGGCCTTTATATCCTTCCTAAAGTCTGGTGCCCAGAACTGGATGCAGTTCTCCAATTGAGGTTGAAGCCATGTTTTGTATGGATTTAACATAACTTCCTTGCTTTTGTATTCTTATGACCCTATTTATGCCCAGGATTCTGTATGCTTTATTAATCACTTCTCAACCTGTTCTGCCACCATCAATGATTCATGCACATAAGCACACAGATCCCTCTGCTTCTGCATCCCCTTTAAAATTATACCCTTTATTTTATATTGTCTCTCTGTCAATCACTCAATTTCATATCCACATTACTTTTTGGTAGTACGGAACTTGAGTATTGCTGTAAAAAGAGACATGTCTAAGCTTTTTGTCTTGCAATCATCAGGATACTCGCAAGAATACCAATATAAAGGGGAAAACAACAGTTTATACTGTATGTAAAGTGAGTGCTGATTGGTTGACAAGTGGCATTACTATGGAGAATGCACCACTGATGGCGACTGACAGTTAAGTGCAAAACATTGTTTCAAATTTAGGCCCAGCTCTCTCAGACATCTTTGGTGGGTTCCATGAGAAATATATCTTCAATGGAATGACACCTAAACTCGCATATTTCCAATATGTGGATAATAACATATGCTCTATTTACATAGGAACAGGGGGTAGACCATTCAGCCCCTCGAGACTAGACCACCCATTTAATTAGATCATGGCTGATCTGATAGTAACCTGAAATCTACATGCCACCTACCCACAATAACCTATCACCCCCTTGCTTACCAGGGATCTATCCACTTCTGCCTTAAAAATATTCAAAGACTCTGCTTTCACCGCCTTTTCAGGAAGAGAGTTCCAAAGACTCATGGCCCTCAGAGAAAAAATTTTGCCTCATCTCTGTTTTAAATGGGCGACCCGTTATTTTTAAACGGTGACTCCTAGTCCCAGATTCTCCCACGAGAGGAAACATCCTCTCCACATCTACCCTGTCAAGATCCCTTAGGATCTTATATGTTTCAATCAAATCACCTCATACTCTTTAAAACTTCAGTGAATACAAGCCTAGCCTGTCTAACCATTCCTCAGAAGACATCCCATCCATTCCTGGTAAACTTTCTCTGAACTGCTTCCAGCGCATTCCCGTCCTTCCTTAAATAAGGTGACCAATACTGTACACAGTACTCCAGACATGGCCTCACTAGTGCCCTGTGCAACTGAAGCATAACCTCCCTACTTTTGTATTCAATTCCCCACGCAATAAATTATAACAATCTATTAGCTTTCCCAATTACCTGTTGTACCTGCATACTAGCCTTTTGCAATTCAAGCACCAAGACCTCCAGATTCCTCTGCATCTCAGAGCTCTACAATCTCTCGCCATTTAGATAATATGCTTTTTTACTCTTCCTGCCAAAATGGACAATTTCACATTTTCCCACATTATACGCCACTTGTCAGATCTTTGCCTGCTCACTTAACCCATCTATATCTTTTTGTAGCCTCTTTATGTCCTCTTCACAACTTACTTTCCTACATATCTTTGTGTCATCAGCAAATTTGGCAACCATCCCATCCATCCCTTCATCCAAGTCATTTATATAAATTGTAAACAGTTAAGGTCCCAACACTGAACCCTGTGGTACACCACTCATTATATCTTGCCAACCTGAAAAAGACCCATCTATGCCAACTCTCTGCTTCCTGTTAGCCAGCCAATCTTCTATCCATGACAATATGTTACCCCCTACACCATGAGCTTTCATTTTCCGCAATAACCTTTGATGTGGCAGTTTATCAAATGTCTTCTGGAAATCTAAGTACAGAATATCCACTGGTTCCCCTTTATCCACAGCACGTTACTTCCTTCAATAAGTTGGTTAAACACGATTTCACTTTCACAGAGCCATGTTAACTCTGCCTGATTACGTTGAACTTATACAAGTGCCCCGCTATAGCTTCTTTAATAATAGCTTCTAACGTTTTCCCTTATAACAGATGTTAAGCTAACTGGCCTGTAGTTTCCCGCTTTCTGCCTCCTTTTCTTTTTGTGCAATGTAGTTACATTTGCTATCTTCCAAGTTAATGGGACCTTCCCTGAATCTAGGAAGTTTTGGAAAATTCATGCCAATGCATCAACTATCTCACTTCATTTAAGATCCTAGGATGAAGTCCATCAGGACCTGGGCAATTGTCAGCCCGCAGCTCCAACAATTTACTTTGTACCACTTCTCTGGTGATTATAATTTTCCTGAGTTCCTCCCTACCTTCCATTTCTTGATTTACAGCTGCCCCTGGGATGTTACTTGTATCCTCTATAGTAAAGACTGATGCAAAATACCTGTTCAATTCATCTGCCATTTCCTTGTTTTCCATTTTCAATTCTTCAGTCTCACTTTCTATTGGAGCAATGCTCACTTTCTTAACTCTTTTTTTCTTAAATATTTATAGAAACTCTTGCTATCTGTTTTTATATTTCTGGTTAGCTTTCTCTCATACTCTAATTTTTCATTCCTTATTTGTCTTTTAGCCATCCTTTGCTATTCTTTATATTCTGCCCAATCTTCTGGCCTTCCCCCTATCTTTGCACAATTATATGCTTTTTCTTTAAGTTTGATACTATCTTTAGCCTTTCTAGTTAACCGTGGATGGTGTATCCATCTCTTGGACTTCTTGTTACTCGTTGGAATGTATCTATTCTGTGTATCCTGAAATTTACCCTTAAATGTTTGCCACTGCACCTCTATTCACTTATCCCTTAACTTGCCAATTCACTTTAGCCAGCTCTGCTTTCATGCCCACATAATCGCTCTTCTTTAAATTTAAATACATAATCTCGGACCCACTCCCCTGTCCCTCAAACCGAATGTAAAATTCAATCATATTATGGTCTCAACTACCTAGGGGCACTTTCCCTATGAGGTCATTAATTAAACCTATCTTGCACAATTCCAGGTGTAGTATAGCCTGCTCTCTGGTTGTCTCCAGAATGTGCTGTCCTAAGAAACTATCCAGGAAATATTCTATGAATTCTCATCTAGGCTATCTTTGCTCATCTGGCTTTTCCAGTCTACTTAAATGTGCAGCTGCATGTGATAATTTTGTTAAATGTCTTAATGGGCTCCATCCTGTGCTCAAATTCACCTTTGGAATGGAGCAGTCAAATGAACTCCCTTTCCTTGACATATTAGTTGAGAAATCTGCCAGGGGCTTCTCTACCACAGTTTACCGCAAACCTACCTTCACTGGGCAGGCAACACAGCCGTCAATACACGTGTTGGAATTCCTACAGTTCCACACACTATAAGATTGGTCTTATCGACAACCTTGTAAATAGGGCCCAAAACATTTGCTCACCGTGCAAGTTTGATGCTGAAACAGGGGCAACAAAGACATCCTACGGGATAACGGCTTCCTTGATCAGATCATTTCGTGCCATATATCACGCAAACTCATGAATAGGCCTAAGGGCGTCACTTTCAGCCCTGAAAAGTGCCCAGCCTACCTCAGATTACCCTGGAAGGGCAAGTTATCTCAAAAATTTGAGCAACAGGTGAAGCTAGCTGTCTCACACTGCTACTATGCAGTAGCAACATGAGTGGTATTCGCCACGAACAGGATGCTGACATCAAGCCAAAAAGACGTTCTGTCTATCACACAAATGAGTAATGGGGTATATGAATCTCAGCGCCAGTGTGATGCTAGGTATGTAGGCTGTACATCCCAAAGACTGGTGGATCGTATCAAACAGCATGTCCCTGCTGCTGTTTGCAATGAGCAAGGTATAGACTGTACCTAATCAACCCGTGCTTGCAAAACTCAAAACACAGTGTCCAACATTAGATGTGATGCCGCGATTGGACCACATTTGCTAAATAATTCAGTGTGCTAAGAATTACATTGACAACCAATTTCAGATTGTCAGTCAGGTTCGCAATTTCACCCATTTGTATCAGGGAGGGGGAAAGTTACCTGGGTCCTTTGTACTAGGAGGCAGTCACACATCTTGGGACAGGGTCTTATGATTTGGTCAGGCACAGGAGAGTGTGACTGTGAATGAGGCAAGTAAGGGGACTCAGAGGGCAGGAATGCAGGAGTGTGAGCCTGTGCAATTATCCAACAGGTTTGGGGCTCTCAGCTTGTTTGGATGAGAGTGGGGGCTGCAGGGTGAATGGGCAAACTGATTATGGTACAGGAAAACATTCAAGTTGGGGGAGCTAAAAGGAATGTAGTGGCAGTAGGAGATAGTATAGTCAAAGGAATTGACACTGTTCTCTGTAGCAAAGAGCGTGAGTCCAAAAGGCTGTGTTGCCTGCCCAGTGCCAGGGTGCGGGACATCTGTTCGGGGCTGGAGAGGAGCTTGCAGAGGGATGGTGAGGACCCAGTCATTGTGGTCCATGTTGATACCAACAACATAGGCAGGACAAAGAAGGAGGTTCTGCATTGTCAAAGACCAAGGCACCAAATTAAGAAGCAGAACTTCACAGGATCACAGTGCAGAAGAGGCCCTTCAGCCCATCAAGTCTGCACTGACACGTGAGAAACCTGACCTACCCACCTAATCCCATTTACCAGCACTTGGCCCATAGCCTTGAATGTTATGACGTGCCAATTGCTTATCAAGGTACTTTTTAAAGGATATGAGGCAACCCGCCTCCACCACCCTCCCAGGCAGCACATTCCAGACCGTCACCACCCTCTGGGTAAAAAGGTTTTTCCTCACATCCCCCCTAAACCCCCTGCCCCTCACCTTGAACTTATGTCCCCTTGTGACTGACCCTTCAACTAAGGGGAGCAGCTGCTCCCTATCCATGCCCCTCATAATCTTGTACACCTCGATCAGGTCGCCCCTCAGTCTTCTCTGCTCCAACGAAAACAACCCAAGTCTATCCAACCTCTCTTCATAATTTAAATGTTTCATCCCAGGCAACGTCCTGGTGAATCTCCTCTGCACCATCTCCAATGCAATCAAATCCTTTCTATAATGTGGCAAACAGAACTGCTCACAGTACTCCAGCTGTGGCCTCACCAAGGTTCTATACAATTCCAACATGACCTCCCTACCTTTGTAATCTATGCCTCGATTGATAAAGGCAAGTATTCCATATGCCTTTTTCACCACCCCACTAACATGCCCCTCTGCCTTCAGAGATCTATGGGCACATACACCAAGGTCCCTTTGTTCCTCAGAACTTCCTAGTGCCATGCCGTTCATTGAATACTTCCTTGTCAAATTACTCCTTCCAAAGTGTATCACCTCACACGTTTCAGCGTTAAATTCCATCTGCCAATTATCTGCCCGTTTGACATCCCATTTATATCTTCCTGTAGCCCAAGACACTCAACCTCACTGTTAACCACCCGGCCAATCTTTGTGTCATCTGCAAACTTACTAATCCTACCCTCACATAGTCATCTATATCATTTATATAAATGACAAATAATAGGGAACCAAGCACAGATCCCTGTGGTATGCCACTGGACACTGGCTTCCAGTCACTAAAGCATCCTTCTGTCATCACCTCAGTCTCCTACAACTAAGCCGATTTTGAATCCACCTTATCAAATTACCCTGTATCCCATGTGCATTTGCCTTCTTCATAAGTCTCGCATGTGGGACCTTGTCAAAGGCTTTGCTGAAATCCATATAAACTACATCAACTGCACTACCCTCATCTACACACCTGGTCACCCCCTCAAAAAATTCAATCAAATTTGTTAGGCATGACCTCCCTCTGACAAAGCCATGCTGACTATCCCTGATCAAACTTTGCCTCTCCAAGTGGAGATAAATTCTCTCCTTCAGAATTTTCTCCAATAGTTTCCCTACCACTGACATGAGACGCACTGGCCTGTAGTTCCATGGCTTATCTCTGCAACCCTTCTTAAATAGCGGAACCACATTAGTTGTTCTCCAGTCCTCTAGCACCTCCCCTGTGGCCAGAGAGGAATTAAAAATTTGGGTCAGAGCCCCTGCAATCTCCACCCTTGCCTCCCTCAGCAATCTGCGACACAAATCATCCAGACCTGGATATTTGTCCACTTTTAAGCCTGCCAACACCTCCAAATTCTTTTCACTCCCTATATCAATTTGCTTAAGAACCTCGCAGTCTCTCTCCAAGGTCGATACCTTCATCCACATTCATTTGGGTGAATGACAAATCTCTGCATTATTACCTGAGCCACTTCCAAATTGGCATAGGACAAATCAGATTAGGGAGATGAATGTGCAGCTCAAAGACTGGTTTGGGAGAAGTGGGTTCCAGTTTGTGGGGCACTGGCACCAGTACTGGGGAAAGTGAGATCTGTACCATTGGGATGGTCTACACCTGAACCGTGCTGGGACCGGTGTTCTTGCGAGCCGCATAACTCGGGAAATAGAGAGGGTTTTAAACTAGATAGTGGGGGCAAGGGATCAAATTTGGTAAGATATGGTAAATCAAAGAGCCAGAGACAAGACAAAAGAAAAGGGTATTATTATGGGAAATGAAAAACAGACCGTGACAGGGAGGGATAGAGAGTACAAATCTAACAGTAAGTCAACAGAACAGACTAGAGGTTATAAAAAGGATACAGCTAAAAGCTCTGTATCTGAATGCACGTAGCATTCGAAACAAAACAGATGAACTGAGAGCGCACATAGAAATAAATAATTACAATTTGATAACCATTACGGAGACTTGGCTGCAAGAGGACATGGATTGGAACCTGAATATTGAAGGGTACAGGATATTTAGGAAGGACAGGAAGTGAGGAAAAGGTGGAGGGTTGGCTCTGTTGGTTAATGATGGTATTAGCACAGAGAGGGATGTCCTAAGTTCAGGAAACTAGGATGTGGAAACGGTTTGGGTAGAGATGAGAAATGATAAAGACAAGAAGTCACTTTTATGAGTTGTGTACAGGCCCCCTAACAATAACCACATAATAAGGTTAAGCAAAAAGGAAGAAATAGTGGGAGCTTGTCAGAAAGACACAGCAATAATCATGGGAGATTTTAATTTACATGTAGACTAGAAAAGTCAGATGGGCAAAGATAGCCTAGGTGAGGAGTACATTGAATGTTTTCAGGATAGTTTCTTAGAACAGCATGTTCTAGAGCCAAAAAGAGAGTAGTTTATACTAGACCTGGTATTGTGCAATGAGATAGGAGTAATTAATGATCTCATAGTGAAGGCTCCTCTAGGTAGCAGTGACCATAACATGATTGAATTTTACATTCAGTTTGAGGGAGAGAGGAGTAGATCTAAACTGAAATAAAGGTACTTTTGAGGACATGAAAGCTGAGCTGGCTAAAGTGAATTGGCAAACTAGGTGAAGGGATAGGTTAATGGAGGGGCAATGGCTAATATTTAAGGGGATATTTCAGAATGCACAGAATAGATACATTACAACAAGTAAGAAAAAGTCCAAGGGATGGACTCACCATCCGTGGTTAACTAGAAAGGTTAAAGGTAGTATCAAACTTAAAGAAAAAGCATAGAATTGTGCAGACAGGTGGCAGGTCAGAAGATTGGACAGAATATAAGGAACAGCAAAGGATGACTAAAAGATTAATAAGGAGGGAAAAATTAGAGTATGAGAGAGAGAGAGCTAGCCAGAAATATAAAAACAGATAGGAAGAGTTTTTATAAATATTTTTTAAAAAAAGAAATGAGTTAACAAAGTGAGCATTGGTCCGATTGAGCCTGGAGAATTGATAATGGAAAAGAAGGAGATGGCAGATGAATTGAACAGGTATTTTGCATCAGTTTTAACTATAGAGGATACAAGTAACATCCCAGAAGCAGCTACAAACTAGGAAATGGAAGTGGGGGAGGAACTCAGGAAAATTACAGTCATCAGAGAAGTGGTACTGAGCAAATTGTTGGAGCTGTGGGCTGACAAGAGCCTGGGTCCTGATGGACTTCATCCGAGGGTCTTAAAAGAAGCGTCTAGTTATATAGTTGATGCATTGATTTTAATTTTCCAAAACTCTCTAGATTTAGGGATGGTCCCATTAAATTGGAAGAGAGCAAATGTAACTCCATTATTCAAAAAGGGAGGGAGACAGAAAGTGGGAAACAACAGGCCAGTTAGCTTAACATCTGTTATAGGGAAAATGTTAGAAGCTATTATTAAAGAAGCTAGAGCAGGGCACTTGGATAAGCTCAAGGGCATCAGGCAGAGTCAACATGGTTCTGTGAAAGGGAAATAATGTTTAACCAACTTATTGGAGTTCTTTGAGGAAGTAACATGTGCTGTGGATAAAGAGGAACTGTACTTAGATTTCCAGAAGGCATTTGATAAAGTGCCACACCAAACGTTATTGCAGAAAATGAAAGCTCTTGGTTTAGGGGGTAACATATTGGCAGGGATAAAAGATTGGCTGGCTAACAGGGAGCAGAGAGTGGGCACAAATCAGTCTTTTTCAGGTTGGCAAGATGTGGCAAGTGGTGGGAACTCAACTGGTTACAATTTATATAAATTACTTTTTTTTAATTCATTCACGGGATGTGGGCTTCGCTGGCTCGACCAGCATTTATTACCCATCCTTAGTTGCCCTTGAGAAGGTGGTGGTGAGCTGCCTTCTTGAACTGCTGCAGTCCATGTGGTGTAGGTACAGCCACAGTGCTGTTGGGGAGGGAGTTCCAGGATTTTGACCCAGCGACAGTGAAGGAACGGCGATATATTTCCAAGTCAGGATGGTAAGTGACTTGGAGGGAACTTCCAGGTGGTGGTGTTCCCATCTATCAGCTGTCCTTGTCCTTCTGGCAGTGGTCATGGGTTTGGAAGGTACTGTCTAAGGAGCCTTGATGAATTCCTACAGTGCATCTTGTAGATGGTACAGACTGCTACTACTGTGTGTTGGTCGTGGAGGGAGTGAATGTTTGTGGATGTGATGCCAATCAAGCAGGCTGCTTTATCCTGGACAATGTCAACCTTCTTGAATGTTGTGGGAGCTGCACTCATCCAAGCAAGTGGGAAGTATTCCATCACACTCCTGGCTTGTTCCTTGTAGACGGTGGACAGGTTTTGGGGAGTCAGGAGGTGAGTTACATCTCGCAGGATTCCCAGCCTCTGACCTGCTCTTGTAGCCATAGTATTTATATGGCTGGTCCAGTTCGGTTTATTGTTGATAGTGGGCGATTCAGTGATGGCAATGCCATTGAACATCGGGGGCGATTTTTGGATTCTCTTTTGTTGGAGATGGTCATTGTCTTACACTTGTGTGGTACGAATGTTATTTGCCATTTGTCAGCCCAAGCCTGGTTATTGTCCAGGTATTGCTGCATTTGGACATGGACTGCTTCAGTATCTGAGGAGTTCAAAGGGTGCTGAACATTGTGCAATCATGAGCGAACATCCCCACTCCTGACCTTATGATGGAAGGAAAGTCATTGGTGAAGCAACTGAAGATGGTTGGGCCGAGGACAGTACCCTGAGGAACTTGGATGAAGGGATGGATAGGATGGGTGCCAAATTTGTTGATGACAAAAAGATAGGTAGGAAAGTAAATTGTGAAGAGTACACAGGGAGGTGTTGGCATGGTGATATTGCCATTGGTCTGGTAATCCCAAGACCTAGGGTAATGCTCTGGGGACCCAGGTTCTAATCCCACCACGGCAGATGGTGGAATTTGAATTCAGTAAAAACCTGGAATTAATGACCATGAATCCATTGTTGATTGCAAATAATGCTGAATATCCCCACTTTTTATTCCATGAGCTTTATCTTTGCTCATAAGTCTTTATCAAATGCTTTTTGGAAATCCATGTATACCACATCAGCAGCATTATCCTCATCAACCCTCTCTGTTACCTTGTCGAAAAATACAAGCAGGTTACCATTTGCCCTTAACAAATCCATGCAGGCTTTCCTTAATTAACCTGCCTTTGTCCACGTGACACATGAATGTCTGGAATTATCATTTTTAAAAGCTTCCCCACCATCATAGTTAAACTGACCCTGTAGTTGCTGGGCTTACTCTTTACAAACTTTTTTGAAAAGGGGTGTAATGTTTGCAATTCTTTGGCACCAATCTGAGTCCAAAGAAGACTGGAAAATGTTGGGCAATGCCTCCACAATTTCCACTGTCACTTCCCTCAGTTTCCTTGGATGCATCTCACATGGTCCTGGTGCCTTATCAACTTTAAGTGAGACAACCTATCCGATACCTCCTGCTTACCAATTTTAAACCCTTAAAGTATCTGAACTACCTCCTCTTTCCCCAAGTACCACACTGCATCTGTCGTTACCAAAGAAGAAGATGCTTAGTATTCATTTAATACCTCAGCTATGCCCTCTGTCTCAAGGTTTTAAATCCCCCTTTTGGTCCCTTTATTGGCCCCACTCCTCTTTTTCCCATTGTTTTACTATTTATATGCCTATAAAGGTTTTTGAATTCCCTTATATGTTAACTGCCAGCCTGTTTGTATACGCTGTCTTCACTTCTCAATTGTATTTTCAATTCCCCCCTAAACCTTCTGTCTTCAGCCTGGTCCTCGGTTGTACCCACCTGGCATCTGTCATACACACACGTTTTCTTCTTCATCTTAATCTTAATCTCATTTGTCATTCACGGAGCTCTGGATTTGTTAGCCCTACCATTTTCCATTCATGGGAATATACACCATGACTGTGCCTGAACTATCTCTTCTTTATAGGCAGGTAATTGTTCAGTTAAAGTTTTGCTTGCCAACCTTTGATTCCAATTTATCTGGGTCAAATCCATCCTTATCCCGTTGAAGCTGGCTTTTCCCCAGTTATTTATTCTTAATCTGGACTGTTCTTTGTTCTTTACCATAGCTGAACTAAACCATATGATACAATGATCACTGTCCCCTAAATGTTCCCCATGATCCACTTGGGCCCACCTAATTCCCAAGAATCAGGTCTAGCAGTGTCTTCTTTCCTTTTGGACTAGAAGTATACTGCTGCAGAAACTTTTCCTGAACACACTCCAGGAACTCTTGCCCCCCCTCTGCCCTTTACACTACTACAATCCCAATCTATGTTCAGATAATTAAAATTCTCCATTCTAACTGCTCCATAATTCTTGCACCTCTCTGTAATTTCCTTGCAAACATGTTCCTCTACATTTTTCCACTAACTGCTCTTTCTACCACGTTGTTGGTAACAATGTAGACCACAGCCACTGGCTTATCCACCTGCCCCCCTCAGGGTGCTCTGCAGCCATTCAGTGACATTCTTGATAGGATTGCAGGTTTTCCCATGACACAGAGTGCCACTGACTGTGTGCACGATTCTATTCAGGCTCTGCATGTAAATCTTAAGATGTACCCTCATATGGAAGGGTTACACGTCCTCCATGTTCAATTCTTGTGCGACTATAACTGACACACAATGCAGAGGCCATTGGTTACTTTCCTGGGGAGCAGACAGGAGTTGAGGCCACAAGCAGATCAGCCCTGATCTTATCGAATGGCAGAGCAGGCTCGAGGGGCCAGATGGTCTCCTGCCCCTAAAACTTGTGTTCTAGTTGACCCTGGCTTCAGGGAGGCAACATACCATTCTGGATTCACGCCTATAACCACAGAAACACCTGTCTGTTCCCCAACTATCCATATCTCCTATCACTATTGCTATTCCAGTCTTCTTTGGGCCCTCCTCTACAGCTGAGCCAGCCATGGTTCCATGCACTTGGCCCCAGCTGCACCCCGCAGAGCAGCAGCTCATGAGCTCATTGCCTGTTCCATATTTTCCTTCAATTATTTACGCCCCGAGTACCCCAGATTTTCCTCTTTTCTGAAGGAGGGCCTTTTGCCCAAAGGCTGTTTTCCATGTGTGAGCAGAAGTGAGCATCATTAAGGTGGTTATAGCTGGGCACTTAGAAGTGCTCAAAGCAATCAGGATGAGTCAGCACGGTTTTGTGAAAGAAAAATCATGTTTAACCAATTTATTGGAGCTTTTTAAAGGAGTAACATGTGCAGTGGATAAAGGGAAGCCTGTAGACGTCCTGTACTTGGATTTCCAGAAGTCATTTGATAAGATGCCACATCAAAGGTTATTACGGGAAGTAAGAGCGCATGGTATAGGGAGTAACATATTAGCATGGATAGAAGATTGGCTGGCTGGCAGAGAGTATGTATAAATAAGTCTTTTTTCTGATTGGATATAGGCGTCCCAGGCAAGGCCATCCTTCATTGCCATTGAGTAGATGGTGGTGAGCCACCTTCTTGAACTGATGTCGTCCACCTGGTGCAGGTACACCTACAACAGTGCTGCTGGGACAGGAATTTCAGGACTTTAATCCAGCGACAGTGAAGGAATGGTGATGTAGTTCCAAGTCAGGATGGTGAGTGGCTTGGAGGGGAACTTGGTGGTGTTCCCATATATCTGCCCTTGTCCTTCTAGGTGGTAGAGGTTACAGGTTCAGAAGGCGCTGTTGAAAAAGGCTGGATAAGTTGCTGCAGTGCATCTTTTATATGTATATGATATGTGGTCATAGCTCATGTTGGGGTCAAATAGAACAATGAAGTTGGAAACAGTCTGGTAGAGCCTCAGTTGACAGCCCCTGGGCACCATGGTATCTGTAGCACAAGTAGCATCTTGATATAGAGGATCAGCTATGAACATATTGAATGCTGAAGGACACTCGGAGGACCAAACAACCACCTCCTGCTTTTTTATGTTCTAGTCCTATGTTTGCAGTCAGGATTTTTAAAAATTCTACATGAGACAAAGGTTCAGATTATTGGTAGAACAACAAATATATGAAAAATTTCCTCTTACAGATTGAACGATTCTGCTGATCCAAAGGACCTTCTCAAAGATCCAGTGGTAGAAGTAATAGCGAAGAATCACAGGAAGAGCTCAGCTCAGGTGCGATGGATGTGGTATTTTTATTAAAAAGCTTATTCACAAATCCAGGTTAAGAAACAAGATGCAGTGTCTAATTGTCTATCAGTCCCAAACTAATCTCACTGCTGCACTCATCCCATTGCCCTGTATCAATCCCAGTGACCCGCTCTCTTCATAGCCTTGTATTTACTCTGTTTCAAATAGTTATCCCATTTTTCTAAGTAAAATTCCTGCCTAAATCAATCCCTTGGGAGTAAGGTATTCCATGCTACAACATCCCTTTCTGAAAATAAATTTCTCCTCAGCCATTCCTCACTGTGGTTTTGATGCTCTTTCAAGAATGAGAGAGACAATCTCTAACAGTGACTTCAACATCATTACTTATTTATTTTTGTATTCTCTGCCCCTCTTTGCAAAAACTAAATTGCCTTCGTCTTTCCATGACTTTATCCATCTGCACTCCCATCTTCAGGGCGTCTGTATTTGTTCCAGGGGTCTCACTCTTCATTATATTCTTCAGTGCATTCCCAATGGGTGTTCACTCTCATTCTTTTCTCTCCCAAAATCTATTACCTGGCACTTCTCCACATTAACTTGTACCTGTTCACCTGTTTTTATCTTCATTAAGTTTTTCAGTCATTGTAGCTGTTAGCCAAACTTGCTTTATTTTGCTCCATTTTTCTATACAGTGCTCCAGGAAGAGAGAGGCTGCATCCTGTATCTGAGCAGGATTCAAATCCAGTCCCAGGACTGATTCTCTCACACAGCTGCCCTCTGCATCCATCATACATCTCTCCCTTGGAACTAATTGTCCTTTGTCACACTTAGGTCTTGTTGCGTTTTCATGTCCAGAGAAACATAGCAACTATTCCAAAGAGTGTAACGCCTGCAAGGATCCAGGAGAATGCTGAGGTAAATTTCTTGTTGACTGCCCAGCTGGTCACCCAATCAGAGGATGGGAATAGTGAAAAATGCTTTAATCCACGAGTGATGACAGTAAAATGTTTAATCACCTTTTTGGGGTTTGATCTTTTCCGTGTACATGTGCTCAATTATGTTTTATGCGTAAGAATGGGAGTGGGGGTGCTCGGGAAGTGAGGTTACTGGGTAGGGAGGTTGTCTCCGGGGAATTAGGACCTTGGGGGAAGAAGGAGTTGGTCTGCTGGGGAAGGGAAGCCTGGACTAAGGGACTGATTGATGACACAGGTAGCAAAGAGGCAACGCTTTTCCGATTCTACACTCTTGTGATTCAGAAAATGTTTCCTTTTTCTGTACGCTTAGTACCTCAGCACAGAACATAGGAAATAGGAGGAGTAGGCCATTCGGCAACTCAAGCCTGCTCTACCATTCAATAAGATCATGGCTGATGTGATTGTGGCCTTGGCCAGAACCTTTTGTTTGGCATGCGAGCGTGCACCTGACATGCTTAAGGATAAAATGACCCGCGATGACATTGGGTGGGCATCCTGACATTATTGCACACTCGCGCGATATTTTGGTTGGTGGGCATGGCGGGAGTTGGCAGCACGCCCACCAACAATTAACTATCTATTAAGATCATTAATGTAATAATTAAATGTAATATTTCACTGCCCGTCCAAGCTTCCGAGCAGCCTTTGGATTTTTTATGAAACCTCATCCACGGGCAGGATGAGGTTTCCAACAGGAATTAGAAATAAAATGAAAATATTTAAGTCTCATTTATAACATGTCCCCGCTCTTGTGCCAAAGTCACATGAGGGGACATGTTTACCTTATTTTTTAAATCTTTATTTGTAATGTTATAAATAATCAGCTCCCTCAAGCAGCTCTGTGCCTTCAGGGAGCTTTCAGTGCATGCACCCACGCGCATGCACAAACTTGCGCGCTCGCCCTCCTCCCACCCCCACCCCGGCAGTGCTGCAGCGTGCGATTCATGCTGGCTCGCCGTTAATTGGCCAGCCAGCGTGCATTTGCGGTTGGGCTCGATCACGGGTGCCAGTCAGTTTCATGGCTGCTCCCGGGCCCATCTGCCCGATGCGATGCAAATCCTGCCCCTTAATTCTACTTTCCCGCCTATTCTCCATAATCCTTGGTCAAAAATCTATATAACTCAGCCCTGAATATTGTCAATGACCAGGCCTCCATGGCTCTCTGGGGAAGACTAGACTAAAGACCCTTTGATAGAAAAATTTCTCCTCATCTCTAGCTTAAATGGGAAACCACTTATTTTGGAATTGTGTCCCCTATTTGTAGGTTCCCCTAGGAAGGAAAGCATGCTCTCAGCTACCCTGTCAAGCCCCTTCGGAATCTTGTTTCAATAAGATTACATCTCATTCTTCTAAACTCCACAGAGCATAGGCCCAACCTACTCAATCTTTCCTTATAAGACAAACCCCACATCCCAACTCAGGAATGTGATGGAATACACTCCACTTGCCTGGATGAGTGCAGCTCCAACAACACTCAAGAAGCTTGACACCATCCAGGACAAAGCAGTCCGCTTGATTGGCACCACATCCACAAACATTCACTCCCTCCACCACTGACGCACAGTAGCAGCAGTGTGTACCATCTACAAGATGCACTGCAGAAACTCACCAAGGCTCATTGGACAGCACCTTCCAAACCCATGACCACTACCATCTGGAAGGACAAGGGCAGCAGATAGATGGGAACACCACCACTTGGAAGTTCCCCTCTAAGTCACTCACCATCCTGACTTGGAAATATATCACCATTCCTTCACTGCCACTAGGTCAAAATCCTGGAACTCTCTTCCTGACAGCACTGAGGGTGTACCTACAGCCCATGGACTGCAGCGGTTCAAGAAGGCAGCTCACCACTACCTTCTCAAGGACAACTAGGGATGGAGAATAAATGTTGGCCCAGCCAGAAATGCCCACATCCCGTAAATAAATTTTAAAAAAGGAATCTGTCCAGTGAACCTTCTCTGAACAGCTTACAATGCAAGTATATCCCTCCTTAAACAAAGTAACCAAAACTGTACACAGTACTCCAGATGCAGTCTCACCAATGCCCAGTAAAGTTGTAGCAAGACTTCTCTACTTTTGTACTCCATCCACTTGGCAACAAAGGCCAACATTCCGCTTGCCTTCCTAATTAATTACTTAAATGTTTCATCCCAGGCAACATCCTGGTGAATCTCCTCTGCACCCCCTCCAGTGCAATCACATCCTTCCTATAATGTGGCGACCAGAACTGCACACAGTACTCCAGCTGCGGCCTCACCAAGATTCTATACAACTCCAACATGACCTCCCTACTTTTGTAATCTATGCCTCGACTGATAAAGGCAAGTGTCCCATATGCCTTTTTCACCACCCCACTAACATGCCTCTCTGCCTTCAGAGATCCATGGACACACACGCCAAGGTCCCTTTGTTCCTCAGAACTTCCTAGTGTCATGCCACTCATTGAGTCAAATTACACCTTCCAAAGTGTATCACCTCACACGTTTCAGGGTTAAATTCCATCTGCCACTTATCTGCCCATTTGACCATCCCGCCTATATCTTCCTGTAGTCCAAGACACTCAACCTCATTGTTAACCACCCGGCCAATCTTTGTATCATCCACAAACTTACTAATCCTACCCCCCACATAGTCATCTATGTTGTTTATATAAATGACAAATAATAGGGGACCAAGCACAGATCCCTGTGGTATGCCACTGGACACTGGCTTCTAGTCACTAAAGCATCCTTCTGTCATCACCCTCTGCCTCCTACAACTAAGCCAATTTTGAATCCACCTTATCAAATTACCCTGTATCCCATGTGCATTTGCCTTCTTTATAAGCCTCCCATGTGGGACCTTGTCAAAGGCTTTGCTGAAATCCATATAAACTACATCAACTGCACTACCCTCATCTACACACCTGGTCACCTCAAAAAATTCAATCAAATTTGTTAGGCACGACCTTCCTCTGACAAAGCCATGCTGACTATCCCTGATCAAACCTTGCCTCTCCAAGTGGAGATCGATTCTCTCCTTCAGAATTTTCTCCAATAGTTTCCCTACCACTGACGTGAGACTCACTGGCCTGTAGTTCCCTGGCTTATCTCTACAGCCCTTCTTAAATAGCGGAACCACATTATCTGTTCTCCAGTCCTCTGGCACCTCCCCCGTAGCCAGGGAGGAATTAAAAATTTGGGTCAGAGCCCCTGCGCTCTCCTCCCTTGCCTCCCTCAGCAGTCTGGGATACACATCATCCGGACCTGGAGATTTGTCCACTTTTAAGCCTGCCAATACCTTTTCACTCCCTATATCAATTTGCTTAAGAACCTCACAGTCTCTCTCCCCGAGTTCGATACCTTCATTCTCATTCTCTTGAGTGAAGACGGATGTGAATTATTCATTCAAAACTCAAGCGATGTCCTCTGGCCCCACCAATAGATTACCCCCATGGTCCCTTATGGGCCCTACTCTTTCCCTAGTTATCCTCTTCCCATTGATATACTTATAGAATATCTTGGGATTTTCCTACTTTTACCAGCCAGACTTAGAATGAATTGCACTAGCTGCCATGGTAGGATTTGAACCTGTACCCCCAGAGTATTAACGTAAATTCTAGATTATTAATCTAGTGTCATTACCACTACACCACCACAACTGCCTTAATAGACTTGGGTTGTTTTAGTTGGAGCAGAGAAGACTGAGGGGCGACCTGATCGAGGTGTACAAGATTATGAGGGGCATGGATAGGGAGCAGCTGCTCCCCTTAGTTGAAGGGTCAGTTACAAGGGGGCATAAGTTCAAGGTGAGGGGCAGGAGGTTTAGGGGGGATGTGAGGAAAAACCTTTTTACCCAGAGGGTGGTGACGGTCTGGAATGCACTGCCTGGGAGGGTGGTGGAGGCAGATTGCCTCACATCCTTTAAAAAGTACCTGGATGAGCACTTGGCACGTCATAACATTCAAGGCTATGGGCCAAGTGCTGGTAAATGGGATTAGGTAGGTAGGTCAGGTGTTTCTCATGTGTTGGTGCAGACTCGATGGGCTGAAGGGCCTCTTCTGCACTGTGTGATTCTGTGATTATTTGCTGTACCTGCATGCCGATGTTTGTGATTCATGTAGAAAGACACCAGGTCCCTCTGTACTGTGGCATTCTGCAGTCTCTCTCCAGTTAAATAATAGTCTGCTTTTCTATTCTTCCTGCCAAATTGGGCAACATTACATTTTCCCACATTATACTTCATCTGCCAGATTTTGCCCACTCACTTAACCTATCTATTATCCTTTGCAGACTCTTTGTGTACTTGCTTTCCTAACTATCTTTGTATCATCAGCACATTTGGCCACCACACAGTCAGTCCTTTCATCCAAGTCATTAATATAGATCGTTAATAGCTGAGGCTCCAGCACTGACCCCTGTGGCAGTCTACTAGTTACAGTTTGCTATCCTGAAAATGATTCATTTCTCCCGACTCTCTGTTTCCTGTTGGTTAGCCAATCCTCTATCCATGCTAATATATCACCCCCACACCACGAGCTCTTAGCTTGTGTGACCTTTTATGTGGCATCTTATCGAATACTTTTCAGAAATCCAAATTCACTACATCTACTGGTTCCCTTTATCCAATCTGCTTGTTAAATCCTCAAAGAGAGATTGGATAGGTTGGGGTTATTTACCTTAGATAAAGAAGGCTGAGAGGTGACTTGATTGAGGCGTACAAAATTATGAGGGGAATAGATAGAGTGGACAGGATAAGATTGTTTCCCTTGGTGGAGAATTCTAGAACCAAGGGACGTTGATTCAAGATAAGTGGCAGAAGGTGTAGGGGGGACATGAGGAAGAACTTCTTTACACAGAGGGCAGTGGGTGTCTGGAATTTGTTGCCCAAGTTGGTGGTAGAGGCAGAAACTCTAAACTCTTTTAAAAAGTACCTGGATCTGCACCTTAAGTGCTGTAAGCTGCAGGGCTATGGGCCAGGTGCAGGAAAGTGGGATTAGAAAGGGCACCTGGGTGTCCTCAGACTGGCATGGACAAGATGGGCCAAATGGCCTCCTTCTCTGTTGTAACTTTTCTATGGTTCTAACTCCAATAAATTTGTCAGACACAATTTCCCTTTCACAAAGTTGTAGTCTTGCATCAACACACAGAGTGTAGCACACCTAAAGGTGTGATATTAATCACGAGAGATATCATATCTCCAGGGCAAAAGGGACCATGTTGCACGTAAATTGCACCAAATTAGCCAACTCATGCCCAGAGATTCTATCTTTAAAAGAAGGCCAACTGTCACCTCAGTGACTGGGGAATGAGCAGCTTTGGCCATTGACAAGAAAGAACCATGTTCGATTTTAGCAAACTCCAGTCAGCTTCAGCATCCCAGGTAATAGTGGGCTGGATGAGACAGGTCAAACTCTGACATCTTCCGTCACCAACCCCCAGCCTGTCTTTCGGATGAGACATTAAACCGTGGCCCTGGATGCTCTCAGGTGGATATAAAACGTCCATCCCTAATTCCTTTGAGAAGGTGGTGGTGAGCTGCCATCTTGAACTGCTGCAGTCCATATGGTGTAGGTACACCCACAGTGCTGTTAGGGAGGGAGTTCCAGGATTTTGACCTAGTGACAGTGAAGGGACAGCTATATATTTCCAAGTCAGGTTAGTATGTGGCTTGGAGGGGAACTTGCAGGTGGAGGTGTTCCCTTGTATAAGATGGCCTTGTCTCCTGAGCTCTAGAATTGAAGTGAGTGTGACTGCCCTTGACATCAAGGCAGAATTTGACCAAGAATAGCATCAAGGAGCCCTAGCAAAAATAGAGTCAATGGGAATCAGGGGGTAAACTCTCCACTGGTTGGAGTCATACCTAGCACAAAGGAAGATGGTTGTGGTTGTTGAAGGTCAATCATCTTAGTTCCAGGACATTACTGCAGGAGTTCCTCAGGATAGTGTCCTAGGCACAACCATCTTCAGCTGCTTCATCAATGACCTTCCTTCCATCATAAGGTCAGGAGTGGGGATGTTCGCTGATGATTACACAATGTTTAGCACCATTCGCAGCTCCTCAGATACTGAAGCAGTCAATGTCCAAATGCAGCAAGACCTGAACAATATCCAGACTTGGGCTGACAAGTGATATGTAACATTCTTGTTGAAGATGGTCATTGCCTGGCACTCGTGTTGCACAAGAGGATCTAACCATCACCCCTTGACATTCAATGGCATTATCATCTCTGAATCCCTCCCCAACTATCAACATCCTGGGGGTTTCCATTGGCCAGAAACTGAACTGGAGTGGCCATATAAATACTGTGGCTACAAGAGCCACTGAGAGGCTAGGAATCGTGCGACGAGTCACTCACCTCCTGACTCCTCAAAGCCTGCCCACCATCTACAAGGCACAAGTCAGGAGTGTGATGGAATACTCCCCACTTGCCTGGATGAGTGCAGCTCCCACAGCACTCAAGAAGCTTGACACCATCCAGGACAAAGCAGCCCACTTGATTGGCACTCCCTCCACCACCGATGCATAGTGGCAGCAGTGTATACCATCTACAAGATGAACTGCAGGGATTGCAGTGGTTCAAGGTAGCTCACCACCACCTTCTCAAGGCTAATTAGGGATGGACAATGAACGCTGGCCTGGCCAGCAGCTCCCATGTCCCATAGATGAATTTTAAAAACTCACCAAGCATACTTAGCACCCTCCAAACCTACGACCGCTACCATCTAGAAGGACAAGGGCAACAGATACATGGGAACACCACCACTTGGAAGTTCCCTTCCAAGCCACTCACCATCCTGACTGGAAATATATTGCCATTCCTTCACTATTGCTGGGTCAAAATCCTGGAACACCTTCCCTAACAGCATTGTGAGTGTACCTATACCACATGGACTGCAGCCGTTCAAGAAGGCAGCTCACCACTACCTTCTCGAGCAATTAGGGATGGGCAATAAATGCTGGCCCAGCCAACGACTCCCACATCCCATGAATTAGTAAAAAGGTGGTAGAGGTCACAGGTTTGAAGGGTGCTGCAGAAGGAGCCTTGGCGAATTGCTGTATTGCATCTTTTAGATGGTAGACAGTGATGGTGGTGGAGAGAGTGAATATTTGTATTGGATGGTGTTATGTTTCTTGAGTGGAATGGAGCTGCACTCAACCAGGCAAGTGGAGACCATAGAAACCATAGAAAAGTTACAGCACAGAAGGAGGCCATGCAGACCATCTTGTCTATGCCAGACCAAGGACACCCAGGTGCCCTTTCTAATCCCACCTTACTGCACCTGGTCCATAGCCCTGCAGCTTACATCGCTTAAGTTGAAGATCCAGGTACTTTTTAAAAGAGTTTAGAGTTTCTACCTCTACCACCAGCTTGGACAGTGAATTCCAGACACCCTATGCATGACACTCCTGACTTGTGCCTTGCAGATGAGCAGTCTTTGGGAAGGCAAGAGGTGAGTTAATCTGTGCAGAATTCCCAGTCTCTGACCTGTTCTTATAGCCACAGTATTTATATGGCTAGTCCAGTTCAGCTTCTGGTCAATGGTAACCTCCAGGATGTAGATAGTGGGGGATTCAGTGATGGTAATGCCATTGGATGTCATGGGGAGATGGTTAGATTCTCTCTTGTTGGAGATGGTCATTGCCTGGCACTTGTGTGGCCTGAATGTTGTTCAGATCTTGCTGCATTTGGACATGGACTGCTTCAGTATCTGAGTTGTGAATGGTGCTGAGCATTGTGCAATCATTAGTAGACGTTCCTAGATCTGACCTTATGATGCAGGGCAGGCCATTGATGAAGCAGCTGAAGATTGTTGGGCCGAGGACACTATCTTGAGGAACTCGTGCAGTGATGTACAGGGGATGAGATGTTTGGTGTCCAACAACCACAACCATCTTCCTTTGTGCTGGGTATGGCTCCAACCAATGGAGAATTTTTCCCAATTCCATTGATTCCAGTTTTGCTAGGGCTCCTTGATGCTGCACTCGGTCAAATGCTGCCTTCATGCCAAGGGCAGTCACTCTCACCTCACCTCTTGAATTCAGTTCTTCTGTCTGTGTTTGGACCAAGGCTGTAAGACCAGGAGCAAACTGACCCTGGCAAAATTGGCTATAAAGGCTTTCGGATGTCCTGTGGTTGTGAAAGGTGCTATATAAATTCATTCATTCTTTGGGGTCTTGGTATAAAGCCCTGCCTTCAGGAGAGGGTGAAAGTCATTGGCCGCAGCTGTCAGCCAACGAAGAGGCAGGGTATCTGCTAGGGTTAATGGTTCTCCTGGCTCAGGATCTGTGAAATTCCATCTTGACATTGACTTGTCTTTGATGCAGATTTTTGACTTTGAGCTGATGGACGAGGACCTTCAGTCACTGCTCACAATAAACAAGAACTGGAGAGTTTGTCAGTTAACTATGTAAGTTGGTTGAATATGGTTTTACCTTCTTCGCGAGTGGGGTAGATTGGCGACTGAGAGTGGGATTAGACTGGATGGGATTTTAAAGGGTAAGGAGAGTAAGCAGGAGACTGAGACTTGACTAAGTGGACATTAAATGATATGGGGAATGAGGGAGAAAGTGGGATTAGATTGGGTGAGATATTAAAGGTTTTGCGGAGTAACCAGGAGAATGGAATTCAATTGGGTGAGAAAAGGAAGGGTACAGAAGTGAGTAAGATAGTGGACTTAGACCAGGTAGGATATTAAAGGGCATGAAGAATGAGCATGAGCGTGGGAAGAGACTGGATGCCTCTGGGTTTGGATGGATTTCTGCTGACACAAAGTTAAAGATTTACTTTCCTATTCTTAAAATAAAAATAAATTCTGGCAAATGAGGAGACTTAATCTGATGTTTTATTTGCTTTCTCCAGGTTACAGGATCATCAGTTTTACCCATTTAATGATTCCTGATCGGCCCAACTGGAAGCACCCTATGCAGACCCAAGCTCCCACAGATACTGTCTTTTTCATAAAGTCATAGTAAGTTATGGCACAGAAGGACACCATTTGGCCCAAGTCCAGACTAGCTGTCTGTGGAGCAATCCAGCCAGTCCCACTCGCTCGCTCGATCCCTGTAGCCCTGCAGGTTTATTTCTTTCGAGTGCCCATCCAGTTTTCTTTTGAAATCATTGTTTTGGCTTCCACCGCTCTCTTGGGCAGAGTTCCAGGTCATTTACCACTCAGTGTGTAAAAACGTTCTTTCTTACATTATCCTGTATCTCTTGCCTAAAATCTTTAAATCTATGTCCTCTTAAGTCCTAGTACTATCAGTTAATTGTCTACCTTATCCAAACCTGTCATAATCTTGTACTCTTCTATCAAATCTCTCTGAAACTCCTTTGTTCCAAGGAGAACAACCCCAGCTTTGCCAACCTAACCTGGTAACTAAAATTCCCCTTCCTTGAAACCATTCTTGTAAATCTCTTCTGCACCCTCTCAAGGACCCTCAAATCCTTCCTAAAGTATGGTCATTAGAACTGGATGCAACACTCTAGTTGGGGCCTAAGCAGTGCTTTATAACGGTTCAGCACAATTTCCCTTCTTCTGTAGTCAATACCTCGAGTTATGAAGCCCAAGATGCCATATTCTTCGCAGCCACACTCTCAATGTGTCCTGCCACCTTCAAAGATCTATGCACACGCACCCCCAGATCCGTCTGTCCCCGCACACGCTTTAGACTGTGCCGTTAAGAAGAAGTGGGAGAGATACTAAATGAATACTTCTCATCAGTATTCACCAAAGAGGACGTAGCGGTTGATTTGTCTAGGGAAGAGTGTGTAGATAGCCTGGATCATGCTGAGATCAAAAAAGAGGTGTTAGGGGTCTTGAAGAATATTAAGGTGGATAAGTCCCCAGGGCCAGATGGGATCTACCCCAGAGTACTGAGGGAGGCAAGAGAGGAGATTGCTGGGGCCTTGACAGAATCTTTGTATTCTCACTGGCTACGGGTGAGGTCCCAGAGGACTGGAGAATGGCCAATGTTGTTCCATTGTTTAAGAAGGGTAGCAGGGATAATCCAGGAAATTACAGGCCGGTGAGCCTTATGTCAGTGGGAGGGAAATTATTGGAGAAGATTCTTTGTGACAGGATTTACTACCATTTGGAAGCAAATGGGCATATTAGTGAGAGGCAGCATGGTTTTGTGAAGGGGAGGTCCTGTCTTACTAACTTGATCAAGTTTTTCGAGGAAGTGACAAAGATGATCGACGATGGAAGGGCAGTGGATGTTATATACGTGGATTTCAGTAAGGCCTTTGACAAGGTCCCTCATGGCAGACTGGTACAAAAGGTAAAGTCGCACAGGATCAGAGGTGATCTGGCAAGATGGATACAGAATTGGCTTGGTCATAGAAGACAGAGGGTAGCAGTGGAAGGGTGCTTTTCTGAATGGAGACCTGTGACTAGTGGAGTTCCGCAGGGATCAGTGCTGAGACCTTTGCTGTTTGTGGTATGCATAAATGATTTGGAGGAAAATATAACTGGGCTAATTAGTTAGTTTGCAGACGACACTAAGGTTGGAGGAGTTGCAGAAAGTGAAGAGGATTATCAAAGGATACAACGGGATATAGATCGGTTGGAGACTTGGGCGGAGAAATGGCAGATGGAGTTTAATCCGGACAAATGCGAGGTAATGCATTTTGGAAGGTCTAATACAGGCAGGAATTATACAGTAAATGGCAGAAACCTTAAGTGCATCGACAGGCAGAGGGATCTAGGTGTACAGGTCCACAGGTAGTCAGGAAGGCATATGGCATGCTTGCCTTCATCGGCAGGGGTATTGAGTATAAAAGCTGGGAAGTCATGCTGCAGCTGTATAGAACCTTGGTTAGGCCACACTTGGAATATTGTATGCAATTCTGGTCACCACATTACCAGAAGGATATGGAGGTGTTGGAGAGGGTGCAGAGGAGGTTTACCAGGATGCTGCCTGGTCTGGAGGTTATTAGTTATGAGGAGAGGTTGGAGAAACTCAGATTGTTCTCACTAGAGTGACGAAGATTGAGGGGCAACTTGATAGAAGTTTACAAAATTATGAGTGGCATGGACAGAGTAGATAGTCAGAAGCTTTTTCCCAGGGTGGAAGAGTCAATTACTAGGGGACATAGATTTAAGGTGAGAGGAGAAAACTACAGAGGAGATGTGCAGGGCAAGTTTTTTATGCAGAGGGTAGTGAGTGTCTGGAATTCACTGCCAGAGGAGGTGGTGGAAGCAGGTTTGATAGTGGTGTTTAAGAGGCAGCTTGACAAATACATGAATGGGATGGGAATAGAGGGATACGGACCCCGGAAGTGCAAAATGTTTTAGTTGACGGGCAATATGATCGGCTCAGGCTTGGAGGGCCGAAGGGCCTGTTCCTGTGCTGTACTTTTCTTTGTTCTTAAATCTATATTGCCTCTCCCTATACGTTGCCAAAATGCATCAATTCACATTTCTTTATATTAAATTCCATTTGCCACTTGACTGCCCATTCTGTTAGCCTATCTATGTCAAGTTTCACATAATTCATATCATCCTCACTGTTTGCCACTTCTCCAACTTTGGTATCATTGGGAAATTTTGAAATTCTACTCTATCACAAGATCCAAGTAATTTATATATATCAAAAAAAGCAATGATCCTAGCACTGACCCTTGGGGAAGGATGTAGAAGAACAAATCTGCAGAGAAATTACAGAGTTGCAGGTATAATAGAGTAGTTATATTGGGGGACTTTAATTACCTGAATGTAGACAGGGCCGGTGGCTGTGTAAAGGGTGGAGAGAGGCAAAAGTTCCTAGATCGTGTTCAGGAGAATTTTCTACAGCAGGATGTGTCCAATCCAACAAGAGAAGATGCACTGTTGGACCTGATTCTTGGAAATGAGGTGGGCCAAGTAGATCAAGTGTCAGTGGAAGAACATTTAGGAGACAGTGATCGTTGTATTGTACGTTTTAGGATGATAGAAAAGGACGATAGGAAATCCAGAGTAAGAACAATTAACTGGACAAGAGCAGACTTCATGAGGCAGGAACAGAGCTGGGCCGGATAGACCGGAATGAAAGATTGGCAGGAGAAACTGTAGCTGAACAATGGGCCACCTTAAAAACAGAATCGGTTCGGTCACAGTCGAGGTATATTCCATCAAATGGGAAAGGTAAAGCAAACAAATCCAGAGCTCCCTGGATGAAAAAGGAGATTGAAATTAAAATGAAGAAAAAGTGCACTTATGACAGGTGTCAAGGAGAAAATACAATTGAGAACCAAGAGGAATACAGAAGGTTCAGAGGGGAGGTGAAAAAGCATATCAGAGAAACGAAGAGGGATTATGAGAAAAGACCGGCAGCCACATAAAGGGGAATCCCAAAGTCTTCTGTCGGCATATAAATAGTAAAAGAGTGGTAAAAGGAGGAATAGGGCTGATTAGCGACCTAAAAGGGAATTTACGCATGGACAAAAGGGCCAAGGCATTAAATGAATACTTTGCCTCCATCTTTACCAATGAGGTAGACGCTACCTAGGCCATGGTGACAGACGAGGAAACTCTGTCACTAGATGGGTTCAAAGTTGATAAGGAGTGTTGAATAGACTGTTGGCACTTAAAGTTGATAAGGCACCGAGACTGGATGAGATGCATCCAAGGATATTGAAGGAAGTGAGAGTAGAAATTGCAGAAACACTGGCCATAATCTTTCAGTCTTCCCTAGACTCAGGGGAGACATCAGAGGACTGGAGAATTGCAAACATTTACGCCCTTGTTCAAAAAAGGTTGTAAGGATAAGTCCAGCAATTACAGACCAGTCAGTTTAACTTCAGTGGTGGGCAAGATTCTAGAAACAATTATTTGGGATAGAATTAGTAGTCACATGGAAAAATGGGTTGATAAGGAAGAGCCAGCATAGATTTCTAAAGGGGAAATCGTGTTTATCTAACTTGCTGGAGTTTTTTGAAGAGATAATAGAAAAGGTCGATGAGGGTAATGCTCTTGATGTGGTGTACATGGACTTTGAAAAGGCATTTGACACAGTGCCACACAACCAACTTGTGAGAAAAGGTATTGCTTGTGGAATAAAAGGGACAGTAGCAACGTGGATACAAAACTGGCTGAAAAATAGGAAGCAGAAAGCAATGGTCATTTCCTCGGGCTGGAGGAAGCTTTGTAGTGGAGTTCCCCAGGGGTTGGCATTGGGACCCTTGCTTTTCCTGATACATATTAATGATCTAGATCTTGGTGTGCAGGGGACAATTTCAAAGTTTGCGGATGATACGAAGCTTGGGAGTGTTGTGACCTGCGAGGAGGATGGCATGGAACTTCAAGAGGATATAGACAAGTGGGCAGATAGGTGGCAGATGAAGTTCAATAAGGAGAAGTGTGAGTTGATGCATTTTGGTAGGAAGAACATGGACAGACAATGTAAGATAAGGGGTGAAATTTTGAAGGGGATGCAGGAGCATAAAGACTTGGGTGTATGTGTGCATAGATCATTGAAGGTGGCAGGACAGGTGGAGAGAGCAGTTAATAAAGCATATAGTATCCTGGGCTTTATAAATAGGGGCATAGAGTACAAGAGCAGGGAGGTTATCCTGAATTTATATAAGACACTTGTTAGACCTCAGCTGCAGTATTGTGTACAGTTCTGGGCGCCATATTATAGGAAGGATGTGAACACATTGGAGAGAGTACAGACGAGGTTTACAAGAATGGTTCCAGGGATGAGAAACTTCAGCTATGAGGAAAGATTGAAGAGGTTGGGACTGTTCTTCTTGGAGAGAAGGCGGCTAAAAGGAGATTTGATAGAGATGTTAAAAATCATGAGGGGACTGGACAAAATAGATAGGGAGAAGCTGTTCCCGCTTGTAAAAGGATCAAGGACGAGAGGGCACAGATTTTAGTGATTTGCAAAAGAAGCAAATGTGATGTGAGTAAAAACTTTTTCACACGAGTGGTTTGGGTCTGGAATGCACTGCCTGGAATTGGGGTGGAGGCATTCAAGAGATTATTAGATGATTAATTAAATAATGTGCAAAGGTACGGGGAAAAGGCAGGAGAGTAGCACTAGGTCATAATGGTCATTTGGAGAGCCATTGCAGACATGATGGGCCGAATGGCCTTCTGTGCAGTTAAATTTCTTTGATTGTCTACTGTCCCCCAGGCAGAAAAACAAGCATTTACCACAACTGTTTTCTGTCCTTAAGCTAATTTTTTATCCAATTGGACATTGACCCTCCTACTCCATCAACGTCAATACTGTTAACCAGCCTTTTATGTGGTACTTTGTCAACACTTTCTTAAACTTCATACAGATGACATCAACCACATTTCCTTCATCAAACTTATTACTTCATCAAAAAATTCAATTAGCCAAGCATGATCTGCCTTTTACAAATCCATGCTAGGAATTCTTAATTAGCTCAAACCCCAAGTGTTGATATTTTTCCCCTGATTTTTATAGGTAGGTGATGTCCTCTGGGTTTAGGGGCCCCTTTGTTGAAAGCTTTTGTTTGTGTAAAGATGATTGTGAGGTTTCCCTATTGCTCTAATTTTTTGTTCCTATTGTTTTAAAACAGGTTGAAGTTGTTTGGGATTTTGGACTGTTTTGTTGACCATCACTCTTTTGTAATTTGATGATTTAATTTGGAAAATAAATTTTCAAAAGTTTCAGCTTTCGTTTAATCACAGACCCCAGTCCTTCAGTAAGTGGGAATATAAGAACAGAAAGAGGCCATTCAGCCCCTTGAACCTATTCTGCCATTTAATGAGATCATATCTGATCAGTATCCAGCTCAATATCCTTTTATATCCCTGTCCAGCAAAATTCCAACTCAGATTTCAAATTATTGAGCTAGCATTCACTGTTTGTTGTGGGAGAGATTCCACACTTTTACCACTATTTGCTAAGTTTATAGAATCAGAGTGCACACAAGGAAGCCATTTGGCCCGTCATGTCTTTTGCCAGCTCTCTGTAAAAGCAACTCAGCTAGTCTCAGTCCTTAAAGCCTAGCTCTGATATCCCGGTTATGCCCCCTTTGTACTACACTCTCCATTATGAAATCACAAAAAGATCCAGTACAATTCAGGCCATTTGGTCTGGGCTGGCTCTTGGATAGGGTTATCCGTTAATGCCATTTCCCTGGGAAACATCACTGTGAATTCACCTCCAATCTGAAAGGCAATCACTCAGGCTATGGACAGGACTGCAAAACTTCAATCTGATCTGTTGGTTGCGGGTTTGCCAGGCTCTGCCTATCGCATGCTGCTCCTACTGTTTGGCATGGAATAGTCCTGTTACATCTTCAACAGGTTGACACCTCATTCTTTGGTATGCCCATCCTGAATTGCCCTTGAAAAGATGGTGGTGAGCCACCTCTTGAACCACTGAGGTCCCTCTGGTGTAGGTACACCCATTGTGCTGTTAGGAAGGGAGTTCCAGGATTTTGACTCAGCAATAGTGAAGGAACGGCGATATATTTCCAAGTCAGGATGGTAAGTGACTTGGAGAGGAACTTCCAGGTGGTGGTGTTCCCATCTATCGGCTGCCCTTGTCCTTCTCGGTGGAAGAGGTTTTGGGTTTGGAAGGTGCTGTTCCTTGGTGAGTTGCTGCTGCCACTGTGCATCGGTGCTAATGGTGGTAGATGAGGTACCAAACAGGCGGGCTGCTTTGTCCTGAATGGTGTCAAGCTTCTTGAGTGTTGTGGGAGCTGCACTCATCCAGACAAGTGAGAGTATTATATCACACTCCTGACTTGTGCCTTGTTGATGGTGGACAGGCTTTGCGGAGTCAGGAGGTGCTCTTGTAGCCACAGTGTTTATATGGCCAGTCCAGTCAATGGTCACCCCCCAGGATGTTGATAGTGGGGGATTCAGTGATGCTGATGCCATTGACTGTCAAGGGGCGATGGTTAAGATTTATTGTGTGTGTTGGTGCTGAGACTAGGCCTGCATCTTGCTGCTTGTTAAACCCCACCCCCCGCGGTTTGACCTGGGATTAATGTGAGGCCTGTGATCCCCGGCCTCCCCTTCCCTGCAATGCTCCCGCTCACCCGGCCGATCCTGCGTCTCTCGCGGTGTTTGAGCCTTAAGCTGCCGCCCAGCGGAGCTCAGTTCTCGGCCCTCGGGCTCAGCGTTCCCGGGAGGCCCTACAGCGAGAAGCAGCGGAGTTACTGGGCGGCGCTGCAGCGCTGGCTCCGCGGCCCGGCGGTTCCGCCCTTCCCGCGGCCTTGCCTGGTGGGGGAGCCGGTGCTGCGAACCGAGGCGGCGGCCGTGCCCCTGGCCGATGTGAGAGGCCCTGAGGTGCAGCGGCTGGTGGCGGCCCTGGTGCGGGCCATGCGCCAGGCCGGGGCGGTGGGTCTGAGCGCCCCGCAGCTCGGGGTCCCGCTCCAGGTGCTGGTGCTGGAGGTGACCGAGCAGACACTCCAGGCCGAGGCTCCGTCTACCCGCCAGGCCCGGGAAATGGTCGCTGTCCCGCTCCGGGTCTTCATCAACCCGCAGCTCCGGGTCCTGGACTCGCGGACAGTCGTGTGGCCCGAGGCCTGTCAGAGTGTCCCCGGATACGCCGCCTGTGTGGCCCGGTACCGCGCGGTGGAGATCACAGGTACGGGGGAGGGCGAGGGGCAGCGGGAAGGGAGGAGAGGCCGGGGGCGGGGAGGCGGAGCCTCGGGTGGCAGGGGCGGGGCCGGGGGGCGGGGCCGGAGGGCGGTGGGGGGGGCGGGGCGGGGCCGGAGGGGGGCGGGGGACGGCGCCGCGCCTGCGGCCTCTCCCTGTTCAATCCGTGTCCCTCCTGTGTCCCCAGGTCTGGATGAAGTCGGGGAGCCGGTGAGCTGGCGGGTCTCGGGCTGGACCGCGCGGATCCTCCAGCACGAAATGGACCATTTAAAGGGGCAGCTTTACATCGACAAAATGGACAGCAGAACCTTCGAGAACCTGCACTGGATGGAAGAGAATGACTGAGGGAGGAGGGAGCCGCCGGGGGGGGGGGGGGGGGGGGCACAGGGACCTCTCGGCCACCTCTAGCCCTAAGCTAAGGTTGGCGGCATAGCAAGATCCCACAACCGCACCATGCTGCAGCTGCTGGAAAAACTCGAGGTCCAGCAGCGCAGCGGAGAGAGGAACATAGTTAACGTTTCAACTCCATATGACTCTTCAGATTAAGGACATTGAGTGTCACAGACTTGAAACGTTAACTCTGTGTCTTTCTCCGCAGATGCTGCTGGACCTGCTGAGTTTTCCCAGCATTTTCTGTTTTTGTTGTTCAGTAAACAGTAGCACAGGCACTGCGGAGAATTGTAAAATGCAACATGTCTGGACACTATGTGGAACAGCACAGCCTCAAGAATCAGCAGCATTTGGTTCTTATTTGTAAACCCATTAACACATTAAAGTCTTCCGGTGCAATTGAAATATTCACTATGAGCAACCAGGGTAAGTTAGCAGCTTCTTTATTTTGTTGAGATGTGGACACAGGCACAGCCAAGGTTAATGTTCTTGCTTGGCAGGTTACAGACTATTCTGTGGAGTTTGAGTGCTGGGACTGTACCTTATGCCCAGGGAACTTGTTCCAACACACACCTAATTTCAGCCTTGAGGGGTGAGGCAGGGCGGAGGATGAGTCTTATCAAACACCTGAATTCCACATTCACCACACCTGCTGCACTCCTTCATGTAATTGGTTACTGCTTTAAAAGGAATTGTCAAACATAATTTATTTTTATTAGGATAAACAAACACGAGAGGACATGGCTTTAGGGTGTAAGAGGAAAGGTTTAGGGGGAACTTCTTCACTCAGTGGTGAGTGTGTGGAACGAGCTACTATCTGACGTGGTAAATGCAGGTTCACTCAAGTTTTAAGAATAAATTAGATACATGATGGGAGAGGTCTGGAGGGTTATGGACTAGGTGCAGGTCAATGGGACTAGCAGAATAATATTTTGGCACAGAGTAGAAGGGCCAAATGGCCTGTTTTCTGTGCTGTAGTGTTCTATGGTTCTAATGTTATCTTTGATGCCCTTGATTAACCCACACATTTAAAATATAACCTATCTTGAATTATGGATTCTCACAGTTTGCACACAGCTACGAAAGTAACTCGTCTTTAATTATTTTCACTCCCTCTTCCTGAACCTGCAGGCTGCTGCTTGTTAATTGAACAGTTAGGAATGGGGTTGAATATGAACTGCTAGGCACTGAGGGGTTACACATACATTGTATTACCAACAGGAAATGTAATATAATAATTCTTCTGTTGATGCCCTACAACCTCATGCGTGCCCTGTTTTAGGCTGCTAGATCTGGCAATGTATCCCACACCATGTGATGGAAGATGTGCTCACAACAGCTTGTATTTATAAAGCATCTTTAACATAAAATGCGCTAAGGCATTTCACAGAGCCATTATAAAACAAAATTTGGCATAGGAAGAGATGTTAGAACAGATTATCAAAAGCTTGGTCAGAGGGCGATTTTCACAAGCATCTTAAAGGAGGAAAGAGAGATGGAAGGGTATTGGGAAGAAATTCCAGAGTTTAGGCACGGCCACAAGTTTCTCCAAGTCACTGAATTCCCTCATCCCTGGAACCATTCTAGTAAGTCACCTCTTCACCCCCTCCATCACTTTGACATCATTCCTCAAGTGGTGCTCAGAAATGGACAAAATACTCCAATTGAGACCTAATCAGTGATTATTTAAAATTAACAATTTCACAGTATTCCAGCCTAGAGCCACAGCACCAACCAGGGCCTGGATTCACTCCCTCCTCTAACCTTCCAACAGTGAAATCTTCTCATTATCAGAAGCTCACATTCTTGCAGAACATCTCTTGTCCATTATAACATTCAATGTGAAATTTTCATAATCTTGAGGATAGGTTTAACACATTATAATTTTATCATAATTAACAGTTTAACTATTTAATACTCTTTTCCTCAGGCTGGCTAATAATACCAGCCCTCAAAATTCTATTTTCAGAAGTCTGCCTGATGAAAAACAATGCTGGCCAGAATAAAGACCCGTGACAAGTTAACTGTGAACAGGGATCGGCGAGAGATCGATATTTTATTTTAAGGCTCTCAAACAGTAAATAAAATGAAATCTCAGAAATTCTTATAGAACTGGGGAAGAGGTCAGGCCATATGACTGTTTCCTGAGCTCTGTAGGAGTGCAAAGGTCATGCTGGGATACTTCTGCTTGAAACCTGGTTACTAATAAACAGCACAAAGTCTTCAGCAAAACAAAATCAGCTTTTTTTTTAAAAAATAGGCAAATGATGTGACGGGCTCGTTCCTTTCCTGATCTCATGTGATTCCACCTCCAGTTAGTTTCTCTCTTGGCTTCAGGCTGCATAATTCCTTGTGATTTCAGGACTACGGATCAACTGGAAGATTAAGAAGGTTAATAGAAGGCTCAGCCTTCCTGCCCAAAGTCTTCTGTAAATTTTTTCACCTTGTTAAGATCTTCAGCATTGACAGTGGGTCGAGTGGTCGCCTGCGAGCGAAGCATGTCAGACTGCAGGAAGAAACGAGGAATCAGGGGTTAGAGCCCAAGAGTGAGAGCAAAACAGGAAACACATGGGTGGGGTGTGTGTGACAGGAGCCCTCCAAACCTACCCGGATCTGTCGATGATTCGTACACCAACAACAGCAGTTGGAATGACAGTTGTGCAGTAGGAAGCTAGGTCTTCACCACCGGCTCGCAGACCTGCCAAGCCCCGATCCTCAGCTCATAGGCTACCAGGCTTTGGCAGTGCTGTCACACAAGGCAGTGAATGAATTGGGAGCTTTAGGCTGCCCTTGGCTGTAGTCAGGTTTGACAGCGGAGACCAGACATCCATTAAAGCATAGACAGAATAAGGAGGGGGAGGAAATCAGAAATGCAAAAAACAATTGATTTTCTTTGGATTTGATTGTTGTGTGTTACAGTCCAATGTAGGATTTCAACTGCTGTTCATAAATCTGTTCAAGCTGAGCCACAGAGCAGGAAAAGAATTCTCCAATCCACACAGAACAGCAACAGACCTAGGGCTCTGAGGACACATATTTCAAGGTACAGAACATGTATGCCTGAAATGGAGTTACTTTGCCTTGACAGCAGTCAGTTTTTCCAAAGCATAAATAAAAACGTTGCTTTACTGCTAAGATAACTGTAAAAGTCCAACTGACTGAGGCAGGGAAAGTTCCTTGGATCAACCACACTCCCACCTACTACATTCCAGCATTAGCACACCAATACATGAAAGAGCCATTAGGAAACAGTGTTACCATGCAAACTACAGGCTCCAGCAGCTTATCACTAGGAACATCCACCCAAGTCATCTCAATGGCAGCAGGGTCTCCAGGGGAACACGGTGTCAAAAGGTCATCCACTATGACATTTGGATTTGTCCTGGATGGACCTCGAATCTAAGGAGAAAGATATCAAAGAGCTAACATTACATCACCCTATATAACTGACAGCAAAGCATCTCAATCATTTCTAAAGAGCCAGTTTGTGAATCTCTGAGCACCACCTGCTAACTCATCAGTTATGTACAAACACATTGATGTATTCTATGTGTAGAGGTGCAGAATATAGAAGGACGGAAACGATACTAAATTTAAACAAAAATGATTAGGCCAGAGTTGGACTGCCGCATATTGGACATTCTGAAAAAATATCTGGGCCATGAGAGAGTAGAGTGAAGATTTATTAAGCTGTAATATTATTGTTCCAAAGACTCAAAAATTTGATTTTTTTTTTAGCAAAACAGAAGGCTGAAAGGGGAAACTATTCAGGATCTTAAAACAATGGAAGGTTTTGAGGGTAAATAGTGAAGGATTGTTGCTACTGGTTTGGGAAGCAGAACAGAGAGAGGTACAGACTGACGATTGTCAGAAGAACAGAGGAGGAGGAAGAATGTTTTCAAATGTTTTAATGCAAAATATACAGACTAACAAAAGGTAAGTGATAAGTATTTGAAAAAGGCAAATGCACGTAAGAAATAGGAGCAGCAGTAAGGCCACATGACCCCTCGAGCCTGTTTAATCATTCAGTAATATCCTGGCCGAACTTATACATCAACTCCCACTTTCCTACCCTACCCCCTTTTTCTTTGATTCCCTTAGTGCCCGAAGGTCTATCAATTCTGTCTTGACTGAGCATCCAAACTCTGTGGGGTAGCGAATTCCAAAGAGCAATTTCTTATCTCAGTCCTAAATGATCAATCAACCCCTTATCCTGAGACCATGCGCCCCCTGGTTCCAACTCTCCAGCCAGGGGAAACAGCATCTACTCTGTCAAGCCCCTTAAGAATTTAGTAGGTTTCAATCTCTCATTCTTCTAAAATTCAGCAAATATGAGCCAAATCTACCCTTATACCGAAAAAAATGGAGTGAGAGAAAGCTGCCTGATCATCTCACTCCAACAATTTATAAGAAGCTCAGAGAAACAGGAAGCGATTGTAGCCACAAGGAACCTCAATAAACAACAGTAACCAAGGAGAATGAAGAAAAAGACAAACACAATCACCCAGAGAATTAACCCGTTTCAGACAGGGAAAAGGAGAGAAAAAGACATTTTTAAAATCATTTGAATTGTCAGCACAAGGCTGATTTGGTGCAGGCTTTGTGTTGGTGCTCCCACAGCAAGTGCTGTTAGGTTCTTTCCTTTCATGGGATGTGGGTGTCACTGACAAGTCAGCATTTATTGCCCATCCCTAATTGCCTTTGAACTGAGAGGCTTGCTTGGCTTTTTCTGAGGGCAGTTAAGAGTCAGCCACATTGCTGTGGATCTGCAGTCATACGTAAGCCAGGCCAGGTAAGGACAGCTGATTTTCTTCCTTAAAGGATATTAGTGAACCAGATGGTTTTTACAACAGTCGATAGTTTCATGATCACCATTACTGAAATTAGCTTTCAATTTTAGATTTTATTAATTGAATTTAAATTCCATTAGCTGCTGTGGTGGGATTTGAACCCCTGCCCCCAGAGCTTTAGCTTAAGCCTCAGGATTACTAGTCCTGTGAATACCACCATATCAGTCTCTAAGTTCTAAGATTTTGACCCAGTGATGATATTAGACTCTGGTCTGAGATCATGTCAGTTTAGGGTTGCCAACTGTGAGTAAAAGTATTCCTGGAGGTTTCATCACATGACCTGCCCCCCACTCCAGCCATTAGTTGGCCAACACATCCCCCTTGTGATGTACTGCCTTCCTACGCCAACTGGAAAGCAAAAAGACTCATTATCCAATTGGATGATGCGCAACTGTCAGCAAAGTAGCCTTTTCCCCCTCTGCAATATTTTTATATCTGGTAAAGCGAAATGTTCAAAGAAAAATTTTTTAAAATCTTTTTTGATGTCTCGATTTTTCTCCAGGAATGCATACTACAATGTCCTGGAGATTGATCTGCAATTCCTACAGACACTGGGCCAATCCTGGAGGACTGGAAGTCCTATGTCAGTTAAAAAGAAAGTCTAATGCAAAAATTCAAATCAGACCACAGACAGGAAAAAATATAACAGATCAATACCTGACTCCCCAGTGCAATTATTTAATCTCCGAGCAGAGAAATTGGCTTTTGTACACCAATGTTTCCAGCAGTTTTTCTATTAGTCTAATCCCACTCGCCCTAACTCCCATACCTTCTAATACCCCATCCAGTCTAATCCCACTCCCCAAACTCATTAATATCCCACCCAGTCTAATCCCACTCTTCTGCTTACCATCCGTAGTCTTTAATATCCCTTTTTAAAATTTACAGGCTCTGTTTTAGTATGTTCGTGTCTAAGCTCCTCTAGTTCTAAATTCCTATGAAAATCAATTCCGATGGCTTTAATTTTGTGCGCTCTCATTATCATCCTACTACCCAGAGGAAGTAATCTCACTACTTACCTTATGGTAACCACTCAATCATGAAGGACCCCAATCAGACTGTCCCTCAGTCTTCTCAGCTCAAGTCTCTCTATATGTCACAGTCATGCTTGGTCTCTTCCCAGTGAATCTACCTTGGTTCTTTTCCATTGTTTTTATATCCTTCATGTAATTAGATGCCCAGAACTGCACACAATACTGCGCCTCGAGCCTAATAATGTTTCTGCACAAGCTAGCATTATCTCCTCACTTTTGCATTCCCTGCATCACTATATAAAGCTAGGATTCTGTCTTTTTATAGCCATATGTTTGTACTGTCACCTTCATCTGCACCAAGATTCTATTTAAGTTCTATTCAAAATCTTACCATTTGAGGTGAATTGCTTTTCCCTTCTGTTACTTTCAAACTAAATCACTTCACGTTTTTTGATACTGCTTAAAACTGGGACCACTGGTGAACAGATGTTACTTTGTGATCAAGTCCAGAGCACCAGCACCATGTTTAAGGCGCATGGACAAGGGTGTAACTGCAACAGTGGGATATTTATCCTTACAGGGAGATTATGACTTCCAATGAAACACTGGCTATTTACCTTTTTAAAATGGGTCGCTGATTGCACTTTCCGGACTGGTTGCATTAACGCATCGCGAACAATTATACAGATGTCTGCACCAGAATATCCCTCTGTTTTCCTGCCAAGCTCCCGGAAGTCAGCATCTGTCAAGCAGTGAGGGGTTGTGCCCAGGTGTAATTTAAACATGTGGACCCTTGCTGGCTCCTCTGGCAATGGGATGTAAATCCGTTTCTCAAACCTTAATACAAACAATTAGAGAATTTTTAAATGATTTCACATAATCAAATAAACTATTCCCAATTTTCTGTATGAGATAGTACAATTTGAAACTTAACCTCCTCCTAATGGCAGAATCCAGCACCCACGGGATGTTTGTTGCTCCCAGAACCAAGATCCCATCACTACTATTCCCAACACCTGAAGTTGGAGAAACAAATTATTTTTGAATTAGACAGAAAACTTCTGGAGCCCCAAATGCACAGTAATCAGGTTAGTTTTTACTTTGTACAGTTCCTTTCTCATGGATTAAGATGTGCAGAAATGCAAAGACTAACTACCCCATTGGAATAGCTCAAAAACCTGGAAAAATTGATCCCAGACCCTACCATCCCAAAAAGAACTGATACTTTTGGGCACAAGATCCTCTTGCCACAAATACATTCTCGCCTGTGTAATAACTTAATTAATAAGCAATAACATCTACCACTTACACTGGTATTATCGCCTATCCACTGTCCTTCCCTCTTTTCACCTGCATTCCTTTGACGTACTTTCCCATCCACCAGCAGCTGCAACCTGCTTTGCTGTAAGTGCTTTTTTTCACTCCCATTCCAGCTGATTTTTTCGCAAAACCTATTCCCTAAACTCTCATTTCAGCTGAGCCTTTGGTCTGAATCTGGTAGAGAAAATGAGATGTAAATCTCCTCTCCTGAATGACTAAGAATTTAACTCAGTTCCCAAAGCACAAAACTGCTGTTTCAAAGGCAATACAAATATTCAATTTCACTCACAACAGAACAACAATAAAAGTGCCAAATGTTGTACTGAGCTAGTGCAGATTGGTTGTCATTGAGAGAAATTTATTAGCCATTCATTAGCTGAGGTGCTTGATGAGCCAGTGTTGAGTTGGTGTAGCTGCATGCAGCTCCTTGAATTCTCCATTTAGTCACCACATTCAATATTGGGTACAAACCAGCATGATCTAATCTGAAGGACAAACCATCAAGCAAGTCCTTGCTTGGCCAAACAGGACATTATCAAATCTTACAGCACTGATGGAAGACACAGGGTTTGTGCTAGCTTTTTGAAACAGCCATCCAATTCGGAGAATTACAGAATTATTACAGCACAGGAGGCGGCCATTCAGCCCTTCATATCTGCACCAGCTTTGAACAATTTAGCCAGTGCCATTCCCCTGCCTTCTCCCTGTAATTCTGCACATTATTCCTTTTTAAAAAATAATCTAATTCATCCTTGAATGTTTCAATTGAACCTGCCTCCGCCACACTCAGGGCAGCGCATTACAGATCTTAACTGCTGTGTGAAAAGATTTTTCCTCATGTCTGAATTATTTCTTTTGCCAGTTACCTTAAATCTATGCCTTCTCATTCTCAATCCTTCCACCAATGGGAACAGTTTCTCCCTAACTACTCTGTCCAGACCCCTCATGATTTTGAATACCACTATCAAACCTCTCAACCTTCTCTTCAAGGAAAACAGTCCCAACTTCTCCAATCCATCCACGTAACTGAAGTTCCTCATCTCTGGACTATTCTTGTGAATCTTTACTGCACTTTAATGACCTCACATCTTTTCTAAAGTGTGTCAGTAAGTGCTTTTAATTTTTTATTTAGCCATCAAAACCCCACAAAACTTTGAACAATCGCCATTAAAACTCCCTTTAACTTTCTTTGCTCTGTGGAAGAAAAGGTTAAACATGTTTAAAAAGGTTTAATAAAAGAGAACACTGATGACATTGGGCCCATCAGCGCAGGTTGCAACTGCCGGTGGATGGGAAAGTACGTCAAAGGAATGCAGGTGAAAAGAGGGAAGGACAGTGGATAGGCGATAATACCAGTGTAAGTGGTAGATGTTATTGCTTATTAATTAAGTTATTACACAGGCGAGAATGTATTTGTGGCAAGAGGATCTTGTGCCCAAAAGTATCAGTTCTTTTTGGGATGGTTGGGTCTGGGATCAATTTTTCCAGATTTCTGAGCTATTCCAATGGGGTATGCTGAAAGCCTGAGAATGTTGGGCATTGTTACAGTGTGTCCAGGCATGGGAATCTGTCATTTCTACAGTACCTATGCCACAGCATTGAACTCAAACCCAGAAACCCAAGAGAGAGAGATCAATGTAACATTACATATTGTTTGCAATGTACATCAGTCTGACTCGAAGTGAACTAGCCTCTGAAGGACAAGGATTCCCAGGGGAAAAGGTTTGTTATACCTTGCATCTGGACCAGAAATTCCGTTTTGATTCGCCTGGCAGCTTCACTCTCGTTCTCATTCCTGGATCCACAGAGGGAATCAACCTCATCAATAAATATGATGGAGGGTTTGTGCTGTCGAGCCAACTCAAACAGATTTTTCACAAGTCTGAGGGGTAAAGGAAACATGATTATCCAGTGAGTCTCACACATCTCTCAGTAAACTCAAAGAAAAGCAAATTAAAAAGAATTCTGCAAAAGCTCAGGGAGCCCTGTTCTTTCAATGCCCATTTACTTCTCACATGCTGACCCACTTCGGATGCTCCTTGTAGGCACTGCCATCTTTTGTGCTGGTACCTCAACCTTTTATCATTGGTTTTTGACAGTCAGCTGTTGCTGCAAAGTACTTGAAATCTCCCTGGGAGATGTGACCCCAAGTACCTGACTAGCCTCCATGATCTGCTGAGGACGAACCGAGGGTGATCCAGACTTTGTGGAAGGAGCGGAGGAAATGCACAGGGTCTGGTGCTTTTCCTGGTAATGCAGAGTTCACCCTCAGCAAGAATCTCAAACCTCTAAAGGAAGGTGCAACCAACCATATAAGATGCTGAGGGAACCAATAGAAACAGATAACTCGCTTTCAATAACTTGAGGTTTTTTTACCTCTATTTTCAATTTAGTAAATTATCCTAAATATTTTTCAAGCTAAGTAAAAATATTTTTATCTTATCTTTTGTCTAAATTTATTTTTCAATGATCTCCACTTATCTCCTCTGGCCCACTTTCCTGAAGTAACATTCAGGGCTTATCTTGCACATGAATAATTTAATATTTCATAAACCTCCATAAATTCCAACAATCACCGTTTTTCACTACAAATCTTAATCTTTCGTCAGGCCCCTTCTTTTACACTGGGGACCAGTTGAGTTTGCTCCACCATTTAGTCACAGTTCTATCCCTAGGATTCCGGTTGTTAGCTCCCTTCAAATCCTTTAACTTTCTCACCGCACACATTTCTTTCATGTATTTTTAGCTGCCTTAGTTTTAGATTGAAGGTTATGGTTAGTTTCTCTGATAGAAACGAATTGGGAGCCCAGTACTGGTATTAGGCTGATGGCTTTTTGACTCTGCTGACTTTAACAGGCGCCATGTATTTCCTGGGTATTCCCTAAATACATGCCTCATTGGACAATGTCTGATAGAAAAGCTGGAAAGGGAACCTTCTGCGTGCTCAATCATTCTGTTAAAGCTTAAAAAGAGAGCTCGAACCAGTCTTTATCAAGCTCATGAAGCCCAGGTATTTTGGATGTCACTTACTTCTCACTCTCTCCTAACCATTTGGACATCAGGTCAGATGAAGACACAGAGAAGAATGTGGAGTTATTGGCCTCTGTTGCCACAGCTTTGGCCAGGTAGGATTTTCCTGTACCAGGTGGTCCAAAGAGCAAGATCCCACGCCAAGGAGTTCGTTTACCTACAAAAATGAAGAGACCATAATATGCCAAATGGTTCAGCCCAGTTAGAGCAGTTAATGGGATTGAGACATAGTTAATACAGATTCTGCCAGGATCCAGGACAGGAGCAAGGAACGCTTGTGATTATCTCCGATTGCAAGGTATAGTAACACCCTTCTCCTAACCAAAATCAAATTTTTTTTGCACACAAAGAAATGGAACACATTTTTTTTTGCTCTCAATTTGCACTTGACTGTGCTGCCTCCACTGTTGCATAGTTAAACCAATTTGAGACCTGCAGCTTGTTAATGTTTAGTTGTCTCGAGGTTGTGGTGCTCCGATAATGGTGTTAGCCAAGGGAACAGATTGCTAGGAAGCTACTGGAATGTTGTCTGGGCTCAAAGCCTTTGCTGCGTCCAATGCACTCAGCTGCTTCATAATGAAAGAGCCCTAGATTTTCACAAATCTTCATGGAGAAAAAGTGCCTCCTGACCCAGCTCTAACATCAAGATTGTGCCCCCTTGATCTCGACTGCATCCTATCAAACCTCCCCACTTCTGAACCTGTGTTGAAGGGAAGGTCATTAATGAAGCAGCTGGAGATGGTTGGGCCTAGGACAATATCCTGAGGAACTCCTGCAGCAGTGTCCTGGGGCTGAGGTGACTGGCCTCCAAAAACCATTTTTAGGTAGCTTCTTCAATTAACTTTGTAGCTAAATTCTCTCATCCCTGGAACCATTCTGGTAAATCTCCTCTGCATCCTCTTAAGGACCTTCAGATCCTTCCTAAAAGTGTGATGACCAGAACCATATGTAAGACTCTAGCTGAAGCAGGCCCGAAGCTTTATAAAGGATCTGTATAACTTCACTGCTTTTGTACTCGATACCTCTATTTATGAAGCCCGAGGTCTCATATCTTGTGAATGACACTCTCGATATGTCTTTCCACTTTCAAGAATCTGTGCACATGAACCACAAGGTCCCTGCACATTCTTTAGAACACTGCTATTAAGTCTATATTGCCTCTCCCTATCCCTTCTCCCAAAATGCATTGGCTTCGATCTTCTGGTCAGCAGTAATGTTGGACGCATTGCTGCTACCCAAGATGATTTCCCCACCTGACACTACTGCCCATTTCTTCTGGAATCTTCCACTCCCGGTTGACAGAGAAATGGACAGGGCAGCATCTCTCATATAAATCCAGCAAGCGGAGTAGAGTCAGGGGAAAGACATGCCTCCTTTTTACGGCAGGAGTGGCCATATTCAGGGAAGCAGCTATGAAGAAGGATTGGATAGGCTAGGGTTGTTTTACTTAGAACAAAGGCGGCTAAGGAGTGACCTAACTGAGGTGTACAAAATTGAGGGGCCTAGATAGGTTAGACAGTAAAGACTTGTTTCCCCTAACTGAGGGGTCCATTACCGGGGGCATAGGTTTAAGGTGATTGGTAGAAGGATTAGAAGGGACATGAGGAAAAAATTTTTCACCCAGGGGATGGTGGGTGTTTGGAATTCGCTGCCTAAGTCGGCAATTCAGGCTGAAACGCTCAACTCATTTTAAAGGTACCTGGATTTGCATCTGAAGCGCTGAAACCTGCAAGGCTACAGACCAGGTGCTGGAAAGCGGGATTAAGATAAGCAGATAGTTTCTCTGTTCTCTTTTTTGGCCAGCGCAGACACGATGGGCTGAATGGCCTCCTTCTGCACCGTTCTATGGTAAGTTTTGAAAGGTCTAAGTCTTTTAATGAGTGTAGGTGAACGGGTAGTCAGCGTGAAGCCTCAATGTTGTCAGCATCCTTTTATGTGGCAGCTTGTCAAATGCTTAAAATCCATACGTAGAGAACCCATTGCATTCCCTTCTTCAAGTTTGCTACTTCATAAAAAAGCTTCAATTAGTCAAACAGTCTGCCTTTTTATAAATCTGTACTGGCTCTCCTCAATTCACTCAAACCTCTCCAAGTACCTGTTGGTTTTTCCCCTTATTATTGTCTTTAAAACCTTACCCACCACTCACATTAAACTGACTGGCCTTTAGTTACTAAGAATGTCCTTAGCTCTGAAGAAGTGTCACACGGCCTCAAAAAGTTAACTCTGTTTTTCTCTCCACAGATGCAGTTAGACCTGCTGAGTTTTTCCAGCAATTTCTATTTTTGTTGCATCATACATTTCGTCATATTCTTCATCTCCCTCATCATCCAAGGCTTTGGCTCCCTTACCATTCATTCTTGTTGGCATGTATCTAGCTGATATCTGAAGCATCTATTTTCCTGTCAGTCTTTGGTTCCATTTTACCCTGATTCGATCCCCTCTCATCCCATTAAAACTAGCCTTCTTCCAGTTTAGAAGTTCTACTTTAGATTGTTCCTCGCTCTTCTCCATTACTGATCTAAAATTTATGATACAATGACTGCTCTTACCCAAATGACCCCCGCCCCACCACAGACATACAGTCCACCTCATTCCACAACACCAGATCCAGCAATGCTTCCTTCTTATGATGAAAGCAAAGTATTGCAGATACTGGAAATCTGAAATAAAAACAAAAAAAATTGCTGGAAAAACTCAGCAGGTCTGGCAGCATCTATGGGGGCATAAAGAGTTAACATTTCGAGTCCATATGATGCTTCCTCAGAACTTTGAGACCTGCTAAGTTTTTCCAGGATTTTCTGGTTTAATTCATGCTCCCTTCTGAGTTGGGCTGAGGAAGTTCTTTTGAACACGTACAGAAATTCCTCCCTTTCCCTTTGCTCTAACACAACCCCAATCAATACTTGTGCAATTAAAGTCCCCCAATACCACCACTTGTGGTTCTTGCACATCTCTGTGTTTGCTCTTCAGATTTTCTCCTCTCTCACTATTTGGAGACCAATAGAATACCCCCAACAGTGTGATCATTCCCTCTCTTCTTCTCAGCTCTAATACAAAATGTAACCAAATGTATTTTATCTTTGCCTCGTCAGGTGCACCCTCTTTTCAACACAACAATGTCGTCTAAAATCATTGCTGCCACCCCAACTCCCTTCCCTCTCCTTTATAAACACATCAAGCGCCCAGTCCTCATCATTTTTACTATGCTTCCATTATTGCCACTACATCATATTCCCACCCAGCTATTTGTGCTCGTCATTCATCAACCTTATTCGTCATGCTTTGTGCATGAATCACAAAATGGTTACAGCCATTTGGCCCAGCATGTGTTTATGCTGGCTCTCCAAAGGAGCAATTGACTTAGTGCCATTCCCCCATCTTCTCTCAGCTCTGCATATTTTTCCTTTTCAGATAATAATCCAATTCCCTCTTGAATACCTCGATTGAATGTTCCTCCACCACTCTCAGGCAGTGTATTCCAAATCCTAACCAATCGTTGTGAGAAAAGGTTTTTCCTCATATCTTCATTTTTCTTTTGCCAGTTACCTTAAATCTGTACCCTCGTTACAATCGTTCCACCAATGGGAACACACTGTCCTTTATCTACTCTGTTCAGATCCCTCGTGATTTTAAATACCTCCATCAAATCTCCTCTCAACCTTCTCCTCTCCAAGGAAAACAGTCTAACTTTTCCAATCTATCCTCATAACTGAAGTTCCTCATCCCTGGAACCGATCTCATGAATCTTTTCTGCACTCTCTCCTATGCCTTCACGTCCTTCCTAAAGTGCAGCACCCAGAACTGGATGCAATACTCCAGCTGAGGCCAAACTAGTGTCTTATACAAATTCAACATAACTTCCTTGTTCTTGTACTTTCTGCCCCTATTAATAAAGCCTCAAATACTGTATGGTTTCAACCCTTTACATTGAGTTTAAATGCCCTTTTCAAAATGGAGGTATGGACAGACATTTTGGTATCTTTCTGTGTTTGTTCAGACCTTGCCAGACTTTCATCTCCAGAACTGATCACAGAGTCATTAAAATGAAAGACTTCTCCAGGGCTATACAATAAGTCTTCTAAATGTGTAAAGGATGCTTAGCTTCTGAAAGAACAAGAGGCAGGAAGATACTTCAAAGGGACTCCAACTTCTTTGCTTAGTGGAACAAGGGCTCATTTGAAATTAACATAGCCATTCTGCTTTGGTTGTGATAAAAACAAGCTGAAAAAGTCATGTGTACAGAATCCCAAGGAGGACTCGGAGAGACATCATCCAGAAAACTGTTCGCTGTAAGAGCCCAGGAAATCTGCAAGTGTCGTGACCAAAGAACTAGTGAGGAACGAGAAACTTCTCACTCTCCCAAAACCCTAACTCCATCTGCAAAGGCAACCTCTGACCATTTGACTACAGAAGCCATCACAACTGCTGAACCCAACTCTTCAACCCTTCACTCCAGACAATCAACACTTCAACTGCAAGCTTTGGGCCTGCAATTATACCATAAAGGACTGAACTGAATTTCATCTCTATTAAGTATCTATTGTCTTTACATTTAACCTTAATATGTTTTTAATTAGTAACTTTATTACTTTTACTTAAATAACTTACAGCAGTAGCTTTGTAATAAACAAACCTTTATCTTGTTTAAGACTAAAGTCTTGCTACTAGTTATTTTCAAATTGAATCACTTTCAAATTAAAAGGAAGCTACAGACACACACAAACAAATGCTTAGCTCGCAAACTACTTTGAGAAAATGTCTTTCGTGTGGTTGTGACACACCACTATCTGGAACATAGCATTGAGCTGCCTGCAAATTCCCTCCGCAGCCCATCTTTCAGACCATTTCCTCCAATTTGCTCCTTCATGCTTTCCATCTATTTTTAAGAGCCTTCAATGAAGTCTCTTGGGCTTTTGAAAAAGAAAACTTGAAAAGTACTATATAAATGCAAGTTGTTTTGATATTATCACAAGTTGCAATTCTCTCCATGGTCAAATATTTTCATGACACTTAATAGGTTCACACAGGATGGGCACCTAGGCTGCAAACAAATATGGGACTGTATCTCAGGACTTGTCATCAAGTATGGAAGAGGTAGGAAATACACAAACTGAAAATTTGAACAGGGACTAAACGCTGAGTTTGGAAGAAATTTCTGACAAGAACCTCAACAAGTTATAAAAACATACCAGTGAACAGATGAGGGAACTTGATGGGTAAAATTACAGCTTCCTTCAAGGCTTCCTTTGCTACCTCCAATCCTGCCACATCATTCCACCGCACATTGGGTTTCTCCATCACAATAGCACCTATAATGGAACAAGAACGTGACTGCTGACGATGGCAGTGACGACAAAGTCTACATTGGAAAAGTCCAACACTTTTTAATATAAGTACTTAGCTAGTCAAATTACACTTTCAGTGAGACTGAACCCTCAAAAGTGCAATGCTATGGTTTTGTTTCATACGCAGCAGGCCTCTCATACAAACAAGGAGGAGTAGGCCATTCAGCCCCTCAAGCCTGCTCTGCCATTTAATAAGGTCATGGCTATCTGATAGAAATATGTATCCCACCTACCCCCAATAACCTATCACCCCCTTGCTTACCAAGAATCTATCTACCTCTCTCTTAAAAATATTCAGACTCTGCTTCTACCACCTTTTCAGGAAGAGAGTTCCAGACTCATCAATCCACCCTCATCAACTTAGATAATGCTGAGATTACACAACAAGCATGCATTAAACTATTAGGAACCTACATTCAAAGTGATCTCAAATGGGGTTACCAAGTGTGTGAAATGCTTGAGTAAATTGAAAACTTCACATTCTACATCTTCTCAAGCATCACATCTCTAACTAACCTAATCAATGTCTTTAATAGTTACCCAAAGCAGAGACAGCCTAATCCCTTCCTTTATAAAACTCAAATAATATGTGAATGATTGAGAATTTAATGAGCTCAACCTGACAACCTGATATGATCCATGAACTTTAATACAAAACGCTGTGGATCTTGTTTTCATTCTGTAAATTAAGGTTACCTGCATTTTTCAATATATTGTAATAATTTGTTTACCAAAATGTTCATAACTGTACAAACATTTTATTATTTTATACTTTATTTTAATGATTGTATATAACTATGTTAATAATTATTTTGTTTTACTTGCATCGCCATCATGGTGGCAGGTGCTAAATTGTGATGATTTTTCAATAAACCAATTCTCCATCTAGCTATGCAGAGAGCTGTTCTAAGGGCTATTTCAATTATCAAGGCTGACACTCCAGTGCGGTACTGAGGGAGCGCAACACTGTCAGATGTGTTTCTTTTGGATGAGATGTTAAACCGAGGCTCCATCTGCCCTCCCAGGTGGATGTAAAAGATCCCACGGCAATATTTCAAATAAGAGCTACCCGCGTGCCCTGGCCAATAGTTATTCCTCATTCAACCCCACAAAATCAGGTTATTTGGCCATTATCACCTGTGATGAGAGATGCATATTTTTATACTTTTGTGATTATGTTGTGTGTGTGTGTCAAGGGTTAATTAAACAGGGGGAAGGTTACTAGAGACAGGTTGTCTGAGGGGTCAAAGAGATGAAAGGTTAAAGGTGTTAAGTTTGTGCTTTTGTAATGAGAGATTACAGTGAGTTTGATATACAAGTGAATAGGTTGGATCTCAAATTTGCATTGTGAGATAAGTGGGAAAAGTGGTTTTCCAGCTGTTGAACTTCCAAAAGTTCAGGAACATTTGCATCTTACAGAGGATCCATGAGTAAATAGGGGAAGGTATATTAAATTTTATTGATCCAAAAGTAGAGGCAAACTAGAAAACGTGAAAGATTTTTATATTTGAAGTTGACTTTCAAAGAGGTGTTTTAGGACAATGGAACCGGAGATCAAAAGGGAAGAAGATATTTAAGGAAAGGGACATTTAACTGTTAAGCTGTTGTTGTGGGGGAACCCATTGAAGGCCAGTTCATAAAACCATAAGACTAAGAGCAGAAGTAGGCCATTCGGCCCATCAAGTCTGCTCCACCATTCAATGAGATCATGGCTCATCTCATAATCCTCAACTCCACTTTCCTGCCTTTTCCCCTTAAACCTTGATTCCCTTACTGATTAAAAATCTGTCTATCTCAGCCTTGAATGTATTTAATGACCCAGCCTCTACTGCCCTCTGTGGTAAAGAATTCCACAGATTCACTCCCCTCTGAGAGAAGAAATTCATCTCTGTCTTACCTTACTCTGAGATTATGCCCTCTGGTCCTAGACTCTCCCACAAGGGAAACAACCTCTCAGCATCTACCCTGCCAAGCCCACTAAGACTTTTATATGTTTCAATAAGGTCGCCTCTCATTCTTCTAAACTTCAATGAGTACAGGTCCAACCTACTCAACCTCTCCTCATAAGAAAATCCCTCCATACCCAGGATCAACCTAGTGAACCTTCTCTGGACTGCCTCCAATGCCAGCATCTTTCCTTAGATAAGGGGACCAAAACTGTTCACAGTATTGTAGGTGTGGTCTAACTAATGCCTTGTATAGTTTTAGCAAGACTTCCCTATTTTTATACTCCACTCCCATTGAAATTAGGGCTAATATTCCATTTATTACCTGAACTTATATGCTAGCTTCCTGTGATTCACGCATGAGGACCACCAAATCCCTCGGTGCTGCAGCTTTCTCCATTTAAATAATATTCAGCCCCTCTCCTCTTCTCACCAAAGTGCATAACCTCACATTTTCCCACATTATGTTCCATCTGCCAAATTTTGGACCACTCACTTAACCCGTCTATATCCCTCTGTAGACTCTGACTCATCTTCACCGCTTACCTTCCCACCTATTTTTGTGTCATCCACAAACTTGGCGATAGCACATTCACTTCCCTCATCCAAGTCATTAATATAAATTGTAAATAATTGTGGCCCCAGTACTGATTCCTGTGGCACTCCACTAGTTACAGGTTGCCATCCTGAAAATGCCCCCCTTATCCCAACTCTCATTCTTCTATTATGCTAATATATTACCCCCAACACCATGGGCTCTTAGCTTAAGTAGTCTTATGTGCGGTGCCTTATCGAATGCCTTTTGGAAATCCAAACATATTACTTCTACTGGTTCCCCTTTATCTATCCTGATTGTTACCTCCTCATTCAATTCTAATAAATTTCTCAGGCATGATTTCCCCTTTATGAAGCCATGCTGACTCTGCTTGAGTAGATTATGCATTTCTAAATGCTCTATTACATCCTTTAATCATTTTCCCAATGACAGATGTTAAGCTAACTGGCCTATAGTTACCTGTTTTTTGTCTCCCTTTTTGAATAAAGATCTTACATTGGCAGTTTTCTAATCTTCTGGAACTTTTCCAGAATCTAAGGATTTTTGGAAGGCTACTCCCAGAAGTATCAGTGCAGTTACTTCCTTTAATATCCTAGAGTGCAACCCATCAGGTCCAGGGGACCTATCGGCCTTTAGCCCCATTAGTTTCCCGAGTACTTTTTCTCCAGTGATAGCTATTGTATTTATTTCCTTCCCCCCCACTTTTGCCCCTTGATTATTTAGTATTTTTGGAATGCTATTAGTATCTTCCACCATGAAGACTGATGCAAAGTATTTAATCAACTCCTCTGCCATTTCCTAGTTCCCCATTATTATTTCCCCAGCCTCATTCTCTAATGGGTCTATGTTTGCTTTGGCCTCGCTCTTCCTTTTTATATATTTAAAGAAGCTCTTGCTGTCCGTTTTTATATTACTTGCTAGTTTACCCTCAAAGTTTATTTTCTCCCTCTATTATTTTTTTGGTCATCTTCTGTTGGTTTTTAAAACTTTCCCAATCCTCTGGCTTACCACTAATCTTTGCTAAATTGTATGTTTTCTTCTTTCAATTTGATACTATCCTTAACTTGCTTGGTTGACCATGATTGGTTTATCCCTTTCCTAGAATCCTTCTTCCTCATTGGGATATATCTTTGTTGTGAGTCATGAACTATTTTCTTAAACGTCTGCCATTGTTCATCATTTTCTGCTGAATTCCTTTCCCTGTCCATTCCAGCCAACTCTGTCCTCATTCCTTTGTAATTAGCATTATTTAAGTTTAGCACAGTTGTTTCCAACCCAAAACAAATACAGAAACAGAAATACCTGGAAAAACTCAGCAGGTCTGGCAGCATCGGCAGAGAAGAGCACAGTTGACGTTTCGAGTCCTCATGACCCTTCAACAGAACTAAGTAAAAATAGGAAAGGGGTGAAATATAAGCTGGTTTGGGGGTGGGGGGTTAGGACAAGCAGTCAGTAATAGATGGAGATAACCAAAAGATGTCACACACAAAAGAACAAAGAGGTGTTGAAGGTGGTGATATTATCTAAAGGAATGTGCTAATTAAGAGTAGAGAGCAGGACAGGCAAGGTACAGATAGCTCGCTCTAGTGGGGGTGGGGTGAAATTTTTTATCTGTACCTTGCCTGTCCTGCTCTCTACTCTTAATTAGCACATTCCTTTAGATAATATCACCACCTTCAACACCTCTTTGTTCTTTTGTGTGTGACATCTTTTGGTTATCTCCATCTATTACTGACTGCTTGTCCTAACACCCTACCCCCTCCCAAACCAGCTTATATTTCACCCCTTTCCTATTTTTACTTAGTTCTGTTGAAGGGTCATGAGGACTCGAAACGTCAACTGTGCTCTTCTCTGCCGATGCTGCCAGACCTGCTGAGTTTTTCCAGGTATTTCTGTTTGCTGTTTTGGATTTCCAGCATCCGCAGTTTTCTACTTTTATCTCTGTGTTTCCAACCCAAGTTTCTCCCTCTCAAAATGAATGTTAAATTCTACCACATTCTTGTCACTATTTCCTAGGGGATCTTTTACCTTTGAGATCATTTGTTAAAGCTGCCTCGTTACACATTACCAGAACCAAAATAGTCCAATTCCTGGTTGGATTCAAAACATACTGTTCTAGGAAACTGTCCTGAATACTATATGAATTCTTGCTCGTGTTCACCTCTGCCAATTTGATCTCCCCAATCAACATGAAGATTAAAGTCACCCATGATTAATATACTGCCTTTGTTACACGCCCTCATTATCTCCTAATTTATTCTCTGTCCTACAGCATAGCTACTGTTAGGGGGCCTTTAGACTACTCCCACCAGTGTCTTTTTCCCCTTGTTATTTCTTAACTCCATCCATATGGATTCTACATCCAATCCAAGATCATTTCTTGCTATCGTACTTATTCCATCTTGTACTAACAAGGCTACCCCATCACCTTTTCCTTCCTGCTTGTCCTTTCGAAAGGTCACATATCCCTGAATATTTAGTTCCCAGCTCTGATCTCCTTGTAACCACATCTCCGTAATGGCTATAAGATCATATCTATTAAGCTATTTGTGCTGTTAATTCGTTCATTTTGTTCTGAATACCACATGCATTTAAGAGCCATTAATTTTGCCTTTTTATCATTTTTCCCCCTTTGACCTTATTTGCTGCTTTTTTAATGTTTGGATACACTGTCACACTCTGGGTATCACTGCCTAAATAGCTGCCCCATAAGGCTGCCATATCTGGCTATGTATCCCCTTTCCAGAACCTTCCCCCACTACATTTAGTTTAAAGCCCTCTCTTAAACCCCAGTTATTCGATTCACCAGGACACTGGTCCCAGCACAGTTCAAGTGAAGCCCATCCCACCAGAACAGCTCCCTCCTACCCCAATACTGGTGCCAGTGCCCCATGAACTGAAACCCATTCCTCCCACACCAATCTTTGAGCCACGCATTTATCCCCTTGACTTTATTTACCCTATGCCAGTTTGCCCGTGGCTTAGACAGTAACCCTGAGGTTACTACCTTGGAGATTCTTCTTTTTAATTTAGCTCCTAACTGTTCAAATTCTTTCAGCAGACACTCCTTTCTAGTTCCATCAGTGTTGTTGGCACCAACATGGATGACGACAACTGGATCCCTCCCCTCCCACTCCAAGTTCCTCTCCAGCCCTGAGATGTCCTTAACCCAGGCACCAGGCAGGCAACACAACCTTCGGGACTCATGCTCACAGCTGCAGAGAACAGTATCTATCCCCCTAATTATACCGTCCCCGACCACTACCATGTTCCTATTTCTTCCCTCACTTGAATGGCTTCCTGTACCACGGTGCCATGGTCAATTCACTCATCCTCCCTGCAGTCTCTGCTCTCATCCAGAGAGCTTGCAAGAACCTCATAACTGTTAGACAGTTGGAGGGGCTGAGGCTCTTCAAACACTACCCCCTGGGTTCCCATACCTGCCCACCTGCAGTCACACCCTGCTGTCCCTAATCACAGACCAAATTTGAATTACCTAATCTGAGAGATGTGGCCACCTCCTGGAGCAAAGTATCCAGGTAACTTTCCCCCTCCCTGATGTGGCGCAATGTCTGCAGCTCGGACTCGGATCCAAAGTTCCTTGAACTGCAAACACTTAATACAGATGTGTTCACTCTGGATCTTCATGGTGTCTAGCAGCTCCCACATGCTGCAGCACAACACATCACCCATCCTGCCATCGCTAACTTATTTTAATTTATTGATTAATTACTCTAGTATCCCCACTCTTTACACTTTATTGTAATTTTTTTTTACATGAGAGCTGCTGAGAAGTTGTGAAAGTTTTGAATTGGAAGCAGCCAGGAAAGTTTTTGTTTTAGAAAACAGTTTGTTTCTGAACCTCCTTTTGGAATTCCACATCAGAGTCGATGTGTCATGACGCATACTTTTACTAAAGTGACAACAATTCCTTGATTTGGGTAATATTTACTGGATTTTTATGGTTAAAAATCTATAAGCTATTGTTGCCAAAAAGGTAATTTGCGTATTTTTGACCAAGCCTGTTTTTGGGGATTGATCTATAAGGCTGTTTAATTGTGTAATTTCTTTCATGTGTGCTTTTTTCCTTTTTAATAAATCTTATAATTTTTTAATTCTAAAAGCGTTACTGCAGTTCTATGCTTTTGAGGTCAGTAGCTCTTTCTCATTTTCACAATAAAAAAGTTATGATCAGTGAGAGACTTCACTCTGGGGTCTGACTTGCTCAGGAACAACGTCAGCTATGATTGTAACACATGACTGTTTGTGGGAGTTTGTTGTCTGCAAATCAGCTGCCCTGTTTCCAAATTAAAACAGTGATTCCACGTCAGAAGTAATTCATTGGCTATAAAGTGCTTGGTGCATCCTGTCGTTATGAAAGATGCTACATAAATGCATTGCTTTCTTTATACATCGACAAAAGATTAAATGGATGGGTGAAGTGCTGTTCAATTTGAATCACATTTGTAGGGCTCTGTTGTATTCATTTGGTTTGACTAACAGCTTGATGCTCAGAGATCTGTTTGGAGGAGGAAAATAGGCAGCCACTGTAACTTTAAACCTCAATTCAAATATATTTGAACTTTCCACCTCAATGTCCATCTCTACCAAGCTTGATTTGAATCCTCTTAGTTTGGCTTTCACCCTTCTCCCAGAACTGACACTACCCTGGACAAAATTACAAATTACATCATCTGTCAGGGTCTTGTCAGCACTCCCTGGTCTTTGCTCTGTTTAATATTAACCAGGCCCATGTACCTCTCTTCTGCTTCCAATCCCAGCCATCGTGGCACATTCTCACCAACCCAGGATCCATCTTAGGCCTCCTCCTGTACCTCATCGACACAATGTCAAGTTCCACATGCACACAAACAAGCTCCAGCTTCACCCATCCAGTGACTCAGATTTGTCAAGCTACTTGCCTGACATTCAGTCCTAATTGAGTCAATGCTTTCAGTCCCTGCCACAAATTCCATTTCTTTGCCTCTAATTACATCCTTGTCCCTAACCACTGTCTGAAGCAGAACCAAACTTGAGACTGTTCACATCTTTGGCATTCTATATGATCCTGAGTTGAACTTCTGGCTACATATTCTCTCCCTCACCAAGACCACTACCTCCATCTCCATAATATCACCCATCTCCACCCATGCCTCAAGTTATTTACAGCTGAAATCCTAATCCATGCTTTCCAAACTTGGCTATGGCTGATTGGTCTCTCAGCTTGCAGTCCATAAACTTCAAGTTATTATACCAGCACAGTCGACGGTAAACGCTGAGCTGCTCAAATCCCAAAGGGAAACTTGAAACAACAGTCAACTGTTTTTCAATTTGTATAAATTTCGAGATGCGTGCCTTGAATTCAGAAGTAATAAGACCACTGAGTCTTATAGGTTTCTTACAAAACTAAATTAAACTTTTATTAATAGAAATTATTTTAAATACACACAGAAATCTACAAATTACTACCATGATAACTTCTAAATCCCCTAGTTAATCTAACTCCCAGTTACATTTTTGTTAAGGCAACAGTGAGACACACAGATTTTGAAAGACCCAGGCAAAGTAACACAGAATACCCTGAAACAGGCGAATACAAAGTGAGTTTCCTTAACTTCAGTTCTCTGTAGACAGCAGCTTGAGGTTTAGATGCTGAAGGCTTTTCACACTTGTTAGATCTTAGAATAACTAATCTCACACATAGCCTTCTCTCCTTTATACAGATTTTCCCCATTGAATGCAAATACCCATTGTTTCACTATGTCTTTGGACCTTACCTCTCTAATAATAGAATCTATCATAGTTCCAATTTTACCAATAATCTTTGAGAAAAATAAACACACTGTTTCTTAACTTCTCCTGGCTATGTGTAATATTTCACTCCCTCTTATGGATTCAAGCTAGTCTGGTTTATTTAAAAATACAAATGTTCCCTTTACCCCTATGTTTACCCACTTAACAATTCAAACCTAGCTTATCTTCTGTTACATCAAAGCCTTCAGACCAGCTGCCTTTAATTCAAGTAAATCCCACACAGGCCCACAGACATAGACCCCACTATTACTCAACTCTACAATAAATTCCAATAACATAATGAAAATTATATCTTCCTGATATCATCCAAAATCCTTCTGCCCATGTCCTAACTCTCACCAAGTCCCATTTATCCAAAACCTCAGTGCCCACTGACCAACATTGTCTCCCAGCCCAGCAATGCCTTCAATTTAAAGTTCTCGTCCATGGGTTGAAATCCTTGACACATGGATCCAGTCTACTGTGATGTTTATGCTCTCCACATGGTCTCACTCACCCATCAGCTGCTCCTGTAGTTTCTTCTTCTCTGGATTCTCTCCCTCACTGTCACTGTCACTCCTGGAAGAGAAATTAAAACATGAATTGCAGCAACCTCACAGGGGGCAATAATGCAGGGAAAAAAGGCTGGCTTTGGGGAAGGTAAAAAAAGTTAATGGGTAGAAGGATCAACTAAATAGAAAAACAGGAAACTGTTCAACATAAAGATCATTTCAGTGTGAAGATATAAAAAGAATCAGCAAATAGCTGAGAAATAATAGGAAAAATTGCAAAGCATGCAACATATCATCTATCCCTCAACCCCACCCATGCACCCTCTGATCCCACCCATCCACCTTACACTATAGGGACAAACTTTTGCAAAACACATCTCATTGTTTATCAAAACCATTTAGATTTTCACTTCCCATAACTTCTTCCACTGATCCCTTACCCTTGGACAAAAATTCCTCCTGGACTTCCATTTTTACTCCCAATTAACTTGTGATCACCACCATCCACCTCAGACAACACGTGCCCCCTCCTCCCATCCAGCAATCCATACCTGCTGCCCCTCCTTTCCCAGCATTGCATGTGCTGCCCATGCCTCTCCCAGCAAGTGCCCCCTCCCAAGCAAGTACTTGTTTGCCACCCCTTCCTTACCAATAATGCATGCGACTATCTCTCCTATCAGCTATGCAGGTACCCGCAGTCCCTATTACTCCCCCAAAATTAGGAGCCCCCATCCATACCCCTTGTCATTTTGTTGTGTTTCTTTCACTGGCTTCTTGCCACGTTTGTCTTTGTTTTTTAAATATTCCTTCAGTTTTTCTGCTCTGTCCAGGTACTGAACACACTTGGCTCGAATACTCTCCTTTGCCTTCTCTCCATGAGCCTCATCTGCAATGAAAACAGTGGAATATGTTCATTACAGTATCCCTCAGATGGGGAACTGCTTCCAACAGCCCAGGGGAGGGTCAGGGTTACCAGTCACCAGGACTGTATTGATGACATCACTAAGGCTTTATCCCATACTACCCAGTGGCATCCAGTCCTTGGATATCTGCTGACATGTCAGCATTGTGGCCAAACTTTGTGCAAGAGCACAGATAGCAAGTGTCATCAGACTGATGACCTCTTGAGGGGGTACCATATCTCTATCTAATTCAGCCCCCATAATATTTACACACATGTATCAGTGTAGGCATTCAGGAGTAGGGGCCCAAGTCTCCCTTCCCTAATCCAGGTGCCTGAACAATGGCAAGGAGCAAGAATCCTAGCTGATTTCCCCGCTCTTTAACCTAGGGGACTGAACAGCAAGGAGCGGGAACCCTGGCTGATTTTTTCTCTCTAACTCAGGGGGTCTGAACATCAAGGAAGAGCAGGAACCCTGGTGAGTCTCCATGCTGCCGGGCCCATGAGTGCTGAAGTCCAGTCCACTGATGCTTAATCTGAGATCTACTAATTCAGCACACACCAAGTATTAGACTTGAAATGTACGAGGGGGACTGGTTCTGCAATTGGTCTAAATTGGAACTCTTCCTATCAGCACTATGGGTGTACCCACACCACATGGACTGCACCAATTCAAGGAGGCGGCTCACCACCACCTCCTGAAGCACAATTAGGGATGGATACAAATGCTGGCCTTGCCAGCGATGCTCACATGTCATGAAAGAATAAAAGATATCCAGAGGACATGAGTTCAAATCCCACCGTGGCAGTTAGAGAATTTGAATTCAGTTAGAAAAAAAATCTGGAAATAAAAAGCTGATAACCCAACTGGTTCACTAATGTCCTTGAAACTGGAGAACTCTCACATTTAATGGCATGCAGGAAATACTCCACAGCATGCTGATACAGCCTTAATGCCTCTTCGTAATTCTTTGCCTTGTCCTCTTCTGTGGCTTTAGTTACAAGGTCAATCGCTTTCTGAAATAGTTAAAAATAAAACAAATGAATGTCCAGTTCCTGCCCTACCAGTACTACCCAGACCACTCTCACTTTACCTGTTGTGTTATTTCATCATTTGCCTTGTAGATCTTCCATTTTTGAATGAAATCCACCACAGACCTTAGAATTTAGGTGCAGCCCAACTGGTCTGGGAAAGTTGTGGTTTTATAGACGTATAAAATGATGCATTGATATTAGCGAGCAACACTAACAACTTAAATTTATATAATGCCTTTAATGAAATGAAATGTCCCAAAGTTCTGCACAGGAATGATTATAAACAAAACACGATACCAAGCCACATAAGGAGATGTCAGATGACCAAAAGTTTGGTCAAAGAGGTAGGTTTTAAGGGGTGTCTTAAAGGAGGGATGAGAAGGAGGGAGGCGAAGAGGTGTGGAGAGCATATTCTAGAGCAACAGAAGACACGGTCACCGATGGTGGAGCAGTTCAAATCAGGATTCAAATGAGGACAGGATTAGAGGAAGGAGATATCTTAAAGGGTTGTAGGAAATTACAGAGACAGAGAGACATGAGGCCACTGAGTAATTTGAAAACAAGGATCAGGATATTGCTTGACCAGGAGCCAATGTAGATCAGTAAGCACAGGGATGATGAGGGAATGGGACTTTCTTGAGTGAAGAAACAAGCAGCAGTGTTTTGGGTGAGTGCAAGTTTATGGAGGATAGGCGGGGGTGGGGGGGGGTTGGGGGGGGGGGGCGGGGGGTGGTGGTGGTGGTGGTGGCAGTCAGGAGTGTGCTGAAATAGTCAAGTCTAACAAACGCATGAATGAGGGCAGTACCACATGTTCAATAAGACCCAGGACCTGCTCAATAGCACAATCCATCAACCTCTCCTATTCCCATCTTCAAGCTCAAGAGATTTTGACAAGGGGAGCAGGCACGGTCCAATCCAATATCTTCAATGTTGACAGAACAAGAACAAAACCAACAATACACAATTGGTGGGCCTGAGTTAGATGGCAGGCTTTGGCAACATTCCAAGAGAGGGTTATGGAGCATCTGAAACCAAGATACCAATCAGGATAAACAATGTAAAAAAGAATTTGGAAAGGGCATTAACCCCATGGTTTAATGTAGCAAACTTTGGTTACTAGTGGGTAATGATAACTTTTGCACCAGCGTAATAAATGTAAATATCTTTAATATTTTAGACACTGAATGGGGGACTCAGCATCTGTGGCCTGTGCAGCTATGTCGAGATCCTCTTCCTCCAGTGGGTCCCCAGCCCTTGCCAGTGTCAGGTTGTGGAAAGCGCAGCATGTAACCACTGTCAGTGACACCCGCTGGGGGGGGGGGGGGGGGGGGGGTGCGGCGGCGGCATTGTCGAACTCCCCTGAACGGTCCAAGCATTGGAAGCGCATCTTGAGCAAACCTATGGTTCTCTCTACCACTGCCCTTGTGGCGTCAAGATTCGTACTGCCCTGCCTCTGTTCTTGGGTGGCGGAGAGGCCTCATGAGGCATCTCTTCAATGGATAGCCCTTGTCACCCAGCAGCCACCCATCAAGTCAGGCTGGAGCACTGTAGAGCCTCTGCACCTGGGAATGTCCCAGGATGTTAGCGTCATGGAAGCTGCCTGGGTACCATGCACAGACTTGCAGAATCTGCTTCCTGTGATCTCACACTATCTGCACATTCATGGAGTGGAATCCCTTCCTGTTGATGAAGGAACCCGACTGACCCGCTAGCACCTTGATGGCCACGTGTGCAGTCGATTGTACCCTAACCCCTGGAAAGAGCCAGAGGAATAGAAGTTGAGGACCAACGTGACCTTCAGAGCCACTGGTATGTCAAACCACACAATCGGAGCTGATCTCAGGCCTGATCCTCTGACAAACGGAGGTCACGCACTCCCTGGAGAGGCGGAGCCTCCTTCGGCATTGCACCTTGGACACATTGAGGTAGCTGCATCACCGCCTGTAAACCCTGGCAGGAGGATAGTGGTGTCTTCTGCAGTCCATTCCATCTTGGACTACCTGCTGGTCCTGCACCCCTTGTGCCAGCGCTTCTCCTCCCAAAGGTCCCTCTCCTGGAAGCTGCACAGGGACACCTGGCCCCCTCTCCCTTCTGTCACACTCCTCCTCAGAGGAGGAGGTGTTACCTGCAGAGATCACAATCCCCATTACTACGGTAATTGAAGGCTGTCGGATACCAGGAAGGATCCACATGGTCTGAATCTTCCGGGGACCTGGCAGACAGCAATAAATCCTGAAATGAAGCCTGGAAATGCCAACCATGAAGCCCCAAAGAGAGATGAAGCTGCCAAATACCAATAAGCAACCAGCAGCAAACTATCTCCCAAACTCCTCACTACTCACACTGGCAATGCAACTCATTTTTATCCCACCCATGGATGGGGTTTGTGAAAATGTCGGCTGGCCACCTGCCCGTTCTGCCCATGCGACAAGCAGAAAAATGGCACGGGCAAGGAAACATCACAGTGAATTGGAATGTTAAGGGCCTTAAGTGGCCTGTTAATTAATGGCGGGCGCTGCTCCAGCACCCGCACGTGCCGGCCAAGCGCAATAACGTGCGAGTGCATGATGACACTGGGCCCCTCAGCCAATATCATAGTGCACTATTTTACTCCCTTTCGGGTAGGGCGCACCTGCCCGTGGGACGAAAAATTCTGCCCTATACTTTGGTCAGTTGTGCCCCTTTCCTGTCATTGTTATCTCTAATCAGTACAGCTTCTAACCCTCCTTCTTCCTTCTCTTTCTTTTCTGACTACATTAGAACCTCTAATACTTCATTGCCAGTCCCATTCCTTATGTAGCTACATTTCAGTCATTTCTACATCATCTGATTCCACACTATGGATTACCATAATTTCCACCTCTCCAACTTTTACTTTGGATGCTGTGTACCAGTTTAACTTGACTTTAATATTCACCGCTTTTATGTCTGGCAATTCATATACATTTCTGCTGCATGACTATTTGTTCATAGACCGTTTGTGGTACCCTTGTCCCTTATCTTGGTCTGGCGTTTACTCTCATTGCCTTATCTTCAGATATTATTTTTTCCCAGATTCCTTCTCCTGTCTTGCTAGTTTGAAGTTTTATTGAAAGCGATATTTACCCTGTCCACTAGAACACTGATCCCACTCTAGCTTAGTTGTCACCTGTCTCAATAGCATATTTCCTTTTTGTCCCAGTATGGGTGACAGTAAACCAAATGAAAGAATTTTAGGGCGGGGGGGAGGAGGAGGAGGAACAGAGAGAGCAGGGTGTATGCACAGAAATCTTGGAAAGGTGACTGGATATTTTGAGAAGGCTGTCACAAAAGCACATGGGATCTTTTGCTTCACTAATTGAGACAGAGAAGAAAAACAAGGAAGTTATGCTAAATCTTTAGAAAACATTGGTTGATACCAGGCACAGTATGGAGTTTGATTCTGAGCACCACACTTCAGGATGAATGTGAAGGTTTTGGGGAAGGTGCAGAGGAGAATTACTAGAATGATGCCAAGGAAGAGGAGCTTGAGTTATGTGGAGGTACTGGAAAAGCTAGGATTGTTCTGCTAGGGAGGTTAAGAGACTTGATCGTGTTTGATAGTATTTTGGGAGGTCCCCAGCACCATAGGTGCCAGTCTTCAGCCAATTCAATTCACTGCGTGATATCAAGAAATGGCTGAAGGCATTGGATACTGCAAAGGCTATGGGCCCTGACAATATTCCAGCAATAGTACTGAAGACTTGTGCTCCAGAGCTTGCTGTGCCCCTAGTCATGCTGTTCTAGTACAGCTACAACACTGGCATCTACCCAGCTATGTGGAAAATTGCCCAGGTATGTCCTGCACAGAAAATGCAGGACAAATCCAACCCGACCAATTAATGCATCATCAGTCTACTCTCAATCATCAATAAAGTAATGAAAGGAGTCATCAACAGTGCTATCAAGCAGCACTTGCTTAGCAATAACCTGCTCACCGATGCCCAGTTTGGGTTCCACCAGGGCCACTCAGCTCCTGACCTCACTACAGCCTTGGTTCAAACACAAAGAGCTGAACTCCCGAGGTGAGGTGAGAGTGACTGCGCTTGACATCAAGGCAGCATTTGACCGAATGTAGCACCAAGGAGCCCAAGTCAGAGTCAATGGGAATTAAGGGAAAACTCTCCACTGGTTAGTCATACCCAGCACAAAGGAAGATGGTTGGGGTTGTTGGAGGTCAGTCATCTGAGCTCCAGGAAAACACTGCAGGAATTCCTCAGGAGAGCGTCCTAGGCCCAACCATCTCCAGCTGTTTCATCAATTACCTTCCTGCCATCATAAGGTCAGAAGTGGGGATGTTCACTGATGATTGCACAATGTTCAACACCATTCGCGACTCCTCAGATACTGTCAGATACATGTCCAAATGCAGCAAGACCTGGACAATATCCAGGCTTGTGCTGACAAGTGGCAAGTAACATTTGCACCTTACAAGTGTCAGGCAATGACCATCTCCAACAAGAGAGAATACAACCATCGGACCAGATTTTCAATGGCATTGCCATCACTGAATCCCCCACTATCAACATCCTGGGGGTTACGATTGACCAGAAACTGAAGTGGACCAGCCATACAAATACTGTGGCTATAAGAGCAGGTCTGAAGCTAGGAATCCTGCAGCGAGTAACTCACCTCCTGACTCCCCAAAGCCTGTCCACCATCTACAAGGCACAAGCTGCTTGATTAGCACCACAAACATTCACTCCCTCCACCACCAATGCACAGTAGCAGCAGTGTGTACCATCGACAAGATGTATTGCAGGAACTCACTTCACTGCAGCATCTAAACCCACGACCACTACCACCTAGATGGATAAGGGCAGCAGATAGATGGGAACACCATCAACTACAAGCTCCCCTCCGAGTCACTCACCATCCTGACTTGGAAATATATCGCCATTCCTTCACTGTCGCTTGGTCAAAATCCTGGAACTCCCTCCCTAACAGCACACTGGGTGTACCTACACCACATGGACTGCAGCGGTTCAAGAAGGCAGCTTACCACCACCTTCTCAAGGCCAATTAGGGATGGGCAATAAATGCTGGCCTAGCCAGCGATACCCATATCCTGTGAATGAATAAAAATAAAAATCATCTAGAGGGATCTGGATGTCCTGATACATGTATCACAAAATGTTAGTATGCAGATACAGCAAGTTGTTAGGAAATAGAGATAGTTTAAGTGAGTTGTATTTGTGGGTGTTAGGAATAAGCTATAGCTTTACGTTTAAGTTTTCGCTCTAAGTTTAATTTGTATTTTACTATTTGTGGGTTAAAAAGGTGAAACCTAGGATCCTGTTTCATCTTAGAGTGGGGATAGCAGGTCTAAAAATGCTGGAATAACTCAGCAGGTCTGACAGTATCTGTGGAGAGAGAGACAGAGATAACATTCTGAGTCCATACGACTCTGCTTCAGGGGACGAAGTGCTCTCCCCCCACCCTCTGCCTGCCGGGCCCGGCCCTCCCCCCCGGTTATCAGTCCCGCCCTGCATTCCAAAAACAGAAACAGAAATACCTTGAAAAACTCAGCAGGTCTGGCAGCATCGGCGGAGGAGAGCACAGTTGACGTTTCGAGTCCTCATGACCCTTCAACAGAACTAAGTAAAAATAGGAAAGGGGTGAAATATAAGCTGGTTTAAGGGGGGGGTGTTGTTGGGACAAGCAGCCAGTAAAAGGTGGAGATAACCAAAAGAAGTCACAGACAAAAGGACAAAGAGGTGTTGAAGGTGGTGATATTATCTAAAGGAATGTGTTAATTAAGAGTGGAAAGCAGGACAGACAAGGTACAGACAGCTCTAATGGGGGTGGGGGAATACTAAAAGTGCTAAAAGGTAGAGATAAACAATGGGTGGAAATACATTTAAAAATAGTGGAAATAGGTGGGAAAAGAAAAATCTATATAAATTATTGGAAAAAACAAAAAGGAGGGGAAAGAAACGGAAAGGGGGTGGGGATGGAGGAGGGAGTTCAAGATCTAAAATTGTTGAACTCAATATTCAGTCCAGAAGGCTGTAATGTGCCTAGTTGGAAGATGAGGTGCTGTTCCTCCAGTTTACATTGAGCTTTACTGGAACAATGCAGCAGGCCAAGGACATGTGGGCATGAGCAGGGTGGAGTGTTGAAATGGCAAGCAACAGGGAGGTCTGGGTAATGCTTCCGGACAGACCGAAGGTGTTCTGCAAAGCGGTCACCCAGTCTGCGTTTTGCCTCTCCAATGTAGAGGGAACCGCATTGGGAGCAACGAATGCAATAGACTAAGTTGAGGAAAGTGTAACTGAAATGCTGCTTCACTTGAAAGGAGTGTTTGGGCCCTTGGATGGTGAGTAGAGAGGAAGTGAAGGGGCAGGTGTTGCATCTTCTGCAGTCGCATAGGAAGGTGCCGTGGGAGGGGGTTGAGGAGTAAGGGGTGATGGAGGAGTGGACCTGGCTGTTCCAGAGGGAACGATCCCTACGGAATGCTGCCGGGGGGGGGTGGGGGGGGTGAAGGGAAGATGTGTTTGGTGGTGGCATCATGCTGAAGTTGGCAGAAATGGCGGAGGATGATCTTTAAATGCAGAGGCTGGTGGGGTGATAACTGAGGACAAGGGGGACCCTATCATGTTTCTGGGAGGGAGAAGGTGTGAGGGCAGATGTGCGGGAGATGGGCCGGACACGGTTGAGGGCCCTGTCAACCACCGTGGGTGGAAAATCTCGGTTAAGGAAGAAGGAGGACATGTCAGAGGAACTGTTTTTGAAAGTGGCATCACCAGAACAGATGCAACGGAGGCGAAGGAACTGAGAGAATGGGATGGAGCCTTTACAGGAAGTGGGGTGTGAGGAGCTGTAGTTGAGGTAGCTCTGGGAGTCAGTGGGCTTGTAATGGATGTTGGTGGACAGTCTATCACCAGAGATTGAGACAGAGAGGTCTATTTCCATTATTTTTAAATGCATTTCCACCCATTGTTTTATCTCTACCTTTTAGCCTATTTCAATCCCTTCCCCCCACCCCACCCCCACTAGGGCTGTCTGTACCTTGCTTGTCCTTTCTACCCTTAATTAGCACATTCCTTAGACAATATCACCACCTTCAACACCTCTTTGTCCTTTTGTCTGTGACATCTTTCTGTGACCTCCACCTCTCACTGACCCTCTATCCAGCTCTACCTGTCCCACCACCACCCCACCCCCCCCTTAAACCAGCTTATATTTCACCTCTTTCCTATTTTTACTTAGTTCTGTTGAAGAGTCATACAGACTCAAAACGTTAACTGTGTCCCTCTCCACAGATGCTGCCAGACCTGTTGAGTTTTTCCAGGTATTTTTGTTTCTGTTTTTGTTTTCCAGCATCCGCAGTTTTTTGCTTTTACCCCCCCCCATTCCCCCTCCCCTCGGTCCCCTCCCTCTCCCGGTGGTCTCCCCCCTCCCCCTCACCTTTACCTGGAGGGTATTGGGCGCTGACATCGCACATCTCCGGACGCTCAGACTGCGGGGATGGACTAGGCCGGGCTCTTACCCCGCAGCTGCGCACCTTGGCCGGCTCCGGCTGGGCCTCAGCCTCGGGCCCGGCGTTTCCCCGGGTTCGCGGCTCCGACTCGGCAAAATGGCGGTGGCAGTGCAACCCGTGACGTCATTGAGCAAACAACAAGCTCCAGGACCGAATAAAATGGACAAGAGAGTCCCGGCACCGCCACCGCACCCGGTCCACAAACAGCGCCGCCCCTGGTCCGGCACCGCCACCACACCCGGTCCACAGACAGCCCCGCCCTTGGTCTGGCACCGCCACCTCATCCGGTCCACGCACAGCGCCGCCCCTGGCCCGGCACCGTCACTGCCACCGCACCCGGTCCATAGACAGCGCCGCACCTGGCCCGGCGCCGCCACCGTTCCCGGTCCACGCACAGCGCCGCCCCTGGCCCGGCATCGCCACCGCACCCGGTCCACAGACAGCGCCGCCCCTGGTTGGCACCGCCACCGCACCCGGTCCACAGACAGCGCCCCCCCCCGATCCGGCACCGACACCACACCCGGTCCACAGACAGCCCCGCCCTTGGTCTGGCACTGGCACCGGCACCGCATCCGGTCCACGCACAGCGCCGTCCCTGGCCCGGCACCGTCACTGCCACCGCACCCAGTCCATAGACAGCGCCGCACCTGGCCCGGCGCCGCCACCGCACCCGGTCCACACACAGCACCGCCCCTGGCCCGGCACCGCCACTGCCACCGCACCCGGTCCATAGACAGCGCCGCACCTGGCCCGGCGCCGCCACCGCACCCGGTCCACACACAGCGCCGCCCACTGTCTGTAACCAGCACTGCCTCCTCTTCAACAACTTAAATTTATTTTGCGCCTTTGATAAAACAGATGACCAAATTCTTTGTCAAAGAGATAGGATTTAGGGAGTGTCTTGAAGTAGGGAAGCAAGTTAAAGGCAGAGGGAGAGAATTCCAGACCTTGGGGCCTAGGCAATTGAGTAATGGTTGAGTAATTCTATCTGGGAATGCACAAAGGCCACAGTTAGAGAAGTTCTGATACCTGGGAGCAAATCAAAGACACAGTGAAACTTGTAAATGACAGTGGAATTTGGAGTTCCATTTTTAGGTATACAAGACCAGTTCAGATCAGTACTGGTCATTTCCCAAGCTTCACTTTTTTTTCCTTCTGACCACTTGCCTTTTAGAAATTCCAATGGAATCTGATCCATCAACTTCCTAGGTTGTGAAGAAATTTCTCTGTATTACCCCGTTACCCGAATGCATACTTGAGGAGGACTAAGTTTCAAGGTTATGGGAAAAAGTTGCATGAAATTAATTTGAACAGCTCCTTCATAAGACCATAAGATGCAGGGGCAGAAGGAGGCCATTCGGCCCATCGAGTCTGCTTCACCATTCAATGAGATCCTGGCTGATCTGATAATCCTCAACTCCAATTTCCTGCCTTTTCCCCATAACCCTTGATTCCTTTACTGATTAAAGCCCTGTCTATCTCAGCCTTGAATATACTTAACGACCCAGCTTCTACAGCCCTCTGCGGTAAAGAATTCCACAGATTTAGTACCCTCCTCATCTCTGTTTTAAATGGGCGCCCCCTTACTCTGAGATTATTCCCTCTGGTTCTAGACTCTCCCACAAGGGGAACAACCTCTTAGCATCTACCCAGTTATTATGACACAGCCAATGGTAAAGGCTGAATTGTTCAAATCCCAGAGGGAACTTGAAACAGCTGTCATAACCAATTTTTGCAATTTGTATGTTTTGAGATGCAGTCTTTGAATTCAGTTATAATCAGACCACCTTGTCTCAAGAGGTTTTTATAAAACTAAATTAAACATTTATTAATTAAAATATTGTAAGCACATACATTTGTCCACAAATTATTACAATAGTAACTTCTAAAAAATCCCCTAATTAATCTGACTCCAAGTTACACCTCCATTAAGGCAACAGTAAAACATATAGATTTAAACAGACCCCTGGCAAAGCACACACTGGACAATCACATTCAAAATGAGTTTCTTTCAGCTCTGGATCCTTGCAGACAGCAGCTTGAGGCTTACAGGCTGGAGGCTTTAGATCTTAGAATCCCTCACCTTTTAACAACAGCATTCTCTTCCTTTATACGTATTTTTCTCTTTAAATGTAAATTTTCATTGTATCACTAGGTTTTGCGGACTTTACCTCCTCACAATAAAACCCTTTCACAACATCAATCTTATTAGTAAGCTTTGGAAAAAATAAACACATTGTTTGGCTTCTTCTGGCTAGGTGTAATATTTCACCCATTCTTTTGAATACTTTATTTCAAATGGAAATTGCCCCCTTTACATTTCATCTTCTAACTTCCCACATGTTTACCTAATTAGCATTTCAAACCTACTTCTCTTCTACATATCAAAACCTCTAGACCTCTAGGCTTTAATTCAATTAAAACACACACACATACACACAGACACTACTAGAACTTTATTTTAAAATAATTTCCAATAACATTATAGACATTATTATATCTTCCTTACACCTCCCTCCTTATTGAAAAATGAACCGTCATAATTCTAAAAGACGACTTCATTTTTATTAACCCATAACCCATTAACCCATCTATCTCCTATACTTAACTATGTTAGGAGCAATACAGTAAAAATTTGTTGAAGGGGAAGTACTTAGAAACCCAACTAGTCAGTACATTAACAGTTAAGGATTACCAGATGAGCTTTGCACACCCTTAGAGCCTGAAATCTCCAGAAAGACCCTGGGAACTAGACTGGAAACAAAGGATGGAAACAATATGGATTAAGTGTCCTGGGAATCAGACTGGAGACAAAGGTTGAAAATAATATAGATTAAGTGTGCTCTTCAACAGATAAGGAAAGGCCAGATGGTTCCAGTTTAGATTGGGGGAGGAAAGCTCTGCCTGGGCATAGGGGGATGTGTGTACCCATATGTTGACAAGATTGTAATCTGAACAATGTTCTTGTACATGACCAGTAATGTATAAATATGTTGAATACTTGTAATTTAGCAGAGTGCTACCTCAAGCTGTTTGAGATGGATCTCTCCTTGCAATTGCTCGAACAAACAATCGTAACCTGTACCTGAGCCTCCTGTGGTTCGTTCGTCAAAGATACCACAACACCAAATACTTTATTACATTACCAGATATATGCATTAACATAATAATATATATACAAATCCTTGGTAATAACAGGAATTATTACAGTTCAGTGTCCAGGCTTTAAATGTCCAATTTCCCTTTAAGCTTCAAACTCTTGATAACGCATCTGCGAACAGATTTTCTCTACCAGCAACATGTATAAGCTGTACATTAAATGCAGTAATAGAGTCCACCTGAATAGCCTTACACTTCTGTCTCAAAATTTGTCCAGAAACTTTAAAGGACCATGGTCTGTATAAACAATTGTTTCTGATGAATTGTTTGCTGCATAAATTTCAAAATGCTGCAATGCTAACACCAAACCTGATGTCTCCTTTTTGATCATTGAATATCTTTTCTGTTGTGCATTCAGCTTCCATGAAAAATACCATATCAGTTTTTAAATTCATGCGTCATCTTCTTGTAACAGTACAGCCCCAATGCTTATATCGCTTGCATCAATGGCCAACTTAAATTGCTTGGCATAATTGGGTACTGCCAACACTGGTGTTATAATTAATACAGTTTTTAAACTGTCAAATGACTTCTGACACTCCAGTGTCTATTGAAACCTCTTGTTTTTTATAATAGTTCAATCAGTGGAGCAATGACTTGGCTAAAATTTGGTACAAATTCCCAGTAAAACCCACTCATGCCCAGAAATCTCAAAACTCCTTGTTTTGTTGTAAACACTGGGAAATCCACGATAGCCTTGACTTTAGCATCTCTCGGAGCCACCTTACCACGCCCGATGATATGGCCTGGATATGTAACTTGCGCTTTTGCAAATTCACTTTTAGCCAAGTTCATCACCAAATTAGCTTCTTGTAATTGAGTAAATAATTCTTCCAGATGTGGTAAGTGCTCATCCCACATCTGACTGAAAACTATTAAGTAAGTCATCAATATAAACAGCACAATTGCTTAGACCTGCAATTACTTTGTTTGTCTGTCTTGTCATGAAACTATTAATGCATAAAATGTTATTGGAATTTTTTTTAATGTCTCATGTAGTTTGATATAAAAACCTCTTGGGAACTGGTAGTCTTATTCCTGAATTTAGAGTTGCAACTCAAAACGTACCAATTGATAATATAGATTATGACAATTGTTTAAAGTTTCTCTCTGGGATTTTAAATAACTCAGCCTTTAAAAACTGCTGTGTCATAAAAATTGGGTGCTCTTGACAGGATAACATTTATAATTCCTTGATTGTTTTGGAATTGGTGAATCTTAAGCTTACAGCCTCCTCTGTTCTGCCAGGGTAAGTCACTCTTTTCATCACTCCCAATGGACTCACTGAAAAACCCATCACACACCCACACCTCACTCTCTACCAGTGCGAGGGACATCACCATTCACTCTCTCACACACACCATCATTGTCCTCATCCCGTCCGTGAGACCACTCACCACCCACACAGACCAGGCGTACTTATCATCTGGCCCAGCAAGCGTCCTGATACACTCTCCCCATCTCTATCTATGCAGGACAAACTGGCTCACAACAGGAGGGAAAGATTGCTGGCAGATGGAGGAGTGCTGGAGATCAAAGTTCTGTCTCAATTCGAAAACAGCCATCCAGCTGGCCGGCGATGACCGGGACCAGTCCTGTGCTGATGGTGAGGTCAGTGCTGCTCTACCAAGTGAGGATCCAGCAGTGCAGCATCCATCAGACAACCATGCTGTGAGTGATGTGTCCTCTTTCACAGGCCACTGCCCTGCACTAATTATCTCCCCTTGCTTTTGCAGGCACATCTGCCAAACAGCCGACAGAGTCCAATCAAGCTGCAAAGAAACCTCTGGAGAGGAATCTGAAGGCACCCTCCATGAAGTCCCATCACAGTGTTCATCTAGACCCTCCACCAGCACAGAGACACACACCCTGGTGGAACCTAGCTTCAGAGTAACCTCAGGATCACAATCTGGTGAGCACATCGCACTGTCTGATCCACAGCAGGCGGAGGCAGGGACTTCCCAGGTCCCCAGTACTCGGAGGACTGCTGGAGGCCAGAACGTTGCTGAGTCAAAGTCAGGTGATGAGCCTGTGGACTCGGTCATGTCACAGTTGCTGGAGCTGCAAAGGCAAGTTTGGGAACTTCAGGAAGGGATGTCTGCTGCACTCCTCAGATTGCAAGGCATGATGGAGGAGTCTGTCCATCTTCAGGCTGAGGTGATAGAACCGGCATTGCAACGCACCGTGGTCAACACTGGCAGGATGGTGGCCACCATGGAGAACTTGGTCCAGGATGTCACTCCTGCACTGCTGCACGGGCTTAACTCCATCACTGATGCCATAGTTGGCCTCCAACAGTGTGTACGTGAGAGGGGTGCTGGGCAGCTGAAACTCACTCCTGTTACCCCTTCTGCTCGCGGAGTCAGCCAGGGGCCCTCGGGCACTCATAGGGAGGAGGATCAGCAGGTGCACACTCCGGGGCCATCCACCCAGGTGACTCTGGGAGTGACTGGCCCATCTGACTCCCCTCTTCCTGTGACCTCCACAGATCCAGCTCCACAGGCCGAGGAGGGTGCCACTGCAATACAGCAGGAACCGGAAGCAGGCTGGGGTCCTCCAAATCCCAGCCCTCCGGAGGGCGCCCGCCAAAGTAATCACAGACAGGGTGTAGCAATCAGCAGGCTGACTCCACCTCCGCTTTGGATGTCCAGGGAGCACTAATTCTTAGGGGCAGGGTTAGGAAAGTTAAGGAGAGTTAGTTGCACAGCCTGGGCATGGGTGTTAATCACTTGTACATAATGTTCACTATTGTTAATAAACTCAAGAATGTCTCCCTGCCTATGGCTCCTTGTTTGGTGAGCAGTGTTCATGTCACTCAGATGTGAAATCTTTCTGCATAAATTATAAGGCAGGTGTCTCAGCCCAGGACCTCTTCTCTGTGCTCTGTGTAGCTTTCAGACCAAAGTGATGGTCCGGCCTCTCACTCCCTGGACACATTATTGATGCCTGCACCTCGGCAGTGCTGGTCATTGCTGCCAGAATGTAGTGGGCAGGTACCACAGAGTTCTCTCATTCTCTCTGTGTGCTCTCAGCACCTTTAAGGTGGGGCTGGCCCCCATGACACCAGCATCTGTGACCAGTGATGTTGTGCACCAGCTCCTGAAGGGCTGAGGTGCTGAAGATGGACACAGCATCTGATGTGTCTCTAAGATGCCCCTGATCATGGAACGCAAGCGAGCTGCCCTCGGCCAAACAGGAGTCAGACATTCTCAGAGGCTGTGTGAAGATATATGGAGTGTCCTCACTGCATGTTGTCATCATCCTGCGATCGAGTGACTATTAGGGCCTCCAGTGCATCTCCATGACAGGAGCCTTCTCTCAGAGGGTATTGGTGCTGCGATAAGCCAGACTGGATTCAAACATTCACAACTGCGATGTGAGGATCTACAGGGACACCTCACTGCATGTTGTCATCATCCTCCACAAATCTGGCAGCTATGAAGGCCTCCAAAGTGCGCCTGCCTAGTCTAGCCAGTGTGAGAGCCTCAACTACATCGTCATCACTACCGAGGACAGGCACCCTCATCCCCGTCAGTGTCCTCTTCATCGGAGGAGATCTCTAGCTTCTCCATCTCCTCCTCAGCCAGCTCCTCTCCCTGTTGCAGTGCCAGGTTGTAAAGGAGGCAGCAGACGACAACGATGTGTGGCACCCTCTGTGGACTGTATTGCAGGGCTCCCCGAGACTAGTCCAGGCACCGGAACCTCATCTTCAGCATCCCAATGGTCTGCTCCACCAAGTTGTGAGCTGCTGCATGAGCCTCATTATAGCGTCGCTCTGCTGCAGTCTGAGGGTGTCATCAGCCACGGCTTCTGTGGGTAACCCTTGTACCCGAGGAGCTGACCCTGGAAGACTAAAGATCTGCGAGCGGTTCAGGATGTGGGCGTCATGCACACTCCCTGGAAATCATGCGCATACCTGCAGGATGCATTTCTGGTAGTTGCATACCAGCTGCACATTCATGAGTGGAAGCCCTTGCGGTTGATGAAGTTTACTGAATGTAGCGATGGAGACCTGAGTGCCACATGAGTGCAGTCAATCGCACCCTGGCACCTGTAGGAATCCCGAGATCAGGGCGAATCCAATGGCCCTTGCATCCTGGCTGTTCCGGTCCAAGGCGAAATGCACAAAATTGTGTGCCAAGGAGAAGATGCACCCGTGACCTCACAGATGCATTTGTGGGTGGCAGATTGTGAAATTCCGCAGCGGTCACCTGTGGAGCCCTGAAAGCAGCCACTGGCATAGAAATTGAGTGCCGTAGTCACTTCCACAGCCACTGGCAGTGGATGCCTTCCATGTCCCCTTAGTGCCAAGTCCTGCAGTAAGTGGCAGATGTGAGCCATCAGGTCCCTAGGCATGTGCAGTCATCGGTGGCACTGGTTCTCAGTCACCTGCAGGAATGGCAGGCGGCATCTATAGACCCTGGGTGTCACTCGGTGCCGACCAGCCACGGCTCACTGTCACTTCTGGGCAGCATGTGCGGGAACCCCTCCTGCCCCTTCTTCATGAGATTGCTGCTCCTGCCTTTGTGCACCAGGAGCATCAGTCACTCTCTCCTCCATCTTCTACGATCTCTGTGGGCCATCTGGCATACAGCTAGGTCACCAGGATTCATGATCCTGATGTGGTCCTCCTGCAGCATGAAAGAGAGAGAGATGTGGTTATCATGGCTGTAGCACCTTTCCTGGCCCTGTGTGGCCAGCCCTTAACACTTCCTGGAGAGTGCTGGTCACCCCTTGGATGGCCAGAGATGAGTGCGCTGCTTGGCTGCCATGTCAACCTGTGACATGGGGGACACTGGTCCAAACAGGGATGCTGAGATTGCAAGGGGCTGTGAGAGCCTCCAGCAGCTACATGGCCAGTGTGGGCGAGGAGATTGTACAACATGTGCAGTCCAACTGCTCTGCGGTCTAATAAAATAGTGGTGGACTTGAAGTCCGTGCCGGGGATGGGGGGACAGTGGGGGGGGGAGATAAGGTATGGAGCGCTTGGTGGCCCTTTGGAGCCTCCGTAAAGCTTGCATGGGCAGCCAGGCTAGGAGGCCGACCCCAACCATATCACTGTGGCTGTGTGTGATCTGTCTCAGTTGCAGAGGCCTGGTCAATTTATACAGGTATCCCTAATGTGTGGCCATTTCCCTCGCTTATCCTGCCCACCACCCCCCCCCCCCCCCACCAATCTCGATTGCCTGTGTGTGGGATGCCGCACTAAGGCAGTACTTGCCCCCGCCCCCTCCTCCCCTGCAGTACCCTCCGAGGCTGGCCAGCACTTGCCCCCAGATACCCCCCGCCCCTCAGCAGTCCCCTGCGGAGCCAGGCTTCAGTTTCACCCGCGCCCCCATGCCCCCAGCACCTGAGGCCTGTAAACAACAGCCGAGCTGTGGAGAACACTGCTGCTCACTCACCTCAGTTCCCCCTAAGTGAAGGCCACCAAGTGCACGTCACCTGCATGTTATTGTGAAACACATCGGTGTGCTTTCCCGCCGGATGGACAATATGGCGGGGTTCCGAGAGCTTGGTGGGATGGCCTTTTAATTATCTGCCAATGTATTACAATTAGCTCCCCGCTGACCGATGGCAGGAAATGCGGGCTGAGGGGAAAATCGTGACCTACCTTCACATTGTCATGAAGTGGGTCCCGGCATATTTTCTGCGCAAGCCACCTATCATACCTTCCACCAGCAGGCTTGGAAAATTCGGTCCATGGTCTTTGTGTTCCATTCGATTTCGGTACCAGTACAACAGACGACTCAATTATATCATTTTGAAGCATGTAGTCAATTTCTTTCTGTACATGTGATAATTTTGCTGAATCTAATCTATAAGGTTGTTGCCTTATTAAAGATGCAACCTCTACAGAGACAGCATGTCTCCCCAACTTATTTCCACAAATAGCTTTGTGTGACTACAATAGCTTTTCCAAATCACTTTGACGCTTGGCTTTTGGAAAGTAACTCAATATTACATTTAAATTTTCAAGTACCCCTTCATTATCTAATTTGATTAGAGGAAAATAAATTTCAGAATCCTGCATCTCTACTTCTTTCTCATTATCTACCACCACTAACACTTCCTTTTGGTCCTTTTCCCTGTCAAAGTACTTTTTAAGCATAGTTATGACACACTCTCTGCTTTTTCCTTTTATCTGGGTTGTTTATTAAATAATTTACTTCACTCCATTTCTTTTCAATCCTCTAAGGCCCACTAAACCTTGCCTTTAATGAACCCCCCAGTACTGATAACAGAACTAACACTTTCTCCCCCGCAATAAAATTCTGAGCTGTAGCCTTCCTGCATGCCTTCACTTTCATCACTTGCTGTGATATCTTTAAATGTTCCCTAGCCAACTCACATGCTCTGTCCAATCTCTCTCTGAAGTTTGATATGTAATCCAGGAGAGCAGTTTCTGAATTTTGACTCTACAATTTCTCATAAATCAATTTCAGTGGTCCCCTTACCTCATGACCATAAACTAGTTCAATAGAGCTAAAACCAGTCGATGCATTAGGAGTGTCTCTAACAGCAAATAACAAGAATAGAATTCCCCATCCCAATCCTGTGCATAATCCTAGTTTTAGAGTCACTGTTCTCATCATAGTTTTTAGAGTTTGATATCACCTTTCCAAAGTCCCTTGTGACTCAGGATGATAAGCTGTTGACTTAAACTGTTTCATCTCCAAGCTGTTCATTGCTTCCTTAAGCAGCTGTGACCTATAATGTGAACCCTAATCTGATTGTATTTCCCTAGGTAAACCATATCTTGTAAAAAAATTAATTCTCTTCCACAGCCTTCTTTGTTGCAATATTTCTCAAAGGTATTGCTTTAGGAAATCTGGTAGACACATCCATTATTGTCAATAAACACTGATTTCCACTTTTAGCCTTAGGGAGGGGTCCTACACAATCAATCATGATCCTAGTAAAACGTTCTTCAAATGTTGGAATTAGGATTAAAGGTGCCGGCTTAATCACTGCTTGTGATTTCCCTATCACCTGACATGTGTGACAGTTTTACAGAATTTGACTACATCCCTATGCAAGCCAATAAAAATGTTTCTGTATCTTCACCTGTGTCTTTCTAATTCCTAAATGTCACCCCATTGGAATTTCATGAGCAATCCTCAGAATCTCATTTCTTTACCCAACTGGGATAACAATCTGATGCACCTCCCTCCAGCTTTCATTTGCTGAACCATGACCCAGCCTTCATTTTCTCACTAAAATATCACCCTTAAGGCAATATCATTCTGGAATTCTTTTTGCCCCTGTTTCTGAGTAAGCCGTCTGATATAACTGTTTTAATTGTAAATTCTTTTGCTGCAATTCAATTAACTGCCTTGAACTAAACACCTCAACTGCCTTTTCCTCTGCTGTATCTTTCTGAACAATGTTATCAAACACAGTGCCTGTGAATTGGATATCAATACCTTCATCCTGCCTTTTCTTCCTGTTCTTCTTGTTTCAACCTATAATCCTGTGATCTCGTTATCACACAATCTGGAAACAATCCAGGATGCTCTCTTTACAACACCTCTGTTGAAGACATTCCTACAGGCTGCTCAATTACTATAGGCATCACCCACATCTGTGATCCAGCTATATCATTACTCAGAATAAATTGAACCCTGCAATGGGCAATACTTCCACCACTCCAAAAAGCACTGTGCCTGACCTTCTCCATGAACCCCTCTTATTAACTTGTTCTGCAGTACTCCCGCTGAATAACAAATATCACGATCTCACAGACTAGCCCCTGTGTCTCTTAAAATTTTAACATCTTCACCTACTCCATCCTGTACACATGGAAAGACGTTCCCTTCACACACAAAATCTTTATACATTTCTGCAACCTGCTCCTCAGAACTCTCTTGGGTAAATTGTGAACACATTCCCACTTCTTTACCTATCACTGATTCTTCCTGTTTTATCTGTACACAAGCCATTGGTTTTTCCTGTGCCTGAACCTCAGAACCCACAGTACTTTTACTTCCAGAAATTTTCTGCACCCCTATAATTCCAACAGATTTTCCCTGCAATTTCCAGAACACTGACTTTGTGTGTCCAACTTTATTACAATGAAAACACCTTAACTTTCGAATGTCACTTCTACCCTCAGCACCTTTCTTTTTATCCTGAGAAAAAACTTCCTGGGAATTTCCACCTACTCCTTCTCTTCCCTGAATACCACATTTCTTTCACCTTCCCACTTTCTGCCCTTTTCTGATTTAAAGGGTGACGGAAAGAAATTTAGATTCATGGACTAGCTCATAATTATCAGCTATCTCTGCTGTTTTCTTACCATTTTAACCCTCTGTTCCTCCACATGAATTCTCACAATCGAAGGAATTGAATCTTTAAATTCTTCCAAAAGAATTACTTCTCTAAGCGCTTCATATGTTGTCTCTATTTTAATGCTTATATCCACCAGTCAAAAATTACTTTGTTTTACTTGCTCAAACTCAGTATAAGTTTGCCCAGGCTGTTTTTTCATATTCCCAAATTTCTGCCTGTAGGCCTCAGGAACTAACTCATATGCACTCAATATAGCCTTTTTTAGCAGATCCTAATTAACTAACATTTCTTCTGACAGCGAAGCATATACCTCATATGCTCTACCCACCAACATGGATTGTAACGATAATGTCCAGTTTTCCTGTGGCCATTTCATCTGTTTAGCTATCTTCTTAAATGAAATAAAGAATTCTTCAATATCTTTTTCCTCAAACTTTGGAAGAGCTTGTACAAATTTAAACATCTTCCCACTGGGTTTTAAGTTAAAGGTTTTTTCATCCTCAGAACATTCCTCAGAATCTGAGGTTTCTTTTTCGCTTCCTGCCTTTTAAACTAATATGCCCTTTCTCTTTCCTTTTCCTTTTCCCTTGCTTCTCTTTCTTTATCCTTCTCTCTTGCCTGGAATTCCAATTCCAGATTCCTTTCTTTCTCCTGCCTTCCCATTTGCTCCCATTGAAATGTCCTTTCATTTTTCTGCTGCCTCTGGCTCAAGTTTTTTCAGTTCCTTCGCTAGTTCAAGTTCTTCATTTCTACCTGAAGTCTCACTACCTTCAGCTATGACTCACTAGTGTCAGGTATCACTTCTAACTTTAAATGCTGTGCTATGCCTTCAATTATATCTGCTTTCCTGGCCCCCGCAGGTAACCTCAAATGCAATTTATCCACCAACTCTGTTAACTTATTCTTGGATACTTTCTGTAACCCAATCAGAGTTATATCTTCTACTTCCAAAAAGATTTAGTGATTGATACAGCTATTATTGCAGTCTCACCACTTCAAAAAAACCTCACACCCACTCCTGACTTCAAAGTGCTTCTCGTACTCATGACCTTAAAATTCAACAACTCCAAAAAATCAAGGAATTTCAAATATATTCACAAGAGCCCTCAACTATTATGACACAGCTGATGGTAAAATGCTAGGGCTGTTCAAATCTCAGAAGGAAACTTGAAACAACTGTCATAAATAATTTTTGCAATTTGTATGTTTCGAGATGCAGTCTTTGAATTCAGTTACAATAAGACCCCTGAGTCTCAAGAGGTTTTTATAAAACTAAATTAAACATTTATTAATTGAAAGATTGTAAGCACATACATATGTCCGAAAATTACTACAATAATTATTAAAAATCACCTAATTATGACTCCCAGTTACACCTCCATTAAGGCAACAGTAAAACACATAGATTTAAACAGACCCCTGGCAAAGCACTCTCTGGACAATCACATTCAAAATGAGTTTCGTTCAGCTCTGGGTCCTTGCAGGCAACAGCTTGAGGCTTGACGGCTGGAGACTTTAGATCTTAGAATCCCTTTCCTTTTAACAACAGCCTTCTTTTCCTTTATACCTATTCTCTTCTTTAAATCTAAATTTTCATTGTATCACTAGGTTTTTTGAACTTTACCTCTTCTAACAATAAAACCCTTTCACAGTATCAATTTTATGAATAAACTTTGGAAAAAATAAACACATTGTTTGGCTTCTACTGACTAGGTGTAATTTTATTTTATTCATTCATGGGATGTGGGCTTCACTGGCTGGGCCAGCATTTATTGCCCTTCCCTAGTTGCCCTTAAAGAGGTGGTGGTGAGCTGCCTTCTTGAACTGCTGCAGTCCATGTGGTGTAGGTACACCCACAGTGCTGTTAGGGAGAGAGTTCCAGGATTTTGATCCAGCAACAGTGAAGGAACAGCGATATATTTCCAAGTCAGGATGGTGAGTGGCTTGGAGGGGAATCTCCAGGTGGTGGTGTTCCCATGTATCTGCTGCTCTTGTCCTTCTAGATGGGTAGTGGTCATGGGTTTTGAAGGTGCTGTCAAAGGAGCCTTGGTGAATTCCTGCGGTGCATCTTGTAGATGGTGCACACTGCTGCTACTGTGTGTTGGTGGTGGAGGGAGTGAACATTTGTGGATGTGGTGCCAATCAAGCAGCCGCTTTGTCCTGGGTGGTGTCAAGCTTCTTGAGTGTTGTGGGAGCTGCACTCATCCAGGCAAATGGAGAGTATTCCATCACACTCCTGACTTGTGCCTTTTAGATGGTGAAGAGGCTTTGGGGAGTCAGGAGGTGAGTTACTCATCGTAGGATTCCTAGCCTCTGACATCCTCTTGTAGCCACGGTATTTATATGGCTAGTCCACTTCAGTTTCTGGTCAACAGTAACCCCCCAGGGTGTTGATAGTGGGGGATTCAGTGATGGTAATGCCATTGAATGTCAAGGGGCGATTGTTGAATTCTCTCTTGTTGGAGATGGTCATTGCCTGGCACCTGTGTGGCATGAATGTTAGTTGCCACTTGTCAGCCTAAGCCTGGATATTGTCCAGATCTTGCTGCATTTGGACATGGACTGCTTCAGTAGCTGAGGAGTCGTGAATGATGCTGAACATTGTACAATCATCAATGAACGTCCCCACTTCTGACCTTATGATGGAAGGAAGGTTATTGGTGAAGCAGCTGAAGGTGGTTGGGCCTAGGACACTGCCCTGAGGAACTCCTGCAGTGATGTCCTGGAGCTGAGAAGACTGACCTCCAACAACCACAACCATCTTCCTTTGTGCTAGGTATGACTCCAACCAGTGGAGAGTTTTCCCCCTGATTCCCATTGACTCCAGTTTTGCTCGGGATCCTTGATGCCACACTCGGTCAAATATGGCCTCGATGTCAAGGGCAGTCACTCTCACCTCACCTCGGGAGTTCAGCTCTTTTGTCCATGTTTGAACCAAGGCTGTAATGAGGTCAGGAGCTGAGTGGCTCTGGCGGAACCCGAACCTGCTAAGCAAGTGCCACTTGATAGGACTGTTGATGTCCCTTTCCATTACTTTACTGATGGTTGAGAGTAGACAGCTGGGGCGATAATTGTCTGGGTTGGATTTGTCCTGCTTTTTGTGTATAGGACATACCTTGGCAATTTTCCACATTGCCATTTTTGAATGGTTTATTTAAAATACAAATTGGCCCCTTTACACTTCACCTTCTAACTTCTGTATGTTTACCAATTAACATTTCAAACCTACTTTTCTTCTATACATCAAAACCTGTACACCAGGTGGCTTTAATCCAATTAAGGCACACACACATTCACACTATATTTTAAAATAATTTCAATTAACATTATGGACATTATTATACATTCTTGACATCTGTCAAGCCCCCTGAGAATCTTATGTTTCATAAGGTCGCCTCTCATTCTTCTAAACTCCAGTGAGTACAGGCCCAACCGACTCAACCTCACCTCATAACAAAATCCCTCCATGCCCGGGATCAACCTAGTGAACCTTCTCTGCACTGCCTCCAATGCCAGTACATCTTTCCTTAGATAATGGGATCAAAACTGTTCACAGTATTCTAGGTGCGGCCTAACCAGTGTCTTGTATAGTCTTAGCAAGACTTCCTGATTTTTATACTCCATTCACTTTGAAATAAAGGCCAACATTGGATTTCCCTTACCTATTACCTGCTGAATTTGTATGCTAGCTTTTTGGAATTCATGCACAAGGACCCCCAGATCCCTCTGTGCTGCAGCTTTCTTCAGTCTTTCTCCATTTAAATAATATTCAGCTCCTCTATTCTTCCTGCCAAAGTGCATAACCTCACACTTTCCCACATTATATTCCATCTGCCAAGTTTTTGCCCACTCACTGAACTTGTCTATATCCCTCTATAGACTGTGTTATCCTCACCGCTTACCTTCCCACCTATTTTTGTGTCATCCTCAAACTTGGCGATAGTACATTTGTTTCCCTCATCCAAGTCATTAATATATATTGTAAATAATTGTGGCCCCAGCACTGATCCCTGTGGCATTCCACAAATTACAGGTTGCCATCCTGAAAACGCCCCCCCCCCTTATCCCAACTCTCACTCTTCTATTAGTTAGCCAATCTTCTATCCATGCTAATATACCACCCCCACCACCATGGGCTCTTATCTTATTAAGTAGCCTTATGTGCGGTACCTTACTTTTGAACGCCTTTTGGAAATCCAAATATATTACATGTACTGGTTCCCCTTTATCTATCCTGCCTGTTACCTCCTCAAACAATTCTAATAAATTTGTCAGGCATGATTTCCTCTTCATGAAGCCATGCTGACTCTGCTTGATTAGATTATGTATTTCTAAATGCTCTGCTATTACACTCTCTATTATAGACTTCAATGTTTTCCCAATGACAGATGTTAAGCTAACTGGCCTTGTTACCTGTTTTTGGTCTCCCTCCCTTTTTGAATAAGGGTGTTACATTGACGGTTTTCCAACTGTCTGGGGCTTTTCCAGAATCTAAAGATTCTTGGGAGATTACTACCAGTGCATCCAATATCTCTGCAGCTACTTCCTTTAATATCCTAGGATGCAGCCCATCAGGTCCAGGGGACTTATCGGCCTTTAGTTTCCCTAGTACTTTTTCTCTAGTGATAGTTATTGTGTTTATTTCCTTCTCACCATCCCCCAGCGCCCCCCCAACCACCCACCCCCCCCAACCCCCCCACCCTCCCACCACCCCATGTCCCTTGATTATTTAGTATGTTTGGAATGCTATTACCAGTCTACCATGAAGACTGAAGCAAAGTATTTATTCAATTCCCCTGCCATTTCCTGGTTCCCAGTTATTATTTCCTGATCCTCAACTCTAAGGAGCCTATGTTTGCTTTGGCCTCTCTCTTCCTTTTTATATATTTAAAGAAGCTCTTGCTGTCCGTTTTTATATTACTTGCTAGTTTACCCTCAAAGTTTATTTTCTCCCTCTTAATTTTTTTTGGTCATCTTCTGTTGATTTTTAAAACTTTCCCAATCCTCTGGCTTACCACTAATCTTTGCTAAATTGTATGTTTTTTTTCAATTTGATATTATCCTTAACTTCCTTGGTTAACCATGGTTGGTTTATCCCCTTCCTAGAATCCTTCTTCATCACTGGGATGTATCTTTGTTGTGAGTCATGAACTATTTTCTTAAATGTCTGCCATTGTTCATCAACTGTCTTTTCTGCTGAACTCTTTTCCCAGTCCATTCCAGCCAACCCTGCCCTCATTTCTTTGTAATTACCCTTATTTAAGTTTAGCACAGTTGCTTCTGATCCAAGTTTCTCACTCTCAAACTGAATGCTAAATTCTACCACTGTTTCCGAGGGGGTCTTTCACACAGATCATTTATTAAACCTGCCTCATTACACATTACCATAATCAAAATAGCCTGATCCCTGGCTGGATCCACAACAACTTTGACAGGAAGAACAAAAAAGCAGAGTATTACTTAAATGGAGAATGGCTGCATAATTCTGAGATGTAGAGGGATCTAGGTGTTCTAGTACATGAGTCACAAAAAGTTAGTATAGAGGTACAAGTAATTAAGAAGGCTAATGGAATGCTATCCTTTATTACGAGAGCTATTAAACTTAAAAGTAAGGATGTTATGCTTCAGTTATACAGGGCATTGGTGAGATTGCACCTCGCATACTGTGTGCAGTTTTGGTCTCCTCATTTAAGGGAGGATGTAAATGCATTGGAGACGGTTCAGAGGAGGTTTACTAGATTGATACCTGGAATGAGTGAGTTGTCTTATGAGGAAAGATTAGACAGACTGGGCTTGTTTCTTCTGGTGTTTAGAAGAGTGAGGAGTGATTTGATTGTAGTATACAAGATCCTGAACGGTCTTGACAAGGTGGGCATCGAAAGGATGTTTCATCTTGTGGGTGAGTCCAGAATTAGGGGGCACTGTTTTAAAATCAGGGGTCAGCCTTTTAGGACAGAGATGAGGAGAAATTTTTTCTGAGGGTTGTGTGACTTTGGAGGCAGGGTCATTGAATATTTTTAAAGCAGAGGTAGATAGATTCTTGTTAAGCAAGGGAATCAAAGGTTATCAGGGTTAGATGGGAATGGGGAAATTGAAACACAAAAAGATCAGCCATGATGTTATTGAATGGCGGAGAGGCTCAAGGGGCTGAATGGTCTACTCCTGTTCCTATTTCTTATGCTCTTATATTGTTCTAGGAAACTGTCCCGAATACACTCTATGAATTCTTGCTCATGTTGACCTTTGCCAATTTGATTTTCCTATCTACATGGAGATTAAAGTACTGCCTTTTTTACATGACTTCATTATCTCCTGATTTATTCACTGTCCTACAGCATAGAGACTGTTAGGGGCCTATAGACTACTCCCACCAGTGTCTTCTTCCCCTTGTTATTTCTTACCTCTCCCCATGTGGATTCTACATCTTCTGATCCAAGAACATTTCTTGCTATTGTACTTATGCCATCTAGTATTAACAAAGCTACCCCACCATCATTTCCTTCCTACCTGTCCTTTTGAAACGTCACATACCCCTGAATATTTAGTTCCCAGCTTTGATCTCTTTGTAACCATGTCTCTGTAATGGCTATAAGATCATACGCATTAACCTTTAATTGTGCCGTTAATTCATTTATTTTGTTCTGAATACAGCGAATAATTGGGGTTTGGAATGTGCTGCCTGGAAGTGTGATGGAGGCGGGTTCAATTGAGGCATTCAAGAGGACATTTGATGATTATTTGAATAGAAACAATGTGCAGGTTTATGGGGAGAAGGTAGGAGAATGGCATTAAGTTAAAATGCTCAGAGAGCTGGTGCAGACTTGATGGGTCAAATGGCCTCCTACACAATATCAATTCTGCGATACTGTGATTTTGTGAATTAAAAGTCAGGAGCAATTAATTTTGCCTTTTTACCATTTCTTCCTCCATTGACCCTATTTGCTGCATTTTTTATGTTTGTACACTCTGTCCCTTCCTGTCACACTCTGGGTATCAATACCTAAATAGCTGCCCTGCAACGCTTCCATATCCTTTTGCTTTGTAAGCTGACGTATCCCCTTTCCAAAACTCTCCCCTCCCCTATTTAGCTTAAACCCTAGTTATTCGATTCACCAGGACACTGGTCCCAGCTCAGTTCAAGTGAAGCTTATCCCACCAGAACAGCTCCCTCCTACCCCAGTACTGGTGCCAGTGACCCATGAACTGAAACCCATTCCTCCCACACCAAACTTTGAGCCACACATTTAACTCCTTGACTTTATTTATCCTTTATTTATTGCCAGTTTATTTATGCCAGTTTGCCCGTGGCTCAGGTAGCAATCCTGAGATTAATACCTTGGGGGTTTTGCTTTTTAATTTAGCTCCTAACTGTTCAAATTCTTTCAGCAGACCCTCCTTTCTAGTCCTATCAGTGTCATTGGTGCCAACGTGGATGATGACAACTGGATCCTTCCCCTCCCACTCCAAGTTCCTCTCCAGCCCTGAGGAGATGTCCTTAATCCTGGCATCGGGCAGGCAACACAGACTTAGGGACTCATGCTCACGGCTGCAGAGAACAGTATCTATCCCCTGAATTATACTGACCCCTACCACGACTACGTTCCTATTTCCTCTCCCCACTTGAATGGCTCCTTCTACCACGGTGCTGTGGTCAGTTTGCTCATCCTCCCTGCAGTCCCCACTCTTGCCCACACAGTTTGCAAGAACCTCGTAACTGTTGGACAGCTGCAGGGACCAAGGTTCCTCAAGAGCTACCCCTGGGTCCCCATACCTGCCTCACCTGCAGTCACACCCTCCTATCCCTGATCACAGACCAAATCTGAATTACTTAATCCGGGGGTGTGACCACCTCCTGGAGCAAAGTGTCCAGGTAACTTTCCCCCTCCCTGATGTGGCGCAATGTCTGCAGCTCAGCCTCCAACTCCTCAACTCAGATCCGAAGTTCCTCAAGCTCAAAGAGCCAACACAGTTTAATAGACCAAATGGTTTCCTTCTATGCTGCAAACTAATTCTAATTCCTTTGCCAATTATTTGAAACCACTGTCTTGCCAGAGGAAATAAACAGTCACTCCCTCCTTGCTTGATCTAAACCTGTAATTCTGAATACAGAAAATGCTGAAAATACTCAGCAGATCTGGCAGCTGCTGTAGAGAGAGAAAAACAGAGTTAGCATTTCACGACCTTTCACCACCATTAACTTCTGTTCTGAGGAGAACAATCTCAGCTCCAACACTCCACATAACGTTTCTGATAGAAAATTAGTAACCTTGAATGCATCCCTTCCAGGGTCTTTATATTCTTCCTGAAGTCTGGTGCTAGGATTATTAAAAATATTTTTTCTTTATGGGATGCGCACATCACTGGCAAGGCCAGCATTTGTTGCCCTTGAACTGAGTAGCTTGTTAGGCCATTTCAGAGGGTGTTTAACAAGTCAACCACAGTGCTGTGAGTCAGAGTCACATGTTAGCCAGGCCATCTTACAAGTAAAGTGGATGAGTTAATGGTGAGGATTGACATGTGGAATTGTGATATAGTAGCCATCACAGAGACGTGGTTGAGGGAGGGGAAGGACTGGCAGCTCAACATTCCAGGATATAGAATTTTCAGGCGAGACAGGGGAGGAGACATTGCATTATTAGTTAAGGAGTCAGTTACTGCAGTAAGGAGAGATGATATCTTGGAGGGGGCATCGAATGAAGCTTTGTGCGTAGAGCTTAGGAATAAAAAAGGGACAACCGCATTGTTAGGTGTTTATTATAGATCCCCAGATAGTCAGCGGGAAATTGAGGAGCAAATATGTGCACAATTTGTGGAGATGTGTAAAAACAATAACAATAGGGTAATTATATTAGGTGATTTCAACTTTCCCCAACATGGCTTGGAGAGAGTGGATTTCTTGAAATGTGTACAGGAGAACTTTTTAGGTCAATATGTAGAGGGTCCAACAAGGGACGGTGCAGTGCTGGACCTAATTCTGGGGAGTGAAGCCGGACAGGTGGCTGAGGTGGTGCTGGGGGGGACATTTTAATGATAGTGACCACAACATGGTACAATTTAAGTTTGTTATGGACAAAGAAATAGACAAGTTCCAAAAAACTGTTTTGGATTGGGGGAGAGCAGATTTTAGTAAAATAAGGCAAGATCTACCAAGGTCGACCGGGAACACCTAGTTATGGGGAAATCTACAGAAGAGCAGCAGGGGTTGTTCAAAAAGGAAATGGGGAGGGTACAGGCTCAACATGTTCCCTCTAGGGTGATAGGAAGGAGTAACAAGCCCAGAGAACCATGGATGACCAGAGATATTCAGGTTACGATGAGAAGGAAAAGAGGCGCTCTTAGTAGGAACAAGGGAAGCAAATCAGCGGAGGCATTAGTGGAGTACAGAAAGTGCAGGGTAGAGCTTAAGAAAGCAATTAGGAGTGCAAAGAGGGGATATGAGAAAGCTCTGGCTGGTAAAAGTAGGGAAAATCCCAAGATATTCTTTAAGTATATCAATGGGAAGAGAATAACCAGGGAAAGAGTAGAGCCCACAAGGGACCAAGGGGGCAATCTATGGTTGGAGCCAGAGGACATCGCTAGAGTGATGAACGAATACTTCACATCCGTCTTCACCCAAGAGAATGAGGATGAAGGTATCGAACTCGGGGAGAGAGACTGAGAGGTTCTTAAGCAAATTGATATAGGGAGTGACAAGGTATTGGAGGTGTTGGCAGGCTTAAAAGTGGACAAATCTCCAGGTCCAGATGATTTGTGTCCCAGACTGCTGAGGGAGGCAAAGGAGGAGATCACAGGGGCTCTGATCCAATTTTTTAATTCCTCTCTGGCCACGGGGTAGGTGACAGAGGACTGGAGAACAGCTAATGTGGTTCCGCTATTTAAGAAGGGTTGTAGAGAGAAACCAGGGAACTACAGACCAGTGAGTCTCACATCAGTGGTAGGGAAACTATTGGAGAAAATTATGAAGGAGAGAATTTATCTCCACTTGGAGAGGCAAGGTTTGATCAGGGATAGCCAGCATGGCTTTGTCAGAGGGAGGTCGTGCCTAACAAATGTGATTGAATTATTTGAGGAGGTGACCAGGTGTGTAGATGAGGGGAGTGCAGTTGATTGTAGTTTATATGGATTTCAGCAAAGTCTTTGACAAGGTCCCACATGGGAGACTTATAAAGAAGGCAAATGCACATGGGAAACAGGGTAATTTGATAAGGTGGATTCAAAATTGGCTTAGTTGTAGGAAACCGAGGTGATGACAGAAGGATGCTTTAGTGACTGGAAGCCAGTGTCCAGTGGCGTACCACAGGGATCTGTGCTGGGTCCCCTATTATTTGTCATTTATATAAATGATTTGGGTGACTATGTGAGGGTAGGATTAGTAAGTTTGCAGATGACACAAAGATTGGGCGGGTGGTTAACAGTGAGGTTGAGTATCTTGGATTACAGGAAGATATAGACGGGATGGTCAAATGGACAGATAAGTGGCAGATGGAATTTAACCCTGAAAAACGTGAGGTGATACACTTTGGAAGGAGTAATTTGACAAGGAAGTATTCAATGAACGGCATGACACTAGGAAGTTCTGAGGAACAAAGGGAGCTTGGCATGTGTGCCCATAGATCTCTGAAGGCAGAGGGGCATGTTAGTGGGGTGGTGAAAAAGGCATATGGGACACTTGCTTTTATCAATCAAGGCATAGATTACAAAAGTAGGGAGGTCATGTTGGAGTTGTATAGAACCTTGGTGAGGTCACAGCTGGAGTACTGTGTGCAGTTCTGGTCGCCTCATTATAGGAAGGATGTGATTGCACTGGAGGTGGTGCAGAGGAGATTCACCGGGATGTTGCTTGGGGTGAAACATTTAAGTTATGAAGAGAGGTTGAATAGACTTGGGTTGTTTTCGTTGGAGCAGAGAAAACTGAGGGGCAACCTGATCGAGGTGTACAAGATTAGGAGGGGCATGGACAGGGTGGATAGGGAGCAGCTGTTCCCCTTAGTTGAAGGGTCAGTCACGAGGGGACATAAGTCCAAGGTGAGGGGCAGGAGGTTTAGGGGGGATGTGAGGAAAAACTTTTACCCAGAGGGTGGTGACGGTCTGGAATGCGCTGCCTGGGAGAGTGGTGGAGGCGGGTTGCCTCACATCCTTTAAAAAGTACCTGGATGAGCACTTGGCACGTCATAACATTCAAGGCTATGGGCCAAGTGCTGGTAAATGGGATTAGGTAGGTAGGTCGGGAGTTTCTTATGTGACGGTGCAGACTTGATGGGCCGACGGGCCTCTTCTGCACTGTGTGATTCTGTGATTTTGGGTAAGGATGGCAGATTTCTTTCATTAGACGATGTTAATAAACCAGATGGGTTTTTACAACAATCGATGATAGTTTCAAGGTCACCATTACTGAGACTAGCTTTCAATTCCAGACTTTAACATAGAAACTAGGAGCAGGAATAGGCCATTCAGCCCTTCGAGCCTGCTCTGCCATTCATTATGATCATGGCTGATCATCCAACTCAATAGCCTGTTCCTGCTTTCTCCTCATATCCTTTGATCTCTTTCACCCCAAGAGCTATATCTAACTCCTTCTTGAAAACATACAATGTTTTGGCCTCAACTACTTTCTGTGGTAGCGAATTCCACAGGCTCACCACTCTCTGGGTGAAGAAATTTCTCCTCATCTCAGTCCTAAATGGTCTACCCCATATCCTCAGACTGTGACCTCTGGTTCTGGACTCCCCCACCATCGGGAACATCCTTCCTGCATCTACCCTGTCTAGTCCTGTTAGAACTTTATAGGTTTCTATGAGATCCCCCCTAATTCTTCTGAACTCCAGTGAATATAATCTGAACCGACTCAATCTCTCCTCATATGTCAGTCCCGCCACCCCAGGAATCAGTCTAGTAAACCTTCACTGCACTCCCTCTATAGCAAAAACATACTTCCTCAGATAAGGAGACCAAAACTGCACACAATATTCCAGGTGTGGTCTCACCAAGGCCCTGTACAGTTGCAGCAAGACATCCCTGTTCCTGTACTTGAATCCTCTGGCTATGAAGGCCAACATACCACTTGCCTTCTTTACCACCTGCATGCTTACCTTCAGCGACTGGTGTACGAGGACACCCAGATCTCGTTGCATATTCCTCTCTCTCAACTTATAGCCATTCAGATAATAATCTGCCTTCCTGGTTTTGCTACCAAAGTGGATAACCTCACATTTCTCCACATTACACTGCATCTGCCATGAATTTGCCCACTCATTCAGCTTGTCCAAATCACACTGAAGCATCTCTGCATCCCCCTCACAGCTCACCCTCCCACCCAGCTTTTTGTCATCTGCAAATTTGGAGATATTACATTTAGTTCCCTCATCTCAATCATTAATACATATTGTTGAATAGCTGGGGTCACAGCACCGATCCCTGCGTTACCCCACTAGTCACTGCCTGCCATTTGGAAAAAGACCTGTTTATTCCTACTCTTTGTTTCCTGTCTGCCAACCATTTTTCTATTCATCTCAATACACTACCCCCAATCCCATGCGCTTTAATTTTACACGCTAATATTTTGTGGGACTTTGTCAAAAACCTTCTGAAAGTCCAAATAAACGACATCCATTGGCTCCCCCTCATCAGTTCTACTAGTTACATCCTCGAAAAATTCCAGTAGATTTGTCAAGCATGATTTCCCTTTCGTAAATCCATGCTGACTCTGTTTGATTCTGCCACTGTTTTCCAAGTGCTCAGCTGTTAAATCTTTTATAATGGACTCCAGGATTTTCCTGACTACCGACCTCAGGCTGACTGGTCTATAATTCCCTGTTTTTTCTCTACTTCCCCTTTTAAATAGTGGGATTACATTAACTACCCTCCAATCTGTAGGAACTGTTCCAGAGTCTATAGAATCTCGGGAGATGACCACCAATGCATCCACTATTTCTAGGGTCACTTCCCTAAGTACTCTGGGATGTAGATTATCAGGCCCTGGAGATTTATTGGCCTTCAACCTCATCAATTTCCCCAACACCATTTCCCTACTAATACTGATTTCTTTCAGTTCCTCCCTCTCACTAAGCCCTATGTTCCCTAACATTTCTGGTATGTTATTTGTGTCCTACTTTGTGAAGACAGAACCAAAGTATGTACTTAGTTGGTCAGCCATTTCTTTGTTCCACCTTATAAATTCCCCTGTTTCTGACTGTAAGGGCCCTACGTTTGCTTCCACCAATCTTTTTCTCTTCACATACCTATAGAAACTTTTACAGTCAGTTTTTATGTCCCCTGCAAGCTTACTCTTATACTCTATTTTCCCCTTATTAATCAATCCCTTGGTCCTCCTTTGCTGGATTCTATACTGCTCCCAATCCTCAGGTCTGTTGTTTTTTCTGGCCAATTTGTATGCCTCTTTCTTGGATCTATACTATCTCTAACTTCCCTTGTAAGCCATAGTTTGGACATCTTTCCTATTTGACTTTTGCGCCAGACAGGAATAAACAATTGTTGCATGCGCTCTTTGAACATTTGCCATTGCCTATCCACCGTCATCCCTTTAAGTAACGTTTCCCAATCCATCATAGCTAACTAGTGTCTCATACCGTTGTAGTTTCCTTTATTAAGATTCAGGACTCCAGTCTCAGAATCAACAACGTCACTCTCCATCTTGATGAAGGATTCTATCATATTATGGTTGCTCATCCCCAAGGGGCCTCGCACAACTAGATTGCCAATTATTCCTTTCTTATTACACAATACCCAGTCTAGGATGGCTTGTTCTCTAATTGGTTCCTCAACGTATTGGTCCAGAAAATCATCCCGTATACACTCCAGGAATTCCTCCTCTACGGTATTGTTACTAATTTGATTTGCCCAATCTATATGCAAATTAAAGTCACCCATAATTACAGATGTTCCTTTATTGCATGCATCTCTAATTTCCTGTTAATACCATTCCCAACATCACCACTACAGTTTGGGGGTCTATATACAACCCCCACTAATGTTTTTTGCCCCTTAAGTGTTTCTGAGCTCCACCCACACAGATTCCACATCATCGGAGCTAATATCTTTCCTCACTATTAATTTCCTCTTTAACCAGCAATGCACCTCCACCACCTTTTCCTTTTTGTCTGTCCTTCCTAAATACTGAATACCCCTGGATGTTCCGTTCCCATCCCTGGTCACCCTGCAGCCATGTCTCCGTAATCCCAACTATATCATGCCTGTTTACATCTATTAGCGTGGTTAATTCATCCACTTTATTGCGAATGCTTCTTGTGATAAGGCAAAAAGCCTTAAGGCTTGTCTTTTTAACATTACTTGTCCCATTCCCACTATTCTTCACTGAGGCCCTGTTTGATTCTTGCCCTTGATTTCTCTATCACTTTTCTTATCCCCCTTTCTGTCTTTCGTTCTTGTCTTTGATTCCCTTTCCTCTGCCTCTTGGCATAGGTTCCCATCCCCATACCATTTTAGTTTAAACCCTCCCCAACTGCTCTAGTGAATAGTCCCCCTAGGGCATCAGTCCCAATCCTGCCCAGGTGTAACCCGTCCAGTTTGGACTGGTCCCACCTCCCCCAGAACCAGTCCCAATGTCCCAGGAATCTGAAACCCTCCCCCTCACACTTCAGCCACGTATTCAGCCGATATATCCTGCTATTTCTACTCTATCACGTGGCACTTGGCACTGGTAGTAATCCTGAGATCACTAATTTTGACATCCTACTTTTCAACTTACTTCCTAACTCCTTATATTCTGCTTTTAGGGCCTCATCACTTTTTTTGAGCTATGTCATTTGTACCAATGTATACTACAACCACTGGCTACTGGATTACTAATGCAACAAAACCACTATACCACTGTGTTCTTTCATAGAATATGGGTGTCATTGACAAAGATAGGATTTATTTCCCTTCCCTAAATGCCCTTGAGAAGGTGGCGATGAGCTGCCTGCTTGAACCCTTGCAGTCCCTGTGGTGTAGATATACAATCACAGAATCCTTACAATGCAGGAGGCCATTCAGCCATTGAGTCTGTACTGGCTCTCTGAAAGAGCACTCTACCTAGTCCCACTCCCCTGCCTTATCCCCATAACCCTGCACATTCCTTCTTTTCAGGTAGCAATCTAATTCCTTTTTGAATACCTCGATCAAACCTGCCTCCACCACCCTTTCTGGACATTTGTTCCAAATTCCAACCATCTTCTGGATGAAAAATCTCTGCTCATCACATTTACTCCTTTCGCCAATTATTTTGAATCTGTGCCCTCTAGTTCTTGGTGTTCTCTTGAGTGGGAAGTTTCTCCATACCCTTCTTGAATACACCTATCAAGCCTCCTCTTCTCCAAGGAAAACAGTTCCAACCTCTCCAATCTATCCTCATAGCTCCAGTTCTTCATCCCAGGAATTATATCCAGGGAAAATAACCCATCTACCCAATCTTAATTTTGTTGACCTCTGCTTTCTGTGTTTGGCCTTCCTCTTTGCCAGCTTCCTCACTTCACCCTAACACACAGAGCCCTGTCTGTTCTTGGCAGACAAAGAACACGTACACACATTGCGCTTGTTTCAGCTAAACAAAATAGCTGATTCATTCCCCAGGACAATGCCTTAACCAGAATCAACCTGCCTGGTTTGAATTTAAACAAAGTTTGGCAGTTAACTATTAATCATCAGTTAACTGGTGCAATCTCCATGGCAACACCTCTACTAGAGTCCACTTGCCAACCAATCAGCATTCTCATGAAGTATAAATTGTTGTTCTCTTTACATTAGGTATTCTTGTGAACTGTCCTGATGAGTGCAAAACAAAACGCTTTGTCTTTTTTTCAAGCAATAGACATATTGTACAACTCGAAACAAGCTCAAGATCTCCCCATCGTCACTCCCACCACCTCACCACCCACTTCCTGTCATGTTCCCCCTCACACCATCAACCCCTTCCCCACTGTCACACTTCCTACCCCACAATTATCCTCCCACACTGTCACTCTCCTCTCTGGTGTCACTCCCAAAGGCTGCTTTGCACCATGTTTATTAAAAACGATTATGCCTATTGTACACCCATTAAACACAACTCACAGGCTGCCTGTTACCCCTCAGAATCCCTCGTCCTCTCGTTCCTTTTCCCTCCAACACAGGGTCCTCACTACCCTTCCCCTCTCAATTTCATTCTTGCAGCTTTCCCCCTTACTGGGGAATGACCATCTCTAACTGAAAGAAGCTGATCACCTCTGCTTGATATTTAATGGCATCACAATCACTGGAATTCCCACCAATCCATTCCTTGGGTTACCATTGACTAGAAACTTAACTGGCCCAGCCCCACATATGTAGCAGCTACAAGAGCAGGTTGTGAAAGACTGAGATAAAAGCAAAATACTGCAGATGCTGGAAATCTGAAACAAAAACAAAAATAGCTGGAAAAACTCAGTAGGTCTGACAGCAGTTCTGATGAAGAGTCACACAGACACAAAACGTTAACTGTGTTCCTCTCCGCAGATGCTGTCAGACCTGAGTTTTTCCAGCTAGTTTTGTTTTGAAAGACTGAATTTTGTGGTGAGTAACTCACTTCCTGACTCCCCAAAGCCTGCCCACCATCTACAAGGCACAAGTCAGGAGTGTGATGGAATACTCCCCACTTGCCTGGATGAGTGAAGCTCCAACAAGGCTCACGCTCACCATCATCTGGGACAAAACAACTCATTTGATCAGCACCCCATCTACCACCCTAAACATTGATTCTCACTGGCGCACAGTGGCTGCAATGGTGTACCAGGCACAAGAGGCACTGCAGCAACTTGCCAAACAGCACTACCTAAACACTCATCTTTCACCTAGAAGGACAAGGGCAGCAGATGCATGGGAATGCCACTACCTGCAGATTCTCCTTGAAGCTGTACAGCATCTTGACTTGGAATTATATTGCCATTCTTCATTGTCACGAGTTAAAATCATGGAACGCTAACAGTACTATGCATCTTCACCATGTAGACTGCGGTAGTTCAAGGCAGTGTCTCATCACCACGTTCTCAAAGGCAATAAATTCTGGTCTTGCCGGCGGAGCCCACATTGCATGAATGAATAGAAAAGGTCCCTGTTACTCTGGCCTCTCCAGTCACACTGAAACACTGTCAGTTCTCCTAACAGCACAAAACTGTTTCAAAAGTCATGAATAAAACACAAAAAAGGGCACCAAGTAAAATGGATCATTTTATTCATATACATGTACAGAGAAGCACCACTGCAGGTCCAGTGCAGATACAATCCTTTGTCTATAATACAGGTTGGGTAATGCCCGATGAAAGCTCTCTCTAGTGGAGTTTTTCACCCACTCACTTTGGTATTTCAGTGATTGAAAGGAATCGCTGGCGACAGTCAGTTTCAAAAATAGAATTTTGTTGGCAATAGAGATTGTTCCTTAATTCTCAGGAGCTGATTGCATTTCGAATGAATATGAAGCTTTCAACCAGACAGTCTTGTTCTACACACAATGTTAGAACAAAGCAGCTTTCTCCCAGGGCCACTGCTCAATTTACAACCCTCTGGCTAAACATGCGTCTTTAAAATGCCTTGGGACTTTTTCTGTCTACGTATATGTGCTATATAACTAGAAGTTGTCTTCACCACTGGTGTCACTACTATTCATTAGTGAATGGGCAGGCTGTTGCTATTCATTCAGCCGTCCGTCCACACTTGTACTGTTCATTTACAATGAAAATGTTACGAGATGCAAAGTCGTAGGTTGCTTTCCCAACTGAAAATTATTACATGGTCATCCTGTGGGCTAGAGCTCAATTTCTGCAGCACACACATTTAAAGTGAGGCTGGGATAGTTACCTGAGTGACAGGTGATGTGATGGTGTGGAACCAAACTGTTTAATGACAGCACTGAACAGGTCAAGCATGCAATGTAGGTCGGGAGATGTGTAAAGTGCAGAGTCAATGTAGTGTTAAACATGGTGCAAAGCAGCCTTCGGCCTACAGGAAGGTGCCGGGAGCGAGCGTGGAATCTAGAGGTTCCTGCTTGAGCACAGGTTGGAAATTACATTGAATATTGGGCCCATTTTGACGATGACAGATCTTGCCCAAGTTTTCTCCCAATCTTATTAGAAAAACTCAAAATTAAAGTGAGCATAAATCAGCGTAAACAGCCAGGGTGATCAAGCAGCAAAAGCACAATGGCATTTTGTCATTAAGTATGTAAACTAGCATTTAGCTACTATTCATGTACATTGGGCACAGTTTATCATGTTAAGTGGGGAAGCTTTGCAATTTTTAAATGTGACATATTTATACTATAACTCCATTTAAGACAGAAAATACAAAGCAGGTTTGTGAGGGGAAATACTTAAAAATTGCAAGCACCAGAAAAATGACCCTTTCCTGAAGATCCTGAAAATCTGGTGGCAACGTTAAAAGAACCTTGAGCAATCAGAGCTCTCTGCTCCCCACCCCGGGTTCCTGCACCCCCTGACCCAGCACTGAACAGTCTCCTGTCCTCGCCTCAAGCTCCCACACCCTCCCCAGTAATACTGCATGGTTAGCGGGCTGGAGTGTGGTCAGAATTTGCTGCATTGATCTGTAGTTGAAGTGTTCAACTCTGCAAAATTGAGAGATTTGCATATTCTAAAAACATGGCTTAAAAGAATGGTCACAGACAGAGCCAGCTGTCACAAGATCTCTCTGAAGCCAGCGTTAAATACGTACAAATATTCAGAACACTTCAGCAATCCCTAAATTCTCCACCAGTCAGCGGACCTTGCCATTGGTTTTCAGTATCAAGCAACTCAGCAGTGGGGGCTCACAAGATCTTGTTTTCAATTCTCGCTTTAGAAACACAGAAAATCTACAGCACAGAAGGCAGCCACCCAGCTCATCCTTTGTCACCCATACTTGAATTTGTGTAAATGCTGAAAGCAGCTGGCTGGATTCAAGAACTTGACCCAATATACATAGCACCTGGCTCTCCTCCCACTGGACCAACACACATTGTACACAAACCTAATGTCTCCTCATTGATAAACTGCTCTCACAGTTAACAGTCAGCCTTAAGCACAGAATGAGACATCTATATAGTACGTACTATTAGCATCATTGATCTATCAACATTTGGCATTATTAAATAGGGTGGAGGGGCAGGGGGAGGTGGGAAAGGGGCAGGAGCAGGGGGAGGTCTTGTATCTTATAAATGGTGCTGCAGAATTCAAGTATGGGTGACAGAGACAGGATTAGCTGGGTGGCTGCCCTCTGTGCTGTAGATTTTCTGTGTTTCTAAAGCGAGAATTGAAAATAAGATCTTGTGAGCCCACACTGCTGAGTTGCTTGATGCTGAAAACCAATGGCAAGATCCGCTGACTGGTGGAGAATTTAGAGATTGCTGAAGTGTTCTCAATACTTGTATGTACTTAACACTGTCAGGGGGCAGCGAGAAAGGGAGGGGATTGAGGACAGTGTGAAGACATATGTCCCACTTCCAATTCTCGCCATGATAAATAGGGACATGTTGATCAGAGGCTGACACTGTGTTGGGAAAAGGGAGGAGAATTTTTTCCAGAAGATATTGGTAGCAGTTGCCCCAGAGGAGGGGGAGTGTTTTGAGGAGGGGAGGGGGTGCTTTCTCTCCCTACCCAGTGGGCCAGCCTGTACATCTCATTTAGGTGAAGCTACTCCAGCCTCATTTCCAATGGCCATCAACCTGGACTGACTCACAAGAATCTGTCCTACAGTTGGACAGTACCGAGACCCCAGACACATTGACAGATGCTACTCTCAGCATACCATACATTAAATGTAAGGAAACACTAAGGACAACATAGAGGCCTTAAGACTGCTGAGTAATTTCACTGTTTTGCCCACTTTGTAGATAAAAACATTCAAGTTCATGCTGGATGTTCATGCTCCCTCAAGCAGCAGGCCAATCAGTTCACATCAGATGTAGATGTGACAATAGCTGGACCGCCAGGCTGCCCAAGGACATTTGCAGCACGTTAAAGATAAGCTATACGTGCAGACATGTAGAACTCTTCGTTCAAAGTTATTAGACTAACATAATTACAGGAACAGTTTCAGGTCACTTACCCTTTTTGCTGGTTTAAGTGACACAACAGTGCGCTCACTTTAGTTCTTCTGTTCCAAACAGGGAACACTACCCCAGGGTTGGAAGGTATTACACCAATAACAGGGATAACACCAGAACCAGCTAGCATCACATGTTACCAAGATCTTTTAAACCAAATTACAAAACTATATGCTCCAAAGTTAAAACTGTGTTATATTCACAGTAAAAACTTAATGTACAATCATAAAAATTCTGTGAAGTTCAGTTAATAACAAAAAGGCACATTTGGCAACAAACAGCAATATCAAGAGGTCTCTTGACGAGACTCAATAATCATACATGAGATTCCTCCCATTCTTACAAGAGCTGTGGCCTCCCTCCAGTCCCGATCTTTGTGCTCTTGCAGGTTACATTCCCCGAGATGCAGCAATGGTCTTTGGTTTTGATGAGTGCAGCGATCCAAAGGTCTCTCCTGATGATTACTTCCTTCCTCACACTAGGAGTCCCATCCGGGTCACTTTGGCTGAGAGAAATGAATGTATAACAAAGACTACAGGCTTTGGGCATGAATGCAAGTCTAGGTGCTGAAAAAGAGGGAGAAAGTCATGAGATATATACAGACATCAGCAGAGATAAACCTACAACAGTAACAAAGGTGGGGAAGGGAGTGATCAATACAGAGAATCACACAGCACAGAAACAGGCCATTTGGCCCAATCAAGATAAAGTCCCAGTGTCTCGACACTGTTGACCTGGAGGTCCCTCTTGAGAAGACAGGCCACTGGTCCCAGTGGATGCCTGGATGTTCTCACCACCTCTCAGCTTTGCAGGTTCAAATGCAGACTGGTCGCACTCAGATGAGGGTTCTCTGGCTACAGGTTGATAGCCACACACAAATTTAGGCAAAGTAGAGAGAGGGAGTCAGTCAGGGTAGTCTTCTTTCCTAAGTTGTTCTCCAACAAGACTGCCTTCAAACAAAGCAAGTTTCCACCCCCCACCCCACCCTCTCTGCCTTGGAGCTGCCTTTTTTGCCTCCTAGCTTTTTATTAAGTAAAATTCTTTGCAGTTCAACACACAAACAAGTAGTACCATAAAAGTCAGGTGATTTCCTGGAGGTTGCCTGCTTGTTGACAGTTCCAAGATGAACTTATGACCTTCTTAAATGAAAAAAAATCCCAGGTTACCATCTGCATGTCCAGGTCACGCTAAATGTTTTCCATTTTGTAAAAGAAAACTTTAGTCTCGACAGATATGATTCCCCTAATTTCACTGTAGATTTCTGGGTCCAACTGCCTCTCCTGGCCTGGCGGGCCACATCATGCACCCACTGACCTCCTTCCTGCACATCTCCTATCCTGATCACCAGAGTCCAACTGACCAAACTGGGAGTTCTTTTTCGCAGAACTACACCTTTACTCATTTGTCTATCCCATCTCTACAAAGTAAATTGTATTTGTGTTACTACTGAACCAGGTCTGCCCATGACATCACTGCCCTCTCCGCGTCAACAATCTCTAATTAAACATCAGAAGACTGTCCATAATTTTCTAGAAGTTAATGGTAAGCATGAACTGGTTTCACTTAGAACTTCTTAAAGTCCTGTGATATCAATCAGGGCTTAACAGAAACACAGTGGAACTCCACTGACTATCACAGGATGAATGCATTAATGGAATGGGATTGAGTAAAGGAATTGGGAACATTCTCATTTTGATCACTGATCTCTACAATCTGGTTATTTGATCCAATAAGCCTCATCTCCCCACCCAGAGTTCGTTTTGGACTCCCACCCCACCTGCTGATCCTCTACTTTCAAGGACACCATCTGCTAGAGAAAGGAAATCAAACAGTGGTATTGATGTATCAGGAGTAAACAGGATCAGACTGAACAGGAACAGCCCTCAACACTGGCCAACTAGCCCAGTCTCCAACATGAAGAATAGTCACCTGAATGAGATGCCAGAAGACAGCTGGCATCTGTGGAGCTGAACTTCAATGTGGGTCAAGTGTTTCAGTACAGGAGAGTAAGTGGGGAATGCAAAGGAAATTCAGAATTTCAGTCCAGAGGAGGACATTCAGCCGATCATGCCTGTGCTAAGACTGATGAATGGGACTCTCAAACCTTGTTGTTAATGTGGCACAATCTAAATCAGCATCTCTACTGGTCACTCACATCTCAAACAAGGCAAGACTGATTGAGAACAAATATGCTGCTGCTTCTGGCAGGAAATGGTGCAAGTTCTCAATCTTCAAAGAAAATAAAAAGTAAACCCTTGAGCCTGCTCCACCATTCATTAGGATCACGGCAGATCTTCAGCTTAAACTCCATTTTCCCACCTGCACCTCACCATTCTTGATTCCCTGTAAGAAAATCTGTCTATCTCAGCCTTAAATATATTCAACAATGAAACATTCACACCCCTCTAAGGTAGAGATTCCAAAGATTCACAACCATTTGAGTGAAGAAATTTTCAGCTCAGTCCTAAATGATCAACTCATCATCCAAAGATGGTTTGCCATTGTTCTAGATTTCCCAGCCAGGGGAAACAACCTCAGTGTCTAGAGTTTCAGAATCTTGTATGTTCCAATGAGATCTCTCATTCTTCTAAACTCCAGAGAATATAGGTTCAATTTATTCAGCCTCCATCATAGGACAAACCTCTCATCCCAAGGACCACTCCAGAGAACGTTCACCATACTGTCTCCAAGTATATTGTTCAGTTAAGTGTATTGTTCCATAAGTTTGGAGACCAAAACTGCAAACAGTATTCCAGGTGTGGTCTCACCAAAGTCCTATACAATTGTAGCAGGACTTCTTTATTCCCGTACTTCAATCCTCTTGTAATAAAGGTCAACATTCCATTTGCTTGTCCAATTGCTTGCTGCACTTGCACACTAACTTTTTGTTTCTTGGACCGTATACCCAAGTTCCTTCAAACATAACATTTACAATTTCCACAGCTTTTAAAAAAGATTCTGCTTTTTAGTCTTATGATCAAGTGAATAGGCAATAGTGGTATTGTCACTGGGCTAGTAATCCAGAGACCCAGGGTAATGCTCTGGGGGCCTGGGTTCGAATCCCGCCACGGCAGATGGTGACATTTGAACTCAATAACAATCTGGAATTAAAAGTCTAATGATGACCATGAAACCATTGTCAATTGTCGTCAAAACACACCTGGTTCACTAATGTCCTTTAGGGAAGGAAATCTGCCATCCTTACCTGGTCTGGCCTACATGTAACTCCAGTCCCACAGCAATGTGGTTGACTCTTAAATGCCCTCTGAAATGGCCTAGCAAGCCACTCAGTTGTATCAAATCACTAAAAGGTCTAAAAGGAATGGAACTGGATGGACCACTCGGAAACAACAACGGCAAACTCAGCCCTATCGACCCTGCAAAGTCCTCCTTACGTCATGGGCTAGTGTCAAAATTGGGAGAGCTGTCTCCCTAGTTTCCCTCAACTAGTCGAGCAACAGACACGGAATCATACATTACAGACACCATCACCAGCCCTGCAGAGGTGGCAGCACAGTGATATACAGTCAGGAGGGAGTTGCCCTGGGAATCCTCAACATCGACTCCGGGCCCCATGAACTCTCATGGCATCAGGTCAAACATGGGCAAGGAAATCTCCTGCTGATTACCACGTACTGCCCTCCCTCAGGTGGCAAGACCACAGAATGTACTCTGGGTGGGGGGACTTCAATGTCCATCACCAAGAGTGGCCCGGTAGCACCACTACAGACGAGTGCTAAAGGACATAGCCGCTAGACTGGGTCTGTGGCTGGTGGTGAGGGAACCAGCAAGGGAAAATTGTACTTGACCTCACCCTCAACCTGCCTGCCGCAGATGCATCTGTCTATGCCAGTATCGGTAGGAGTGATCACCGAACAGCCCTTGTGGAGGCAAAGTCCTGTATTCACATTGAGGTACCCTCCATTGTGTTGTGTGGCACTACCACCGTGCTAAATGGGATAGATTTTGAACAGATCTAGCAACTCAAGACTGGGTATCCATGAGGCGCTGTGGGCCATCAACAGCAGCAGAATTGTACTTGAACACAAGCTGTAATCTTATGGCCCCGGCATATCCCCCATTCTACCATTCCCACCAACCAGGGGATGTTATGATCCCAGCTGATGTTGCTACTGGACAAGTCAGGTCCCAGGGTGGAATCCAGCTTAATAGATCCTGACTTCTATTTTTTGATTAGAAACATGGAAGGCAGCTACTGAACAGAGTCCCAGGAGTCAGCTGATAAACTTTTTACCAAAAGAATAAAACATTTATTAAACAAGAAAAGATGAACTATGTTACAATACTCCTTCACCCACAACTATATCTTTATATATATATACGGATTTGTAAGGGTAACACAAGTTACAAAAGATATCTTATAATCTAATGTTCACAGTTAATACACAGTCCACGTAAACCAATAGGTGACCTGTGGTCAGACACACCACACTCTGAAACCAAGTGTCAGCTGCCACCCCAAAGAGATGCTATAGGTCTCTCATCAACTCCCTCCAGACACTTGTCACACTGTGAGCCAACCGGTCTCACTGAACTCCATCCTTCACACAAGGGTTTTCAATCTCCACTCTCCAAGAACCCGCTTTAGAATCTTCTCCCAAACAATGCTTTCTCTGATGCCTTCCACAAGGGTCCACCTCCAGGGTTTTGAACTCTCCTTTCAATGTTCCTCTCCCCTGGATCGCCACATGCTTCCTTCCACTCACTCTCTCACTGACTCAGCCATGCCAACAGAAAACCACTGCTTCATATGCTTATAATAAAGAGTTACAATCTTAGAATGTCTGTTTGGATCTTCTGGCCTCTTGCAACTCTATTTTGCCTGGAGTTTGCTTCCTGCAGCTTTCTCTTTTTTAAGCTTGGAGCCTTTCTCTGCTCCTCACTCTTAACTTCACGTAAGATCTTGCCAGATTCCTGTTCTTTCCCTTTGACTCGAAGGTCCTCTTGGGGCTTTCTCCTATCCCACTCCCTGATTTTGGGATTTCTTTCTTTAGTTTTTTGGAACCTGCTTCCTTCAGTTCCCTCTCCTGTATCTAGCTTCTCCCAGCAGCTGCTTCCAACTTTAGTTTGGGACTTGTGATCTGTCCATCTCCTCTGTTGCTTCTGCTGGCAACTCCTTCCGACTGAACTCAAACTACTTTCGGTTTCTCTGTGTCTGGGTGGGATCTCTCCCTCTGGAACCCTGTTGCTAGGCAATGGCAGTTTTTTTTCTACCTTGTTTGTTTTAACTCCCCTTAAAGAGTGGTAAACGTCATTAAAATGCAGCAATCTTTCAAAGTGAAACTAAAACTCAAGTTCTCCCTTTAATGCACAAATACAGAATTACAAATTAAACTTAATTAAACTGTCTTTAGTTTCTAACATGGGCCAACCTTGATTCAATGAAGGATGCTAGAGGGCATGCCAGGAGCAGCACCAGGCACACCTAAAAATGAGGTGTCTGGTGAAGCTATAACACAGGACTACTTGCGTGCCAAACAGCATAAGCAGCAAGTGATAGACAGAGCCAAGTGATTCCACACCAACGGATCTGATCCAAGCTCTGCAGCCCTGCCACATTCAGTAGTGAATAGTGATGCACAATTAAACAGCTACTGGAGGAGGTTTCACAAATGTCTCTGCCCTCAACAATGGAGGAGCCCAGCACATCAGTGCCAAAGATAAGGCTGAAGCATTTGCAACAATCTTCAGCCAGAAGTGCTGAGTGGATGATGATCCATCTCGGCCTCCTCTGGAGGTCCCCAGCATCACAGGTGCCAGTCTCCAGCCAATTCGATTCACTTTATGAGATATCAAGAAATGGCTAAAGGCGCTGGATACTGCGAAGGCTATGGGCCCTGACAATATTCCAGCAATACTACTGAAGGCCCGTGCTCCAGATCTTGCTGCACCCCGAGCCAAGGTGTCCCAGTACAGCTACAACAATGGCACCTACCTGGAAATGTGGAAAATTACTCAGATATATCCTGTACACAAAAAGCAGGCCAATTACCTCCCAGTCTACTCTCGATCATCAGTAAAGTGAAGGAAGGGGTCATCAACAGTGCTATCAAGCAGCACTTGCTTCGCAATAACCTGCTCATTGATGCTCAGTTTGGGTTTAATCAGGGCTACTCAGCTCCTGACCTCATTACAGCCTTGGTTGAAACATGACAAAAGAGCTGAACTCCCGAGGTGAGGTGAGGTGAGAGTGACTGCCCTTGACATCAAGGCAGCATTTGACTGAGTGTGGCATCAAGGAGCCCTAGCAAAACTGGAGTCAATGGGAATCAGGGGGAAAATTCCCCGCTGTTTAGAGTTATAACCTAGTACAAAGGAAGATGGTTGTGGTTGTTGGACGTCAGTCATCTCAGCTCCAGGACATCACTGCAGGAGTTCCTCAGGGTAGTGTCCTCGGCCCAACCATCTTCAGCTGCTTCAATGAACTTCCTTCTATCATAAGATTAGAAGTAGGGATGTTGGCTGATGATTGCACAATTTTCAGCACCATTGGCAATTCAGATACTGAAGCAGACCATGTCCAAATGCAACAAGACCTGGACAGTCAGTGCAGTCACCACAACTCAGAAGGGGATCGAGGAGAAGGACTCTTGCACTCAACAGGAGGAAGAGCATCCAACAGAGGGCGGTAGTGAGAAGTGACTGTTCTGGGAGAAGTCAGTGCAGTCACTGCAACTCAGAAGGGGATCGAGGAGGACCCACTGTCAAACAACGAAATAGCCCCAAACATTACATTGCTGTGTTTCCATCCCTCCCTCCTCCTCAAACCAAAATAAGAGAGAGAGAGAGGGCGAGGCAGTACCTTCAGGAGTGCACCAGACCAGCGAGGGACACTCTTCTGAAAGTGGATTTTTAAAAAAGCAGCTGATTGGTGAGTAAATCCTGGTGAGTTTTTTTTTTCCAATCTATTAAAAGTGATTCATTGCTTAATACTGAGATAGGAGCTAAAAAAAAGTATGCAGTAGTACTGTACAAGTATAATTAGTCAAGAAACAAGGTTCCTAGCTAACATAAATAAGCCCTGGGCTAGCGTATTTTTTAAGGGAGTAACTAGCTTAATCGAGAGGGACTTCATGGCAGGAGAAGTCAGACCCGCAATATGCTCCTCCTGCAGGATGTGGGAAATGAGGGACACTTCCAGCATCCCTGGTGACCATGTGTGCGGAAGGTGTGTCCAAATGCAGCTTCTAGCTAACTGGATTTCGGAGCTGGAGCTGCGGGCGGACTCATTGTGGAGCATCTGCAATGCTGAGCAAGTCGTGGATAGCATGTTTAGCGAGGTGGTCACACCACAGGTGAAGATTACACAGGCAGATAGGGAAAGGGTGACCATCAGGGACAGTAAAAGACTCAGGAAGGTAGTGCAGGAGTCCCCTGTGGTCATCCCCCTCTTTAACAGATACACCGCTTTGGATACTGTTGGAGGGGGATGGCCTCTCAGGGGAAAGCAGCAACAGCCAAGTTCACGGCACCGTGGGCGGCTCTGCTGCTCAGAGGGGTGGGAGGGAAACAAGTGGCAGGGCTATAGTGATAGGGGATTCAAAAGTTAGGGGCACAGACAGATGGTTCTGTGGCCACAAACGTGAATCAAGGATGGTATGTTGCCTCCCTGGTGCCAGGATCCAGGATGTCAAGGAGCAGCTGCAGGACATTCTGGGGAGGGAAGGTAAACAGCCAGTGGTTGTGGTACACATTGGTACCAACGATATAGCTAAACTAAGGGATGAGGACCTGCAAGCTCAGTACAGGAAGTTAGGAGATAAATTAAAATGCAGGACCTCAAATGTAGTAATCTCAGGATTACTCCCAGTTCCATGTGCTAGCGAGAGCAGGAATAAGAGGACAGACCAAACAAACACGTGGCTGGAGAGATGGTGTATCTGGGAGGGATTCAGGTTCTTGAGGCACTGGGACCGGTTCTGGGGAAGGTGGGACCTGTACAAACCAGACGGGCTGCACCCAGGCAGAGCTGAGACCAGTGTCCTTGTGGGGGCTTTTGCTAGTTCTGTTGGGGAGTATTTAAACTAGTGTGGCAGGGGGATGGGATCCCAGTAGGATCAGATAGGTCAGATTCAGATCAGAAAAACGGAGGTAGAACATTAGCTGGGGACATTGTGATAGACATGGAGTTACAGGAGCAGTGTTTACAAAGTGTCCAGCAAGGGAAATTGACGGGGTTAAACTGTTTATACTTCAATGCAAGGAGTATTACAAACAAGGTAGATGAGTTAAGGGCACAGGTAGACACATGGTAGCAGGATGTCATTGCTATAACGAAGACCTGGCTAAAGGAGGGACAAAACTGGCAGCTTAATATCCCTGGTTATAGAGTCTTCAGACACGATAGAGGAGGAGATAAAAAAGGAGGGGGGGTAGCACTAATGGTTAAAGAATCAATTCCAGTTGTGAGAAGGGGGTGATATACAAAATGGGTCAAATGAGGCTTTATGGATTGAGCTTAGAAATATAAAAGGGGCAGTCACACTACTGGGAGTATACTATAGACCCCTAAATAGTGAAAGGGAGATGGAAGAACAAATATGTAGGTAAATTTCTGCTTGTAAAAACAAGAGGGCAATAATAGTAGGAGACTTCAACTATCCTAATATTAACTGGGATTCAAACAATATAAGGGGCACTGAGGGAGAAAAATTCATGTAAGGTGCCTAGGGAAATTTTTTCAACCAATTAGTGATAAATCCAACGAGAGGAGGTGCAATTCTAGACCTAGTCTTGGGTATCAAAGAAGGGCAAGTGGATGAAGTGACAGTTGGCGACCATATCATGGACAGTGATCACAATTCAGTTAGATTTAGCATTAGTATGGAAAAGGACAGAGATAAGGCAGGAGTAGAAGTCTTGAACTGGGGGAAGGCAAATTTTGCAGAAATGAGAAGGGATTTGGCTGAGGTAGACTGGACAGCACTGCTGGAGGATAAAACAGTGGAAAACCAGTGGGAAGCACTAAAAAGCAAGACCCTAATTGTACAAAGTAGACATGTCCCCTACAAAAATAAGAGTTGACCTGCCAAATCTAGACCCCCCTGGTTGTCTAGAGGAATATAGGGGAAGATCAAACAGAAAAAGAAAGCGTATGATAGGCACAAAGAACTAAGCACTGCAGATAGCCTAGACGGATATAGGAAGCGCAGGGACGAAATAAAAAAAGACATCAAAGACGGGGCACGAACAAAGATTAGCAAGTAAAGTTAAAGATAACCCAAACCAATACATTAATGCTAAAAGATTAGTTAAGGAAAAAGTGGGACCTATCAGAGATGAAGATGGAAACTTGTGTGTAGATGCAGAGGCTGTGGGAAGGGTTTTGAATGAATATTTTGTCTCTGTGATTACAAAGGAAAGGGAGGATGTAGATATAGTAGTCCAGGAGGAACACTGCTAGATATTGGACGGGTTGTCATAAAGATAGAGGAAGTAATCAAAGGGTTGAAATCCTTGAAGGTTGATACATCACCAGGGCCAGATGGATTGTTTTCGAGGCTGCTGAAGGAAGTCAGGGAGGAGATAGCAGATGCTCTGAGGATGATTTTCCAATCTTCACTAGATACAGGGAGGTACTGGAGGACTGGAGAAATGCAAACATAGTTCCATTGTTTAAAAAGGGATCAAAGGAAATGGCAAACAATTATCGGCCAGTTAGTCTTACATCGGTAGTGAGCAAATTAGTAGAATCAATCCTGAGAAATAGGATTAACTGTCATGTGGAAAGCATGAACTAGTCAGGGATGGTCAGCATGGGTTTGTTAAAGGAAGGTCTTGCCTCACAAATTTGATTGAATTCTTTGAGGAAGTGACAAGAAGGGTTGATGAAGGTAGTGCAGTGTAAGTTGTGTACATGGATTTTAGCAAGGGATTTGACAAGGTCCCACATGGCAGATTGATCAGGAAAGTAAAAGCCCATGGAATTCAGGGTAATGTGGCAAACTGGATAAAAGGTTGGCTTTGTAACAGGAAATAAAGGGTAATCGTCAATGGATGTCCTTGAGAATGGAAAGTTGTCTCAAGTGGTGTTCCACAGGGCTCGGTGTTGGGACCCTTGCTGTTTGTGTTATATATTAACGATTTGGGCGTGAATGTGGGGGGCACTTTGGGAAATTTGCAGATGACACAAAGATTGGCCGAGTAGTGGATAGTGTAGAGGATAGCCATAATCTCCAAAACGATACAGATGAGCTGGTGGAGTGGGCGGTAAAGTGGAAGATGGATTTTAACATAGAGAAGTGTAACGTCATACACTTAGGGAGGTCAAACAGTTACAGGGATTACACAATAAATGGGAATATACTAAGAGGGGTAGATGAAGTGAGAGATCTTGGCGTACAAGTACACAGGTCCCTGAAGGCAGCAGTTCAAGTAGACAAGGTTGTAAAGAAGGCATATGGAATGCTCTCCTTCACTGGCAGAGGTATAGAATATAAAAGTAAGGATATAATGTTGGAATTGTATAAAACACTGGTGAGGCCACAACTGGAGTGCAGTGTGCAATTCTGGTCACCTCATTATAGGAAGGACGTAATAGCTCTGGAGAGTGCAGAGGAGGTTTACAAGAATAATGCCAGGGTTAGAAAAGTGCAGCTACGAGAAGAGATTGGATAGGTTGGGGTTATTTTCCTTAGAACAAAGAAGGCTGAGAGGTGACTTGATTGAGGTATACAAAATTATGAGGGGAATAGGTAGAGTGGACAGGATAAAATTGTTTCGCTTGATGAAGAATTCTAGAACCGGGGGCATAGATTCAAGAAAAGTGGCAGAAGGTGTAGGGGGGACATGAGGAAGAACTTTTTTACGCAGAGGGTAGTGGGTGTCTGGAATTCGCTGCCTAAGGTGGTAGAGGCAGAAACTCTAAACTCTTTTAAAAAGTACCTGGATCTGCACCTTAAGTGCTGTAAGCTGCAGGGTTATGGACTGGGTGCAGGAATGTGGGATTAGAAAGGGCACCTGGGTGTCCTTGGGCTGGCATGGAAAAGATGGGCTGAATGGCCTCTTTCTGTGCTGTAACTTTTCTATGGTTCTATATCCAGGCTTGGGCTGACAAGTGACAAGTAACATTCGCGCCACACAAGTGTCAGGCAATGAACATCTCCAACAAGAGAGAATCTAACCATCACCCCTTGATGTTCAATGGCATTACCATCACTGAATACCCCACTATCAACATCCTGGGGAGTTACCATTAACCAGAAACTGAATTGGACTAGCCATATAAATACTCTGGCAACAAGAACAGGTGAGAGGCTAGGAATCTTGCGGCGAGTAACTCACCTCCTTACTCCCCAAAGCCTGTCCACCAAATACAAGTCAGGAGTGTGTTGGAATACTCCTCACTTGCCTGGATGACTGCAGCTCCAACAACGTTCGAGAAGCTTGACACTATCCAGGACAAAGCCACCCACTATTTTACATCACATCCTCAAACATTCACTCCCTCCATCACCAACTAACAGTGGCAGCAGTGTGTACCGTCTACAAGATGCACTACAGAAACTCACCAAACCTCCTTAGGTGGCACCTTCCAAACCCACTTCCACTACCTAGAAGGACAAGGGCAGCAGATAGATAGGAACCCCACCACCTGGAAGTTCCCCTCCAAGCCACTCACCATCCTGATTTGGAAATATATCACTGTTCCTTCATTGTCGCTGGGTCAAAATCCTGGAACTCCCTTCTTAACAGCACTGTGGGTGTACCTACACCTTATGGACGGCAGCGGTTCAAGAAGGCAGCTCACCATCAGCTTCTCGAAGGCAATTAGGAATGGGCAACAAATGCTGGCCTAGTCAGCAATGCCCACATCCCATGAACGAATACAAGAAAAAAAATCACATTTCCCCACATTATACTCCATCTGCCACCTTTGCCCACTAATGTAACTTGTATCTGTTTGCAACCTTTGTGTCCTCCCCACAGCTTACATTCCCATCCAGCTTTGCATTGTCAGAAAATTTTGAGACATTACTCTGTCTCTACATTTTAGTCATTAAAATGAATTGTATTTAGCTGAGGCCCCAGTACTGACCCTTGCAGCACTCCACTAGGCACAGCCCGCCAACTTGAAAATACCCCATTTATCCCTGCCCTCTGCTTCCCGTCCATTAAACAATCCTCTATCTAAGCTAATATATCTCCTCCAACTCCATGAGACCTTATCTTGTGTATTAACCATTTATGTGGCATCTTATCGAATGCCTTTTGGAAATTCAAGTATGCTACAGCTACTGGTTCCCCTTTATCTACCCTCCTAGTTACATCCTCAAAAACTCTTAAGGGTGGGCAGTAAATGCTGGCCTAGCCAGTGATGCCACATCCCATGAACAAATAGAAAAAAGATGCATTATTAAGAGTTTGAAGCTTAAAGGAAAATGGGACATTTTTTAAAAAAACCTGGACATGGAACTGGAGTGATTTCTGTTGATACCAAGGACTTGTGTGTATATAGTGTTATCTTGTTATGTTAATGCATGCATCTGGTAATGTAATAGTGTAATGAGTATAGGAGATCGTATGAGATGGGTTATTAAAATGAAGCCATCTTTTAGGATGATGACGGCTCATTTTCCAATAAGGAGAGGGTTGTCGTGAAGCTATTTATGTATATAACATTATTGGAAAATATTTTTCTTTTAAAATAGAGGTTTAGTCTGTGGGTGTGTCTTAATTGGATTAAAGCCAGCTAGTCTGGGTACTTTGATGTGTACTAGTTTTGATACGTAAGGGAGGTAGCGTGTATTTGCATTTTTTGAACAGAGCATTTAGTAAATTTGTCAAACATGATTTCCTCTTCATAAAACCAAGCTGACTTTGTCTGATCATACTATGATTTTCTAAATGCATTGTTAAGACTACCTTAACAACAGAATCCAGCATTTTCCCTATGACTGATATTAGGTTAACTGGTCTATAATCCCCTGTTTTCTCTCTCCCTCCTTTCTTAAATAGTGGTATTACATTTATTAACTTCCTATCTGCTGCAAAGTTCCAGAATCTAGGGAATTTTGGACAGTCATAACCAGTGTATCCACCATCTCTGCAGCTATCACTTTTAGAACCCCACGATGCAGTCCATCAGGTTTTGGGGATTTGTTGGATTTTAGTCCCTTACATTTCTCCAGCACTTTTTCCGTGCTGATATTAATTACCTTAATATCCTCGCTCTTATTCGTCCCATGGTTAGGCTCTATTTCTGGAATGTAATTTGTGTCTTCTACTGTTCAAGCAGACAAAATATTTGTTAAATGTCTCTGCCATTTCCCCATTCCCCATAAATCTCTCCAGTCTCTGCCTCTAAGGGACCAATATTTACTTTAGCTTTCAATTTACTATGGAAATGTTAGGGGCGAGAAGAGAGGAAACATAAGAATTGAAGCTTCCAGGCTCATCATTTGCAAGAATAAGTGTCAAAAATCAGATTTTACAAATCCCATACTCACCAACTCTCCTTCTGGCCCCCCAAAGTCCAAATAAAGCATCCTAATCCCATCATCAGCCGACATTTTCAATCTTTCAAATGGATACTGGAAAAGGGTGTTGGATGAGTCTATAGTTGAGCTGTTCTGGGACATCACAAAACCACTTTCATAGTGAATCATCAACTTGACATCCTGTCCGTTCCATGTACATCCTGTTTAAAAGAAAATAAAATGTTCACTGCAATTGGTGTAATGTGAGGTGTCATGACCTACCATCTGACAGTGATCAGGCAATACAGTCAGTCCCAGGGTGGAGGGAAATGCATGGATTCAACAGCTAAATAGGGATACTGCTGAAAAAAGAGACGTCTAAGCTTTTCATTTTGCACTCATCAGAATACTCGCAAGAATACCGATATAAGGGGGAAAATAACTATTTATACTGTACGCCAAGAGTGCACTGATTGGTTGGCAAGTGGCATTGCCATGGAGAACGCACCACTGATGGCGACTGACAGTTAACTGCCAAGCGCTACCCTGAGGAATGAGTCAGCGAATGGCTGTCACTTATTTTATTTAGCTGAAACAGGTGCAACATATGTACATGTACACAATGGCATCAGTTTTCCAATTGTTCAACTGAAGGAAACTGCAGCTCATCCAGGACTGGACATTGGACAAACAGCATGACAACACAGAGGCAGTGGCCCCGATTTTGCGGTCAGCAACAAAGCTTTGATGTTTCCGCTGACTGCACAGAAAGAAAGAAACTTACCTGGTTTGTTGGCTGCAGCGAGAACTTTCTCTTCTTGCTGCAGCCAGATCTAGCATTAGAACCAACAGTGAGGACTTCTAGTTTGGCGCACTGTCAGTGAAGCTACATCCCGAGTGACATTACCTGCTGAAGACATGTGCCTCGAGTTCAATCTTCAGACAATGGCAAGGTCTTTTATCATTTTAAATATTCTAAAACAGCCATAACACTTCTAAACTCTTATCAACTTTTAAATGCTTTTAGCACTTTTATAATAGTTTTTATAAACTTATGAATTTTTGAATACTGAGAGCAAGAAAGAGGGAGCGCGTGAGTGAGCGACCCTCGAGGCAGAGAGAGAGAGAGAGAGAAAGACACCCCGAGACAGAGACAGGCAGAGAGAGACAGAGAGAGGCAGAGAGAGAGAGAGGCAGAGAGAGAGAGAGGCAAAGAGAGAGAGAGGCAGAGAGAGAGAGAGAGAGAGGCAGAGAGAGAGAGAGAGAGAGGCAGAGAGCGAGAGGGAGAGAGTCAGAGAGAGAGAGAGGGGCAGAGAGAGAGAGAGGGGCAGAGAGAGGCAGAGAGAGGCAGAGAGAGGCAGAGAGAGGCAGAGAGAGAGAGAGGCAGAGAGAGAGAGAGGCAGAGAGAGACAGAGAGAGAGACAGAGAGAGAGACAGAGAGAGAGACAGAGAGAGAGACAGAGAGAGACAGAGAGAGACAGAGAGAGACAGAGAGAGACAGAGAGAGAGACAGAGAGAGAGAGAGAGGCAGACAGAGACAGAGAGGCAGACAGAGACAGAGAGGCAGACAGAGACAGAGAGGCAGACAGAGACAGAGAGGCAGACAGAGAGAGAGACAGAGAGAGACAGAGAGAGAGAGAGGGGGGAAGTGAACAGACAGGAAGGCAGAGAGAGATAGAGAATCAGACAGACAGAGAATCAGACAGTGTTAATGGTGTGTTAATTTATTAGGATACACAAGTGAAGGGCATTGTTTAATTAATTACTTTGAGCACATATAAATAGGGTTCAGGGCAGCCAACACCACCGCCCCCCTCAACCGAATATTTTGTTTTCCTTATCATTTGTTTTTGTTTATTGTTCTTTAAAAGAGCATATCAATAGGGGACATTGAATTTGTTATGTTTCCTTTAAAGTTTTGCCTTTTGTTAGTGCCCCTTTAAAGGATTATCACCTTCATTTGTTTTGTTAATTTGACCTTTTGGTTATTTGATTTTGCTCAAATGAGTATAAATAGGAACATTGATTTCATTGTGTTTCCTTTAAAGTTCTGTCTTTTGTTACAGTGCCCCTTTAAGGGGCTGTCAATTAGCTAATTAATTTGTCAATTTGTTTATTTTCTCTGGTTCTTAAAATAGTATAATTGGGGACAGCTGGAGCACAGTGTGGAAGGAGAGCTATGTGACTAAACAAAATCAACAAACTCTCTTGATAAAATAAAGCTGTGTTTTGGTTTCTGCTTCACCAAATGGCTTGGACCGTATTAACATTAAGGACAGATATTGAAGGATCAGTAGTGGCAATGCACAAATGTGAAGAGATGCCATTGCAGGCATTGTGGTGCCTATGATTGCATAGATAAGTGTAGAAACTAAGTGACAATGACACAGAGTTGGAAAAGAATGAAAGACACGGAAAGAAGCTTAAGTCAGACATCATATGGAGGTAAAAACAAAGTTGAGTGGTCAGCAATTTCAAGGAAATGGGTCCAACAGTGAGTCTCATGGATAAGGTGATCATGATGGAGAGTAACAAATTCAGAGTTAGAGTAGGGCAGGTGTCACAACTCACTGGGGATAGTGTGCTGTAATATCAGCCTCACTGGGGATAGTGTGCTGTAATATCAGCCTCACTGGGGATAGTGTGCTGTAATATCAGCCTCACTGGGGATAGTGCGCTGTAATATCAGCCTCACTGGGGATAGTGCGCTGTAATATCAGCCTCACTGAGGATAGTGCGCTGTAATATCAGCCTCACTGGGGATAGTGCGCTGTGATATCAGCCTCACTGGGGATGGGGTGCTGTAATATCAGCCTCATTGAGGATAGTGTGCTGTAATATCAGCCTCACTGGGGATAGTGTGCTGTAATATCAGCCTCACTGGGGATAGTGCGCTGTAATATCAGCCTCACTCTTCCTGAGCCACGACAAATGTGAAAAGCTTGACCAAACCACCAGATTGCCCCAATTCTATCTGTAGTTTAGGTTAACAGAATGTGAGCACCAGGTTTGTAAACTTAAGTAAATAACTTGTTTATTGAACAAACTGTCCTTAAACAGTGGCAAAAGAAAGAAATATGAACTGTTAATTTCTAACACTAGGATTTTAAGGGTGGGATAAAACAGTTCAATAGCACCAATCCGGACTACGGGTTGATTTTGATCGATGTTTTCCAAATTCCTTTCAGTTCTTGTTGATGGCACAAGGCAGTCTTCCAGCACCTTCAGTATTTAGTTCACTGGTTGAGAACATGCTTTTCAATGTCTCTAACAGTGGTTTTCCCCTTTTCCTTTTTACACAGGTTTCCTCAGAGAGAGAGCAGGTTACAGAGATGTGAGGAAAAGGCATTTTAGATGTTTTCTTTTTGCACTTCTCTCATACAAAACCCTGGTCACCTGGTCAGGAACCAATTAAAACATTAGTGCCAGGCAGTTCCCCATTAGGCAAGTCTCCTCCTTGGCACCTTCCTGACTTTCATTGCACACACTGTTCAAGGACAGCAACATTATATATATCCCTCAGACTGTTCCAGTGGACGTCTTTCAATTGCAGCCATTGTAATTTTAGCCCACAGTCCAACAGAAATAAAAAGATATGTTCTTTACATGCCTCCACCCTTAAAAGATATGAAACGCCATTTCAAAAATGCGTTTCATCGCAAGGTATATGATACATGGACAACAAAACATGAGACTTACTTCCATTCATTGGGGGGAGGCGATGGCATAGTGGTATTGCTGCTGGACTAGTAATCCAGAGGCCCAGGGTAATGCTCTGGGGGCCTGGGTTCAAATCCCGCCATGGCCAGATGGTGGAATTTAAATTCAATAAAAATCTGGAATTAAAAGTCTGAATGATGACTCACGAAACCATTGCATTTGGTTCATTAATGTGCTTTAGGGAAGGAAATCTGCCATCCTTACCTGGTCTGGCCTACATGTGACTCCAGACCCACAACAATGTGGTTGACTCTTAAATGCCCTCCGAAAAAGGGCAATTAGGGATGGGCAATAAAGGCTGGCCTTGCCAGCGATGCCCACATCCCATGAATGAATAAAAAAAATTAATCCTTCCTTCTTCTTACACCATCTTCAGCATTTCTTACCCCTTTAGCTTATTTCAGTATTTTACACTCAGGACAATGCATCCATGATCACATTATCTTTCCTGCAATGTGAACAATCTTTACATTGAATGATTAAAACAATAGGCTCCATCTAAACAGTTTCACATTTCGAGTGTTAAATAATTCAATGAATGCCAGCAGATTATGGTCAGCGTAGATTAGTGTTCCCTTGTTATCGTGTCGAACATAAACTTCAAAGTGTTGAAGAGACAACAACAATGCTAGAGGTTTTTTTTTCTACTGTAGAGTACTTCCTCTGATATTGATTTAGTTTCTTGGAAAAGTACCCCACCGGCTTCTCTATCCCTAACTGATCATCTTGTAATCGGACTGCACCTACCCCCAAGTCACTAGCATCAATTGCCATTTTAAAAGGTTTGGTAAAGTCGAGGCGGCCAAGACGGGTTCATTTATTAAGATTGCCTTCAGCTTTTCAAAGGTTGCTTGGCATTCTGCTGACCATTCCACTTTTGCCTGTTTTCATAAATTGGTGAGAGGTATAGCTATTGCACTGAGGTTAGGCACAAACTTTGTATAAAACAAACATTCCCAAAAACCTCGATTTCTCGTTTAGTTTTAGGAATGGGAAATTCTATTAGAGCATTCACTTTTGCTGTTCTTGGCAACACTTGCCCTTGTCTGATGATATGACCTAGGCAAGAAACCCTTGTTTTTGTAAATCTGCTTTTGGCCAGATTTATGACTAAGCCAGCAAACTGCAATTGCTTAAACAGGTCCTCTATTGCTTTACATGTTCTTCCCATGTGTTACTACATATTACATCATTTAACTAAACCACACAGTTAGATACTTCAGCTAAGACTTGATTCATAAGTCTCTGAAATGTAGCTGGGACGTTTTTAAACCCAAATGTCATGACTAGACATCAACACAACCCACTTGGTGTAACAAAGACAGATATTTCTTAAGCCCTTGGTGTTAATGGAACTTGCCAATACTCTTCAATAGATCAATTTTAGAAAGAAATGAGGCACTGCCAACCCTATCAATGCAATCTTCTAACCAAGGAGTTGGGTGGGAATCTGTCCTCATTATAACATTCACTTTCCAGTCGTCTATACAAAATCTAGTGGATCCATCTGGCTTAGGAATCAGCACTACCAGTGAACTCCAGCCACTTTGGCTGGGCTCAATCAATTGATTGTCCAGCATACATTGGATCTCTGTTTCTAACTGAGCTTGTCTTTCTGGGCTCAACCGGTGATGATGTTGTTTTATCGGCACTGAGTGTCCTACATCCACATCATGTTTAGCCAACATAATACATCCACGTGTATCCCTACAAATTCCCTTATACTTCCTAAGTAACCTTATTAGATCTTCCCTTGGTCCTTCCTCTAAATATGAGAACACAGTATCTAACTGTCCCAGTATTGTCGTATTGGCCAGTCCAATTGTAGGAAGTTCGCTTCGGCCACTGTCAACTTCTCCTTCTACCTTGTCTTTACTGTCTCTGTCATCCTCCACTACTACCACCACCTGGCACGCTTGCTCTGTCTTATCTTCCCTGCGATGATATTCTGCAACATGTTTATGTGACAACCATTTCTTCTTCCTACGCTCAGGAGTATCTATCAGATAAATCACTTTACTAACTATCTTATAGGAGCCACTGAATTTCGCTTTCAGGGGTTCACCCTGCAAAGGCAACAATGCTAATACTTGGTCTCCTGCTTGGAAAGTTCTAATCGTAGCATGTTTGTCCACCCATTCTTTCATTTGGGGAATTTTTAAATGCTCTCGTGCTACCTCACATGCTCCTGAGAGTCTTTTTAGAAACATGGACATGTAATCCAACATGGAGGATTCGTCCTTCTGCTTTAGAAACTTTTCCTTAATCACTTTTAACGCACCCCTTTCCTGCCCATAGATCAATTCGAATGGACTAAATCCAGTCGATTCATTTGGAGAATCTCTGGAAACAATAATAAGAAATCTAATCCTTTGTCCCATTCCTTTGGGTATTCATGGCAATAGGTCTTAATTATGGTTTTGAGAGTCTGATGTTATCTCTCTTAAGCTCCTTGTGTCTGTAGGTGATAGGCGATAGACTTTAATTGTTTGATAACCAAATTGCTGATTATGTTCTGGAAAATTTTAGACATAAAGTTAGAACCTTGGTTAGAGTATATTTCAATTGGGCCACAGCAAGTGAAAAACTGAGTTAAATTTTCCACTACTACCTTAGCTGTAATTGTGCTTAAAGCAATAGCTTCTGGAAGTCGGGTGTCATATCCATGATTGTAAGGATATACAAGGTCTTGCTTTCATTCTGGGTAATGGTCCTACACAATCTACTAATACCCAACTGAATGGTGCTTCAAAAGCTGGTATGGGTATTAAAGGTGCTGGTTTGATTACATGTTGAGGTTTACCTACTGCCTGACATGTATGGCACGTTTTACAAAATTGTACCACGTCCTTATGAAGTCTTAGTCAGGTAAAATGCCTGTTTATCGATGTTTGAGTTTTCCATATTCCTACATGTCCTGCCATTGGGATTTCATGCGCTATTCACAATATCTCATGGCATTTGGGTGATACCACTATCTGAAGAACAACTATCCATTCCTCATCCGCAGGTCTGTGAGGATGTCTCCACTTCCTCATCAGAACTCCATTCTTAAGAAATTCTCAATTCCTTCAGACTCAATTTCAGTGTAAGCTGACTGTGCTAACTTGTATAACTCTGGATCTGCTTTCTGAACCTCAATTAATGAAGACCTGCCAAACACTTTCCTCATCCTTAAAGGTTTCGAATATTCTAACACCTGCGCATGTATTACTTTGACCTCTGGTGATGGACTTTGTTTAGCCATTGCTCTGGTCACCACACACAATGGAAAAATACTAGGAACTTGTCCTTGTAACTGCTCTGTCTCTTTAGCCTCTCTCGGACTTTCCGTAATTATGAGCGAAGCTATAACCTTCACTCCTGACAAATCATTCCCCAGGAGTAAATCAACTCCATCCACAGGTAATTTCTTAGCGACTCCTACAATCACCGACCCAGACAACAAATCACACTACGATTGCACTTTGTACAATGGAACCGGGATATACTCTCCACTTATCCCGTTTACCAATGCTTTCATTGAACTCTCTCTCAAGGGAAAACCAGATCCTTCTCCAGCAAAAGAGTTTGAGTAGCTCCTGTGCCCCTTAATGTAGTTATGGGTTTAGCTGCATCATTTGATGAAAAAGGGGTTATCTTTCCTTTAGACAAAAACCCTTTATATCTCTCAGCTACCTTATTCACTTCACCTGCATTCACAGCAGTGTTTACCTCCAGACCTTTGTTTGTAGTTTAAGGTACAATTTGATCCGTGGCATCTTCTTTTTGAGTACCCTTTTCGGACTCTCTCTTACAAACTCCAATAAGTCCCATAGGCTTCCCTTGCAACTTCCAGCATTCTGAACGAATGTGTCCCACTTTATTACAATGAAAACACTTCAACCTTCGAGTTTTACCTCCACCCTCAGTACATTATTTCCTGATCTGGGGAGCAGTTCTCAAGCTATTCCCAGCTATCCATTCTTTACCCTGGCTCCTTGCCTGTCTTTCGCTCTCCCATTTTCTATCCTTTTCAAATTTATGGGGCTGATGGAAAAAAAGTTTAGTTTTATAGATCAGCTCAGAGTCGTCAGCCATTACTGCTGCCTGTCTAGCAGTTGCAACCGGGACCAATGTCCTGGGGTGGGGGGGTGGGGGGTGGTGGTGGTGGTGGTGGTGGTGGTGTTTGCTAGTGCGGTCAGGGAGGGTTTAAACTAGAATGGCAGGGGAATGGGAACCTGAGCAGGGAGACAGAGGAGGGGAAACAAGGATAGAAACAAAAGTAAGAAGCAAAGGTGGAAGGCAGAAAACAAAGGCAAAAAACAAATGGGGTCATAGTGCAAAATAAAGTTAAGATGACTAACAAGGTTAAAAAGGCAAGTCTAAAGGCATTGTATCTTAATGCGTGGAGCATTTGCAATAAGGTAGATGAATTAACAGCGCAAAAAGATATAAACAGTTATGATATAGTTGCAATTATGGAGCATGTCCAAGGATGGGAACTGAACATCCAGAGGTATTCAATATTTAGGAAGGACGGATAAATAGGGAAAGGAGATGGGGTAGCACTGTTAATAAAGGAGGAAATCAATGTAATAATGAGGAAGGATATTGGCTCAGAAAATCACAATGTGGAATCTGTTTGGGTGGAGAGAAACACCAAGGGACAGAAAATGTTGGTGGGGGTTGTCTATATGCCCCAAACAGTAATGGAGATGTAAGGGAAGGCATTAAGCAGGAAATTAGAAACGCATGCAATAAGGGTACAACTGTAATCATGGGTGACTTTAATCTACATATGAATTGGGCGAACCAAACTAGCAATAATACTGTGGAGGAGGATTTCCTGGAGTGTGTATGTGATGGTTTCTTGGACCAATACATTGAGAAACCAACTAGAGAGCAGGCTGTCCTAGACTGAGTATTGTGCAGTGAGAAAGGATTAATCAACAATCTTGTTGTGCAGGGTCCCTTGGGGAAGAGCGACCGTAAAATGATAGAATTGTTCATTAGGACAGGGAGTGAAGGAATTGAATCCGAAACTAGGGTCCTGAATCTAAATAAAGGGAACTACGAGGGTATGAGGCTCGAGTTGCCAATGATGGATTGAGGAACCTTACTAAAAGGGTTGTCAGTGGATAGGCAATGGCTAATATTTAAGGAATATATGCATAAATTACAACAATTATTCATTCCTGTATATCGCAAAAATAAAACAGGAAAGGTGGCTCAACCATGGATTAAAAAAGAAATTAGGGATAGTATTAGATCCAATGAGGAAGCAAAAAAACTGCCAGAAAGAGCAGCAAGCCTGAGGGTTGCAGCAAAAGCAGCAAGCCTGAGGGTTGCAGCAAAAGCAGCAAGCCTGAGGGTTGCAGCAAAAGCAGCAAGCCTGAGGGTTGCAGCAAAAGCAGCAAGCCTGAGGGTTGCAGCAAAAGCAGCAAGCCTGAGGGTTGCAGCAAAAGCAGCAAGCCTGAGGGTTGCAGCAAAAGCAGCAAGCCTGAGGGTTGCAGCAAAAGCAGCAAGCCTGAGGGTTGCAGCAAAAGCAGCAAGCCTGAGGGTTGCAGCAAAAGCAGCAAGCCTGAGGGTTGCAGCAAAAGCAGCAAGCCTGAGGGTTGCAGCAAAAGCAGCAAGCCTGAGGGTTGCAGCAAAAGCAGCAAGTCTGAGGGTTGCAGCAAAAGCAGCAAGCCTGAGGGTTGCAGCAAAAGCAGCAAGCCTGAGGGTTGGAAGCAGTTTAGAATTCAGCAAAAGTGAACAAAAAGATTGATGAAGAAGGAGAAAATGGACTATGAGTGTAAACTTGCAAGGAACATAAAAACTGACTATAAAAGCTTCTATAAATATGTGAAGAGAAAAGGATTATTGAAGACAAATGTAGGTTCTTTATAGTCAGAAATGGACGAAATTGTAATGGGGAACAAAGAAATGGCAGAAGAATTGAAGACATATTTTGGTTCTGTCTTCACAAAAGAGGACACAAATAAATTTCCCAGAAATGTTAGAGAACCAAGGTCTAGTGAGAGGGAGGAATTGAAGAAAATCAGTATTAGTAAAAAAATTGGTGCAAGAGAAATTAATGGAGATAAAGGCTGAAAAATCCCCAGGGCCTGATAATCTACATCCCAGGGTACTAAAGGAAGTGACACTAGAAATATTGGATGCAAAATTCTATAGACTCTGGAGCAGTTCCTACAGATTGAAGGGTGGCGAACATAACCCCACTATTTAAAAAAGGAGGGAGAGAAGAAACAGAGAATTACAGATCACATAGCCTAACATCAGTAGTGGGGAAAATGCTAGAGTCTATTATAAAAGGCTTGGTATCAGAACACTTGAAAAGTATTAACGGGGTTAGACAAAGTCAGCATGGGTTTATGAAAGGGAAATCATGCTTAACTAATCTACTGGAGTTTTTTGAGCATGTAACTAGTAGATAAGGGAGAATCTGTGGATGTGGTGTATTTGGATTTCAAGAAGGCTTTTGATAAGGTCCCACATAAGAAGCTAGTGGGCAAACTTAAAGCACATGGGATTAGGGATAATATACTGGCATGGATTGAGAATTGTTTGACAGACCAGAAACAGAGGATGGGAATAAATGGATCTTTTTCCGATTGGCAGGTGGTGACTAATGGCGTACCGCAGGGATTAGGGCTTGGGCCCAAGCTATTTATGATATATATAAATGACTTGATGAAGGAACCAAATGCAATATTTCCAAGTTTGCTAATGACACAAAACTGGGTGGGGTTGTGAGTTGAGGGAAGGATGCAAGAAGGCTTCAGGGCGATTTAGACAAGTTGTGTGTGTGGGCAAACACATGGCAGGTGCAGTATAACGTGGATAAATGTGAAGTTATATATGTGAAGCTTCAGTGTGAAAAACAGAAAGGCAGAGTATTATTTATATGGTAACATACTGGGAAATGTAAATGTAAAAAGGGATCTGGGTGTCATTGTACACCAGTCAACGAAAGTAAAGAGGCAGGTGTGGCAAGCAATTAGGAAGGCAAATGGTATGTTGGCCTTCATTGCAAGAGGATTTAAGTAGAGATGTCTTACTGCAGCTGTACAGGGCCTTGGTAGAGACCACACCTGGAGTATTGCGTGCAGTTTTGGTCTCCCTACCTCAGAAATGAGATATTTGCCACAGAGGGGGTGCAGCGAAGGTTCACCAGGCTGAAACCGGGGATGGCAGGGCTGTCATATGAGGAGAGATTGGTTTGACTGGGCCTGTATTCACTAGAGTTTAGAAGAATGAGAGGGGATCTGATTGAAACGTATAAAATTCTAACAGGACTAGACAGACTGGATGTGGGGAGGATGTTTCGTCTGGTTAGGGAGTCTAGAACCAGGGGCCACAGTCTCAGGATATGGGGCAGGCCATTTGGGACTGAGATGAGAAATTTCTTCACTCAGAGGGTGGTCAACATGTGGAATTCTCTACCACAGAAGGCTGTGGAGGCTGGGTCATTGAGTATATTCAAGAAAGAAATTGATAAATTTTTGGATATTAGGGGCATCAAGGGGTATGGAGAGAAAGTGGGAATATGGCATTGAGATAGAGGATCAGTCATGGTTGAATGGTGGAGCAGGCTCGAAGGGCCGAATGGCCTACTCCTGCTCCTAGTTTTTGTATAACCCTTTGGTCTTCAACATGGGTGCTTATTATGGGAGAAAGGGAGCTTTTAAATTCTTCCAAGAGAATAATCTCTCTGAGAACTTCATAGGTAGTTTCAACTCCTAAGGCTCATATCCCACCTGTCAAAACTATTTTGCTTAATCCTTTCAAATTCAATGCAAGTTTGTCTAAGCCGTTTCCTTAAATTTCAAAACTTTTGTCTGTATGCTTAAGGGACCAACTCATATGCACTCAAAATGGCCTTTATCACCACATTATAATCCCTAGAAACCTCCTCTAACAGTGAAGCAGAAATTTCCTGTACTCTACCTGTAAATTTGCTCTGCATGGGCGATGTCAAGTTTCATTTGGCCAGGTCATCTGTTTAGCTATCTTCTCAAATGAAATAAAGAATGTTTTCCTCAAATTTTAGAAGCACTTGTACAAATTTAAACATCATCCCAATGGGTTCTGATCTGAAAATAAGTCCTGCCTCACCTACAGCTCTCTCTTTTTTAATTGTCTGCATTTTAAGCTGGAATTCTCTTTTTCTTCCTTTTCTAACTTGGCCATTTTCAGTTCCCTTTGGGACGCCCTTCCTGCCAGTTCCCTTTGGAACGCCCTTCCTGCCAGTTCCCTTTGGAACGCCCTTCCTGCCAGTTCCCTTTGGAACGCCCTTCCTGCCAGTTCCCTTTGGAACGCCCTTCCTGCCAGTTCCCTTTGGAACGCCCTTCCTGCCAGTTCCCTTTGGAACGCCCTTCCTGCCAGTTCCCTTTGGAACGCCCTTCCTGCCTGTTCCCTTTGGAACGCCCTTCCTGCCTGTTCCCTTTGGAACGCCCTTCCTGCCTGTTCCCTTTGGAACGCCCTTCCTGCCAGTTCCCTTTGGAACGCCCTTCCTGCCTGTTCCCTTTGGAACGCCCTTCCTGCCTGTTCCCTTTGGAACGCCCTTCCTGCCAGTTCCCTTTGGAACGCCCTTCCTGCCTGTTCCCTTTGGAACGCCCTTCCTGCCTGTTCCCTTTGGAACGCCCTTCCTGCCAGTTCCCTTTGGAACGCCCTTCCTGCCTGTTCCCTTTGGAACGCCCTTCCTGCCTGTTTCCTTTGGAACGCCCTTCCTGCCTGTTCCCTTTGGAACGCCCTTCCTGCCTGTTCCCTTTGGAACGCCCTTCCTGCCTGTTCCCTTTGGAACGCCCTTCCTGCCTGTTCCCTTTGGAACGCCCTTCCTGCCTGTTCCCTTTGGAACGCCCTTCCTGCCTGTTCCCTTTGGAACGCCCTTCCTGCCTGTTCCCTTTGGAACGCCCTTCCTGCCTGTTCCCTTTGGAACGCCCTTCCTGCCTGTTCCCTTTGGAACGCCCTTTTCTTTTTCTGCTGCCTCGAGTTCCAATTTTTTCATTTGCAACTGAATTTGAGCCCATTCCAATGACCCACGCCTTGGAGAACTCAGTCTCTCGGATATTCCTTCCAATTTCAAATGCTTTCCCATCTCTTCGATTATCTCTGCCTTCCTAGCTTTGGCAGGCAATCCCACTCTTAATTTACCTGCCAATTCGATTGACCTGGCTTTTGGATTCCTTGTAAACTTGTCAGGGACATCTCTCCCACTTGCAGGAAAGCTTTAGCAGTTTCCAGTGCCATCTTATTTTTGATAGTACAAATCTGGTGTTTCTTTTTAAGTTTTATTACTTACTAAATCTATACCCAAATTGTCGCTGTCTTTTGTTCCAAAATATCCCGGACCCAGGCCCCCAAAATTTGCCACGACTCACTGGGGATAGTGCGCTGTAATATCAAGCCCTACTGTTCCCCGAGCTGCAACAAATGCAAAAAGTTTGACCAAACCACCAGATTGCCCCAATTCTACCTGTCAAATTTAAGTTAACAGGATATGAGCACCAGGTTTGTAAACTTAGTAAATAAATAACTATTGATTGAACAGACTGTCGTTAACCAGTGGCAAAAGAAATATGAATTAACTTTTATAAATTAAACTGTATCCCCTTCTTTAATACACACACACACACACACACGACCATAAGCCGTAGGAGCAGAATAGGCCATTTGGCCTATCAGGTCTGCTCCAGCTTTCAATGAGATCCTGGCTGATCTGATAATCCTCAACTCCACTTTCCTGCCTTTTCCCCATAACCCTTCATTCCCTTACTGATTAATCTGTCTATCTCAGCTTTGAATATACTTAACGGCCCAGCCTCTCCAGCCCTCTGTGGTAAAGAATTCCACAGATTCTCTACCCTCAGAAGAAATTCCTCCTCATCTCAGTTTTAAGTGGATTTTAAGGGTGGCATAAAACAGCTCAATAGCACCAACCCAGAGTACAGGATTCGATGGGTTGATTTTAATCAATGTCTATCAAATTCCTTTCACTTCTTGTTGATGGCATGAGGTAGTCTTCCAACACCTTCATTATTTAGTTCACCGATAGAGACATTGAAAAGCAATTTTTCAGACAGTGGTTTTCTCCTTTTCCTTTTTACAGGAGTTTCCTCAGAGACCAGGTTATAGAGATATGAGGAAATTAGATTTTAGATGTTTTCTCTTTGCAGGCCGGGAGCTTTCTGCTGCACCATTACCACAAAAAACCCTGGTCACCTGGTTAGGAGCCAATTAAAACGTTGTTGCCAGGCAGTTCCCCATTAAACCAGACTCCTCCTCAGCACCATCCTGTCTTTCACGGCGCACTCTGTTCCAGGACTGCAACACCGTATATATCAGTCACACTGTTCCAGTGGACATGTCTTTCAACTGCAGACATTGTAATTTTAGTCCACAGTCCACCAGAAATAAAAAGATATGTTCTTTACACAGCTAGCATCTGAATGGATGGTCTCGGTGTTAGTGAGAAAGGAGGTCATTAGCTCCTCGCACTTGGAGGTAAAGAGAGGAGGGGAAAGGAGCTCCATGTCAGACTTGGAATGTGTGGAATTGATATTGGCTTGAATAAGTAATTGGCTAGGAGGTAGGAAACAGCAGTGATAATAACAAAGGGACATATTAAAGTAGGAAAGAGAAAAACGGGGGTTTAGGAAGGGAAATCCAGATCTTAGGGCCTAAACAGCTGAAGACACCATGTCCAGTAGTGAAGCAATTAAAATTGGGAGGGGTGGGGACCTAGTGTGAATTAGGGTAATGGCAGCAGCATTTTTAATGAGTGAAAATTTACAGGAGAGGGAAGATGGGAGGCTGGCCGGAATAGTCAAGTTTGGAGGTATCAAAGGCATAAATGAGGCTTTCAGCAGAGGTGCTGAGATGGTGGGGGATGTAATGGAGGTGGAAGTAAGCAGCCTCAGTAATAAAGAGAAATGGAACACCATGTTCAGTATCACAGAGGATATTCTTTGTGACCAGTAGGGGTCAATTGAGTACTGCAAAAATGGCAGAAACCGGACTGGAATGATCCAATCAAAGAGTTGTGGATGTGGAAGGCAATAATACATTCAAGGGTATTAGACTGGAAAGGTGGAGGGAATAAAAAGGCCTCAGATGCTTTTTCTTTAAGGGTTTTGAATGGGAGACTGAAGAGAGGAGCCATTGATGGTTTAGCAAGTGTGGAGATGAACAAAATAAGTAGATTCACCAAGCTTGGTAATTTATGTTGAATTTCAGATAAAGGTGATAATTAAAAGTTTCTGAGAAAGAAACCTTTGCTGAAAGGAAAGGATTCCACAGCTGGTCCAGACGCCACCCAATTAAGAGTTTGGATTTGTGCGCTGATGTTCTAGGCTTCACAGGGTTAAGAAGCTTCATTGCTGCATATTGCTTCACTATCTCGGGAGACGGCAGCATAGTGGTCATATCACTGGACGAGTAATCCAGAGGCCCAGGCTAATGTTCTGGGAAAAAGGGTCTAAATCCCACCACAGCAGCTGGTGAAATGTAAATTCAATTAATAATCTCACTGGATTAAAAAAGAATTTCCTCATGTTTCCTTTGATCATCAGCAAAAGGAGCAAGAGTGATATGAGGAGAAACTTTTTTTACAGTGAGTGGTTAGGGTTCAGATTGCACGGCTGAGTGTGTGGTGGAGGCATACTCAATTGAAGGATTCAAAAGGGAATTAGATTATTTGAAAAGGAAGAATGTGCAGGTTTTTGGGGAAGTGGTGAAGCTATGGTACTAGGTGAGCTGCTCATTCAGAGAGCTGTTGCAGACATGATGGGCCAAATGGCAGCCTCCTGTGCTGTAACAATTTGATGATTTCAGCAGCATATTGGGAATATATAAAAAGGTATTTTAAATTACCTATAATATTCACTGCAGTGTCAAGCCTCAAATGAAAGCATGCTATTTCCTTTATGATGAAGGGTCATGGGGCAAACCTGATCCAGGGACTTTGAAAGCTGCTTGTATCCTAGCCTTTGTCACACAAGATAATTTAAAATAATATCCATCGTCATTTAAGCAAAGCCTTCACTGAAAACACACAGTTCAGAGCAAGTAGCCCAAGATTCACAATATATCCACAGAAACACACCATCCAAACCCACACACTATCCCTTGTGCCATATGATGCTACCAGAACACACCCAAAGCTCCTGCACTGCTGACAGGACATACACACTGTGTTCATCATGCAGAACACATACCCAGCGTCACCTCCTTAATCAGTTCGGAAGCACTGTGGCAGCCTTGGACAAGCATCCGTGTCCATGTCGACAAGTCCCGGTGGGTTTCCACGCGGAAAATATGCATCTCGATGCCTTGTCGTGATCCAGTCCTTGTGGCAAACATTAGCTCTGAACTAATGGCTGGGGATCCTCGTGCTGACCCTGAGTGAACCAACCTGAAGAGCAGAGCGAAGGAAAAACAGACATATCAGCAAGGCAGAGAATTAGGTCCTGATTAGATCCTGAGAACTTCACCAGATCCAGAAGAACACTAGCTTCCCATCAGTCCTGTTAATAATGTACACGCCTGCCTTAACTCATCCCCACACACTCATACAAAAGCCAAACATCTTGATCAGAAAGACAGCATTACTGGAAGGGTCAGGAAGCAGTTGCTTTAAGTCACTCCCATTCTCATCCCAAAGGAACTGATTCCTGCAAATTTACCTGAACCCTGATTCACTCAATTCCTTCCCTTTGATACCCCTCAGTATCCTTGAGCTTCCAATGCACAAATTATGGAGTCTGGAATTGAGTCTATCACACTAACCTGAGAGCAGCAGATGTTCGTTTGCTGCAAAGCTCGGATATCTCACTAACCAACCAGCATTTAACTCAGGAATTGGCCAGTGTGGTTGGTATGGGGGGGTGGAGGTGGTGAATGGGAATCAACCTTCATGTTCCTGGACTTCGAGGCCCAGAGACTTGAGGGGCAGGGAGGGGGGTGGAAAATGACCACGGACTTTTAAAAATATTTGTTCACGGGATGTGGCTGTCGCCAGCTGGGCCAGCATTTATTGCCCATCCCTAATTGCCCTTGAGAACTGAGTGACTTGCTTGGCCATTTCAGAAGGCATTTAAGAATCAACCACATTATTGAGGGTCTGGAGTCACATGTAGGCCAGACCAGGTAAGGACAACAGATTTCCTTCCCTAAAGGACATTAGTGAACCAAATGGGTTTTTATGACAATCGACAATGGTTTCATGGTCATTGGACTTTTAATTCCAGATTTTTCACTAATTCAAATTTTACCATCTGTTGTGGTGGGATTCGAACCCAGGTCCCCAGGGAATTATTGTGGCTATCTGGATTACTAGTCCAGTGATAATACCACTACGCCACCACCTCCCTCTAAAACTGTCACAGGGAGGGACACTAATGGCAGAATTTGAGTTTCAATCTCTTGCATTGGTGAATGCTGAAAGAATTTAATTTGATGCTGCTCCCAGAAGACTGGTGTTGCAGATTCCCTTTACACACCCTATTTATACCTGGTTGCCAGCAGTGGGTGGCTCTGAGAGGGTGACGACCACAGGTCTCTATTCCATGGCACGTTGTCGTAAAGCAGCATGTCTTTATCAGTGAGGACAACCACCATTGGCTTCCAGTGCTGCCTTCCACCTTCAACTTTCAGCTACAGAACAAACAGAGAAATATCTCATTACTGCACAAGAATCAGATCCAGATCCTCCCACTCCGAACCCCTCCCACCACCGAGAAAACTGCACAGCTCCTGGGAACTGCTCTCCCTGACTGCCAGGCACCAGGTAACCCGACCCCTGGGCCACTGCTCTGCTCGACACCTCCACTGCTAACCTGAACCCTCAGATACAAATTAGTACTCAAAACCATCATAGGTCTGAACAAAAATAAACACAGCTTATCCAGGTGGCTGCAACGCGTGAATTTGGGAATCAAGGACCAAGGGTCGGTGCAATAGTGCAGTCAGGGGCAGTTTACTTTATCTCATTTAGAATATAGTGTCCAATTCTGGGTAACACAATTTCATTAGTGTGTGAAGGTTTTAAAAAGAGTGCAGAAAATATTTACAAGGAAAGTTCCAGAGATGAGGGACTTCAGTTACATGGATAGATTGGAGAAGCTGGGCTTGTTCTCCTTAAAGAGGAGGCTGAGAGGAGATTTGATAGAGGTGTTCAAAGCCTCGAGGGGTCTGGACAGGAGGGAAACTGAGCCAGTAGTTAGAATCTCAAATGCACTGTCTGAGTGTGTGTTGGAGGCGGATTTATCAATGACTTTTGAAAGTTTATTGGATAATTATCTGAAGAGAAAAAAATTGCAGAGATGCAAGGAAAGAGCATAAAATTGGGACTAGATCAGTTGCTCTTGCAGAAAGATGGCAGGGAGGTGAAGGGCCAAATGAACTCCTCCTGTCCTGCTCCCATTCTATGTCTCCTGTGTCACCTCAGTCTTCTCACTGCTGGCCATGGCCTCCTTTCAGTATGATGCATTTACCAGTATCACTTTGAACTGGCCCGCTCCTAATTCATATGTACACATGTTGGTATGAGACACAAGGTAACCTCGAGTCAGACTACAACATAAAATGACTAGATTCAGCTTGCGCCATGCTGCTAGGTTACTGGAATAATTATACAATTTCCTAAACATAATTATAAACAAAGATATAACCTAAACTTCAACCTAACATTTATCTTGCCTTCAGAGGCCAATAGCTAATACGAGTTGAGTGAAAATTCTCCACCTGCTCAGCCAGCCAGCCAAGGTGTTGGATGGCCCTGCCACTGAGGCCAAGTAGCCCATTCAGCTCTGACAGTGCCTGAGGAATCAGTGCCGTGATACTTGTGTGAATTGCCGTGAACCAGGCATGTGCTGCAACAGGGTCCTTGCTCCGCAGAATGATTACATGCTTGCCATCAGGGGAATGTAGCTCAAATAACCTGCAGGAACAACAGGTGGGGAATGGAGGATCAGCACCAGGATGCAGCTTCCCATCTTTGTGACCAAAAACAATTTAAACAATAAAATATATACGAGAGATGTGGGGTGTATCAGTGAGAGCGAGTGAAGGGCGTGGGGTGTATCAGTGAGAGCGGGTGAAGGGCGTGGGGTGTATCAGTGAGAGCGGGTGAAGGGCGTCGGGTGTATCAGTGAGAGCGAGTGAAGGGCGTGGGGTGTATCAGTGAGAGCGAGTGAAGGGCGTGGGGTGTATCAGTGAGAGCGAGTGAAGGGCGTGGGGTGTATCAGTGAGAGCGAGTGAAGGGCGTGGGGTGTATCAGTGAAAGCGAGTGAAGGGCGTGGGGTGTATCAGTGAGAGCGAGTGAAGGGCGTGGGGTGTATCAGTGAGAGCGAGTGAAGGGCGTGGGGTGTATCAGTGAGAGCGAGTGAAGGGCGTGGGGTGTATCAGTGAGAGCGAGTGAAGGGCGTGGGGTGTATCAGTGAGAGCGAGTGAAGGGTGTGGGGTGTATCAGTGAGAGCGAGTGAAGGGCGTGGGGTGTATCAGTGAGAGCGAGTGAAGGGCGTGGGGTGTATCAGTGAGAGCGAGTGAAGGGCGTGGGGTGTATCAGTGAGAGAGGGTGAAGGGCGTGGGGTGTATCAGTGAGAGAGGGTGAAGGGCGTGGGGTGTATCAGTGAGAGAGGGTGAAGTGCGTGGGGTGTCAGTGAGAGAGGGTGAAGGGCGTGGGGTGTCAGTGAGAGAGGGTGAAGGGCGTGGGGTGTCAGAGAGAGAGGGTGAAGGGCGTGGGGTGTATCAGTGAGAGAGGGTGAAGGGCGTGGGGTGTCAGTGAGAGAGGGTGAAGGGCGTGGGGTGTGTCAGTGAGAGAGGGTGAAGGGCGTGGGGTGTGTCAGTGAGAGAGGGTGAAGGGCGTGGGGTGTATCAGTGAGAGAGGGTGAAGGGCGTGGGGTGTGTCAGTGAGAGAGTGAAGGGTGTGGGGCGTATCAGTGAGGGAGTGAAGGGTGTGGGGCGTATCAGTGAGAGAGGGTGAAGGGCGTGGGGTGTGTCAGTGAGAGAGGGTGAAGGGCGTGGGGTGTCAGTGAGAGAGGGTGAAGGGCGTGGGGTGTGTCAGTGAGAGAGGGTGAAGTGCGTGGGGTGTCAGTGAGAGCGAGTGAAGTGCATGGGGTGTGTCAGTGAGAGAGGGTGAAGTGCGTGGGGTGTATCAGTGAGAGAGGGTGAAGGGCGTGGGTTGTATCAGTGAGAGAGGGTGAAGGGTGTGGGGTGTATCAGTGAGAGAGGGTGAAGGGCGTGGGGTGTATCAGTGAGAGAGGGTGAAGGGCGTGGGGTGTGTCAGTGAGAGAGGGTGAAGGGCGTGGGGTGTGTCAGTGAGAGAGGGTGAAGGGTGTGGGGCATGTCAGTGAGAGAGTGAAGGGTGTGGGGCGTATCAGTGAGGGAGTGAAGGGTGTGGGGCGTGTCAGTGAGAGAGGGTGAAGGGTGTGGGGCGTGTCAGTGAGAGAGTGAAGGGTGTGGGGCGTGTCAGTGAGAGAGTGAAGGGTGTGGGGCATATCAGTGAGAGAGTGAATGGTGTGGGGCGTATCAGTGAGAAAGTGAAGGGTGTGGGACGTATCAGTGAGAGAGTGAAGGCTGTGGGACGTATCAGTGAGAGAGTGAAGGGTGTGGGGCGTATCAGTGAGAGAGTGAAGGGTGTGGGGCGTATCAGTGAGAGCGTGAAGGGTGTGGGGCGTATCAGTGAGAGAGTGAAGGGTGTGGGGCGTATCAGTGAGAGAGTGAAGGGTGTGGGGCGTATCAGTGAGAGAGTGAAGGGTGTGGGGCGTATCAGTGAGAGAGTGAAGGGTGTGGGGCGTATCAGTGAGAGAGTGAAGGGTGTGGGGCGTATCAGTGAGAGAGTGAAGGGTGTGGGGCGTATCAGTGAGAGAGTGAAGGGTGTGGGGCGTATCAGTGAGAGAGTGAAGGGTGTGCGGCGTATCAGTGAGAGAGTGAAGGGTGTGGGGCGTATCAGTGAGAGAGTGAAGGGTGTGGGGCGTATCAGTGAGAGAGTGAAGGGTGTGGGGCGTATCAGTGAGAGAGTGAAGGGTGTGGGGCGTATCAGTGAGAGAGTGAAGGGTGTGGGGCGTATCAGTGAGAGAGTGAAGGGTGTGGGGCGTATCAGTGAGAGAGTGAAGGGTGTGGGGCGTATCAGTGAGAGAGTGAAAGGTGTGGGGCGTATCAGTGAGAGAGTGAAGGGTGTGGGGCGTATCAGTGAGAGAGTGAAGGGTGTGGGGCGTATCAGTGAGAGAGTGAAGGGTGTGGAGTGTATCAATGAGAGAGAGTGAAGGGCGTGGGGTGTATCAGTGAGAGACAGTGAAGGGCGTGGGGTGTATCAGTGAGAGACAGTGAAGGGCGTGGGGTGTATCAGTGAGAGAGTGAAGGGTGTGGGTTATGTCAGCGGTATCATATCAAATGCTTTTTGAAAATCCAAATACACTACATCTATTGGCTCCCCTTTATCCACCCTGATTTGTTATGTCCTCAATGACTTAACTTTGGTTAAAAAAAAACATCAATCTTAGATTTAAAAGTGACAATTGATCTAGCATAACGTGTCATTCAGGGAAGAGTGCTCCAAACTCCTACCACCCATTTGTTCGAAGAAGTGTTTCCTAATTTCACTCTTGAAAGGTTTCACTCCAATGTTTAGGCTACGTTCCTAGTCTTAGGCTCTCCAACCATTGGAAATTGTTTCTCTTCATCTATCCTGTCTGTTCCCTTTAATGTCTTGAAATCTTTGATCAAATCACCCTTCAACCTTCCAAGTTCCAGGAATGCAACCTGGTTTGGATTTCCAGCATCCACAGTTCTTTGCTTTTATCTCTGGTTTGTGTAAACTTTCCTTGTAATATAGCCCTTGGAGCCCAAATATCATTCTAGCAAAACAAGGTCAATATATCCCTCCGAAGGTGTGGTGCCCAGAACTGCCCACAATATTCCAGGTATGGTCTAACCAAAGCTTTGAAGCATGACTCCTACTCCTTGTCATTCTAGTCCTCTTGATATTAAAAACTAACATTTCATTAAACTTGTTGATTATTTTCTGTACCTGCTCATGACATTTTAATGATCTGTACACCTGGACATCCCTACCAAGACTGCACTGGTTCTAGCTTTTCTCCATTTGGTAAGCCCCCTGTTCTACCCTTATTAGGGCCAAAGTGGATGATCTCACGTTTGCTGACACTGAAATCCATTTACCACAACTTTGTCCATTCACTTCATCTAGTAACATTGTTTTGTAATTTTATGCTTCCATTTAGACTTTTTTTAATTCATTCACAGGATGTGGGCTTCGCTGGCTGGGCCAGCATTTATTGTCCGTGCCTAGTTGCCCTTGAGACGATGGTGGTGAGCTGCCTTCTTGAACTGCTGCAGTCCATGTGGTGTAGGTACACCCACAGTGCTGCTAGGGAGGGAGTTTCAGGATTTTGACCCAGCAACAGTGAAGGAACGGTGATATATTTCCAAGCCAGGATGGTGAGGGCTTGGAGTACAACTTCCAGGTGGTGGTGTTCCCATCTATCTGCTGCCCTTGTCCTTCTAGATGGTGATGGTAGTGGTCGTGGGTTTGGAAGGTGCTGTTGAAGGAGCCTTGGTGAGTTCCTGCAGTGAATCTTGTAGATGGTACACATTGCTGCTACTGTGCGTCGGTGGTGGAGGGAGTCACGGATTATGGATGTGGTGCTAATCAAGCGGTCTGCTTTGTCCTGGATGGTATTAAGTTTCTTGAGTGTTGTGGGAGCTGCACTTATCCAGGCAAGTGGAGAGTATTCCATCACACTCCTGACTTGTGCCTTGTAGATGGTGGAGAGGCTTTGGGGAGTCAGGTGAGTTACTCATCTCACAATTCCTAGCCTCTGACCTGCTCTTATAGCCATAATATTTATATGGCTAGTCCAGTTTAGTTTCTGTTCAATGGTAACCCCCAAGATGTTGATAGTGGGGGATTCAGTGATGGTAATATTCTCTCTTGTTGAAGATTTTCATTGCCTGGCACTTCTGTGGCACAACTGTTACTTGCCACTTGTCAGCCCAAGCCTGGACATTGTCTAGGTCTTGCTGCATTTCGACATGGTATCTGAGGAGTCACAAATGGTGCTGAACATCCCCACTTATGATAGAAGGAAGGTCATTGATGAGGCAGCTGGAGATGGTTGGGCCGAGAACACTACCCTGAGGAACTCCTGCAGTGATGTCCTGGAGCTAAGATGATTGACCTCCAACAATCACAACCACCTTCCTTCATGCTAGGTATGACTCCAACCAGCGGAGAGTTTTCCCCTGATTCCCATTGACTCCAGTTTTGCTAGGGCTCCTTGATGCCACACTCGGTCAAATGCTGCCTTGATGTCAAGGGCCATCACTCTCACCTCACCTTGGGAGTTCAGCTCTTTTGTTGAAACAAGGCTGTAATAAGGTCAGGAGCTGAGTGGCCCTGGCGGAACCCAAATTGAGTGTCCGTGAGCAAGTTATTGCTAATCAAGTGTCGCTTGATAGCACTGTTGATGGGCCCTTCCATCATTTTACTGATGATGGAGAGTAGACTGATGGGGCAGTAATTGGCTGGATTGGATTTGTCCTGCTTTTTGTGTACAGGACATACTTGGGCAATTTTTCCACATAGCCGGGTAGATGTCAGTGTTGTAGCTGTACTGAAACAGCTTGGCTGGGGGCGCAGCAAGTTCTCGATCACAAGTCTTCAATACTATTGCCGGAATATTGTCAGGGCCCATTGCCTTTGTAGTATCCAGTGTCTTCAGCCATTTCTTGATGTGGAGCGAATCGAATTGGCTGAAGACTGGCATCTGTGATGCTGGGGATCCCTGGAGGATGCCGAATGGATCATCCACTCAGCACTTCTGGTTGAAGATTGTAGCAAATGCTTCAGCCTTATCTTTTGCACTGATGTGCTGACAATGGTTATGCTTTGTCTAGCTTACAACCTCAAAAACTCAGTTGTCAAAGAAAATTTTCCTTTCATAAAACCATGCTAACTTTGCCTAATCACCTGATTTTTTTTTTAAAGTACAGTGTTACAACTTGCTTAATCATAGATTCGAGCATTTTCCGGACAATTGAGATAAGGCTAACTGGCCTGTAGTTCTGCTTTCCATCTCCCTGCACTTACTGAATAGTTATAGCGAGGGGCATCTCAGCACTGCAACGAGGGATGCGGGGCATATCAGAGACAAACAGAATGGACTCTCGTTTATACTTTTCACTAGCTTAATTGAAACTGACATTTTGATCATTTATTGGATTAAGCATTCAACCTGCTCTCTGGATCAGGCATACTCAGGTTCCTCGTGATGTAGCACATCTTCAGTGGAAAAGTCTTGCTGTCTTTGGCACTGTGATTTGGAGAACTGGAGCCAGCAGATCCCACATGTGCAGAATGAGGAGACAGACTATCCCACGCCAGGTCTGCTATCAATGAGGGCTTTTTCAAGTATGGCGTCACTTCCTGGATGTAAGTGACTGTAAGGGAAAGGTCACAGGTCAAGCAGAAGCAACCATTCAACCTATTCTTTCTTCAATTCTGGCCAGTTAAACAATACAAGTGAGCATGTGAACAATCGCATGGTACTATTTCTATGGAAGTTTATATTGCAGTTACTTGCACACACCCAATTTTCTTAGCACAATTGAGCAATGTTGCGTTAAAACCAGTCAACATTGACCAGTTAGGACAGAATACAGTGAGGGATCAGCACATGGTGCATTATAGGTGTGAAACAGTAAAGACCAAATCTGAATCGTTCCCTTCTCTGATAGATTTCTCCAACATTCCCCCCATCCCTGGCACAAGTTCAATCTTCATGCTTGTAACTTCATATCTATTCCCAGTAATGTTCTGCTGATATCCAGATCCCATCTATATATCGAGTGCACTGATGTGCAAATTAAGGCAGCCAGTGTTGCAGAATGTAGTGGTGATGGTGGGGGGTGGGGGGGGAAGAGAAAGAGGTAGGCCAGAGACAGCCAGAGAGAGAGCGGGGGGCAGAGACAGAAACAGAAAACACATCCTATACTAGACCCAAGGAAGGAAGGAAGGAAGACGCAAGCTTGTAATACTGGCTAAAGGAGGTACACATTCATCTTTGGGAACAATTTTCATTGCATTTAAGGGCAATCATTTTACAAGTTGTGGTTCTGATCCACAACCTGATTTTTCTGCCTCAGTTACAAGGTCAAACAATTACAATGATGCAAATCAAACAGGATGAGCAAGAGAAGCTGCTAATACCACTGAACCACACCACCACAAGCTGCCGCCTGAACAGCTGCTGCGATTTGTCTGTGGCCAAGATAGTTATACTTTGTCACCGGCATTTATCTAATTCAATCTCACATAAAAACTTGCCAGCAACGTCAATGCTCAGTCTCCAGTAACACAGGAAACATATGCTCAGCTTACTTTCAAATCCATCTTGGTGAATTAAATACCCAAGTTGGAACTGAGAGCTCTGTGCTGCCACTAATAACCACAGGGACCATCCACATTTCAGGAATGCACTTAAACAGGATGTGACTAATTACAGGATGAAAGTCTCAAATACACATTTATAAATCTTCAATTGGAATGCTTTTCTGTGGGGCGTACTAGTTTAGAAAGTGCAGGGAGAAGCTCAATTTTCAGATGCTATCATGCCAGAAATAATTTGGGAGAAAAAGTTAAATGGTTAGAAGTTACAACACAAGTAAGCCATTCAGCCCAACTGCTCAACGTCAGCATCGAGCCTCCCTGTGAGCATATAGTTTGAATCATTTACCCTGCTTCTACAAACGTTCTCTCATCCAATACTGAATCTAATCTTGCATGTTTACACTTTCTGCCTCAAACTCTGACCTTGGAAAAGAACAATGTGCATTGGAAGTCAAGAAATTTGAGGACCCTCATAAGATAAGAAATAGGAGCAAGAACAGGTTACTCGGCCACTCAAGCCTGCTTTGCCATTCAATGGCTGAGTTGCTCTTGGCCTCAACTCCACTTTCCTGTCTGCTCTCCATAATCCTCGACTCATTTATAGGTCAAAGATTTGTCTCAGACTTGAATACATTCAATGACCCAGTCTCTACAGATACTTGCAGTGGTGGGTTCTAAAGATTCATGACCCTCTCAGAAGAAATTCCTCCTCATCTCCAACTTAAATGGGAGACCCCTTATTCTCGAACTGTGCCCCCTAGTTTACATTCTCCCATGGGGAAAACATCCTCTCAGCATTTGCCCAGTTAAGCCCCCTTAGAATCTTATACATTTGAATAAATTCACCTCTCATTCTTCTAAACTCCAATGAGTATAGGCCCAACCTGCTCAACCTTTCCCCACAAGACAAACCCCTTCATCCCAGGGATCAGTCTAGTGAACCTTCTCTGAATTGCCTCCAATACAAGTATATCCCTGCTCAAGGGGACCAAAACAGTACAGTACTCTAGGTATGGTCTTTCCAATGCCCTGTACAGTTGTAACAAAACATCCTTACTTTTATACTCCACCCCCCTTGCAATATTGGCCAACATTCCATTTGCCTTCCTCATTCCTTGCTGTACCTGCATGCTGGTGTTTTGTGTTTCATGTACAAAGACACCCAGATCCCTCTCCATTTAAATAAGTTCAGTATCTCACGGAAAGGTTTGAGGAGCAGGCTCCCTCAGAAGGCAGTGGGGACAGTTAGTACTGATTCACTCAAATCCAAATGAGATAGGTTTTTCCCAGATAATATTTTGGAGCACAGTATGTGAGTAATTCAAGACATGGCAGGTAGTGCATGGGTCATGCTAGAGACGATCAGATTATTTGGGAGGGGCATGCAGCAGGGCACTGCAAAAACTTAACAAGGCTCCTTAGACAGCAACTTCCAAACTCATGACCACTACCATCTAGAAGGACAAGGGAGCAGATAGATGGGAACAGCACCACCTGGAAGTTCCCCTCCAAGCCACGCACCAACCCGACTTGGAAATATATCACCGTTCCTTCACTGTCGCTGGGTCAAAATCCTGGAACTCCCTTCCTAACAGCACTGTGGGTGTACCTACATCACATGAGCAGTTCAAGGCTGCAGCTCACCACCACCTTAAGGGCAAATTGGGATGGGCAATAAATGCTGACCCAGCCAGCGACACCCACATCCTGTAAATGAAAAAACATTTAACCATTCCCAATTGTCTCACTAAAATAAAAACAAAATACTGATGTTGGAAACCTGAAATAGAAATAGAAAACGCTGGAAAAGCTGAGTGGATCTGGCAGCATCTGGGGAGAGGGAAACACAGTTAACATTTCAAGTCAAATATGACTTCTTTAAGCTTCTTCAGGAGTTCTGAAGAAGAGTCATATTGGAATCATAAAGAAGCCTAAAGTCGTCATATTTGACTTGAAATGTTAACTGTTTCTCTCTCCCTGGATGCTGCCAGACCTGCTGAGCTTTTCCAGCATTTTCGTTTTTATCCGTTTTCTCACCTGAGCTTGTATATTTAATGGCTGCCAGAATGTTGGGACTGGTAGACGTCTCCTTTTAGGATACAGTTCCCAGACTGGAGTTTGCAATCGCTGACTGCTTGAGTGTGCCAGTCTGCGTTTTATGGCCATGCAGCAAGTGATACCCTTACATTAAGAACAGTAACATTAATCAAGTTCTGATGGGGAGCTCAGCAGAATTAGTCAGTATTGCAATGCCAGTACACAGGTCAAAAAATAAAAGGTTCCCATTCCACTTTGTTTAATCGTCAAAGCCGAGACAAATTTTGCCCTGACTAAAATTCAACAATAATCACAGTTTGACCTACTACCTCAGGAAGGAACCTGGTCACAAGATTGAAAATGAACAAAAGCTTTCACACTGACTTGCTCCCAAGGAGCACCATCTCACAGTCTGCCCCATTGAGAATTTTTCTTAACGCGACTGACCAGCCAAGAACTGAAAGGCACAAAGATAGTTGAAACACAATACCACCATCAAGGTCAGTCGAAATGAAACAAATCCCATTGATGCAGGAAGCCTGCTCAAGGAAACAAGATTATAGAATCAGACTAAACTCTCATGTTCCAGCAAGTCTCCTCCTGATTTCAGTGACATTTTCCACTGTCTTCTCTAAACACGAAGTACATACTAGAGAAGGTGAAGAGAAGATTTACAAGAGTGAAACCAGAAATATGCGAGTGTACACATCAGGAAAGTGTTGAAAGACTGTGTCATGTTTCTCTTGAAAGAAGGCTGAACGATGACCTTAGAGACATTTAAAATTATGAAAAGTTTTGATTGAGTGAATACAGAGAATATTTCCTGTTGCAGGAAACAGCATAACTGGATACTAGCAACAGAAGGTAGCCATCAAGAAATCCAATCAGGAAACAGAAAAAAACTCCCTTACCCACAGAAGTGAGAATGTGGAACTTGCTACACAGGGAATGGTTAAAAAGAATAGTATAGATGCATTTCATTTTATTCATTTACAGGTTGTGGGCTTCACTGGATCAGCCAGTATTTACCACCCATCTGTAATTGCTCGAGAGGTGGCAGTGGTGAGCTAAGGGGAAGCTAGGAAAGCATACGAGGGAGAAGAGAACAGAGGGTTATGATGGCAGATTTGAATGAGACTCCGATCTATATTAATGACTTAGATGAAGAGACAGTGAGTAATGTATCTAAGTTTGCTGATGAGATGATATAAGACTAAGTAGGAAACTAAGCTATGAGGAGGACACAGAAGAGGCTACAGAATGATACAAACAGGCTGGGTGAGTGAGCAGCAAGGTAGCAGATGGAGTATAATGTAGAGAAGTGTGAAATTATTCACTTTGAATAAACAAACAGAATATCTTATACAAGGTGAGAAGCTTTTAAGTGTTGATGCTCAGAGACTTGGGTGTGCTTGTACAAGAAACAAAGTTAGCATGCAGATGCAGCAAGCAATTAGGAAGGCAAGTGGTATGTTGGTCTTTATTGTAAAGGGATTGGAGTACAAGAAAAAAAGAAGCCTCGCTATAGTTGTACAGGGTTTTGGTGAGACCACATACAAATTAGGAGCCCCCCCACCCCAAGGGTGTTGATAGTGGGGGGATTCAGTGATGGCAATGCCATCGAACATCAAGGGGTGATGTTAAGATGGTCATTGACTGGCACATGCATGGCGCGAATGTTACTTGTCACTAGTCAGCCCAAGCCTGACATTGTCCAGGTCTTGCTGCATTTGGACATGAACTGCTTCAGTGTCTGAGGAGTTGCGAATGGTACTGAACATTGTGCAATTATCAGCAAACATCCCCACTTCTGACCTTATGAAGATGGTTGGGCGGAGGACACTACCCTGAGGAACTCCTGCAGTGATGTCCTGGAGCTGAGATGACTGACCTCCAATAACCACAACCATTTTCCTTTGTGCTACGTTATGACTTCAACCAGTGGAGAGTTTTCCCCGATTCCCACTGACCCCAGTTTTACTCGGGCTCCTTGATGCCACACTCTGTCAAATGCGGTCTTCATGTCAAGGGCAGTCACTCTCACTCACCTCAGGAGTTCAGTTTGAACCAAGGCCATAATGAGGTCAGGAGCTGAATGGCCCTGGCAGAACCCAAACTAGGCATCAGGTTATTGCTAAGCAAGTGCCGCTTGATAGCGCCTTTGATGACCCCTTCCATTAATTTACTGATGATCGAGAATAGGCTGATGGGGCGGTAATTGGCCAGGTTGGATTTGTCCTGCTTGTGGTGTACAGGACATACCTGGGCAATTTTCCACATAGCCAGGTGGGTGCCAGTGTTGCAGCTGTACTGGAACAGCTTGGCTAGGGATGTGGCAAGCTCTGGAGCACAAGTCTTCAGTACAATTGCCAGAATGTTGTCAGGGCCCATAGCCTTTGCAGCATCCAGTGCCTTCAGCTGTTTCTTGATATCACGTGGAGTGAATCGAATTAGCTGAAGACTGGCATCTGTGATACTGGAGCCCTCCAGAGGCCGAGATGGATCATCCACTCGATGTATTTGGCTGAAGATTATTACAAATGTTTCAGCCTTATCTTTTGTACTGATGTGCTGGGCTCCTCCATCACTGAGGATGGGGATATTTGTGGAGCTTCCTCCTCCAGTTGAGTTATTTAATTGTCCAACACCATTCACAACTGGATGTGGCAGGACTGCAAAGCTTAGATCTGATCCGTTGGTTGTGGAATCATTTAGCTCTATCATTTGCTCCTTCTGCTGTTTGGTAGCAAGTAGTCCTGTGTTATAGTTTCACCAGGTTGACACCTCATGACACCATTCTTGGTGATGACACTGAAGTCCCCCACCCAGAGTACATTCTGCACCCTTGCCATCCTCAGTGTTTCCTCCAAGCTGTGTTCAATGTGGAGGAGCAATGATTCATCAGCTATGGGAAGGTTTCCTTGCCCATGTTTGACCTGATGCCATGAGGCTTCATGGGGGCCGGAGTCAATGTGGAGCACTCTTAGAGTAACTCCCTCCTGAATGTATACCACTGTGCCACCACCTCTGCTACTGGGTCTGTCTTGCCGGTGGGACAGGACATACCCAGGTCTGTGACATGATCTGTAAGGTACGATTCCGTGAGGATGACTATTTCAGGCTGTTGCTTGTCTAGTTTGTGAAAACGGCTCTCCCAAATTTGGCACTAGCCCCAGATGTTGGTAAGGGGGGCTTTGCAGAGGGTCGACAGGGCTGAGTTTGCTGTTGTTGTTTCCCATATCAATGTCGATGTCCAGTTTCATTCCTTTCGACTGTTTACTGGTTTGAAACATGAGTGGCTTGCTCAGCCATTTGAGGGCATTTAAGAATCAACCACATTTGCTGTGGGATTGGAGTCACATGTAAGCCAGACCAGATAGGCATGGCAGATTTCCTGCCCAAAAGGACATTAGTGATTAGTTTTTACAACAATCGACAATGGTTTCATGATCATCATTAGATTTTTAATTCCAGATTTTTACTGAATTCAAATTCCACCATCTGCCGTGGTGGGATTCAAACCCGGGTCCCCAGAGTATTACCCTGGGTCTCTGGATTACTAGTCCAGTGAATCTAAAACACAGGGTCACAGTCTCAGGATAAGGGGCCGATCATTAGAACCGAGATGAGGAGAAATTACTTCAAAGAATTGTGAATCTTTGGAATTTTTCATCTCTCAGGGCACCAAAGGGTATGGAGAGTGGGTGGGAAAATGGAGTTCAAACTCAAGATCAGCCATAATCCTACTGAATGGCAGGGCAGGCTCGGTGGGCTGTGGGGTCTACTCCTGCTCCTATTTCTTATGTTATGAGAAAAGGTGGGGGGAGGCTCGAATGCAGCATTTACACCAGCATGCACTGGTTGGGCCAAATGGCCTGTTTCTGTTCTGTAATATCGTATGTACTACATTACTCCCTGCTCTCCGTTGTAATTGTCACAATAATAGTCAGCCTAATTTTCCTTGCTGGCCATTTGTCTTTCATCTGATGCACAGTGTACGCTAATCATGCATCAGACAGATGTGATTTTCACTGGATTATACCTGCTCTGATAAATACAGCATGATTTAAACTTGAGGATGTCCTTTCTCCACCCAAGCATCTGCACAATGTAGACCAGGCAAGAAAGCAGCAGAGAAACAGCAATAGGATTATTGGTGCTAAAAACAAAAAAACTGCGGATGCTGGAAATCCAAAACAAAAACAGAATTACCTGGAAAAACTCAGCAGGTCTGGCAGCATCAGCGGAGAAGAAAAGCTGTTGGCAAACAATTCAGGAGGATAGACCAGCGCCCACAAATTGATGTACTAAGGTACCAACATCACACTTCCAACATTTCCTTCAATTTCAGACCATCACTATTCACAGCCGCTTCCATTGTCCATTAGAAACGTGAGGAACAGCGAGCACTGCACTTTCAGTGCCCAACCACCACACACCACCCCCCCGCTGCTCGGGCTCTGAACGCTCACTCTCTCTCAGACTCAGATGTCTACAGCACAGTAGGAGGCCATTCAGCCCATCATGTCCGTGCTGGTCAACAGAGATCTGACTACAATAATTCCATTTGCCAGTGCTTGGCCCATAGCCCTGGAGGCTAATGGCAATGCAAGTGAATATCTAAATACTTCTTAAATGTTACGAGAGTTTCTGACTCAACCACACTTTCAGGCAGAGTTCCAGACTCCCACCAACCTCTGGGTGAAAAAAATTCTCCCCAGTCCCCTCTTAGCCTTCTACCTCTTACCTTAAATCTACGCTCCCTGGTTATTGACCCCTCTACTAACGGAAAAAATGCCTTCCCATTCACTCCATTTATCCTCTCATAATCTTATACACCTCTATCAGGTCCCCTCTCTCTGCTCCAAGGAAAACAACCCCAGCCTATCTAATCTTTCCTCATAGCTCAGAACCTCCAGCCCAGGCAGCATCCTGGTAAATCTCCTCTGCAGCCTCTCCAGTGCAATCACATCCTTCCTATGATATGGCCTAACCAGCATTTTATACAGTTCCAGCACAGTCTCCCTGCTCTTGTATTCTATGCCTCGGCTAATAAAGGCAAGTATTCCATATGCCTTCTTAACCACCTCATCTACCTGCCCTGCTACCTTCAGGGATTTGTGGATATGCAAACCAAGGTCCCTCTGATCTTCAGTACTTCCCAGGATCCTACCATTCATAGTGTAATCCCTCGCCTTGTTAGCCCTCCCAATGGCATTACCTCACACTTTTCTGGGTTGAATTCCATTTGCCACTGCTCTGCCACATGACCAATCCATTGATATCGTCCTGCAGTTTACGGCTATTGTCTTCACTATTTACCACCCTACCAATTCTCGTGTCATCCATGAACTTCTTGATCATCCCCCCCTACATTTAGGTCCAAATCATTTATGTACACCACAAACAGCAAGGGCCCCAGCACCGAGCCCTGCGGAACTCCACTGGAAACAGACTTCCAGCCACAGAAACATCCCTCTACCATCACCCTTTGCTTCCTGCCTCTCAGCCAATTGTGGATCCAATGTGACACTTTGCCTTGGATCCCATGGGCTCTTACTTTCTTGACCAGTCTGCCATGAGGGATCTTATCAAAAGCCACGCTAAAGTCCATGTAGACCACATCAAAAGCATTACCCTCAACAACAATCCTAGTTACCGCCTCAAAAAATTCAATCAAATTTGTCAAACACGGCCTTCCCCTAACAAATCCATGCTGACGATCCCTGATTAATCTGTGTCTCTCCAAGTGGAGATATATTCTGTCCCTCAGAATTCTTTCTAGTAACTTCCACACCACTGAGGTTAGGCTGACTGGCCTGTAATTTCATGGTCCACCCCTTCCTCCCTTTTTTAATAATGGGACAACTTAAGCAGTACTCTGGCTCCTCACCTGTAGCCAGAGAAGATTTGAAAATTACTGCCAGGGCTCCTGATATCTCTTCCCTTGCCTCCCTCAACAGCCTGGGATGCATCCCAGCCGGGACTGCAGATTTATCCACTTTTAAGGCCGCTAAACCCACTAGTACCTCCTCTCTCCCTATATTAATTTCCTCTAATATTTCACAGTTCTCCACCCTGATGTCAATACCTGAGTCATCCTTTTCCATTGTGAAGACCAATGCAAGATATTCATTGAGGACTGTACCCACGTCTTCGAGTCCACACACACATTACCTCTATGGTCCCTAATTGGCCCAACTCTTTCCTTAATTATTCTTTTGCTCTGTATCTATTTTAAAAACCCCTTTGGGCTTTCCTTTATTCTACCCATCAACGCTTTCGCATGCACTCCCTTAGCTTTCCTAATTTCCTTTTTAAGTTCCACCTGCACTTTTTATACTCCTCTATGGACTCTGCTGTACTGAACCCTCGGTATCTGCCATAAGTTTCTCTCTTTTTTCTGCAGACTTGATCCCCCCCCTTCTTTGTCTTTACAGGAAGATTTGCCCTGTACTCTCGCTATTTCTTTGAATGCCTCCCACTGCTCTGACACAGTTTTATCTGCAAGTGGCTGCTCCCAGTCCACTTGGACTAAATTGCATCTCATCTTAGTAAAATTAGCCTTTCCCCAGTTTAGAACTTTTATTCCCAGTGCAACATTATAGTTTTCCATAACATCCTAAATCTAACTGAGTTACGGTGGATGCCGGGACGCTGAATAAATTTGAGGGGATAACAGATTTTTAATTAGTAAAAAGTTGAAAGGTTATGGGGAGAGGGTGGGAAATTGGAGTTGAGGCCAAAATGAAATCAGCCCTGATTGTAACGAATGGCGGGGCAGGCTCGAGGGGCTGAATTGCCTACTCCTGCTCCTAGTTCTTATGGTCACTATCTCCAAAATACTCCCCAACTGATACAACTTGCACCTGTCTGGGCTCATTTCCAAATATTAGGTCCAGAACTGCCCCTCCCTTGTTGGGCTTTCTACATACTGGCTAAAAATGTTCTCCTGGATGCAACTTCTGAGTTTTGCTCCCTCCCTACCTTGCAAACTAAAACTGTGTTAATGTTTGGGTAGTTAAAATCCTCTACTATTACTGCCCTGTTACTCTTACACTTCTCAGAAATTTGATCACATATTTGATCCTCTATCGCTCCCTGAATGTTTGGGGGCCTATTGTACACACCCAGCAGCGTGTTTGCCCCTTTTGTGTTTTTACTTCTAACCATTTGATGATCCTTCCAAGATATCATCTTTCCTCACTGATATAATTAATTCCCTGATCAATATTGTGACACCCCCTCCTCTTCTATCCCCCTCTCTATCTTGTCTGAATCGTCTACCCCATCCCCCCCCCCCACCCCCGGGCTCTGAATCCCGGGTCTCTCCGGCCCCGGGTCCTCTCCCCCCCCCACCCGGGCTCTTCCCCCCCCAACCCCCCACCCGGGCTCTTGCCCCAGTCTCTCCCTCCGCCCCGCTCTTACCCTCCAGGGTCACCTCCCTGCCGGCTTTCTTCAGCGCCTGCACGGCCTGGTCGTGTGTGGCCTCCCGCAGGTCGGCTCCGTTCACGGCCAGGATGGCGTCGCCCACGAACAGGGCCCCGGTGCGCTCGGCCGCCAGGCCCCGGAATATCTTGGAGATGAGAATGGGCATGCGGTTCTCTCGGCCTCCCTTGATGCTGATGCCGAGGCCGCCGGCTTCCTGCTTCACCACCCGTACGGTGCGGACCCGCTCGGATATCCCAGGGCCCGGCCTCAGGCTGCTGCTCTCCGGGGGCAGCAGGGCCGCCAGGCCTCGGCCCGGGCTCCCGGCTCCAGGCCCCGCCGGGCTCATATGCACCGGGCTGGGGCTGGGGCTCCGCGGCCGCGGGCTGCCATTGGAGAGACCGTCCCAGGGCCCGGGCCCGGGCTCCGACCCCGACTCCTCGCTGCTCAGCTTCAATCCCTCGCCCCGGAGCTCGGCCACGACCCGGAACCAGCCGCGGTCCCGGAGGAAAAGCTCCAGCGGCCCGGCCCGAACCGACAACCCGGCCGCCATCTCCCGCGTCACGGCCAGCCAATGGGAGCGCGACATGGCCAACCAATGGGAGTGGGACATGGCCAGCCAATAGAACGGGAGATAGCCAAGTAATGGCAACGGGACATGGCCAGCCAATAGGAGTGGGACATGGCCAGCCAATGGGAATGGAATATGGTCAACCAATAGGAATGGGACATGGCCAACCAATGGGATTGGGACATGGCCAACCAATGGGATTGGGACATGGCCAGCCAATGAGAGCATGACATGGGCAGCCAATGGGAATGGCACATGGGCAGCCAATACAAGTTCAAAAAGGTAAAACAATTTTAAACTGAATAGTGGGAGAAAGGGATCTAAATTGGGAAGATGTGGTGGACCAAATAGTAGAGTCAAGGTAAGGGAGGAAGTTATAATATGGGAAATGAGAAACAGACTGTGATAGGAAGGGACAGAGAGCACAATTCTAAGAGTAAATCAGCAGATAAGGCTAGACGTTACAAAAATAATAAAAGGACAATACTAAAGGCCCTGTAGCTAAACGCAAGTAGCATTCGAAACAAAACAGATGAACTGACAGCGCAAATAGAAATAAATAAGCACGATCGGAAAGCCATTATGGAGACATAACTACAGTATGATAGATTGGGACCTGAATGTTTATGGGTATGTGACATTTAGGAAGGACAGGAAGTTAGGAAAAGGTGGAGGGTAATTAATGATGGCATTAGCCCATTAGAGAGGGATGGCCTAAGTTCAGTGGCTTGGGTTGGGATGAGAAATGATAAAGTTAATAAGTCACTTGTGGGAGGGTGAACAGGCCTCCTAATTGTAACTACACAGTAGGACAGAGTATGAAGGAAGAGATAATGGGAGCTTGTCAGAAAGGTACAGCAATAATCATAAGCATTTTAATCTACATATAGACTGGAAAAATCACAGATAAAAACTTGTTGCTCCCAATGCGGTCTCCTCTACATTGGAGAGACCAAACGTAAACTGGGCGACCGCTTTGCAGAACACCTGCGGTCTGTCTGCAAGAATGACTCAAACTTCCCTGTCGCTTGCCATTTTAACACTCCACCCTGCTCTCTTGCCCACATGTCTGTCCTTGGCTTGCTGCATTGTTCCAGTGAAGCCCAATGCAAACTGGAGGAACAGCACCTCATCTTCCAACTAGGCACTTTACAGCCTTCCGGACTGAATATTGAATTCAACAACTTTAGATCTTGAACTCCCTCCTCCATCCCCACCCCCTTTCAGTTTCTTCCCCCTTCCTTTTGTTTTTTTCCAATAATTTATATAGATTTTTCTTTTCCCACCTATTTCCATTATTTTTAAATCTTTTATGCCCAGCTAGTCTTTCCACCCCACCCCCACTAGAGCTGTACCTTGAGTGCTCTACCATCCATTCTTAATTAGCACATTCGTTTAGATAATATCACCACCTTCAACACCTCTGTGTTCTTTTGTTCTTTTGTCTATGCCATCTTTTGATTATCTGCTCCTATCACTGCTTGCTTGACCCTACAACCACAGACCCCCACCCCCGCACTTCTCCACACCCCCCCCCCTACCCCACCCCCACCCCACACCTTAAACCAGCTTATATTTCACCCCTCTCCTTATATTCATTCAGTTTTGTGGAAGGGTCATGAGGACTCAAAACGTCAACTCTTTTCTTCTCCACCGATGCTGTCAGACCTGCTGAGTTTTTCCAGGTAATTCTGTTTTTGTTTTGGAAAAATCAGATTGGCAAAGATAGTGTAGGTGAAGAGTTGATAGAATGTTTTAGGGATAGTTTCTTAGAACAGCATGTTTTGGAGCCAACCAGAGAGCAGGCTATACTAGACCTGGTATTGTGCAATGAGAAAGTATTAATTGATAACCTCCTCGTGAAGGTTCTCCTTGGTAACAAGATTGAATTTTACTTCATTTTGAGGGAGAGACAGGTGCGTCCAAGACTAGTATTTTAACTTAAATAAGGACAATTATGTGGGCATGAAAGCGAAGCTAGCTAATGTGAACTGGCAAATGAGGTTAAGGGATATGTTAATAGAGGTTCATCAGCAGTTGTTTAAAGGGATATTTCAGAATACACAGGGCAGAATTTTCTGCCTGTCGGGCGGGCGGGCCTGACCCAATCTCCGGCTGGTGGGGAGCTGATCCCCCCCCGAAGAAGCAGGCCCTGCCGCCATTTTAAGTGGGCAGGCCAATTAAGGCCCACCCAGCGTGACCCCCGGTGGGAAGCGCCATGCGCTCCCTGTGCGGGCCAAGGGGGAGGGATTCCCCAAATGCGAGAGTGCACCCTTTCCCGTATGTGCACGACAGAGCGCACATCTCCCTGAGGCTAAGTGCTGCCTCAGGGAGATTGCTGACAGTTTTATAAACAATAAAATAAGAAGAAAAATTCTTAACATGTCCCCCTCATGTGACAATGTCACACAAGATGGGACATGTTAATAAATTTCACTAAGAAATTATTCAACTTTTTAAATCCCTACATGAAACTTCATCCCGCCGTTGGATGAGGTTTCATGTTTTTTCTATTCCCCACCAGGGCTCCTGGCTGACCCACCAACCTTAAGGTCAGACAGGCAGGTCCTTTAATTGTTTTAATAATCTTGTCAATGGCCTCAATTGGCCATTGACAGGTTGGCGGGCGGACAGCTGATTTCGCAGCACCCCCACCTTCCTGAAAATTTAAATGGGGCGGGATGACTCGGGGGTACCTCCCGACATCATCCTGTGTTGGCGAGCGGGCCCCGCCCCCAAATCGCCAACGGCAAAATTCAGCCCACAGAATAGATACATTCCAATTAGAAAGAAAAATTCCAATGGGAAGACCCACCATCCATGGTTAACTAAAAAAGTTAAAGATAGTATTAAACTTAAAGAAAAAGCATATAATTATGCAAAGACGGGTGCCAGGTTAGAAGACTGGAAAGAATATAAAGAACAGCAAAGAATGACAAAAAGATTAATAAGGAAGGAAAAATTAGAGTATGAGAGAAAGCCAGCTAGTAATATAAAGATAGATAGTAAGTTTCTACAGATATTTAAATAAGAAAAGAGTCAACAAAGTGAACGTTGGTCCCATAGAAAGTGCATTGGGGGAATTGATAATATAAGTATCACTCATCGCTATAGTGGAGACAAGTAACATCCTGGAAATAGCTATAAATCAGGAAATGGAAGGGTGGGAGGAACTGGGGAAAATTACAATCACCAGGGAAGGGGTATTGAGCAAATTGTTGGGGCTAAGGGCTGACAAATCCCCAGGTCCGGATGGACTTCACCCTAAGGCCTTGAAAGAAGTGGCTGGTGAGATAGTTGATGTATGGGTTTTAATTTTCCAAAATTCCCTAGATTTGGAGAACGTTTCATTAGATTGGAAAATAGCAAATATAACTCCTTTATTCAAAAAGGGGTGGAGACAGAAAGCAGGAAACCATAAGCCAGTTAGCTTAACATGTGTCATAGGGAAAATGTTAGAAACTATTTTTAAAAATGTTATGGCAGGGCACTTAGAAAAATTGAAGGCAACCAGACAAAGTCAACATGTCTTTGCGAAAGGGAAATCATGTTTAACTGATTTATTGGAGTTCTTTCTAAGAGTCACATGTGGATAAAGGGGGGGGGTCAGTTGATGTACTGTATTTAGATTTCCAGAAGGCATTTGATGAAGTGTCATATCAAAGGTTATTGCCGAAAATAAAAGCTCATGGTGTAGGGGGTAACATACTGGCATGGATAGAGGATCGGCTAGCTAACAGGGAGCAGACAGTTGGCATAAATGGGTCATTATCAGGTTGGCAGGATGTGATGAGTGATGTGCCACAGGGATCAGTGTTGGGTCCTCAACTTTGTACAATTTATATAAATGACTTGGATGAAGGGACTGAATGTATGGTTGTTAAATGTGCTGACAACACAAAGATAAGTCAGAAAGTAAATGGTGAAGAGGACTTGATGAGGCTACGAAGTGTCACAGAAAGGTTAAGAGAGCGGGCAAAGATCTGGCAAATGGAGTATAATGTGGGCAAATGTGCAATTGTTCATTTTGGCAGGAAGAATAAAAAAGAAGCTTATTATCTAAATGGTGAGAGATTGCAGAGCTCTGAGACTCAGAGGGATCTGGGTGTCCTAGTGCATGAATCGCAAAAGGCTAGTATGCAGGTACAGCAAGTAATTAGGAAATGTAATATAATGTCATTGTTCAATGTGAGGGGAATTGATTGCGAAAGTAGGAGGTTATGCTTCAAGGCACTGGTGAGACGCCATCTGGAGTATTGTGTACAGTATTCATCTCCTTATTTAAGCAAGGATGTAAATGTGTTAGAAACACTTCAGAGAAGGTGTGCTAGGCTAATGCCAGGAATAGGTGAGTTGCCTTATGAGGAAAGGTTGGACAGGTGAGGCTTGTTTCCGCTGGAGTTTAGAAAGGTAAGAGGCAACTTGATTGGAACAGTTAAGATCCTGAGGAGTCTTGACAGGGTGGATGTGGAGAGGATGTTTCCTCTTGTGGGAGAATCGAGAACTAGGGGCCACTGTTTAAAAATGACAGGTCACTCATTTAAGACAGAGGTGAGGAGAATTTTTTTCTCTCAGAGGGTTGTGAATCTTTGGAACTCTCTGGAAGCAGAGTCTTTGGATATTTTTAAGACAGAGGGTGGATAGATTCTTGATAAGCAAGGGAGTGAAAGGTTATTGGGGGTAGGCGGGAATGTGGGGTTGAGGTTACAATGAGATCAGCCATGATCTCATTCAATGACAAAGCAGGCTCAAGGGGCCAAGTGGCCTACTCCTGCTCCTAATTCACCTGTATGTGTGTAATTTTCAAAATCTATCTTATCCTCTAACATTCAAGGTAAATATGAGGTATGACCGAGTGTGGCATCAAGGAGCCCTAGCAAAACTGGAGTCAATGGGAATCAGGGAGAAAACTCTCTGCTGGTTGGAGTCATACCTAGCACAAAGGAAAATGGATGTGGTTGTTGGACGTCAGTCATCTCAGCTCCAGGACATCACTGCAGAAGTTCCTCAGGGTAGTGTCCTCGGCCCAACCACCTTCAGCTGCTTCATAAATGACCTTCCTTCCATCATAAGGTCAGAAGTGGAGATATTCGCTGATGATTACACAATGTTCAGCACCATTCGTGACTCCTCAGATACTGAAGCAGTCCATGTCCAAATGCAGCAAGACCTGGACAATATCCAGGCTTGGGCTGACAAGTGGCAAGTAAAATTCACCACACAAGTGTCAGGCAATGACCACCTCCAACAAGAGAGAATCTAACCATCGCCCCTTGATGTTCAATGGCATTACCATCACTGAATCCCCCACTATCAACATCCTGGGGGTTACCATTGACCAGAAACTGAACTGGACTAGCCATATAAATACTGTGGCTACAAGACCAGGTCAGAGGCTGGGAATCGTGCGACAAGTAACCCACCGCTTGGCTCCCCAAAGCCTGTCCACCAGCTACAAGGCACAAGTCAGAAATGTGATGGAATATTCCCCACTTGACTGGATGAGTGCAGCTGCCACAACACTCTAGAAGCTCGACACCATTCAGAACAAAACAGCCCGCTTGATTGGCACCACATCCACAAACATTCACTCCCTCCAATGCCTATGCACATTGGCAGCAGTGTGTACCATCTACAAGATGCACTGCAGGAATTCACCAAGGTTCCTTAGGCAGCACCTTCTAAACCCACGACCACTATCACCTAGAAGGACAAGGGCTGCAGAGAGATGGGAACACCACCACCTGGAAGTTCCCCTCCAAGTCAGTCACCATCCTGACTTGGAAATATATCACCGTTCCTTCACTGTCGCTGGGTCAAAACCCTGGAACTCCCTCCCTAACAGCACTATGGGTGTACCTACACCACATGGACTGCAGCAGTTCAAGAAGGCAGCTCACCACCACCTTCTCAAGGGCAATTAGGGATGGGCAATAAATGCCAGCCCAGCCAGCGAGGCCCACATCCCGTGAATGAATTTTTAAAGAAGATGTGAAACATGTCCCCGACCTGGGACTCTGGCCTTCCATGGTGCTTCTCTCCTGGTCACCTGACCTGGGTTTTCGTGCTGTTTTTTCTCCTCTGTGCCAGTGATCAGACACTTTGCAGGTTTCCAGACACAGCATTGGGTGGAATTTTCCATGCCTGTTGGCATCGGGCATTATGTTGCGCATCAGCTGACAACAGGGCGGGAAAATCAGTTTCATGACATCATGAATCCAGTTTGCAATTGTCTGCTCCGCTGGTCAATGGCAGGCCGCCTTTTCCACCGCCAGACATCAGGAACTTCATTTTCATGCATTAGCATATCATGATAAGCCCTCCTTAATGGAATCATCCTCCCACGCGGGATCATCTGAGCATGTCGAGCTGCACTTCACTTGGGGCTTCGAGGTTTGTTTGCCGACCTTGCTCCGGGCAGCACTCGCAGTCTCAGCTCCAGGCTTCACAGGCAGCACCACATCACTTTTAGGGGGGCTAATGGGTAGGTCTCCACCTACCAGACCAGCCATAAGACGGGGGGGGCTTTTCAATGGCTGCAGGGCTAGGGCTTTCCTGCGGAAGGGGGCAAAGTGGCCTCAGGCAAGGGAAGAGGCTGCAGGGCGAGAGCTGTACTGGGAAGGAGGGTATCCCAGGGTGTGTGTGGGGGCACATGTTAATCTGTGCAAGTGGCCTCAAGATGGTGAGGGCTGAGGAGGCAGTCTCCAGAGGAGATGAGGCCAGATGGAGATGTGAGGGTGACTGTGAGAATGGGTGGTGATGTCCCTTGAGCTGGCAGTGAGTGAGTCATCGAGTCATAGAGGTCTACAGCACAGTAAAAGGCCCTTCAGCCCATCAAGTCTGCACCAGTCAAACAAGTACCTAACTATTCTAATCCCATTTTCCAGCGCTAGGCCCATAGTCTTGTTTGCCATGGTATCACAAGTGCACATCCAAATACTTCTTAAATGTTATGAGAGTTTCTGCCTCTACCACCCTTTCAGGCAGTGAGTTCCAGGTTCCCACCACCCTCTGGGTGAAAAAATCTTCCTCATATCCCCTCTAAACCTCCTGCCCCTTACCTTAAATCTATGCCCCCTGGTTATTGATCCCTCCACCAAGAGGAAAAGTTCCTTCCTGTTTACCCTATCCATGCCCCTCATAATTTTATACACCTCAATCATGTCACCCCTCAATCTCCTCTACTCCAGGGAAAATAGCTCCAGTCTATCCAATCTCTCCTCATAACTAAAACTCTCCAGCCCAGGCAACATCCTGGTAAATCTCCTCTGCATTCTCTCTAATGCAATTACATCCTTCCTATAATGCGGATTCCAGAACTGCACGCAGTACTCTAGCTGTGGCCTAACCAGCATTTTATACGGTTCCAGCATAACCTCCCTGCTCTTATATTCTATGCCTCGGCTAAGAAAGGCAAGTATCCCGTTTGCCTTCTTAACCACCTTATCTACTTGTCCCGCTACCTTAAGGGACCGGTGGACATGCACACAAGGTCCCCCTGATCCTCGGTACTTCCCAGGGTCCTACCATCATCATGTATTCCCATGCCTTGTTTGTCCTGACCAAGTGCATCACCTCACACTTATCTGGATTAAGTTCCATTTGCCACTGATTAGCCCATCTGACCAGCCCGTCTATATCCTCCTGTAATCTAAGGCTATCCTCCTCACTATTTACCACCCCACCAATTTTCGTGTTATCCACGAACTTACTGATCAACTCTCCTATGTTCAAGTCTAAATCGTTTATATATACCACAAACAGCAAGGGACCCAACACTGATCTCTGTGGAACCCCAGGCATCCGCTCACAAAAACACCCCTCAACCATTACCCTCTGCTTCCTGCCACTCAGCCAATTCTGGATACAATTTGTCAAATTGCCTTGGATCCCATGGGCTCTACCCTTCGTTATCAGTCTCCCATGCGGGATCTTATCAATAGCCTTGCTGAAGTCCAAGTAGACTACATCAAATACATTGCCCTCATCTACACACCTGGTCACCTCTTCGAAAAATTCAATCAAATTGGTCAGACATGACCTCCCCTTAACAAAACCATGCTGACTGTCCTTGATTAATCCCTGCCTCTCCAAGTGTGGATTAATTCTGTCCCTCAGAATTGCTTCCAATAGTTTCCCCACCACTGAGGTTAGACTGACTGGCCTGTAGTTCCCTGGTTTATCCCTTCCTCCCTTCTTGAATAACGGTACCACATTGGCTGTCCTTCAGTCCTCTGGCACTTCTCCTGTGACCAGAGAGGTATTGAAAATTATTGCTAGCGCACCTGCTATGTCCTCCCTTACCTCACTCAACAGCCTGGGATACATTTCATCTGGACCAGATTTATCTAATTTTAAGCCTGCCAGACCTCTTAGAACCTCCTCCCTTTTTATGCTAATTTCTTTAATTATATCACAGTCCTTCTGCCTAATTCCCATACCCACATCGTCCCTCTCACTTGCGAACACCGACACAAAGTATTCATTTAGAACCCTACCTAAGTCTTCCAGCACCACACACAAATTACCACCATGGTCCATGGGCTCTGCTCTTTCCCGAGTTATCCCCTTATTCTTAATGTACTTGTAAAATAGCTTTGGGTTTTCCTTTATTTTAGCTGCCAATGTTTTTTCATGCCCCTTTTTGCTCTCCTAATTTCCTTTTTAAGTTTCCCTCCTACACATTCTATACTCCTCTAGGGCTTCTGCTGTTTTGAGCCCTCAGTATCTGCCATAAGCCTCCCTTTTTCTCTTTATTCAATCCTGTATATCCCTCGACATCCAGGGGTCCCTGAATTTGTTGGTCCCATCCTTTAACTTTACTGGAATATGTTGGCCCTGTACTCTCCCTATTTCCTTCTTGAATGAGTCCCACTGCTCTGACGCAGATTTACCTGAAAGTAGCTGCTCTCAGTCCACTCTCACCAAATCATATCTGATCTTATTAAAATTGGGCTTCCCCCAATTTAGAACTCTGATTTCTGGCCCATCCTTGTTCTTTTCCATTACAACCTTGAATCTAATGGAGTTATGATCACCATCTGCAAAATGCTCCCCCACTGATACCTCTACCACTTGCCCGGCTTCATTCCCTAAAATTTAGTCCAGGACCCCCCCCCTCTCTTGTCAGACCTTCTAGGTACTGGCTTAAAAAGCTTTCCTGGATGCATTTTAAGAATTACGCTCCCTCTAAACCGATCACACTATGACTAACACAGTTAATGTTGGGAAAGTTGAAATCCCCCACTATTACTACTCTGTTATTTTTACAGTTCTCTGAAATTTGCCTACATATCTGCTCTTCTATTTCTCTTTGACTGTTTGGGGGCCTATAGTACACTCCCAGGAATGTGATTGCTCCTTTTTTGTTTTTCAGTTCTACCCAAATGGCTTTACTTGAGGAGCCTTCTAAGATGTCATCCCTCCTTTCTGCTGTAATTGATTCCTTGATCAATATTGCAATACCCTCTCCCCTTTTACCTCCTTCCCTGTCTTGCCTGAAGACCCTATATCCTGGAATATTGAGCTGCCAATCCTGCCCCTCTCCTAACCACATCTCTGTGACAGCAATGACATCATACTTCCATGTATTAATTTGTGCCCTCAACTCATCTGCCTTATTTGTCAGACTCCTTGCATTAAAATAAATACCATCCAACCTTGCCAAGCTCCCTTGTGCCTTTACTGGCCTATAATTTCTATGCCTTCCAGACTCAATTGCTCTCTCTTCTAATTTTGGCTGTGCATCTCCCCCTGCTGAACCTCCCCTCAGGATCCCATCCCCCTGACAAGTTAGTTTAAACCCTCCCCAACAGCACTAGCAAACCTCCCCGCAAGGATGTTGGTCCCATTCCAGTTCAGGTGTAGCCCGTCTGCCTTGTACAGGTCCCACCGACCCCAGAAACGGTCCCAATGTCCCAGAAATCTGAAGCCCTCCCTCCTGCACCATCTCTCCAGCCACGCATTCATCTGGACTAACCTCCTATTTCTATACTCACTAGCACGTGGCACCGGAAGTAATCCAGAGATTACTACCTTTGAGGTCCTGTTTTTTAATCTGCTTCCTAGCTCCCTAAATTCTGCTTGCAGGACCTCATCCCTCTTTCTCCCTATGTTGTTGGTACCAATATGTACCACGATCTCTGTCTTTTTTACCTCCCCCTTTAGAATGTTGCTCAGTGACATCCTTGACCCTGGCACCAGGGAGGCAACGTACCATCCTGGAGTCATGTCTACGGCCACAGAAGCACCTGTCTGTTCCCCTTACTATCGAGTCTCCTACCACTATTGCTCTTCCCCTCTGTTTCCTGCCTCCCAGTGCAGCTGAGCCACTCACAGTGCCATGAGTGTGGCTGCTCTCCCCAGAGGAACTGTCACTCTCACCGTTTTCCAACATAGAGAAACGGTTCTCGAGCGAAATGCACCCTGGGGATTTCCTGTCTACCTGCCTGACACCTTTCTTCTGACTGATGGTCACCCATTCCCTCTCTGTCTGCAATTCCGTAAGCTGTGGGGTGACCACATCTAACAATGTGCTATCCACGAAACTCTCAGCCTCGTGGATGTACCTCAGTGTCTCCAGCTGCTGCTCAGGATCCGAAACTCAGAGCTCAAGTAGCTGCAGTTGGTGGCACTTCCTGCACACGTGGTCAGTCAGAGTGCAAGGAGCATCTAGGATTTCCCACATGTTGCAGGCGGTACATAACATGGGACTGAGCTGCCCTGCCATGTTTCTAGTTGAAAAAAAACCCCTTACTTTATGTTAAATACAGTAAAAGAACGTTAAGTTATTTATGTACTTTAAATAAAAACTAGAACTCTTACCTTTCCTTAGCTTAATCTATTTTAAACTGAAGAAAAAACTGGAGAAGAACACTTACCCATTACTCATCAATCAGCTCTCACCTTTGTACTGACGTCACTTTTTGAAGCTTCCCCGCACTTGCGCTGGTTCTGATCTCTCCGCCGCTCTCTCGCGTTGTCTTGTGATGTCACTCTTGTTGTTTTGAACAAGAACTGACTGCAGAACACTCTTCCCAGACTGCTTCACCGCGATGCTGACTGCAGGACACTCCTCCCAGACTGCTTCACCGCGATGCTGACTGCAGGACACCCTTCCCAGACTGCTTCACCGCGATACTGACTACAGAACCATCTTCCCAGACTGCTTCACCACGATCCTGACTGCAGGACACTGTTCCCAGTGAGATGCCAGTGAATGTGTGCTGGGCTTGTGAGTATGTGGGTTTAGAGTGATGAGATGGTTGCCTTACCCTGATGATACGGATTAGATCATTCATCCTTTCTGCATTGGATGGCCAACCTCTTGTGTGCAGCGTTGGCACTGACCACCACTGCCACTGCCTCCCAAACCAGAGTGGTGAGACTGATGGGCCTCACGTGGCCAGAGTGGTGGTAGAGGACATCATGGCAGCTCCAACAGTGTCCAGGAGTGCCAGGGATGCGTCACTGAATTTGGGGGCTGTAGTCTTCTTGCCTTTTGGGTTCAGGTCATCTGTGCAGCAGTCCTGTGCTGGAAGCAGTGAGAGGTGTGCGCATGGCTGCACTTTAAATATGGCACCCAGTGTGAGGAAGCAGTGAGGTGATGGTGTGGCAGGCAAATCAGAGGCTGCCCGCCAGTGAGACGGCATGTTACCCAGGAATACATGATTAATGAGGCAGGATTGAAATGATGCGGTGCAAAAACCCGCCATTATGGCCAGTGAGTAAAACATCCTACATCCCACCGGTTACCGCACTCAGTGTGAATCTGGGACGATTCTGCCGATTGAGTTCAACCATTTCAGATTGTAATCTCTATCCCCATTGTTCTTTATTTTCTTTGCATGTTTAAGTCTTACTCTTGTTTTTGTTTTCAGATGTGGCAGCTGTTCCTTTTCATTCTGCCCCAGACACATTTATTATTGCTTTACTTGCCCCATTGGTTTTGTCATTTAATCTTTCCTGTCTTCCACCCTTTCGGAAACATTCCCTTTTTCCACCAATTCACCAGCTTCAAACCTATAACAGTTCTAACTTTCCCCAGTTCTGATAAAAAGACATTGATGTGAAATGTTAACTCTGTTTCTCTCTGCACAGATTCTGCCTGATCTGCTGAGAAAATTTCCAGCATTTTCTGTTTTATCCCAGAACAGCTGCCGATCTCAATTTTCCCAAAATCTCACAGCTCAGACAGTCACACTGGCCACATTACACAGCCCAACCTTTCACAGAAAGAACCTACATCCTTTCAGCCAATAGTGCTTATCTATCCAATCAACATCTCAGCTGTTACACAACTCAACCAATCAGCACAGCAACAGTATTGTGATGGTTATTGTGCACGTGGACCCTGGATGGGCCAAATGGGGAAGCGTTCAGTATTAAAGCGGCAGCAACACCAATTAGTGAAGGTCAAGGGTCCCAAACCTTTTTAGTTGAGCCTCTCTTGGAAGATTCCTGTCCCATTTACATGCACCCTCCCCCGCCCTACTTTGCCCCAAAATCTTCCCCAAGAAGATGGCAAAGTTCTATCTGTTTCAAAAACTGAAAAATAAAATTGGGGGGAACTCACTTCTCATCCGGTGATCTGTAATATCAGGACTGTGAACTCAAATAACTAACAACTTTCAGGAACTCTGTTTTCATAGAGCTAACATTTCACTTTAACTGATGCATCTTTGTGCAGCAAGAGCAGGTTTTTTTAAATTCATTAACGGGATGTAGGCTTTGCTGGCTGGGCCAGCATTTATTGCCCATCCCTAGTTGCCCTTGAGAAGGTGGTGGTGAGCTGCCTTCTTGAACCGCTGCAGTCCATGTGGTGTAGGTACACTCACAGTGCTGTTAGGGAGGGAGTTCCAGGATTTTGATCAAGCGACAGTGAAGGAAAGGCGATATGTTTCCAAATCAGGATGGTGAGTGATTGGAGTGGAACTTCTAGGTGCTGGTGTTCCCATCTATCTGCTGCCCTTGTCCTTCTAGATGGTACTGGTCATGGGTTTGGAAGGTGCTGTCTAAGGAGCCTTGTTGAGTTTCTGTAATGCATCTTGTAGATGGTACACACTGCTGCTACTGTGCGTCAGTGGTGGAGGGAGTGAATGTTTGTGGATGTGGTGACAATCAAGCAGGCTGCTTTGTCCTGGATGGTGTCAAGCTTCTTGAATGTTGTTGGAGCTGCACTCATCCTGATAAGTGGGGAGTATTCCATCACACTCCTGACTTGTGCCTTGTAGATGGTGGACAGGTTTTGGGGAGTCAGGAGGTGAGTTACTCGCTGCAGGATTCCTAGCCTCTTTCCTGCTCTTGTAGCCACAGTATTTATATGGCTAGTCCAGTTCAGTTTCTGGTCAATGGTAACCCCCAGGATGTTGATAGCAGGGGATTCAGTGATGGTAATGCTATTGAATGACAAGGGGCGATGGTTAGGTTCTCTCATGGTGGAGATGGTCATTGCCTGACACTTGTGTGGCACGAATGTTACTTGCCACTTGTCAGCCCAAGCCTGGATATTGTCCAGGTCTTGCTGCATTTGGACATGGACTGCTTCAGTACCTGAGGAGTCATGAATGGTGCTGAACATTGTGCAATCATCAGCGAACATCCCCACTTCTGACCTTATAATGGAAGGAAGGTCATTGATGAAGCAGCTGAAGATGGTTGGGCCTAGGACACTACCCTGAGGAACTCCTGCAGTGATGTCCTGGAGCTGAGATGACTGACCTCCAACAACCACAACCATCTTCCTTTGTGCTAGGTATGACTCTAACCAGCGGAGAGTTTTCCACCTGATTCCCATTGACTCCAGTTTTGCTAGAGCTCCTTGATGCCACACTTGGTCAAATGCTACCAAGCGCAGTCACTCTCACCTCATCCCTGGAGTTCAGCACTTTTGTCCATGTTTGAGCTAAGACTGTAATAATGTCACGAGCTGAGTGGCCCTGGCGGAACCCAAGCTGGGTGTCAAGTGAGCAAGTTATTGCTAAGCTGGTGCCTCTTGATAGCACTGTTAATGACCCCTTACATCACTTTACTGATGATTGAGAGTAGACTGATAGGCTAGTAGTTAGCCAAGTGTCCTGCTTTTTGTGTTCAGAACATACCTGGGCAATTTTCCACATAGCCGGGTAGATGCCAGTGTTGTAGCTGTACTGGAACAGCTTGGCTAGGGGCATGGCAAGCTCTGGAGCACAAGTCTTCAGTACTATTGCCGGAATATTGTCAGGGCCCATTGCATTTGCAGTATTCAGTGCCTTCAGCTGTGTCTTGATATCATGTGGAGTGAACTGAATTGGCTGAAGACTGGCATCTGTGATGCTGGGACCTCTGGAGGAGGCCAAGATGGATTATCCACTCGGCACTTCTGGCTGAAGATTGTTGCAAGTGCTTCAGCCTTATCTTTTGTACTGATGTGCTGGGCTCCCCCATCATTGAGGATGGGGACATTTGTGGGACCTCCTCATCCAGTGAGTTGTTTAATTGTCCACCACCATTCACGACTGGATGTGGCAGGGCTGCAGAGCTTAGATCTGATCCGTTGGTTGTGGAATCGCTTAGCTTTGTCTATCACTTGCTGCTTATGCTGTTTGGCACGCAAGTAGTCCTGTGTTATAGCTTCACCAGGTTGACACCTCATTTTTAGGTATGCCTGGTGCTGCTTCTGGCATGCCTTCCTGCACTCTTCATTGAATCAGTGTTGATCCTCTGGATTGATGGTAATGGTAGAGTGGGGGATATGCTGGACCATGAGGTTACAGATTGTGTTCGAGTACAATTCTGCTGCTGATGGCCCACAGCACCTCATGGATGCCCAGTCTTGAGTTGCTAGATCTGTTTGAAATCAATCCCATTTAGCACAGTGGTAGTGCCACACAACACAATGGAGGGTATCCTCAATGAGAGGACAGGACTTCATCTCCATAAGGACTGTGCGGTGGTCACTCCTACCAATACTATCATGGACAGATGCATCTCCGGGAGGCAGGTTGGTGAGGATGAGGTCAAGTACATTTTTCCCTCTTGTTGGTTCCCTCATCACCTGCCGCAGACCCAGTCTAGCAACTATGTCCTTTAGGACTCGGCCAGCTCGGTCAGTAGTGGTGCTACCGAGCCACTCTTGGTGATGGATATTGTAGTCCCCCACCCAGAATACATTCTGTGCCCTTGCCATGCTCAGTGCTTCCTTCAAGTGATGTTCAACATGGAGAAGCACTGATTCATCTCCTGAGGGAGGGCGGTATGTGTTAATCAGCAAGAGGTTTCCTTGCCCATGTTTGACCTGATGTCATGAGACTTCATGGGGTCTGGAGATGATGTTGAGGACTCTCAGGACAACCTGAGGGGTGGCCCAAATTGGAAGGAAGTAAAGTGGTAACAGGAAATAGTAGTGAGACTAGAAGGCAGGAGAAACAAAGCATTGAGTATGCTTCGAATATAGAATTATGTCAAAAAGACAAAGTTAAGGGTACTCTACCTGAATGCACGCAGCATTCTCAATGAGGTAGATGATCTAAAGGCACAAATAGGGGTAAATGAGTATGATATAATTGCCATTATGGAAACACGGCTGCATGGTGACCAAGACTGAGAACTGAATATTCAAGGATATTCGACATCTAGGAAGGACAGACAAGAAGGGAAAGAAAAACAAAAACACCTGGAAAAACTCAGCAGGTCTGGCAGCATCGGTGGAGAAGAGCACAGTTGACGTTTCGAGTCCTCATGACCCTCGTCAACTGTGCTCTTCTCCGCCGATGCTGCCAGACCTGCTGAGTTTTTCCAGGTATTTGTTTTTTTCTGGATTTCCAGCATCCGCAGTTTTTTGTTTTTATCTTTTTTATTTAAGAAGGGAAAGGAGGTGGAGTTCCGCCGATAATAAGGGATGGGATCAGTGCATTAGTAAGGGAGGATCTCAGATCGGAAGAACAATGTGTGGAATCTGTTTTGGTGGAGCTAAGAAACAGCAAAGGGGAACAGACAGTGGTTGGAGTTGTTTGTGAGCCACCAAACAGTGGTGGTAATGTGGGGGATGGTATGAATCAGGAGAGTGGAGAAGTATGTAGCATGGGTAATACAGTAATCATGGGTGACTTCAGTCTGCATTTGGACTGAGTAAACCTAATGGGCATGAATGCTGTGGAAGACCAGTTTTTGGAGTGTGTTAGGGATGGTTTTCTAGAGCAGTATGTTGAGGAGCTGACTAGAGGACAGGTTATTTTAGATCTAGTATTATGTAATGAAAAATGACTAATTAATAATCTTGTTGTAAAAGAACCTTTAGGGATGAGTGATCAAAATATGACAGAATTTTATTTTATGTTTGAAAGTGAGGTAGTTCACTCTGAAGTGAAGCAAGGGTGTTAAAGTTGAATAAAGGAAATTATGAAGGCATGAGGGACAAATTGGCTGGGGTGGATTGGAAAAATACATTAAAAGGTATGATTATACATAGGCAATGGATAGTCTTTGAAGAACTATTACATAGCTTACAACATCTATACATTTCTTAAGGTGCAAAAACCCCCAAAAAAGTCAATCAACCATGGCTGACAAGTTAAGGATTGTATAAGATTAAAAGAAAAGGCTTATAAAGTTGCCAGAAGTAGTTGTAAACCTGAGGATTGGGAGGATTTTAGAGTACAGCAAAGGAGATCCAAGAAATTGGTAAAGAAAGGGAGAATAGAATATGAATGCAATCTGGCAAAAATCATAAACACAGGCTGTAAAAGCTTCTATAGGTATGTAGAAAGGAAATGTTTGGTTCAGACAAATGTGGGTCCTTTACAGGCAGGATCAAGAGAATTTATGATGGGGAATAGAGAAATGGCAGAGAAGCTAAATGAATACTTTGTGTCTGTTTTCACTGAGGAAGATACAGGAAAGCTCCCAGAATTAGAGATCCGAAGGACTAGGGAGAATGAGGAGTTGCAGGAAATTAGTATTAGCAAGAAGGTTGTATTGGAGAAATTAATGGGACTGAAAGTTGATAAATCCCCGGGACCTGATGACCTACAGCCCAGAGTGTTGAAAGAGGTTGCTATAGAGATAGTGGATGTATTAGCGATCATCTTCCAAAATTCTACAGATTCTGGAATGGTTCCTGAAGATTGGAAGGTAGCAAATGTCACCCCACTATGTAAGAAGGGAGGGAAGAGAGAAAACAGGAACTACAGACCTGTTAGACTGACATCAGTAGAAGGGAAAATGCTAGAATCAATTCTAAAGGATGTGATAAATGGATACTTGGATAATTATGATCTGATTGGATAAAGTCAGCATAGATTTGTGAGTGGAAAATCATGTTTGCCAAACCTGTTGGAGTTTTTTGAGGATGTTACTAACAGAATTTATGAAGGGGAGTTGATGGATGTAGTGTACTTGGATTTTCAGAAGGCTTTTGATAAAGTCCCTCACAGGAGGTTGGTTAACAAAATTAAAGCACATGGGATAGGAGGCTATATACTGACATGGATTAAGGATTGGCTAACAGACAGAAAACAGAGAGTAGGAATAAATGGGTCATTCTCACGTTGACAGGCTGTGACTAGTGGGGTACCACAGGGATCAGAACTTGGGCCCCAGTTGTTCACAATCTATATCAATGATTTGGATGTGGGGACCAAATTTAATATTTCCAAGTTTGCGGAAGATACAAAGTTAGGTGGGAATGTGTGTTGTGAGGAAGATGTAAAGTGGTTACACGAGGATTTGGACAGACTTAGTGAGTGGGCAAGAACATGGCAGATGGAATATAATATGGAAAAATGTGAGGTTGTCCACTTTGGTAGGAGGAACGAATGTACAGAGTATTTCCTAAATGGTAAGAGATTAGAAAGTGTAGATGTACAAAGGGACCTGGGTGTCCTTGTCAATAAGTCACTGAAAGCTAGCATGCAGGTGCAGCAGGCAGTTAGGAAGCTAAGGGAGTGTTAGCCTTTACCACAAGAGGATTTGAGTACAGGAGGAGTGAAGTCTTGTTTTAATTGTATAGAAGCTTGGTTAGACCACACCTGGAGTACTGTGTGCAGTTTTGGTCCCATTACCTCAGAAAGGATATTATTGTCACAAAACGTTCAACAGACTTGTTCCCCCGATTACACCCCCTGACCACATCCCACCAGCTCCACACACCCTCCTTCGACTCCACACACTGCCCACCACCTCCGCCCCCGTCACCCCCACCCCCGTCACCTCCGCCCCCGTCACCTCCGACCCGTCACCCCGTCACCTCCAGCCCCCGTCACCTCCGCCCCCGTCACCTCCGCCCCCGTCACACCGTCACCTCCGCCCCCGTCACCTCCGCCCCCGTCACCTCCGCCCCCGTCACCTCCGGCCCCGTCACCTCTGGCCCCGTCACACCCTCCCTCCACTTTGCCTTTGGCAGGAGAGAATCAGGCAGCCTTCTTCACTGAGCCTCGATATTCTAAGCTCCTCCAAATCATCACCCCCTTCCCACCCTGATTTCTTATTTTAACAGTAAAACTTTGCTCATCTTAGACATTCTAGTTTACAATTGCACTGGGTCATACCACGGTTCAGCTATTCCACTCCACAAGCTCAGTGCTGCTATGTAATAGTCTGAATGAAACAGATCCCAGGTTTCAATAACTTGGATTTATATTTCATCCTTATTACTGGTGCTGCACATAAGGGTAACCAGGCAAAGCAGGAATACCGAACAGACTCTGCGTACATCATCATGCAGCGTATGTGTTACACTTGGGGGGGGTTAGCCTTCTGACTTACTGTGTGATGGAACAGATCAACTTGACAACAGGAGGAGCTGAGGACCACCATTGGTGGGCGACCCCCACTCCAGGACCACCATTGGTGGGCGACCCCTCCTCCAGGACCACCATTGGTGGGCGACCCCTCCTCCAGGACCACCATTGGTGGGCGACCCCCACTCCAGGACCACCATTGGTGGGCGACCCCCACTCCAGGACCACCATTGGTGGGCGACCCCTCCTCCAGGACCACCATTGGTGGGCGACCCCTCCTCCAGGACCACCAATGGTGGGCGACCCCTCCTCCAGGACCACCATTGGTGGGCGACCCCTCCTCCAGGACCACCATTGGTGGGCGACCCCCCCTCCAGGATCACCATTGGTGGGCGACCCCTCCTCCAGGACCACCATTGGTGGGCGACCCCCCCTCCAGGACCACCATTGGTGGGCGACCCCTCCTCCAGGACCACCATTGGTGGGCGACCCCTCCTCCAGGACCACCATTGGTGGGTGACACCTCCTCCAGGACCACCATTGGTGGGCGACCCCTCCTCCAGGACCACCATTGGTGGGCAACCCCTCCTCCAGGACCACCATTGGTGGGCAACCCCTCCTCCAGGACCACCATTGGTGGGCAACCCCTCCTTCAGGACCACCATTGGTGGGTGACCCTGCGTCCAGGAGATCCCATAATGCAGCAGGTTGCTTGAAGAGGATTCCACAGCAGAGGTGAAACGTCACTCAGGGTCAACTCAAAGTGACCTTTGCTCCCTGAGACTAGATTCAGACCATTTGTGGAAAGTGGGCAGAATAAAGTGAGTTAGTAATGAACAATGGATACAGCTGGAGTTTTATATATTTATTTCATATAAAATATTACAAGTTTGTAGCTCCAATGTAATGTATAAGGACAGTGAGCAATCTGAAAGATTTTGACAATAAAGAAATAACACTAGGAACCAGCACTAACTCAGCTGCAGGATCTATTTACGTGGCAAATTTCTTCTGTCGGACCGGTGCAGGCAGCTGTGCATTAATCTCCATTATAGGACGTTCCACTACCACGAGACAGCCATCGAACAGCAGCTCAGCATGCAGCAGAGGCTGCAGAGAGAAAGAGGAAGATTCAGGGAACCTGACCACATGTGGAACACAGATTTCTACCTCAGTGAGCTGTCTAACTGAAAAACAATACTTCCAGAGCAACAGAAAATAAGATAAATGTCAATTCCTTGGCCTGTGACCGGGTCTCAGTCGCTGCCATGGACTGTGTCAGTGTCTCAGTCTATCCCTGGACTGTCTGGGATGGCCCTCAGTTTCCAACCTTCTGCCCAGTGGGGAACAATAAATCAGCTGGTGGGAAAGAGAAGCCAAACTGAGACCAGTGTTCCCCAATCCCTAAACACAATGCATGAGCACAAGTTAAACCAAACTCCAAAGGGTCAGGTGGTTAGAGATCTATAAGGAGTAGAGCAGCTGTGGAACCTTTGTAAAGCCATATAAGGTGGAAGCAGAAGCTGCCAAGGCCATGAAAGGAACAACAGAATCCTTGGCCTTGTAAAGGTAGAGACTATGATAGTGAAAGGTAATGCTAGACTCAAGAACTGCACTGGGCCATCAGTACCACTTTAGGTAGAATTTTGGGCATCCAGTTATAAGGATATTAAGGCAATGGAAGAGGTAACAATGTGAGCTTAATGGGATGTTAGCTGGGATGAAATGTCACACAGAGATTAATGTTCTTTCCACAAGAGCTGACAAACTGAGGGGTGACCTGATAGTGGCATTTGCGTTATGAAGCGTTATGATAATTATCATGTGAGGGACTGTTTCCTTTGATGAGTGTGACAAGACAACACTAATTTTTTTACTGACTGTCTTAAATTTAAGCGGAATTTAGAAGTACAGTGGGGAATTCTTGGCTGTAAACTGTTGTTGAAACCCTCAAGTGTTCTAACAGGATTAGACAGTTTCTTCCAAAAGAGGAATGTAAAATGATTTGTACAGCAAGCAGGGCAATAGGATTAGACTGGATATGAATGGTGTTCGAGGACTGGAGGATCGGAAATGTTTAAAAAAACGGATGGGGTAAACCCTGCAACTACTGGCCAATCAATCAAATGTCAGAAGGCTTCGAGACACAATAAACTAAGGAAAAAATTAATCACAAATTGAAAATGGAAAAATATTGGTTAATAAAAGACGGGCCAGCATTAAATTATAATAAAAGCAAATTATGTCCAAATAATTGATGGAGTTCTTTGAAGTATTAGAGAGGGTTGATGACAGTAATGTTGCTGATATTTTATATGTGGATTTTCAACATTTTTTGACAAAGTACCACATAATAGACTTGTTATTAAAATTGAAAGGCATGGCATTAAAGGGAAAATGGCACCATGGAAAATTGGCCAAAGGACAGAAGCAGAAAGTAGCATGATTAGTTGTTTTTCAGTCTGGAGGGAAGAAATGTTTGTCTAATTTTCCTTTATTTTGTGTGGCCTGTTAGCTGCACTGCACACTCACTTTAAGATTGGTACGCAACCACGTGTGGGTGCATCTTAAAGTGAACGTTGGTGGTACGTGTCCTATTCTTTGCAGCATGTTCCAGATTACTACGCAGCAATGCACCTGCACAGCTTAGAGGGAAATTATACAGTGGGTCTTCCCAAGGGGCCGGTGTTGGGACCACTTCACACTTTGATAAACATGAATGGCCTGAGCATATACAGGATAAAGGGCATAATTTCAAAGTGTGCAAATGACACAAAACTGAGAAATGTAGTAAATAACAAGCAGGAGAGCAAGAGACTTCAGGAGGACCCAGACTGGTGAAATGGACAGATATGTGGCAGATCAAATTTAACACACAAAATTGAGACTTAATTTCGTAGGGGGAATGAATTAATGCAATTTTTAAAAATTTATTCATGGGATGTGGGCTTCGCTGGCTGGGCCACCATTTATTGCCCATCCCTAATTGCCCTTGAGAAGGTGGCAGCGAGCTGCCTTCTTGAGAGAGAGTGACTACATTTATCTGGCACCTTTCACGACCTCAGGTCATCCCAAAGCACCTTACAGCCAATGAAATACTTCACGAAATGTAATGCTTGAAACAATGTGGTCAATTTTTGCACAGCAAGATCTCACAAACTGATAATGACCAGAAAATCTGTTTTTGTGACACTGATTAAGGGATAATTATTGGCCAGGACACTGGGATAACTTCCCTGTTCTCATTCAAAATATTTTCATGTGATATTTTATGTACACGTGAGAGGGTAGACAGGCCTCAGTTTAAGACTCATCTAAAAGGCTGCACCTTTGAAAGTGCAGCACTCGCTGAGTACTGCACTGGACTGTCAGCCTAGATTTTTGTGCTGAAATTCTACAGTGGAATCAAACCCACGACCTTCTGACTTCGCAGCAAGAGTGCTAGTGATGGTACAATTTTAAAAGGGGTGCAGGAACAGAGAGACCTGAGGCTGTAAATATAAATATTTGAAGAAGAACAAGTTGACTAATAAAAAAAGCATTTGGGATCCTTATTATTAATGGTGGGACACAGTACAAAGGTTATGCTAAACCTTTATAAATCACTGCTTAATCCTCAGCTGGAGTAGTGTGTTAATTAGGGCACCACACTCAAGGAAGGATGTCAAGACCTTGGAGAGGGTGCAGGGGAGATTGACTAGAAAAGTACCAGGGATTGAGGGGCTGCAGTTATGTAGAGAGACTGGAGAAGCTGGGATTGTTCTCCTTCGTGGAGAGAAGGTTAAGGGGGGAACTCAATGGCTCATGTAGAGCACAACAGCAGCTTAGATCCGAAACACTGAATAGCTTGTTCCTATGCTGGAACGTTGTACAAGTTCCTCAGCTCTCACCTTGAATTTCTTACAGATTTTGAAAGCATGTTCCTGGGTCTTGCGAGCTTTGTTAGACAGACCTCTCAGGATCGCCTGATTATGCAGGTTTGATTGTTCAGTTGGCAGAGGCTGGAAGAAAGTCAACAAAAATTAGTCTCAAGAAGAATGCTTCAAAGTAGAACAGTGAAATAAGAAATAGGTTAGGGGGAGACAGGGGAAGGTGGGTGCAGGGGAAAGTGGGTGCAGGGAGGAGGTGGTCAGGAGATGAGGATGTTTTGACCACAGCCGATGTTAAACATTGCTGTGCAAACCAAATCCCAGAGGGAAATTCAGCTTAGGGCCCATACTCTTTTTTAATATTCTGAAAATGAGAAAAAAAACAGACTGATCACAACAGCAGGAAGTCCAGAAATACCTTTGGAATTTTAAAAATTAAAAGTAAAAGTTTTATTAACAAGAATAAAAGAAAACTTAAGCGCATGAGATTACAGTTGCAGAGTTAAAAATTAGTCTTACAAAATATTCTCTCAAAAGACTTCCTATTTGGTCAGACCCACAACTAAATACCTCCCAGGCAACACTGCCTAATAGATAAAAGCAAAATACTGCAGATGCTGGAAATCTGAAACTAAAACAGAAAATGCTGGAAAAACTCAGCAGGTCTAACAACATCTGTGGAGAGGGAAACAGAGTTAACGTTCCGATCCGTATGATCCTTCTTCAGAGTTGGAGAGAAGTAGAAATGTGTTTAAGTTTATATTGTTTGGCGGGGGGGAGGCAGGTGAAGCTGGATAGAAGGCCAGTGATAAGTGGGGACAAAGAGATTGACAAAGATGTCATGAACTAAAGGACAAAGGGAGTGTTAATGGTAGTGGTTGGTGCTAAAAAAGGTGCTGATAGTGGCATTAAGGTAAGAAAGCAGAATGTGATAATAGCAGAGTAAGGGTAAGCACTGTGTGAAAGAACAAGTGACAAATGGCCCTTTTGTGGGTGGGGTGGGGTGAGGGGGCAGTGATGGGGAAAAAAGGATAGAAAATGGGATAAAAGGGGGGATAAAACAATGAATAAATGAATAAAAATAAATAAAGTGGATAAAAAATAAAAATGAATGTAGAAAAAAGGGATTAAAAAGGGGTGAGGATGGAGGAGAGAGTTCATGGTCTGAAGTTGTTGAACTCAATATTCAGTCCGGTAGGCTGTGAAGTGCCTAGTCAGAAGATGAGGTGTTGTTCCTCCAGGTTGCATTGAGCTTCACTGGAACATTGCAGCAGGCCAAGGACGGACGTGTGGGCATGAGACCAGGGTGGAGTGTTGAAATGGCAAGCAACAGGAATTGTGGGTCATGCTTGCAGACAAATGGACAGGGAATTTGGCAAATTGGATCCAAAATTGGCTTAGTGGCAGGAGGCAGAGAGTGATGGTCGAAGGTTGTTTTTGTGATTGGAAGCCTGTGATGAGTGGTGTACCGCAGGGATCAGTGCTGGGACTCTTGCTGTTTGTTGTGTATAATATGATCAGTAAGTTCGCAGATGACACAAAAATTGGTGCTGTTGTAAACAGTGAGGAGGAAAGCCTTAGATTACAGGACGATATAGATGGGCTGGTAAGATGGGCAGAGCAGTGGCAAATGGAATTGAATCCTGAGAAGTGTGAGGTGATGCATTTTGGGAGGACTAACATGGCAAGGGAATACACAATGAATGGTAGGATCCTAGAAAGTGCAGAGGATCAGAGAGACCTTGGATGTACATATCCATAGATCCTTGAAGGCAGCAGCGGAGGTAGAAAATGTGTATTTAAGACCGAGATAGATAGGTTCTTGATTGGTAAGGGGATCAAAGGTTACGGGGAGAAGGCGGGAGAATGGGGTTGAGAAATTTATCAGCCACGATTGAATGGCGGAGCAGACTCAATGAGCCGAATGGCCTAATTTCTGCTCCTATGTCTTATGTCTTATAAAAGATGGTTAAGGTGGCAAATGGGATACTTGCCTTTATTAGCCGAGGCATAGAACATAAGAGCAGGGAGGTTATGTTGGAGCTGTATAAGATGCTAGTAAGACTACAGCTAGAGTACTGTGTGTAGTTCTGGTCGCCACACTAAAGGAAGGATGCAATTGCACTGGAGAGGGTGCAGAGGAGATTCACCAGGATGTTGCCTGGGCTGGAGTGTTTCAGCTATGAAAAGAGACTGGATAGGCTGGGGTTGTTTTCCTTAGAACAGAGAAGGCTGAGGGGGGACCTGATAGAGCTTTACAAAATAACGAGGGGCATAGATAGGGTAGATAGGAAGAAACTTTTCCCCTTAGTGGAGGTGTCAATAACCAGGGAGCATAGGTTTAGGATTTAAGGCAGGCGGTTTAGATGGGGTTTGAGGAAAAATATTTTCACTCAGAGGGTGGTTGGAATCTGCAACTCACTGCCTGAGGGGGTGGTAGAGGCAGGAACCCTCACAACATTTAAGTAATATTTAAATGAGAACTTGAAACGCCATAGCATACAGGGCTACAGGCCAAGTGCTGGAAAATGGGATTAGAATGGATAGGTGCTTAATGGCAGCACGGACACGATGGGCTGAAGGGCCTGTTTCTGTGCTGTAAAACTCTATGATCAAAGGTGTTCTGCAAAGCAGTCACCCAGTCTGCATTTGGTCTCCCCAATGTAGAAAAGACCATGAACTCTCTCCTCTATCCCCACCCCTTTTTAAATCCCTTTTTTCTACATTCATTTTTATTTTTTATCCACTTGTTAATTTTTAAATTTTTATTCATTGTTTTATCCCCCTTTTTAATCCCCCATTTTATATCCTTTTTTCCCCACCACCGCCCCTCCCCAACCCCACCCCCAAAAGGGTCATCTGTTACTTGTTCCATGTTGTTCTTTCACACAGTGCTTACCCTTGTTCTGCTTTCTTACCTTTGCCACTATCAGCACCTTTTTTTTAGCCCTTACCACTAGCATTAATGCTCCCTTTGTCCTTTAGTTCATGACATCTTTGTCAAACTATCCTTTGTCCCCACCTTTCGCTAGCCTTCCATCCAGCTTCACCTGCTCCTCCACACACACACACATACACACACCGCCCCCCCACCGGCCAAACAGTACAAATTTAATCACATTTCTACTTCTCTCCGGCCGTGAAGGCGTGTTGAAACATTAACTCTGTTTCTCTCCAAGGCAAACTTGCTGTAGCTTTAATAAAGGCATACCACATGACCACTTAAACCCTCTCCTACTCTCCTGTGGAAATCCAAAACTCCAGAACATGACTGCTTTTTGCAGCCCAAGACTTTTCTGGCTTGACTGGATGGCTGATTCAAACTGTATCTTCTCCCAACCTAGAGCTTTTTCCAGGGGATCTTCCTCAGACAACTAACCACCAACAACTACCAGCTGCAGCTAACAGCTAACAACTACCAGCTGCAGCTAACAGCTAACAACTACCAGCTGCAGCTAACAGCTAACAACTACCAGCTGCAGCTAACAGCTAACAACTACCAGCTGCAGCTAACAGCTAACAACTACCAGCTGCAGCTAACAGCTAACAACTACCAGCTGCAGCTAACAGCTAACTACCAGCTGCAGCTAACAGCTAACTACCAGCTGCAGCTAACAGCTAACTACCAGCTGCAGCTAACAGCTAACTACCAGCTGCAGCTAACAGCTAACTACCAGCTGCAGCTAACAACTACCAGCTGCAGCTAACAACTACCAGCTGCAGCTAACAACTAACAACTACCAGCTGCAGCTAACAGCTAACAACTACCAGCTGCAGCTAACAGCTAACAACTACCAGCTGCAGCTAACAGCTAACAACTACCAGCTGCAGCTAACAGCTAACAACTACCAGCTGCAGCTAACAGCTAACAACTACCAGCTGCAGCTAACAGCTAACAACTACCAGCTGCAGCTAACAGCTAACAACTACCAGCTGCAGCTAACAGCTAACAACTACCAGCTGCAGCTAACAGCTAACAACTACCAGCTGCAGCTGACAACTAACAACTACCAGCTGCAGCTAACAACTAACAACTACCAGCTGCAGCTAACAGCTAACAACTACCAGCTGCAGCTAACAGCTAACAACTACCAGCTGCAGCTAACAACTACCAGCTGCAGCTAACAGCTAACAACTACCAGCTGCAGCTAACAGCTAACAACTACCAGCTGCAGCTAACAGCTAACAACTACCAGCTGCAGCTAACAGCTAACAACTACCAGCTGCAGCTAACAGCTAACAACTACCAGCTGCAGCTAACAGCTAACAACTACCAGCTGCAGCTAACAGCTAACAACTACCAGCTGCAGCTAACAGCTACCAGCTGCAGCTAACAGCTAACAACTACCAGCTGCAGCTAACAGCTAACTACCAGCTGCAGCTAACAACTACCAGCTGCAGCTAACAACTACCAGCTGCAGCTAACAACTACCAGCTGCAGCTAACAACTACCAGCTGCAGCTAACAGCTAACAACTACCAGCTAACAACTACCAGCTGCAGCTAACAGCTAACTACCAGCTGCAGCTAACTACCAGCTGCAGCTAACTACCAGCTGCAGCTAACAACTACCAGCTGCAGCTAACAGCTAACAACTACCAGCTGCAGCTAACAACTACCAGCTGCAGCTAACAGCTAACAACTACCAGCTGCAGCTAACTACCAGCTGCAGCTAACAGCTAACTACCAGCTGCAGCTAACAACTACCAGCTGCAGCTAACAACTACCAGCTGCAGCTAACAACTACCAGCTGCAGCTAATAGCTAACAACTACCAGCTGCAGCTAATAGCTAACAACTACCAGCTGCAGCTAATAGCTAACAACTACCAGCTGCAGCTAACAACTACCAGCTGCAGCTAACAGCTAACAACTACCAGCTGCAGCTAACTACTAACAACTACCAGCTGCAGCTAACAGCTAATAACTACCAGCTGCAGCTAACAACTACCAGCTGCAGCTAACAGCTAACAACTACCAGCTGCAGCTAACAGCTAACAACTACCCCAGCTGCAGCTAACAGCTAACAACTACCAGCTGCAGCTAACAGCTAACAACTACCAGCTGCAGCTAACAGCTAACTACCCAGCTGCAGCTAACAGCTAACAACTACCAGCTGCAGCTAACAGCTAACAACTCCCAGCTGCAGCTAACAGCTAACAACTACCAGCTGCAGCTAACAGCTAACAACTACCAGCTGCAGCTAACAGCTAACAACTACCAGCTGCAGCTAACAGCTAACTACCCAGCTGCAGCTAACAGCTAACAACTACCAGCTGCAGCTAACAGCTAACAACTACCAGCTGCAGCTAACAGCTAACAACTACCAGCTGCAGCTAACAGCTAACAACTACCAGCTGCAGCTAACAGCTAACAACTACCAGCTGCAGCTAACAACTACCAGCTGCAGCTAACAGCTAACTACCCAGCTGCAGCTAACAGCTAACAACTACCCAGCTGCAGCTAACAGCTAACAACTACCCAGCTGCAGCTAACAGCTAACAACTACCAGCTGCAGCTAACAGCTAACAACTACCAGCTAACAACTACCAGCTGCAGCTAACAGCTAACTACCAGCTGCAGCTAACTACCAGCTGCAGCTAACAACTACCAGCTGCAGCTAACAGCTAACAACTACCAGCTGCAGCTAACAACTACCAGCTGCAGCTAACAGCTAACAACTACCAGCTGCAGCTAACTACCAGCTGCAGCTAACAACTACCAGCTGCAGCTAATAGCTAACAACTACCAGCTGCAGCTAATAGCTAACAACTACCAGCTGCAGCTAATAGCTAACAACTACCAGCTGCAGCTAATAGCTAACAACTACCAGCTGCAGCTAACAACTACCAGCTGCAGCTAACAGCTAACAACTACCAGCTGCAGCTAACTACTAACAACTACCAGCTGCAGCTAACAGCTAATAACTACCAGCTGCAGCTAACAACTACCAGCTGCAGCTAACAGCTAACAACTACCAGCTGCAGCTAACAGCTAACAACTACCAGCTGCAGCTAACAGCTAACAACTACCAGCTGCAGCTAACAGCTAACAACTACCAGCTGCAGCTAACAGCTAACAACTACCAGCTGCAGCTAACAGCTAACTACCCAGCTGCAGCTAACAGCTAACAACTACCAGCTGCAGCTAACAGCTAACAACTACCAGCTGCAGCTAACAGCTAACAACTACCAGCTGCAGCTAACAGCTAACAACTACCAGCTGCAGCTAACAGCTAACAACTACCAGCTGCAGCTAACAGCTAACTACCCAGCTGCAGCTAACAGCTAACAACTACCAGCTGCAGCTAACAGCTAACAACTACCAGCTGCAGCTAACAGCTAACAACTACCAGCTGCAGCTAACAGCTAACAACTACCAGCTGCAGCTAACAGCTAACAACTACCAGCTGCAGCTAACAACTACCAGCTGCAGCTAACAGCTAACTACCCAGCTGCAGCTAACAGCTAACAACTACCCAGCTGCAGCTAACAGCTAACAACTACCCAGCTGCAGCTAACAGCTAACAACTACCCAGCTGCAGCTAACAGCTAACAACTACCCAGCTGCAGCTAACAGCTAACAACTACCAGCTACAGCTAACAACTACCAGCTGCAGCTAACAACTACCAGCTACAGCTAACAACTAACAACTACCAGCTACAGCTAACAGCTAACAACTACCAGCTACCTTAAGCTTTCCACAGTAACTCTAAAATGCCTCTTTCCCCTTTTCATCCTGGGTTCCATTGTTCTCCCACCCTCTTTGAAACTCAAATCCTTTCAAACATAAAATCTTTCATTTTCTATTTTGTCGCTGCTTTCTGGTCAATAAAATGTAATATACCTCTCCTCTTTACCCATGGAACTTCTGCACAATGCAACCATATTTCTTGTTACCTCTGACTTCCCTGAAATAGTCAACCAAACTCTCAATTTATCTAAAAATACAAATGTTAGGTCCAACCTATTCACTTGTACCTCAAACCTAATGTCTCTATCCTTTCATATTTTAAACCTCCCAGCTTGTCTTCTAGTAGCCTTTACCCAACCTAATTAAATCATTTACACACACACGTGCAGACACACAGCCTTCTTTACAGAATAACACAATGTTCCCCAAAAATATTTTTAATAAAATATTCTCACACCTCCCTCCTTGTAAAAAAAGAACCATCATAATTTCAAAAAGATGGTTTCATTTTTCAACTCATTTTGTGTTCCTTACTACATTTTTCTATACAAGCAAAGCTACTATACTATAGTGTATATGCACCAGCCATGAAAATATATACAAGTCTTTTGTAAAAGTAGAGTTCATCCCAGTCCATTCTCCATTTGCTAATATACAAGTTCTTTTGAATATCAAACTTCTGGCAACGCATCTGCAATTAAGCTTTCCCATCCAGCCACATGTATAATTTGTAAATTGAGCGGTTGCAATAATAAATTCCACCAAAACAGTCTAGAGTTTTTGTTTCGAAACTTCCAGAAATTTCAAATGATTGTGGTCAGTATATATAACTCTCTGAAGAATTGTTTGCAACATACATTTCAAAATGCTGCAAAGCTAACACCAAACTTAAAGTCTCTTTCTCTATAGTTGAACGTTTCTTCTGATGTAGATTCAACTTGTGTGAGAAATTTCCTACCGGCTTCTCAATTTCCAGTTCATCATCTTATAGCAACACAGCACAAACACCCACATCACTGGTGCCAATAGCCAACTTAAACTGCTTTGTATAATCAGGTGCTGATAGAACAGGCTTAGTAGTTAGTACAGCTTTTAAGCTGTCAAATGCATTCCGACACTCCTGTGTCCATTGGAATTTTGTGTTCTTTTCAACAATCTGTTCAGCAGATCGACCACACTGCTGAAATTTGGCACAAATTTCCGATAAAATCCACTCATTCCTAGAAATATCAAAACCTCCTGTTTTGTTGTAGGCACTGGCAATTCCACAGTAGCTTTTACTTTTGCATCTCCTGGGATCACATGACCATGTCCAACAATGTGGCCTAAATATGTAACTTGTGCTTATGCAAATTCACTTTTAGCCAAATTTACAACCAAAGTGGCTTCCTGCACTCGATCAAACAGTTCCTTTAAATGTTATAAGCGTTCCTCCCATGTTTGACTGAACTCAATTAAGTCATCAATACACACAGCACAATTGCTCAGTCCCTCAATCACTTTATTTGTTAGTCTCTGAAATGTTGCTGGTGCATTTTTCATACCAAAGGGCATTACTTTGCATTGATATAGACCATCTGGCGTCATAAAAGCTGATATCTCTTTTGCCCTTTCTGATAAGGGTACTTCTCACAGCGTTGGAGCAGTTCAGAGAAGGTTTACTAGACTAATACCTGGAATGAGCAGGTTGTCTTATGAGAAAAGGTTGGACCAGCTAGGCTTGTATCCACTGGAGTTTAGAATAATAAGTGGCGATTTGATTGAAACTGATAAGGTCTTGAGGGGTCTTGACAGGGTGGATGTGGAGAGGATGTTTCCTCTTGTGGGAGAATCTAGAACCAGGGGTCACTGTTTAAAAATAAGGGGTCACCTATTTAAAACGGAGATGAGGTAAAATTTTTTCTCTGAGGGTTGAGAGTCTTTGGAATGCTCTTCCTGAAAAGGCGATGGAAGGAGAGTCTTTGAATATTTTTAAGGCAGAATGGATAGATTATTGGTAAGCAAGGGGGTGAAAGGTCATCAAGGGTAGGCAGGATGTAGATTTGAAGTTATTATCAGATCAGTCATGATCTTATTAAATGGGAGAGCAGGCTCGAGAGCATGAATGGCCTACTCCTGCTCCCTGTTCATAGGTAAGTCAATTTTTGTGATAAACATTGACTGTCCCACTTTCTTGATATAATCCTCCAATCATGGAATAGGATATGGGTCTGCCTTTGTTACTGCATTCACTTTACGGTAATCAATGCACAGTCTTTGCAATCCATTTGGTTTCAGCACCATTACAACGGGTGAACTCCAATTACTGTGACTGGGCTCTATGTTGTCATTTTGAAGCATAAATTCAATTTCTTTCCGCACTTGAGCTAATTTTACTGCATTTAATCTATATGGGTGCTGCCTTATTGAATCTGAATTCCCCAGATCAACATCTTGTAGAGCTAAATCTTTTTCCCCCTATTTATTTCCACAAACTGCTTTGTGTGATGGCAATAGCTCTTTTAAATCAATCCAACACTTTTCGGGAAGGTAACCTAACATCACATTTAGATTTTTATGTACTTCCTGATTGTCCAATTTAATCAGAGGAAGGTCAATTTCAGAATCCTGACTTTTTACCCCTGTTTCCTTATTTACAACTACCTCTATCTCCTTCTGTTCATCCTCTCTACCAAAGTATTTTTTGAGCATATTTGCATGGCACACTCACTGACTCTTCCTCCTATCTGGGGTATTCACTACATAGTTTATCTCAGTCTTTTTTTGATCTGGTAAGGCTCACTAAACCTTGCCTTCAACAGTTCACCTGACACTGGCCACAATACTAACACTTTTTCCCCAGCCACAAAACTACAAGCCTTTTCCCTCATTAGGGAATAGAGAGGGTTTAAGTAAGTTATATTGGTATTTGTAGGTGTTAGGGATGAGATTTATATTTAATGTTTAAGTTTGATTTGTATTTCTGTATCTGTCTGTTAAGGAAAGGTGAAGTTGAGTTTTAGTTTCACTTTAAAAGCTGCCTGCGTCTCTAATGAGAGTTTATGGCCGTAAAGGGAAGTTAAGCAAACACAAGAGTATAAAAATGGCACTGTTGCCGAGCAACAGGTATCCAGAGAGGCAGGTCCCTCCCACAGACACACACAGAAGAAACTAGAAATGGCAGTTTGATTTGGGAGCAGTTTGAGTTCAGTTGGTTTTGAAGACAGTTGCCAAGCAGAAGCCACTTAGAAGGGGTCAGATAGTTCCAAGCTAAAGCTGGTTGAAAGTAGCTGCCAGAGAGAGACTGGAGCAAACGGGACAGATAGCCAGATCCAAGAAGAAAGAAAGTCCCCAAATCCAGGGAAGTAGAACAGGAGAAAGTCCCAAGACAACCTTCTCATCAAAGGAAGGGCAGAAACCTGGGAAAGGTCCTGTTTTGTGGAAGTGAAAGTAAGGAGCAGAGAGGAAGGCTCCAAGCTTCAAGGAAGCAGATTTAAAGTGAGAGGCCAGAAGGTCCAAAGAGACAACTGAAGGTCTGTAACTTTTGCTATGGGCATCTGAAGCAGTTATGTACTGTTGACAGCTGAGTCGGTGAGAGACTGTGCATGGAAGACAGCTTGAATGCACGTGGTGTCCCAGGGGAGAGGAACATCGGAAGGAGAGTTCGAAACCCTGGAGGTCAACCCTCACGGAAAGCATCTGAAAGAAAGCGTCGGTTTGGGAGAAGATTCCAAAGCGAGTTCCTGGAGAGTTGAGATTGAAAACCCTTGTGTAAAAGACAGAATTCAGTGAGACTGATTAGCTCATGGTGTGGCAAGCGTCTGGGGGAAGCTGATGAGAGATCCATAGCATCTGGTTGAGGTGGCATCTGTCACTTGGTTTCAGTGTGGTGTGTCTGATCACAGGTTGCCTTACTTACTGTGTACTCATTGTGAATATTAGAGTATAAGATAGGTTTTGTAACTTGTGTTATTCTTACATACCTGTAAAGACAGTTGTGGGTGAAGGAGTAATGTAATATAGTTTACCTTTTCTTGTTTAATAAATGTTTTATGCTTTTGTTAAAAGTTCATCAGCTGACTCCTGTGACTCTGTTCAGTAGCTACTCTCCACATATCTAAACAAACAATTAAAAGTTAGCATCTATCAAGTTGGGTCCACTCTGAGATCAGGCTTGTCCAGTGGTAACTGCAGCTGGGAATCATAACAGTCTTATCTGCCCTCATCACTTGCTGACATATGTTTAAATGTTTCCTAGCTAGCTTACATGATTAGCTTACTTAATCTTTCCCTGAATGTAGTCACTAATCCAGGAGAGTAGTTTCAGAATTTTGACTAATTTCTCCTGAATCAATTTGAGAATTAATTCAAAGGACTGAATCCTGTTGACCCATTAGGGGTGTTCCTAATAGCAAACAACAAGAATGGAATCCCTCGGATCCAATCATGTGGCTAATCTTGACTAAATGCTCTAATCATAGTCTTTAAAGTCTGATGCCACCTTTCTAAGGCACTTTGTGATTCAGGGTGATAGGCTGACGACCTAAATTGCTTTATTTCTCGACTGTTCATTACCCCCTTAAACAGTTGTGACATGAAATTCGAACCCTGATCTGACTGTATTTCTTTTGGTAATCCATATCTTGTGAAGAATTTGGTTAACTCCTTGACAATCACCTTTGCTGTGATTTCCCTTAAAGGTAATGCTTCTGGAAATCTCGTGGACACATCCATTATTGTCAGTAAATACTAATTTCCACTTTTAGTCTTAGGGAGGGGTCCTACACAATCAATCAGGACCCTGTTAAATGGTTCCACAAACGTTTTAATTGGAATTAATGGTGCAGGTTTAATTACTGCTTGAGGTTTTCCTATCACCTGACATGTGTGACATGTTTGACAGAATTTGACTACATCTTTATGTAGTCCAGGCCAATAGAAGTGTTCTTGTATCTTAGCTTGAGTTTTCCTAATTCCCATATGTTCAGCCATTGGAATTTCATGAGCCACTCTCAAAATTTCATTCTGGTACTCAGATGGTATCACTATTTGGTGCACTATCACCTGCTTTTCATCTGCCAGAACATGAGGCGGTCTCCATTTCCTCATTATCCTTAATGTAACAAAAATCTAGGATGTATTCTGCTTCTGTTTCAGAGTAAGCTGTCTGGTATAATTGCTTCAAATCTGGATCCTGCTGCTGTAACTCCACTAACTTCAAGGAACTAAACACCTCAGTCTCATCCTCTCCAATCTTCTCCTTCTGGGTAATCTTTTCAAAGATTGATCCAGCCAACTGAATTTCAGCATCCTCCCTGTCTTTTAGGTTCTTCCTCTTCCTGTTTAAACTTGTGCGTTTGTGACCTTGTCACCACACAATGTGGAAACAATCCAGGATGCTCTGTCAAACCTCTGTTGACTGTGTGTCAACAGGCTGCACTACTACGGTAGGCATAGTCAACATCTGTGACCCAGCTATATTATTCCCTGGAATAAAATGAACCCTTCTAATGGGCAATTTCTCTACTGCTCCAACAATCATCTCTCCTGCAATAACCCTTCTGGACAACAAATGGCACTATCCCATAATATTAAGGACTGGCTAGCCCCTTTGTCCCTTAAAATTTTGACATTCTTTCCTGCTCTTCCCTATGAAGATGGATATATTTTCCCTTTGCATATAAAATCTTTAAACATCTATGTAACCTGCCCTTCAGAACTCCCTTGGGTAGTTTGTGAACATATTCCCACTTGTATAGCTATCATTGATTCTTCTTGCTCCACCGGTATAAAAGCCACTGGTTTACCTTGTCCCTGGATCTTAGAGTCCACCGTACTCTCATTTACAAAACTCTTCTGGGTTCTTATCACTGCAATTGGTCTCCAGTTTAACCTCCAACAATTTGATATTGTATGTCCAGCCTTATTACACTGATAACATATCAGTTTCCTTCTTTTGACTCTACTTTCCACCTTTTCATCTCTAATAGACTGGCATCCTTCAGCTTGATCCTAACATTTTTACCATTATTGGATTTTCTAAATTTTCTTGCTGATTTCCACATGACCCTTTTCCTACACTGTTTGTGTGAAATATCATACATAACGGCTAAAACAGCAGCTTCCCTGATCTTTTTGTTTTGTCTTTCATCTAAATATGCCTTAATGTTTACTGGAATGCTATTTCTAAATTCTTCCATAATCATAACCTCTCTTACATTTTCAAAAGGCTTGTCTAATTTTAATGCCCTGAAGCATTAATCCCAGATATTTTTTTCTCTTGCAAACTCTACCTGACAAGGTCTCTTCCTTATAGTCCTAAACTTCAACTGATAAGCTTCAGGAACAAGCTCATAAGCATTTAATATTGCCACCTTTATTATCTCATAATCTGCAGACTGTTTCTCTGATAAGCTTGCATACACGTGCATTGCTGTTCCTGACAAAACACTTTGTAACATGATAGTCCAAGCACCTCTTGGCCAATTCAATTGCATAGCTATCTTTTCAAATGAGGTGAAATATATTTCAACTTCATCCTCTGCAATTTAAGCACTAACTGAAGAATTTTAGTTAAAACAAATTCCTCAAAGGAATCGAAGTCCCCACCTGAATCACTATCTCTCCTTTCTTCTAAGTTTCACTTTAGATAATTCACACTGTCTGGCTTCTTGTTCTCTTTGAAGCTTTCAATCTCGTTCTCTCTCCCTTTCCTCGATTGCTAACTTCACTCTCTGAAGTTCAAGTTTTTGCATTTCTATCTCTTGTAATCTCTTCTCTTCCTTTTCCTGCTCCTTTTTTTCCCATTGAAGCTTTTATATTTCTATTTCTTTTGATCTGTCTTTTTCTTTTTTCAAATTTTGTCTTTTCTCCTTTCTTTCTAACTTGAGTTTTTTTCATTTCTCTTTCTTTTTCTTACAATTCACTCTTTTGCCTTTCTCTATCTCTTTCTATATCAAGCTGCTTCATTTTCGAGTAAAGTCTTACTACCTCCAGCTGTGACACTAGTTTCAGGTGCCCCTTCCTCTAACTTTAAATGCTGGGTAAGTACTTTAGCCTTATGAAATTCCACTTTTATCTCTACCTGCACTTCATCTGCTAACTCTCTCAGCTGAATTTTACTCAGGGATTTCAAATACTCCATAGTCACATTTTCCACTCCCAGAAAAGTCAAAGCAATCGCCAAAGCCATTTTGTAATCCAACCACTTTAAAACCCCCTCAACGCAAAACTCATGAGTTCAGCATTTTTCTTGTACTTGTATCTCTTGGATTCACAAACTCCAAATTAATCAAGGAATTTTAATAGTCCCACAAAAAGCCCCAAATTTATGAGCACAGCCGATGTTAATTGATGTGCAAACCAAATCCCAGAGGGAAACTTGGCTTACGGGCCACATTCTTTTTTTTGTATTCTGTAAACGAGAAGATCTCAGCAGCAAGTCCAAGAACACCTTTGGGATTTTCAAAATTAAAAGTTTTATTAACAAGAATAAAAGAAAACTTAAGCACATAAAATTACAGTTGTACAATTAAAATTAGTCCTATGAAATACTCCCCCAAAAAGGCTCCCTATTTGGTCAGACCCACAAGTAAACACCTTCCAGGCAACACACTCATAGATGTTTAACTATAAAAATCCAATAATATTATCCATGCAAGCTGCTGTAGCTTTAATAAAGGCATATCACATGACCAGTTAAACTTGCTCCCACTCTGCTGTGGAAATCCAAAACTCAAGGACATGATTGCTTTTTGTGGCCCAAGACTTTTCTGGCTTGACTGGATGGCTGATTCAAACTGCATCTTCTCCCAGCCTAGAGTTGTTTCTAGGAGATCTTCCTCAGACAACCAACAGCTACAACCACCAGTTACCTTAAGCCTTCCACAGTAACTCTAAAGTACCTCTTTCCCCCTTTCATCTCAGGTTCCAATGTTCTTCCACCTCTTTGAAATGCAAATCATTCCAAACATAAAATCTTTCATTTTCTCTGCTGTCTGGGCAATTAAATGTAATATAGCCTCTCCTGTTTACCTATGGAACTCCTACAAGATGCAAGCATGCTTCTTGTTACCTTTGACTTCCTTTTGATAGTCAAATGAACTCTCAACTTATTTAAAAATGCAAATATTCACTTGTACTTCAAACCTAACGCCGCTATCCTTTCATGTCTTAAACCTCCCAACTTGTCTTCTAGTAACCTTTGCCCAGCTTAATTAAATCATTTACACACACACACACACCAATACAGACAGCCTTCTTTACAGAATATAACACAATAGTCCCCAAAAATATTTTAAAAAAACATCCATTCTCACAAGGAGATAAATTTTGCTGGGTGGTAGGGGGGAAGGGGGTAGGTCAGTAACGGGCTGGAGGCTGGATATTCTGGCCAGGAGACTTACCAGTAACTGGTCAATGATGCAGAACATGTATGCATCATGAATGATAATCTGCGTGGACACTTTAGGGTTAAAGGTCACATGTGTAACAGGTGTATCCCGTTCAACCCAGCGTGGGTGCAGTCCCTGTTGCTGCAGCGCACGGCTCCACTCAGTGTATTTTTTCTCACTGATGCTGAATTCAAAAATCTGAGGAGAAAAATGTGAAACATCTGCCCTGAGGTAGATTGATAAAGCACAGAAAAAGGCCATTTAGCCCGTTGTGTTTGTATTGGCTCTTTGGTAGATCTACCCAATTAATACCACTCTGTTCCAGCTCTTTACCCAGAGCTCTGTAAATCTTTCCCCTTCAATTACAGTCCTATTCCCTTTTGAAAGTTCCCATTGAATTTGTTTCTACCAGGCAGCGTGTTCCAGATCACAACTCACTGCATAAAATAATGTTTCTTCATGACGTCTCTGGTTCTTTTGCCATTCACCTTAGGTTTGTGCTCTCTGGTTCCTGATCCTTCTGCCACAGTAAACAGTTTTTCCTTATTCACTTTATTCAAAATCATGAATAGTCTATCAAATCTCCTCTCAACGTTCTCTGCTCCAAGGACAACAACTCCAGCCTTTTCAGTCTTTCTACATTAACTGAATTCCCTCATCCCTCGTAAGATACTAAATAAATCTTCTCCACACTCTCCAAGGCTTTGACATCCTTCCAAAAGTGTGGTGCCCAGAAGTGAACACAATACTCCAGTTGAGGTTGAACCAGAGTTTTATAAAAGTTCATCACAATCTCCTTGCTTTTGTGTTGCATACCTCAATTTATAAACCTCAGATCCCATTTGCCTTTTTAAACACTTTCTCAACACTGTCCTGCCAACTTCAAAGATTTGTGTAAGTTACACCCCCAGATATTTCCAAGGCTTCAACATTCTTCTAAAAATGTGATGCCCAGAATTGTGCCTTTATTAATAAAACCAATAATCCCAAATGCTTCTTATAAACAGCTTTCTCAACTTGTCCAGCCACCTTCAAAGGTTTGTGTACATATGCCCCCAGGTCTCTTTTTCTGTAGCCCTTTTTAAAATTGGACCATTTTGTATACATTGCCTCTCCTCATTCTTCTGTCCAAAACATATCACTTCACACTCTTCTGCATTAAATTTCCTATGCCACATGTTTTCCCATTTTGTCTGGCTGGTTATATCCTCCCGAAATCTGTTCCTTACTCCTTATTGTTTACCATGTTGCCAAGTTTTGTCTCGTCTGTAAATTTTGAAAAATGACAGATTTTTGACAGGAATCTCACAGCAGCAGAGAGTGTGACAGCAAGAACCACAGACAGGATTATTTCATAGTGCTGACAGCAAGGTGGAGTGTGGTTTCACTTGGTTACAGTGGGTCATACCTGGTGATCTGCGTGGACAGTGATCAGGTTGTTGGTTTGTGGATTAATGGCAATAGCAGTGGGGAGCTGATTATAGGCTGGAACTGTGCAGTGATGCTGGAAGGAAGAGGAATCCATCAGTGCAAGGAATCACAGGCCTGGCCAACAGACACCCGACTCTCACCACCGCCCCTCCCCACCCCCGCCCCCCCGCCCAACCACCACCACCTCCCTCACCACCGTACCCCCCCCCCCCACCCAACCACCACCACCTCCCTCACCACCGTACCCCCCCCCCCCCCCCACCCAACCACCACCACCTCCCTCACCAACACCCCACCCCCGTCCTCCTTCCCCTCCCCCTGGATGCTTCCTCCTTCCCGACAGTGGCCCCTCTCCATCCCACATCTCCAGCTGATACCAGCCCCTGCCCCAACATTTCTGTCATCCCACCATACCCACAATCCCCATCATTGCCCTGTACCTGGGCATTAACCACTGTCAATCCTCCAGACCCAGCATTACCCTCTGTCACACAGCACCCCCAATTCAGACCCATGCATTAATCAGTCACCCCAAACCCAAAGTTACATATTGTAAGCACCCCCACACCTAGAATTACCCTCTGATACCCCACATACCCCTCTGCACTGGAGTGCTACTTTGGGCTGTATTACAGTGCTTAAGTTGGAGTTTGGTGAGTGAAAGACTTTAAGGGTTAGTTTAAGGGTTAATTTCTACCTAAAGTCTAGTTGTTCTTTAATTTAGTAATTAACTAAAAGTAGCTCTTTGGGTTGGGAGAAGGTGTTTCAGTCCAGCTTTAACGCAAGGGCTATATAGGCTCTGCTTGCTGCTGCAGCTAGTTAATCAGGTTAAACAGGTTTTCAGAATCTAGATTCAGAGAGCTTAAAAACAGGCCATCCACAGCGCTGCCTTGTCTGTACTGGAGTGCTTCTTTGGGCTGCATCAGAGTACTTAAATTGGAGTTTGGTGAGTGAGGAAGTTCAGCAAAGAGGGAAGGAGGTGATCCTTTCATTTTCTACCTTTCCTCATAAAGAAGAGCGGTAGCCTTGGTAAGTAGGATATATTATGTATTTCTGCTGTCCTTGATACCTTGATATTCTCTCAACCAGAGGAAGTAAAAGTAATGGAAGTAATTTAAGGGTAAGTCACGGCTGGGCAGCTTGGCCTCATGTGTGATGTAGGACGTCAGGGACACTTCCAATGTCCAGGGTGACCATGTGTGCAGGAAGAGACTCCAGCTGTGGCTACTCAAAATCTGCATCTTGGAGCTGGAGCTGCAGCTGGAGTCACTATGGAACATCCGCAAGGATGAGATCTCTGTGCACAGCACATGGAGTGAGGTGGTCACACTGCAGGTAAAGAGTGCAGAGGCAGAAAGGGAATGGGTGACTGCCAGAGAGGGTATAAGCACTAGTGCAGGAGTCCCCTAAGTGCATCTCCCTCTCTAACAGATTTTCCATTTTGGAAACTGCTGGGGAGATGCATTCTCAGGGGAATGCAGCAAGAGCCAAGTCCACGCCAGCACAAGTGGCTCAGCTTTTTTTAAAATTCATTTATGGGATGTGGGCGTTGCTGGTTAGGCCAACATTTATTGCCTATCCCTAATTGCCCTTCAGAAGGTGGTGGTGAGCTGCCTTCTTGAATTGCTGCAGTCCATGTGGTGTAGGTACACCCACAGTGCTGTTAGGGAGGGAGTTCCAGGATTTTGACCCAGTGACAGCGAAGGAACAGCGATATATTTCCAAGTCAGGATGGTGAGTGACTTGGAGAGGAACTTGCAGGTGATGGTGTTCCCATCTATCTGCTGCCCCTGTCCTTCTAGATGGTAGTCCTCGTGGGTTTGGAAGGTGCTGCCTGAGGAGCTTTGGTGAGTTGCTACAGTGCATCTTGTAGATGGTACACACACTGCTGCTGTACGTCAGTGGTGGAGGGACTGAATGTTTGTGAAAGAGATGCCAGTTAAGTGGGCTACTTTGTCCTGGATGGTGTCAAGCCTCTTCAGTATTTTGGAGCTGCACTCATCCAGGCAAGTGAAGGGTATTCCAACACACTCCTGACCTGCACCTTCTAGATGGTGGACAGGCTTTGGGGAGTCAGGAGGTGAGTTACGTGCCACAGAATTCCCAGCCTCTGACCTGCTCTTGTGGCCACAGTATTTATATGGCTAGTCCAGTTCAGTTTCTGGTCAATGGTAACCCCCAGGATGTTGATAATGGGGGATTCAGTGATGGTAATGCCATTGAATGTCAATTGGCGATGGTTACACTTATCAGCTCAAGCCTGGATATTGTCCAGGTCTTGCTGTATTTGGACATGGACTGCTTCAGTATCTGAGGAGTCATGAATGGTGCTAAACATTGTACCATGATCAACAAACATCCCCACTTCTCTTCTTATGATAGAAGGAAGGTCATTGATGAAGCAGCTGAAGATGGTTGGGTCTAGGGCACTACCCTGAGGAACTCCTGTGGTGATGTCCCGGATCGTAAGCGGAACAAATAGAAGTTTCTGCAGCTGCACCAGACATGACACCAGAATGGTACATGCCTCCCTGGTGCCAGGGTAAATGATGTCACTGAGCGGCTGCATGACTTTCTGAAGGGGGTGGGTGAACAGCCAGAGGTCATGATCCATAATGGTACCAACGACATAGGTAAAAGGAAAGAAGGGGTCCTGAAAACAGAAGGACCTCAAAGGTAGTAATCTCAGGATTACTCCCAGCACCACATCCTAATGAGGTAAGGAATAGGAGAATAGATCAGATGAACGTGTGGCTGGAGAGATGACGTAGGAGGGAGGGATTTAGATTCCTGAGGCATTGGGACTGATTCTGGGGAAGATGGGAGTTGTACAACCTGGACGGGTTGCACCCCAGCAGGACTGGGACCAATATCCTCGCAGGGGTATCCGCTAGTACCGTGGAAGAGAGAGTTTAAACAAGAGAGGCAGTGGGATGAGAACCTGAACAGGGAGACATAAAAGAGGGAGACAAAGATGGGAATGAAAGACAGGAAAGAAGAAAGCACAAGTGGACGGCAGAGGAAACAATGGCTTGAAGCAAATAGGGCCATTGTACAAAAAAAGTGTGTAAAAACGTTAAAAAGACAAGTCTAAAGGCAGTGTATCTGAATGCACAGAGCATTTGCAATAAGGTAGACAAATTAACAATGCAAATAGATGTAAATGGTACGATATGATTGTGGTTATAGAGGCATGGCTGCAGGGTGACCAAGGCTGGGAACTGAATATCCAAGGGTATTCGATATTTATGAAGGACAGGCAAAAAAGGAAAGGAGGCAGGGTGATGTTAGTTAAGGATGAAATCAGTGTGATAGTGATAGGATATTGGCTCAAAACCTAGATGTAGAATCAGTCTGGGTGGAGCTAAGAAGCAACAAGGAACAGTAATTATTAGTGGGAGTTGCCTATAGGCCTCCAAACAGTAGTGGTAAGGTAGGGGACAGCATTAAACAGGAAATCAGAGATGCATGTAACAAGGGTGCTACAGTAATCACCGGTAACTTTAATCTACAAACAGGCTGGACAAACCAAATTAGCAATAATGCTGTGGAAGGATGGATTCCTGGAGTGTGTACGAAATTTTTTTTTAGACCAGTTATGAAATGGAACCAACCAGGGAACAAGCTATCCTAGATTTGGTATTGTGCAATGAGAAGGGGTTAATTAATAATCTTATTGTGCAGGTTCCGACAGGGGACAGTGACCATAACATGATAGAATTCTTCATTAGGATGGAAAGTGAAGTAATCCAATCCAAAACTAGGGTCCTAAATCTAAACAATGGAAACTACAAAGGCGTGAGTTGGCTAAGATAGATTGGGGAACTTCATTAAAAGGCATGATGGTGGATAGGCAATGGCTAATATTTAAGGAATGAATGTATGCATTGCAACAGTTATACATTCCTTTCTGGCACAAAAACTCAACAGGTAAAGTGGCCCAACCTTGGCTAACGAAAGAAATTAAGGATAATACTAGATCCAAAGAGGAGTCATATAAAGTTGCTAGCAAGCCTGAGGATTGGGAGCAGTTTAGAATTCAGCAAAGGAGCACCAAGAGATTGATTTAAGAGGGGAAAAATAGAGTATGAGAGTAAATTTGCGAGGAACATAAAAGCAGACTTAAAAGCTTCTATCAATATGTAAAAAGAAAAAAATTAGTGAAGACAAATGTAGGTCCCTTACAGTCTGAAGTGGGAAAATTTATAATAGAGAACAAGGAAAGGGCAGAGCAATTAAACAACTACTCTGGTTCTGTCTTCACAGAGGAAGACACAAATAACTTCTCAGAAATACTAGGGAACCAAGGGTCCAATGAGAAGGAGGAATTGAAGGAAATTGGTATTACTAATAAAATTGTGCTGGAGAAATTAATGGGATTGAAAGCCGATAATTCCCCAGGGCCCGATAATCTACATCCTGGGGTAGTAAAGGAGGTTGCCATGGAAATACTGGATTTTGTTGGTTGTCATCTTCCAAAATTCTGTAGATTCTGGAACAGTCCCAACAGTTGCAGGGTGGCAAATCTAACCCCAACTTTTAAAAAAGGAAGGGAGAAATCGGAAATTACAGACTGGTTAGCCTAACATCAGTAGTAGGGGAAATGCTAGTATCTATTATAAAGGATGTGATAACAGGACACTTAGAAAATATCAACAGAATTAGACAAAGTCAACATGGATTTGTGAAAGGGAAATATGTTTGACAAACCTACTAGAGTTTTTTGAGGATGTAACTAGCAGGATAGATAAGGGGGGACCAGTAGATGTGGTGTATTTGGATTTTCAGAAAACTTTTTTGATAAAGTCCCATAAAAGAGGTTAGTGTGTAAAATTAAAGCACATGGAATTAGGGGTAATATATTGGCATAGATTGAGAATTGGTTAGCAGACAGGAAACAGAATAGGAATAAATGGGTCCCTTTTGGAGTGGCAGGTGGTGACTGGTGGGGGACCGCAGGAATCAGTGGTTGGGACCCAGCTACTCACAACATGTATCAATAATTTGGATGAAGGAACCAGGTGTAATATTTCCAATTTTGTTGATGACATGAAACTTGGTGAGAATGTGAGTGTTGAGGAGAATATCAAGAGACTTCAAGGTGATTTAGATAAATTTTGTGAGTGGGCAAATACATGACAGATGCAGTGTGAGGTGGGTAACTGTGAAATTATCCACTTCCGTAAGAAAAACAGAATGGCAGAGTATTATTTAAATGGTTATAGATTGGGAAATGTTGATGTACAAAGGGACCTGGGTGTCCTTGTACACCAATCACTGAAAGCAAGCATGCAGGTGCAGCAAGCAATTAAGAAGGCAAATGGTATGTTGGCCTTAGTACAGGAGCAAGGATGTCTTACTGCAGCTGTACAGAGCCTTGGTGAGACCACACCTGGAGTATTGTGTGCAGTTTTGGTCTCCTTACCTAAGAAAGGATATACTTGCCATAAAGGGAGTGCAGCAAAGGTTCACCAGACTGATTCCTGGGATTTCAGGATTGTCGTATGAGGAGAGATTGGGCCAACTAGGCCTATATACAGTGGAGTTTAGAAGAATGAGAGGGAATCTCATCAAAATGTATAAAATTCTGACAGGGATGGACAGGCTGGATGCAGGGATGATGTTTTCCCTGACTGGGGGGTCTAGAACAAGGGGTCACAGTTTCAGGATATGGGAGAGACCATTTAGGACAGGAGAAATTTCTTCACTCAGAGGGTGGTGATCCTGATCCTATGGAATTCTCTAACACAGAAGCTGTGGAGGCCAAGTCACTGAATATATTTAAATAGGAAAATAGACAGATTTCTAGACTCTAAAGGCATCAAGGGGTACGGGGAGAGAGTGGGAGTATGGCGTTGAGATAGAGGATGAGCCATGATCATACTGAATGGCGGAGCAGGATCGAAGGGCTGAATGACCTCTCCTGTTCCCATTTTCTATGTTATCCTCCATCACCAACACCTCCACAACCAACTTACCTTCCGGTCAGCCCCCAATAACCCCATTACTCTCCATGACTAATAACCTCATACCCAACATTAACCTATATCATCACCTCATACATGGTTATTACTCTCTCTGACCCTCGCACCCGGGTTACACTTCTGCCTCCTGATAACTGAGCATTATCCTCTGTCGCCCCCATACATTGGCATTAGCCTGAAGTCTTTGGTCCCTACCTTTAACTGCTTGAGGTTATAGATGCTGATTTCACAGCCATAATTTGCACCTGCCAGCCAGTTGCCATCTGCACTCTCTGCCAACAGATGGACAGGCTCAAGGGAATCTACAGGAGCACGACAAGAAAAAGATATTTGGCAAAAATACAAAAGCTTCACTGTGGATATAAATAAATAAATCCTCCCTGGAGAGACACTGAATCCCCAGCTAATCTAAGGCTATGTTTCTTTATTACACAGTCTGATTTGGTGAACTGTACCCCAGTGAGAGTCAGCACCTTCAGGAACTGCCCCCCAGTGAGAGTCAGCACCTTCAGGAACTGCCCCCCAGTGAGAGTCAGCACCTTCAGAAACTGTCCCCCAGTGAGAGTCAGCACCTTCAGGAACTGCCCCCCAGTGAGAGTCAGCACCTTCAGGAACTGCCCCCCAGTGAGAGTCAGCACCTTCAGGAACTGTCCCCCAGTGAGAGTCAGCACCTTCAGGAACTGCCCCCCAGTGAGAGTCAGCACCTTCAGGAACTGTCCCCCAGTGAGAGTCAGCACCTTCAGGAACTGTCCCCCAGTGAGAGTCAGCACCTTCAGGAACTGCCCCCCAGTGAGAGTCAGCACCTTCAGGAACTGCCCCCCAGTGAGAGTCAGCACCTTCAGGAACTGTCCCCCAGTGAGAGTCAGCACCTTCAGGAACTGTCCCCCAGTGAGAGTCAGCACCTTCAGGAACTGTCCCCCAGTGAGTGTCAGCACCTTCAGGAACTGTCCCCCAGTGAGAGTCAGCACCTTCAGAAACTATCCCCCACTGAGAGTCAGCACCTTCAGGAACTGTCCCCCATTGAGAGTCAGCACCTTCAGAACTGTCCCCTAGTGAGAGTCAGCACCTTCAGGAACTGCCCCCCCAGTGAGACTCAGCACCTTCAGGAACTGTCCCCCAGTGAGAGTCAGCACTTTCAGGAGAAACACTGAATGTTGCCCCTATGCATTGGATGGACAATCCCAAATGCCATGGAGTAGCACATAGCATGAACACGTGCAGAAGGAAGTATCCTGACATTTGTGGCCAAAAGGGGACATATCCCATGTCCCTGCATTTACATTTCATCATCAAGCAAATGGCAGCTTGTGAAGACCCAGAACAGTTTGTGGCACCTTCCTGAGGAAACTTACTGGATTTGGGTGTGAGGATGTGTGCTCGCTTGGCATTCAGTGTCACTAAATCCACCACCTGGATACGGTTGTGATCTGAAGCAACAAACAGCTTGGTGGAATCGGCGGAAAACAGCAACTGATGAGCCTGCTGCAGAGTCTTCACAAATCGTGAGGCCTGTAGGAGGGCAAAGGGTTAAAACGTGCGTACGATCGATAACCATTTGCGCACAAATTAGACGCAGGAACCCAATACCCATGCCCAACCTATACCCATCAAACCCCCTTGACTCTCACACACCCCCCCAATACACTGCTCTCGTGGCACACCTCCAACCCCCATTACACTGCTCTCGTGACACGCCCCCAACCCCCCATTACACTGCTCTCGTGACACGCCCCCAACCCCCCATTACACTGCTCTTGTGACACGCCCCCAACCCCCCATTACACTGCTCTCGTGACACGCCCCCAACCCCCCATTACACTGCTCTCGTGACACGCCCCCAACCCCCCATTACACTGCTCTCGTGACACGCCCCCCAACCCCCCATTACACTGCTCTCGTGACACGCCCCCAACCCCCCATTACACTGCTCTCGTGACACGCCCCCAACCCCCCATTACACTGCTCTCGTGACACTCCCCCAACCCATTACACTGCTCTCGTGACACGCCCCCAACCCCCCATTACACTACTCTCGTGACACGCGCCCAACCCCCATTACACTGCTCTCGTGACACGCCCCCAACCCCCCATTACACTGCTCTCGTGACATTCCCCCAACCCATTACACTGCTCTCGTGACACGCCCCCAACCCATTACACTGCTCTCGTGACACGCCCCCAACCCCCCATTACACTGCTCTCGTGACATGCCCCCAACCCCCCATTACACTGCTCTCGTGACATTCCCCAACCCATTACACTGCTCTCGTGACACGCCCCCAACCCCCCATTACACTGCTCTCGTGACACGTGCCTAACCCCCCATTAACTGCTCTCGTGGCACACCCCCAACTCCCCATTACACTACTCTCGTGACACGTCCCCAACCCCCCATTACACAGCTCTCGTGACATTTCCCCAACCCATTACACTGCTGTCATGACACGCCCCCAATCCCCCATTACACTGCTCTTGTGACACACACACAATGACACAAACACACACCTTCCGTTACTCAAACCAAATCACAGGAAGGCAACAGACCTCAAAAATCTCTACCACCTCTCGCTACAATTCTCTATCTTACAACTCTGACATCTGACCTACCGCATTAACTGTGACAGAATCATTCTCATACTGTATTCGATAGAGACGGACTCTGTGGATGTTTGAGAATGCAATCCAGGTTCCACAGGGAGAGAGTGCACAGCACCGTATGTGGTCACAACCCTACACAGGAAAAATTATAAGACAGAATCAAAAACAGCGCCAGCAGACTGAGCCCAGCACATGGTTGGGAAATAGGGCAAATGGGGTAAGAGGGTGGGAGCTCCGAGTGAGCCCAGTGCATTTGAAGCAATTCAGAGAAGGTTCTCTAGGTTGATTCCTATGATGAAAGGGTTGTCTTATGGGGAAAGGTTGGGCCGAAACTCATTGCAGCTTAGGAGAATGAAAGATGATCTTAGTGAAATATAAAAGATTCTGAGGGGCTTGACAGGGTAGATACGGGGGAATCTAGAACTAGAGGTCGCAGTTTAAAAGTAAGCGAGCTCCCATTTAAGGAAGAGATGAGGGAGAATTTATTTTCTTGGAGGGTTGTTAATCTTTGGAATTCTCCTCCCTAAAGAAAAGTGGAGGCTGACCATTGAATATATTTTCAAGGCTGAGTTAGACAGATTTTGATCTACAAGGGAGTCAAGGGTTATGGCGGACAGGCAGGAGCCATGATTCTGCTGAATGTCAGAGCAAGCTCGAGGGGCAGAATGGCCTACTCCCGTCCCTATTTATGTTAAAGAGTCCAGCATAAAGAGGGTGATTCCCAGAGTGAGCCTGTACACGGTAGGTGAAGCGATTCCCAATTCCCACAAGGAGCCCAACACACGGTGGGGGAGGTGGAGGCAGATAACATCTACAGCAAGCCTGGCTGACTTCAGCTTGAAAGGAGAACCCAAGTCAACACAATGGTAGCAAGCTATGTTTGTCACTGGCTCACAAAAACACCATAAAGACCCAGAGCCTATTAGACCCGACAGAGTTTAAACGTTCATTGTTAATGTCAGCACCAAAATCTTCCCACACACCTTGTTCTTTAATTGAAGCAGTTTCTCTGGTATTTTGCTGATTGGCAGGACATCGCCAGGAGTTCCTGAGACAGTGAGGAAGAGAAATAACACACTAAACAGTATAAGTGAGATTAAATGAAAACAAATCTGAATAAACTGGATAGGAACATGAGCACAAAGTCTGCAAATAAATGGGAAATATGAAAACCAGGTCTGGTGCGGGAAAGGCCCAGAGTTACAGCAGGAATTAGGAACAGCAAAAGCTTGTGCTCCTTGACCGAGCAGAGAAATTAATATTAAAATGCACTAAGAGGCAAATATATATTTAAAGGGCACAAGAGTTTAACGCAAGGCTCTGTGTATGAAGGTGTAAAGCTAAGACATCAAGGTGTACACTGTACAGAGCCTTGACTTAAGCCAATGATGGGGGATGGAAGCTGGGACTGTCGTGAAAGAGTCAGTCACTTCTGTCAGTAACTCTACAGTTTGCAATTGTGTTAAGAACAAAGAAAAGTACAGCACAGGAACAGGCCCTTCGGCCCTCCAAGCCTGCGCCGATCATATTGCCTGTCAAACTAAGACATTTTGCATTTCCAGGGTCCATATCCCTCTATTCCCATCCTATTCGTGTATTTGTCAAGCTGGCTCTTAAACACCACTATCGTACCTGCTTCCACCACCTCCTCTGGCAGCGAATTCCAGACACTCACTACCCTCTGTGTAAAAAAACTTGCCCCGCACATCTCTATAGTTTTCTCCTCTCACCTTAAATCTATGTCCCCTAGTAATTGACTCTTCCACCCTGGGAAAAAGCTTCTGACTGTGTCCTTGGCACTCATAATTTTGTAAACTTCTATCAAGTCGCCCCTCAATCTCTGTCGCTCTAGTGAGAACAATCCGAGTTTCTCCAACCTCTCCTCATAGCTAATAACCTCCAAACCAGGCAGCATCCTGGTAAACCTCCTCTGCACCCTCTCCAATGCCTCCATTTCCTTCTGGTAATGTGGCGACCAGAATTGCACGCAATATTCCAAGTGTGGCCTAAGGTTCTGTACAGCCGCAGCATGACTTCCCAGCTTTTATACTCAATACCCCTGCCAATGAAGGCAAGCATGCCATATGCTTCCTGACTACCTTATCCACCTGCGTTGCCACTTTCAGTGACCTGTGGACCTGTACACCCAGATCCCTCTGCCTGTCGATGCACTTAAGGGTTCTGCCATTTACTGTATAATTCCTACCTGTGTTAGACCTTCCAAAATGCATTACCTTGCATTTGTCTGGATTAAACTCCATCTGCCATTTCTCCACCCAAGTCTCCAACCGATCTATATCCCGTTGTATCCTTTGACAATCTTCTTCACTATCTGCAACTTCTCCTACCTTATTGTCATCAGCAAACTTACTAATTAGCCCAGTTACATTTTCCTCCAAATCATTTATGTATACCACAAACAGCAAAGGTCCCAGCACTGATCCCTGCGGAACTCCACTAGTCACAGGTCTCCATTCAGAAAAGCACCCTTCCACTGCTACCCTCTGTCTTCTATGACCAAGCCAATTCTGTATCCATCTTGCCAGATCACCTCTGATCCCGTGCAACTTTACCTTCTGTACCAGTCTGCCATGAGGGACCTTGTCAAAGGCCTTACTGAAATCCATGTATATAACATCCACTGCCCTTCCATCGTCGATCATCTTTGTCACTTCCTCGAAAGACTCAATCAAGTTAGTGAGACACGACCTCCCCTTCACAAAACCATGCTGCCTCTGACTAATACACTGATTTGCTTCCAAATGGTAGTAAATCCTGTCACGAAGAATCTTCTCCAATAATTTCCCTACCACTGACGTAAGGCTCACCGGCCTGTAATTTCCTGGATTATCCCTGCTACCCTTCTGAAACAATGGAACAACATTGGCCATTCTCCAGTCCTCTGGGACCTCACCCATAGCCAGTGAGGATCCAAAGACTTCTGTCAAGGCCCCAGCAATCTCCTCCCTTGCCTCCCTTAGTACTCTGGGGTAGATCCCATCCGGCCCTGGGGACTTATCCACTTTAATATTCTTCAAGATGCCTAACACCTCTTTTTTGATCTCAACATGATCCAGGCTATCTACACACTCTTCCCTAGACAAATCAACTGCAAAGTCCTTCTCTTTGGTGAATACCGATGAGAAGTACTCATTTAGTATCTATCCCATTTCTTCTGGCTCCACACACAGATTCCCACCTCTGTCCCTGAGAGGACCCACCCTTCCTCTGGCTATACTCTTGCTTTTTACATATGTATAAAAGGCCTTGGGATTTTCCTTAATCCTGGTTGCCAATGACTTTTCATGGCCCCCTTTTAGCCCTCCTGACTCCATGCTTAAGTTTCTTCCTACTTTCTTTATATTCTCCACAGGCTTCATCTGTTCCCAATCTTCTAGACCTGACAAATGCTTCCCTTTTCTTTTTGACTAATCTCTTAATATCCTTTGTTATCCAAAGTTCCTGAAACTTGCCATACTTATCCTTCATCCTAGCAGGAACATGCTGGTGCCGAATTCTTATCAACTAACATTTGAAAGCCCCCCACATGTCAGTTGTTGATTTGCCCTCAAACATCTACCTCCAGTCTAGGTTCCTCAGTTCCTGCCTAATATTGTTATAATTAGCCTTCCCCCAATTAAGCACCTTAACCCGAGGACTCCTGTTATCCTTATCCACTAGTACCTTGAAACTTACTGAATTATGGTCACTTTTCCCGAACTGCTCCCCTACTGAAACTTCGACCATCTGGCCGGGTTCATTCCCTAATACCAGCTCCAGTATTGCCCCTTCCCTAGTTGTACCATCTACATATTGTCTCAGGAAGCCCTCCTGGATGCACCTTACAAATTCTGCACAATCCAAACCCCTAGCACTAAGTGATTCCCAGTCAATATAGGGAAAGTTAAAATCACCCACAACAACCCTATTGCTTTTACATCTTTTTAAAATCTGCCTACATAACTGTTCCTCAATCTCCCGCCAGCAATTGGGAGGTCTATAGTAAACCCCCAACATTGTGACTGCACCCTTCCTATTACGGAGCTCTATCCATATTGCCTCGCTGCATGAGCCCACTGAGGTGTCCTCCTGTCATACAGCTATGATATTCCCCTTAACCAGCAGTGCAACTCCCCCACCTCTTCTACATCCTTCTCTATCCTGCCTGAAACATCTAAATCCTGGAACGTTTATCTGCCAATCCTGTCCATCCTTCAACCAAGTCTCTGTAATAGCAATAACATCATAGTCCCAAGTACTAATCCAAGCTCTAAGCTCATCTGCCTTGCCTGTTATACTACAAATGCACCTTAAGTCCCGGTTGATATTAATTTTAATGTTTCTCAAGTTGTTCATTTTTATAGATTTTGGAGTCCTAGCTTAGAATTTATTCATTAATGAAGCACATGACATTTATACAGGATAAACCAGTGCTTAGATTTGAATACGTTTATGAAGGTCAATCATCACAAAGATCAAAGAAATGACAGAAGAATGTTTAACCCCAAAGACTGAAACCATAACTCTAATCTCGTTACTTTGCTCTTTGCTTGTATCCTTTTATTTACTTTGAAAAGGGAATTTGCTAAATATTTACAATGATGTTACAGTTGCTGCCACACACTTACTTGTCATAAATTATTTAATGGCAAAAAAACTCTGCTACCCCTGCCTTTTATACTTCTTCCATCAGTCTATCCTTGTGTTACCAATTTATCAGCCAACAGAAATAATCTTTTATTTAGTGATTAAAATGAAATAAAAAATAATTCAGTAAAGAAACAACCCTAACAAAACTGGAGTCAATGGGAATCAGGGGGAAAGCTCTCAGTCATACCCAGCACAAAGGAAGATGGTTGTGGTTGTTGGAGGTCAGTCATCTCAGTCCCAGGACATCACTGCAGAAGTTCCTCAGGGTAGTGTCCTCAGCCCAACCATCTTCAGCTGCTTCATCAATGACCTTCCTTCCATCATGAGGTCAGAAGTGGGGATGTTTGCTGATGATTGCACAATGTTCAGCACCATTGCAACTTCTCAGATACTGAAGCAGTCCATGTCCAAATGTAGCAAGACCTGGACAATATCCAGGCTTGGGCTGACAAGTGGTAAGTAACATTCATGCCACATAAGTGTCAGGCAATGACCATCTCCAACAAGAAAGAATCTAACCATCGCCCCTTGAAGTTCAATGGCATTAACATCACTGAATCCCCCACTACCAATATCCTGGGGGGTTACCTTTGACCAGAAACTGAACTGGACTAGCCATATAAATACTGTGACTACAAGGACAGGTCAGAGGCTGGGAATCCTGCAGTGAGTAACTCACCTCCAAAGCCTGCCCACCATCTACAAGGCACAAGTCAGAAATGTGATGGAATATTCTCCTCTTGCCTGGATGAGTGCAGCTCCAGCCACACTCAAGAAGCTTGACACCATCCAGGATAAAGCAGTCCACTTGACTGAAATCCCTTCCACAAACATTCACTCCCTCCACCACCGATGCACCAGTAGCAGCAGTGTGTGACATCTTCTAAATACTCTGCAGGAATTCACCAAGGCTCCTTAGGCAGCACCTTCCAAACCCACAGCCACTACCTAGAAGGACAAGGGCAGCAGACACATGGGAATACCATCTCCTGGAAGTTCCCCTCTAAGTCACTCACCATCTTGACATGGAAATATATCACTATTCCTTCACTATCACTGGGTCAAAATCCTGGAACTCTTTCCCTAACAGCACTGTGGGTGTACCTACATCACATGGACTGCAGCGGTTCAAGAAGGCAGCTCACCACCACCATCTCAAGGGCAATTAAGGATGTGTAATAAATCCTGGCCTAGCCAATAACATCCACATCCCTTAAATGAATTTTTAAAAAAGCTGAATGCAGAAAGTAAAGTGGAGAACTGAAAAGCAAAAGAGGGACAGAGAGTGTCAGAATAGTGGCTAACATAAAAGGGAACCCAAAGTCTTTTACAAAACACAAACTTAGTTAATACAGAAAGGGTAGGTCTGATTAGGGACTGAAAAGGAAATCTTCCTGTGGAGATGGAGGACAAGGTTGAGGTACTGAATAAGTACTTTGCTGGAGAAGAGGTGGCAGTGGGAAAATTGCAAAGGACAAAAATAAATAAGGACGACCTATTTAAAAGGTTAACATAACCCAAAAGGAGAAAAATCATCTGGCTTGAATGTGATGCATCTTATTTACTGAGGGAAGTCAGGGTGAAAATTTCTGAGACTCTGGCCACAATCTTCCAATCCTCCTTAGATATGGCAGTGGTACCAGAGGACTACAGAATTGAAAATGTTACACCCCTGTTCAAAAAAAGGCTATAGGGATAAAGACAGCAGTTAAAGGCCAGTCAGCTTAATGCCAGCAATGGGGAATCTTTTAGAGACAATAATCTGAGACAAAATTAATTGGGAAAGTATGGCTTAATAAATGAATCCAGCATAAGTTTGTTAAAGGCAAATTGTTTTTGACTAACTCGACTGTCTATTTTAAGTTAATGGAGAGAACTGATGTTGTGTATGTGGACTTTCAAAAGATGCTTCACAAAGTTCCACATAATAGACCTGTCAGAAAAATTGAAGACAACAGGTTAGAAGAGACAGTGGTAGCATAGATACAAAATTGGCTAAGAAACAGAAAACAGAGAGAGTGTAGTGGTGAACAGTTGTTTTTCCGACTGAACAAAGGTATCTAGTGGTGCTCCCAAATGGTTGGGACAGGGCCTCTTCTTTTTTACATATTTTTTTTTCTTTATTCTTCTTCATGGGATGTGGGCGTTGGTGTCAAGGCCAGCATTTGTTGTCCATCCCTAATTGCACTCAGTTCAGTGGCTTGCTAGACCATTTCAGAGGGCAGTTAGAAGTCAACCACATTGCTATGGGACTTGAAGTCACGTGTAGGCCGGAGCAGGTAAGGATAGCAGATTTCCTTCCCTAAGGGGGATTAGCGAACCAGATGATTTTTACAACAATTGATAGTTTAATGGTCACCATTATTGAGACTAGCTTTATATTCTAAATGTATTAATTGAATTTAAATTCCCTCAGTTGCCATCATGGAAATTGGACCCATGTCCCCAGAGCATTAGCCAGGGTCTCTGGATTACTAGTCCAGTGACATTACCACCATCTCCCCATAAAATAACCTAGACTTGGGTATACACAGCATAATTTCAAAGTGTGCAGATGTCACAAAACTCAGATGTTGTAAACAATGAGAAGGATAGTCACAGACTCCAGGACAGGTAATCCAGTAAAATGAGCACAAATGTGGCAGATGAAATTCAACACAGAAGTGTGAAGTGATACATTCTGGTAGGAAGAATAAGGAGAGGCAATATGAATTAAATGGTACAGTTTTAAAGGATTTGGAGGAACAGAAACTTGGGGGTGTAGGTAGACAAATCTTTAAAAGTGATGGGACACATTGCTTTTTTTAAAAAAACAACCTTCATTCAGGATCCTTGGTTTTATAAAGAGACAGACTACAAAAGCAAGGAAGCTAAACAAAACCTTTATAAAACACTGGTTAGGCCTCAGTTGGAATAGTGCGTCCAATTCTGGGCACCATATTTTAGCAAGGATGACAGGGTCTTAGAGAGGATGCAACATTTACTAGAATGGTCCCAGGAATGAAGGACTTCATTTATATGGAGAAACTAAAAAAAGCTGAGACTGTTCTCCGTAGAGCAGAAATGTTGAGGGGTGATCATCAATTGTTTAGATAAAGGAGATATTCGGGTCAGTAACCAGAGGACATGGATTTAAAGTAATTGTCAAAAGAATCAGATGAAATGAAGGAAAAATATTTTACACACAAGCTGTTGTGATCTGGAATACATTGTCTTAAAGAGTAATGGAAGCAGATTCAAAAGTAAAAGGGAATTGGATAAATACCTGGAGGGAAATTTTTGCAGGGTTATGAGGAAGCAGGGAAACTGGGAATTTTTGGATAGCTTTTTCAGAAAACCAATAAAGGTATGGTGAGCTGAATGGGCTCCGGTTGCGCTGTACATTCTATAATTCAAGTCATGCAAAACTTTCCATAATTTTGAAAGCTTTTTAGATTCTCCTTCCCATAACATTACTAGGCAACAACATATCCATGGCATCACCAGGCCATCTCATTCCAGGTCTTAAGAGGACTGTAGCCGGCCTGGTTTCACATTGTGCCCACAATGTGGACTACGTCAGTGCCATACGGCAATATGTATGTTCCCATCCTCGGTTTTACCTCATTTCACTCTGGTATAGTGTTTCCAATTCTTCAGAGCACTACCCTTAGATAACTTTTTTTTATTCTTTAATAGGACATGGATGCTGCTGGCTAGGCCAGCATTTTTATTCCCTATCCCTAATAGCCCTTGACAGCAAATAAAATCTGCATTTTCTCCAAAGATCCTTTATTCATAGCGTGGTTTACTAAACATCATCCTTTACCTGTGGCTCCAGGGCTGCCCAATCGCCATAACTCGAGCTGCTCTGGGAACTGAAACAGGAGCAGATTTACCTTCCGGCTGCAACACACCAGGTTTCGCTGTGGAAAAGTCAAGGAATAGACCTTAGAAAAGTTACGGTGCAGAAAGAGGCCATTCAGCCCATTGTGTCTGTGCCAGCCAAAAAGAGAAAAAAGAAACTAGCTGCTCATTTTAATCCCACTTTCCAGCGCCTGGTCCATAGCCTTGCAGGTTACAGCACTTACAGCAGGTGCAAGTATCTTTTTCAATGAGTTGAGTGTTTCAGCCTCGACCATCAATTTAGGCAGTGAATTCCAGACACCCACCACCCACTGGGTGAAAAAGCTTTTCCTCATGTCCCCTCTAATCCTTCTACCAATCACCTTAAATCTATGCCCCCTGGTAACTGACCCCTCAGCTAGGGGAAACAAGTCTTTATTGTCTACCCTATCTCGACCCCTCATAATTCTGTACATCTCAATTAGATCGCCCCATTTAATTGATTTAAAAATTTACCCATCTCTCTTTCATGTTTCTCCCATCCTCCTCCTGCCATATACACTGCAAACACCATTCCAGCCATGAGGGTAGGTTGACTGACTAGTTGGAACATGTTCTTTAACATGAACCATTCAACATGTTGAATATTTTAACTTTTCCTCCAGTAGTTTCACATGGCACCACCTACAGGATGACAGGAAACACTTGGGACGTTTCTGCTTTTCATTCCCCAATTCTTTTTGGCCTGAAGGCTTGACTCTTGCTGGGCATCTGGCTGACCTCCTGCACCCTGCTATTTAAGCATAGAGTCGAACAGCACAGATGGAGGCCATTTGGCACATCAAGTCAATGCTAGCTCTCTCTGGAGCAATCCAATCAGTACCATTCTCCCACTCTATTCCTGTACCCCTGCAAGTTTATTTCCTTCAAGTGCCTGCCCAGTTTCCTTTCGATATCAATCATCTCCGTTTCCACCATGCGCATAGGCACTGCCGAGTAGGCAGCAGGCCCAGGTCTTTACCACTCGCTGCACAAAAATGTTCTTCTTTACATTCCCCCCACTGTATCTTTTGCCCAAAACCTTAAATCTGTGTTCCCTGGTCCTTGTATCATCAGCTAATAGGGAAACTTCTCTTTGTCTGCCTTATCTAAATCTATCATAATCTAGGACACCTTTGAGACAGATTTCCCTTTAACCTCCTGCTCTCCAAGGAGAACAACCCAGCTTCTCAAAATCTAATCTGGTAACTAATCACCCCCTCCCCCATCCTTGGAACCATCTGGTAAATCTCCTTTGCACCCATGCAAGGACCCTCACATCCTTCCTAAAGTGTGGTGACCAGAACTGGACGCAATTCTCTAATTGTGGTCTAACCAGAGGTTTAAGAAGGTTCAGCATAACTTCCCTGCTTTTGTGCTTAATATCTCCATTTATGAAGCCCAAGGTCCCATTGGCTTGGTTAACCACTCTCTCAATATGCCACCTTCAAAGGTCTATGTACATGAACCCCAGATCCCTCTGTCCCTGCAAACTCTTTAGAATTGTGCTATTAAGTCTATATTGCCGCTCCCATGCATCACCTTACACTTCTCTATTAAATTCTATCTGCCACTTGTCTGTCCATTCTTTAGCTTATCTATGTCCTGTTGCAGTGGTTTGGTATCATCCTCACTGTCAGCCACACCTCCAAATTTAGTATCATCTACAAATTTTGAAATTTTGCTCTATTTTCCAGTATTAAGGTCTTTTATATAGGTGCGGTACCCGTATCTGGGAAGCTCAGGACTAGACGTGTACTGGATATGGGCATTTTCTGGATTCTGGGTCCTGGGCTGAGGAGGGGTGGTGGGGGAATAGGATAACTGAAGCTGGGCTGATTTCTCCACCCAGCTGGATACAGGTGGGACAGGGAAAGGAAGCGATGGGATGGGATGAAGGGCAGACCAGACCGGTTTCCACCGTTAATCCCAGGCCCAACGAGCAGAGAATCAGTGTGCCATGACCTGGATATATTGCTAAAACTATACAAGGCTCCGGTTAGACTACACCTAGAATACTGTAAACAGTTTTGGTCATCTTATCTAAGGTCACATTATCTAAGGAAAGATGTACTGGCATTGGAGGCAGTCCAAAGAAGGTTCACTAGGTTGATCCCGGATATGGTGGGATTTTCTTTTGAGGAGAGGTTGAGTAGGTTGAGCCTGCACTCTTTGGAGTTTAGAAGAATGAGAGGCAGCCTTATTGAAAGATATAGGATTCTAAGGGGGTTTGACAGGGTGGATGCTGAGAGATTGTTTCCCCTTGTGGGATAGTCTAGGACCAGAGGGCATAATCTCAGAGTAAGGGGTCACCCATTTAAAACAGAGATGAGGAGGAATTTCTTCTCTCAGAAGGTAGTGAATCTGTGGAATTCTTTACCGCAGAGGGCTGTAGAGGCTGGGTCGTTAAGTATATTCAAGGCTGATATAGACAGATTTTTAATTAGTAAGGGAATCAAGGATTTATGGGGAAAAGGTGAGAAAGTGGAGTTCTGGATTTTCAGATCAGCCAGGATCTCATCAAATGGCAGAACAGATTCGATGGGCTGAATGGCCACCTTCTGCTCCTATGTCATACATGACGGACAGCAATGCCTGATGGCGATTGTATAGTTTTCAGGTCAGGTCCCAGTTTTTGGGCCCTTCCGGATTTTGAGATGCTGGACAAGGGGGTCTGGTACCTGTATATCAAAAATGCGGTGGTCCTAGCACCAACCTAGAGGAACACCACTGTCTATAATACTCCAGTCCAAAAGCAATTGTTCACCACAACTTGCCATTTTCTGTCCTTAAGCTAATGTTTTATACCAGCTGGCACTGACCCTCCTATTCCATGAGCCTCAATTTTGTTAACAGCCTTTCATGTGCAACTTTATCAAATGCTTTCTTAAAATCCATTCAGAGGCAACATCCACTGCATTACCTTCATCAATCTTCTGTTACTACTTCAAAAAGTTCAATTAGCTTAGCCAAGCACAATCTGCCTTTTACAAATTTGTGCTGGCTCTCCTTAAATAACTCAAAGCTCTTGGAGTACCTGTTGTTTTTTCCATGATTGTTTCTAAAACCTTCCCCGTCACTGATGTTAAACTGACCAGTTACTAGGTTGTCCTACAGAATCTCATTACTACAGCTTCACAATTCCTACGTTCAAACCATCTGCGGACTATGACTGTCTTTGCTCACAAGCTCTGCAGCCCAGAGTTCAAGTCAGAATTTCACTTCTTGGTCTGTGTTGGAGAGTAATTAGATACTGATACAGAGCACATGGTGGCTCCAACAAACACTTACATGTGGGAAGAGGACTTTGCGGAGAGCAGCTTCATACGACTTGGTTTCCACTAGGTCCATCATGGGACGAATGACAAGCTGGGCATCCAAACCTTATCCAGGAGAAGAAAGTAGTTCAGGAAAAGTTCCACCTCGTAGCTTACCTAACATAGAAATAGATTTGATCCACTCACCGCCTGAAACAACAGCAGATTTGGTGTGAATGACAGCCCTCACGTCGTGGGAGTGGTATTTAAAGGTCTTTGTACGAACCCAATGAGTGTCAGCAACTCCTGACTTTACTGCAAGCAGCTGGAATTGGACAACAGTTCCCTCAGATGTCCCAGCAGCAATGCTGTCCTCATCCTTCAGAGAGAAAGATCCCGATCAGCAGATTGTACAACAGAGCTTGGGAGTGACGAGCTGGGTATTATAACTGAGTGGGGTGTGATTGAACCAGTGGCAGAAATCAGCCAACATAAAGACCCAGTCTCACTCACCTTGTTCACTGCCAACGTCAGCACATCACAGTTGGTGACAGGGTGTGTTTTCAGCAGAGTTCCTGTCTTCCAATCCCAGAACTGCACTTTCCCCGCTGAATCTGAACTCACAATGGTGTAATCACTTAGGAAGCAGAGACTCCACACCACACATTCACGATTGTGGAAAACAATATCACCGCGATCCACAAGAATACGGCGTGTGCAGTGACCTGGAGAGAAAGGAAATGATGAACACGGGTGAATGTGGCAATCAGGAGGAGCTGAGATTCAGTTAAATACCATAGACTGAAAAACTGGGCGCTGACCCAGAGCAAATAACAGCATAAACACATGACAGGTAAAAAAGCTTCTAAACTTCTAAAAAACGTATTTACTTTTGCTGTCAGTGAATCTGAGCTAGTTCGAGAGTGCTTCACAGTCATTTTCACAGAGTCTCGACATCAGAGTGAGAGAAGACAGTCATCTGTGTGGATTCACCAGCGCAGAGTCCACAGTATATACCATTGAGAAGATGCACTGAAGAATCTTGCCAAGCATCTTCTAAACCTGCGACCTCTACTACCTAGAAGGGCAAGGGCAGCAGCACACGAGAACACCACCATTGGCAAGTCATTGGGTCAAAAGTCTGTAACCCATCCCCTCTCTAACAGCACTGTGGGTGTACCTTCACTATATGGACTGCAGGTATTCAAGAAGGAAGCTCATCATTACTTCAAGTGCAATTAGGGAAGGACAATAAATGTTGGCCTTGCAGCAAAATGCCCACGTCCCATGAACGAATAATAAATTTCAAACCCAGGCCTCTGGGCTGAAAAGGCAGCATCCAAACTGCTTCAATCTGTTCACTTTGTCAACTCAAGCCGGCAGGCTTTACCCAGGTAAGAATCATAAACACACCAACTTACCAGACTTTACATCAAAAACTCGGATAACGTCCAATGACCCTGTTGCAATCATTGTGCCCGACTTGTGCCAGGCCAGAGAAAGTACACGATCTGCCAGAGAGAGAGAGACAGAGAGAGAAGCCCATCACCTTACTGCTGCTAATTTATAGAATCTTATGGTAGAGAGAGAAGCCATTAAGCCCATAGAAAGATCTATCTAATTAATCACTTTCCTGCTCTTTGCTATAGCCCTGCAATTCTTTACTTTTCAAATTTTGATCTAATTTCCTTTTGAAGATTACGAATGAATCTGTTTCTACCACACATTTAGGGAGTGCATTCCATATCATAAGAATTCGTCACCCAAAAAATTCTCACCTCCCCTGGATTCTTTTGTCAATTAACTTAGATCTGTGTCCCCTGGTTAGCAACTCTCCAGCCACCAGAAACAGTTCCTCCTTATTTACTCTATCAAAACCCTCAATTTTGATAACTTTCTTGCTTTTGTATTCTGTGCTTCCATTAATAAAGCCACGGATCTCATAAAACATTTTAACTGCCTTCTCAACAACTTGTTCCATCACCTTCAAAGATTTGTGTAGGTATACCCCCAGGGCTCTCTGCTCCTGCTTTAAATTTGGTTTATATGGTCTCACCTCATTCTTCCTTGCAATATGCATCATACATCTCTACATTAAAATTCATCTGACCATGTCTGCTCATTTCTTTAATCTGTCTATAGTCACTTCTTCGTATTTATTCACAGGAGGGCAGATTTCCTTCCCTGACGGACAGTAGTGAACTAGATGGGATGTTACAACAATTCAATAGCTATATGGTCACTATTAGCAGCGTTTTAGTCCAGATTTATTTAATTATTTAATTTAAATTTCTCAGCTACTGTGGTGGGTTTTGAACTCATGTCTCTGAATGATTAGAAAATGAGTTTTGATTACTAATAAAATTAGTAATGGATTAATTAACAGGACAAAGCAGCCAGCTCGATTGGCACCACATCCACAAACATTCACTCCCTCCACCACCGACACACAGTAGCAGCAGTGTGTACCATCTACAAGATGCACTGCAGGAATTTAGCAAGGCTTCTTAGACAGCACCTTCCAAATCCACGACCAGTATCTAGAAGGACAAGGGCAGCAGATAGATGGGAACACCACCACCTGGAAGTTCCCCTCCAAGCCACCTACCATCCTGACTTGGAAATATGTCACCGTTCCTTCACTGTCGCTGGGTCAAAATCCTGGAACTCCCTCCCTAACAGCACTGTGGGTGTACCTACACCACACCGACTGCAACAGTTCAAGAAGGCAGCTCACCACCACCTTCTCAAGAGCAATTAGGAATGGGCAATAAATGGTGGCCAGCGAAGCCCACATCCCAAGAACAAATGTAAAAATATAACCATTGTGCTACCATTCCCCTGAAATCCATTCACGCTTTTCAGCCAAATTGCTGCCTTTATTCATAACCTATCGATCTTGGTGAACAAACTCATACAAACCCCCACCATCCCGCAAACTCACATCCTAACTGCAGTTACAGGCAGCCCCTCTGTGCTGGGTTACACGGAGATACAGCAGCCACCCGACTGACCCTCCAGCCAGACCATGGTTCCGGATTCAGGATTACTGCTATAACAAAAGACAAGACTGTGCTCACCTTTTTGGCGATCCAGGTTTCTCTCAAACTGAAGCTTTTCTGGAACAATCTCAAACAATTTGACTGAGCCATCTTCACATCCGACCTGCAGGTAACAGCGGCAAAAAAATCATCGGCAACCAGTGCACACAAAACTGGACCAGAAACACAGCTAGATGTAGCAATCTTATTAAAATAAAATCCTTCACTTCACTTCACGCACCCACAAGGGATAAAAGCTCTGAAGGGAAAGAAAACTTTTACAGACACTCAGCAGCCACTTTAAATCTGATGTTCCAAGAGACATTCTTGGAGATAAAATATATTTTCCTCATCATCAAACACTCCCAGGACAGGTACAGCACCGGGTTAGATACAGAGTAAAGTTCCCTCTACACTATCCCCATCAAACACTCCCAGGACAGGTACAGCACAGGGTTAGATACAGAGTAAAGTTCCCTCTACACTATCCCCATCAAACACTCCCAGGACAGGTACAGCATGGGGTTAGATACAGAGTAAAGCTCCCTCTACACTGTCCCCGTGAAACACTCCCAGGACAGGTACAGCACGGGATTAGATACAGAGTAAAGCTCCCTCTACACTGTCCCCATCAAACATTCCCAGGACAGGTACAGCACGGAGTTAGATACAGAGTAAAGCTCCCTCTACACTGTCCCCATCAAACACTCCCAGGACAGGTACAGCACAGGGTTAGATACAGAGTAAAGCTCCCTCTACATTGTCCCCATCAAACCCTCCCAGGACAGGTACAGCACAGGGTTAGATACAGAGTAAAGCTCCCTCTACACTGTCCCCATCAAACACTCCCAGGACAGGTACAGCACGGAGTTAGATACAGAGTAAAGCTCCCTCTACACTATCCCCATCAAACACTCCCAGGACAGGTACAGCATGGGGTTAGATACAGAGTAAAGCTCCCTCTACACTATCCCCATCAAACACTCCCAGGACAGGTACAGCACAGGGTTAGATACAGAGTAAAGCTCCCTCTACACTGTCCCCGTGAAACACTCCCAGGACAGGTACAGCACGGGATTAGATACAGAGTAAAGCTCCCTCTACACTGTCCCCATCAAACATTCCCAGGACAGGTACAGCACGGAGTTAGATACAGAGTAAAGCTCCCTCTACACTGTCCCCATCAAACACTCCCAGGACAGGTACAGCACAGGGTTAGATACAGAGTAAAGCTCCCTCTACACTGTCCCCATCAAACACTCCCAGGACAGGTACAGCACAGGGTTAGATACAGAGTAAAGCTCCCTCTACACTGTCCCCATCAAACACTCCCAGGACAGGTACAGCACAGGGTTAGATACAGAGTAAAGCTCCCTCTACACTGTCCCCATCAAACCCTCCCAGGACAGGTACAGCACAGGGTTAGATACAGAGTAAAGCTCCCTCTACACTGTCCCCATCAAACACTCCCAGGACAGGTACAGCACGGAGTTAGATATAAAGTAAAGATACCTGCATATAGAGAAAGAAATATTTGTATCCTTGGGTGTCCCAATGTGCTCACCACCAATCTTTGATATTTTACTGCACAGTATTGCCTTTGACAAGGATAACTTTGTACTAACCGCCAGATGAGTCTCCTCACTGTTACAGCTTATGCACCAAAGTGGGCCTCCAAAAGCATCTAGTCTGTACTTCGGACAGAGTCTCTGCAGGTCATATTCGATGATTTCTCCATTTAATCCGACGCTCAGAAGTCGATTCTCACCAACCCAGCTGATTGCTTCAATAGATCGTTTCTCATTCCCGGGAATGACCTAATAAACAGAAAAGGTTAAATTAATCAATACTATGCTGTGTGAATATCCTTCTGTTAATTGATAGCACATAGTGTGAAACCCATCTCAGGGCATAAACATGCAATGCAGAAAGGAAAACCAGGAATGTACATATCGAATAACTTTGACATCACTAAGTGTTTCACATATAATGAATTACTTATTTTAAGTGTAGTGACCATTTTAACGTAGGAAAACACGTAAGCCAATTTGTGTACAGCAAGATCCCCCACCAGCAATTTGATGAATGACCAAATCGTCTGTTTTTAGCAATGTTGATTGAAGGATAAGTACTGATCAGGTGAAGTCCCATGTTTTTCTCTAAATAGTCCTGTTGGAGCGAGGCCTCACTCGAACTTTTCATTTATAACATGGTGCCCTCACTACAGAGCCTCCGATGGTACAGCGCTGAGCCTTCGACAATGCGACGCTCACTCAGTACTGACTCTTTGACAGGGCAGTGCTCCTTCAGGACTGACCCTTCGACAGGGCAGTGCTCCCTGCCTATAGTGTGGTGCGCTTTCGGTACTGACCCTCTGACAGTGTGGAGCTCCCTTGGCACGGGCCCTTTGACAATGCAGCGCTCCCTTGGTATTGACCCTCCGAAAGTGCAGCAGGATTTCAGTGCTGACCCTCTGACGATAGGATACTCCCTCAGTACTGACTCTGACAGTGCAGTGCACCCTCAGTACTGACCTCCGACAGTGCGACGCTCCCTCGGTACTGACCCACCGACAGTGTGACGCTCCCTCGGTACTGACCCTCCGACAGTGCGATGCTCCCTCGGTATTGACCCTCCGACAGTGCAGCGCTCTCTCTGTACTGACTCTCTGACAGGGCGGTTCTCCTTTGGTAGTGACTCTCTGACATTGCAGTAATCCCTCAGTACTGACTCTCCAACACTGCAGCACCTCCTCAGTACTGACACTCCGACAGTGCAGCGCTCCCGCGGTACTGGCCCTCCTACTGTGCAGCGCTCCCGTGGTACTGGCCCTCTGACAGTGCAGTGCTCCCTCAGTCCTGACCCTCCGGCAGTGCAGCATGATCTCAGTACTGACCCTTCGACAGTGCAACAGGATTTCAGCATTGACCCTCCGACAGTGCGGCGTTCCCTCGGCACTGACCCTCCGACAGTGCGGCGCTCCCTCGGTACTGACCCTCCGACAGTGCGGCTCTCCCTCGGTACTGACCCACCCACAGTGCGACGCTCCCTCGGTACTGACCCACCCACAGTGAGACGCTCCCTCGGTACTGACCCACCCACAGTGCGACGCTCCCTCGGTACTGACCCACCCACAGTGCGACGCTCCCTCGGTACTGACCCACCCACAGTGCGACGCTCCCTCGGTACTGACCCACCCACAGTGCGACGCTCCCTCGGTACTGACCCACCCACAGTGCGACGCTCCCTCGGTACTGACCCACCCACAATGCGACGCTCCCTCGGTACTGACCCACCGACAGTGCGACGCTCCCTCGGTACTGACCCACCGACAGTGCGACGCTCCCTCGGTACTGACCCACCGACAGTGCGACGCTCCCTCGGTACTGACCCACCGAAAGTGCGACGCTCCCTCGGTACTGATCCACCGACAGTGCGACGCTCCCTCGGTACTGACCCACCGACAGTGCGACGCTCCCTCGGTACTGACCCACCCACAGTGCGACGCTCCCTCGGTACTGACCCACCGACAGTGCGACGCTCCCTCGGTACTGACCCACCGACAGTGCGACGCTCCCTCGGTACTGACCCACCGACAGTGCGACGCTCCCTCGGTACTGACCCACCGAAAGTGCGACGCTCCCTCGGTACTGACCCACCGACAGTGCGACGCTCCCTCGGTACTGACCCACCGACAGTGCGACGCTCCCTCGGTACTGACCCACCGACAGTGCGACGCTCCCTCGGTACTGACCCACCCACAGTGCGACGCTCCCTCGGTACTGACCCACCCACAGTGCGACGCTCCCTCGGTACTGACCCACCCACAGTGCGACGCTCCCTCGGTACTGACCCACCCACAGTGCGACGCTCCCTCGGTACTGACCCACCACAGTGCGTCGCTCCCTCGGTACTGACCCACCCACAGTGCGACGCTACCTCGGTACTGACCCACCCACAGTGCGACGCTCCCTCGGTACTGACCCACCCACAGTGCGACGCTCCCTCGGTACTGACCCAACGACAGTGCGACGCTCCCTCGGTACTGACCCAACGACAGTGCGACGCTCCCTCGGTACTGACCCACCCACAGTGCGACGCTCCCTCGGTACTGACCCACCCACAGTGCGACGCTCCCTCGGTACTGACCCACCCACAGTGCGATGCTCCCTCGGTACTGACCCACCGACAGTGCGACGCTCCCTCGGTACTGACCCACCCACAGTGCGACGCTCCCTCGGTACTGACCCACCCACAGTGCGACGCTCCCTCGGTACTGACCCACCCACAGTGCGACGCTCCCTCGGTACTGACCCACCCACAGTGCGACGCTCCCTCGGTACTGACCCACCCACAGTGAGACGCTCCCTCGGTACTGACCCACCCACAGTGCGACGCTCCCTCGGTACTGACCCACCCACAGTGCGACGCTCCCTCGGTACTGACCCACCCACAGTGCGACGCTCCCTCGGTACTGACCCACCCACAGTGCGACGCTCCCTCGGTACTGACCCACCCACAGTGCGACGCTCCCTCGGTACTGACACACCCACAGTGCGACGCTCCCTCGGTACTGACCCACCCACAGTGCGACGCTCCCTCGGTACTGACCCACCCACAGTGCGACGCTCCCTCGGTACTGACCCACCCACAGTGCGACGCTCCCTCGGTACTGACCCACCCACAGTGCGACGCTCCCTCGGTACTGACCCACCCACAGTGCGACGCTCCCTCGGTACTGACCCACCCACAGTGCGACGCTCCCTCGGTACTGACCCACCCACAGTGCGACGCTCCCTCGGTACTGACCCACCCACAGTGCGACGCTCCCTCGGTACTGACCCACCGACAGTGCGACGCTCCCTCGGTACTGACCCACCGACAGTGCGACGCTCCCTCGGTACTGACCCACCGACAGTGCGACGCTCCCTCGGTACTGACCCACCGACAGTGCGACGCTCCCTCGGTACTGACCCACCGACAGTGCGACGCTCCCTCGGTACTGACCCACCCACAGTGCGACGCTCTCTCAGTACTGACTCTCTGACAGGGCGGTTCTCCTTTGGTACTGACTCTGACATTGCAGCACTCCCTCAGTACTGACTCTCCAACAGTGCAGCACCTCCTCAGTACTGACGTTCTGACAGTGCAGCGCTCCCGCGGTACTGACCCTCCGACAGTGCAGCCCTCCTGCGGTACTGACCCTCCGACAGTGCAGTGCTCCCGCAGTACTGGCCCTCCGACAGTGCAGCGCTCCCTCAGTCCTGACCCTCCGGCAGTGCAGCAGGATCTCAGTACTGACCCTCCAACAGTGCGGCGCTCCCTCGGTACTGATGCTCCGACGTTCCCTCGGCAATGACCCTTCGACAGTGGGGCACCTCCTCAATACTGACGCTCCGACAGTGCGGCGCTCCCTTGGTACTGACCATCTGACAGTGCAGCAGGATTTCAGTACTGACTCTTCAACAGTGCGGCACTCCCTCAGTACTGACCCTCTGACAGTGCTGCGTTGCTCAGTACTGATGCTCTGACAGTGCGGCGCTCCCTCAGTACTGACCTTTCGATTGTGCGGCACTCCCTCAGTACTGACCTTTCGATTGTGCGGCACTCCCTCAGTACTGACCTTTCGATTGTGCGGCACTCCCTCGGTACTGACCCTCCGACAGTGCAACATAATAGCAGTACTGACCCTCCAAAAGTGCAGCACGATTTCAGTACTGACCCTCTGACAGGGCGGTTCTCCTTTGGTACTGACCCTCCGATTGTGCGGTGCTCCCTCAGTACTGACCCTCCGACATTGCAGCCCACCCTCAGTATTGACCCATTGGTACTGACCCTCTGACAGCACGACGCTCCACCAGTACTGACCCTCCGACAGTGCAGCAGGATGTCAGTACTGACCCTTCAACAGTGCGACGCTCCCTCGGTACTGACCCACCGACAGTGCGACGCTCCCTCGGTACTGACCCAACGACAGTGCGACGCTCCCTCGGTACTGACCCACCCACAGTGCGACGCTCCCTCGGTACTGACCCACCCACAGTGCGACGCTCCCTCGGTACTGACCCACCGACAGTGCGACGCTCCCTCGGTACTGACCCTCCGACAGTGCGACGCTCCCTCGGTACTGACCCTCCGACAGTGCGATGCTCCCTCGGTATTGACCCTCCGACAGTGCAGCGCTCTCTCAGTACTGACTCTCTGACAGGACGGTTCTCCTTTGGTACTGACTCTCTGACATTGCAGTACTCCCTCAGTACTGACTCTCCAACAGTGCAGCACCTCCTCAGTACTGACACTCCGACAGTGCAGCGCTCCCGCGGTACTGACCCTCCGACTGTGCAGCGCTCCCGTGGTACTTACCCTCCGACAGTGCAGCACTCCCACAGTACTGGCCCTCTGACAGTGCAGCGCTCCTCAGTCCTGACCCTCCGCCAGTGCAGCAGGATCTCAGTACTGACCCTTCGGCAGTGCAATAGGATTTCAGCATTGACCCTCCGACAGTGCGGCGTTCCCTCGGCACTGACCCTCCGACAGTGCGGCGCTCCCTCGGTACTGACCCTCCGACAGTGCGGCTCTCCCTCGGTACTGACCCACCCACAGTGCGACGCTCCCTCGGTACTGACCCACCCACAGTGAGACGCTCCCTCGGTACTGACCCACCCACAGTGCGACGCTCCCTCGGTACTGACCCACCGACAGTGCGACGCTCCCTCGGTACTGACCCACCCACAGTGCGACGCTCCCTCGGTACTGACCCACCCACAGTGCGACGCTCCCTCGGTATTGACCCTCCGACAGTGCAGCGCTCTCTCAGTACTGACTCTCTGACAGGACGGTTCTCCTTTGGTACTGACTCTCTGACATTGCAGTACTCCCTCAGTACTGACTCTCCATCAGTGCAGCACCTCCTCAGTACTGACACTCCGACAGTGCAGCGCTCCCGCGGTACTGACCCTCCGACTGTGCAGCGCTCCCGTGGTACTTACCCTCCGACAGTGCAGCACTCCCACAGTACTGGCCCTCTGACAGTGCAGCGCTCCTCAGTCCTGACCCTCCGGCAGTGCAGCAGGATCTCAGTACTGACCCTTCGACAGTGCAACAGGATTTCAGTATTGACCCTCCGACAGTGCGGCGTTCCCTCGGCACTGACCCTCCGACAGTGCGACGCTCCCTCGGTACTGACCCACCCACAGTGCGACGCTCCCTCGGTACTGACCCACCCACAGTGCGACGCTCCCTCGGTACTGACCCACCCACAGTGCGTCGCTCCCTCGGTACTGACCCACCCACAGTGCGACGCTCCCTCGGTACTGACCCACCCACAGTGCGACGCTCCCTCGGTACTGACCCACCCACAGTGCGACGCTCCCTCGGTACTGACCCACCGACAGTGCGACGCTCCCTCGGTACTGACCCACCCACAGTGCGACGCTCCCTCGGTACTGACCCACCCACAGTGCGTCGCTCCCTCGGTACTGACCCACCCACAGTGCGACGCTCCCTCGGTACTGACCCACCCACAGTGCGACGCTCCCTCGGTACTGACCCACCCACAGTGCGACGCTCCCTCGGTACTGACCCACCCACAGTGCGACGCTCCCTCGGTACTGACCCACCCACAGTGCGACGCTCCCTCGGTACTGACCCACCCACAGTGCGACGCTCCCTCGGTACTGACCCACCCACAGTGCGACGCTCCCTCGGTACTGACCCAACGACAGTGCGACGCTCCCTCGGTACTGACCCACCCACAGTGCGACGCTCCCTCGGTACTGACCCACCCACAGTGCGACGCTCCCTCGGTACTGACCCACCCACAGTGCGACGCTCCCTCGGTACTGACACACCCACAGTGCGACGCTCCCTCGGTACTGACCCACCCACAGTGCGACGCTCCCTCGATACTGACCCACCCACAGTGCGACGCTCCCTCGGTACTGACCCACCCACAGTGCGACGCTCCCTCGGTACTGACCCACCCACAGTGCGACGCTCCCTCGGTACTGACCCTCCGACAGTGCGACGCTCCCTCGGTACTGACCCTCCGACAGTGCGACGCTCCCTCGGTACTGACCCACCCACAGTGCGACGCTCCCTCGGTACTGACCCTCCGACAGTGCGATGCTCCCTCGGTATTGACCCTCCGACAGTGCAGCGCTCTCTCAGTACTGACTCTCTGACAGGACGGTTCTCCTTTGGTACTGACTCTCTGACATTGCAGTACTCCCTCAGTACTGACTCTCCAACAGTGCAGCACCTCCTCAGTACTGACACTCCGACAGTGCAGCGCTCCCGCGGTACTGACCCTCCGACTGTGCAGCGCTCCCGTGGTACTTACCCTCCGACTGTGCAGCACTCCCACAGTACTGGCCCTCTGACAGTGCAGCGCTCCTCAGTCCTGACCCTCCGCCAGTGCAGCAGGATCTCAGTACTGACCCTTCGGCAGTGCAACAGGATTTCAGTATTGACCCTCCGACAGTGCGGCGTTCCCTCAGCACTGACCCTCCGACAGTGCGGCGCTCCCTCGGTACTGACCCTCCGACAGTGCGGCTCTCCCTCGGTACTGACCCACCCACAGTGCGACGCTCCCTCGGTACTGACCCACCCACAGTGCGACGCTCCCTCGGTACTGACCCACCCACAGTGCGACGCTCCCTCGGTACTGACCCACCCACAGTGCGACGCTCCCTCGGTACTGACCCACCCACAGTGCGACGCTCCCTCGGTACTGACCCACCCACAGTGCGACGCTCCCTCGGTACTGACCCACCCACAGTGCGACGCTCCCTCGGTACTGACCCACCCACAGTGCGACGCTCCCTCGGTACTGACCCACCCACAGTGCGACGCTCCCTCGGTACTGACCCACCCACAGTGCGACGCTCTCTCGGTACTGACCCACCCACAGTGCGACGCTCCCTCGGTACTGACCCACCCACAGTGCGACGCTCCCTCGGTACTGACCCACCGACAGTGCGACGCTCCCTCGGTACTGACCCACCCACAGTGAGACGCTCCCTCGGTACTGACCCACCCACAGTGCGACGCTCCCTCGGTACTGACCCACCCACAGTGCGACGCTCCCTCGGTACTGACCCACCCACAGTGCGACGCTCCCTCGGTACTGACCCACCCACAGTGCGACGCTCCCTCGGTACTGACCCACCCACAGTGCGACGCTCCCTCGGTACTGACCCACCCACAGTGCGACGCTCCCTCGGTACTGACCCACCCACAGTGCGACGCTCCCTCGGTACTGACCCTCCGACAGTGCGACGCTCCCTCGGTACTGACCCTCCGACAGTGCGACGCTCCCTCGGTACTGACCTTCCGACAGTGCGACGCTCCCTCGGTACTGACCTTCCGACAGTGCGGCGCTCCCTCGGTACTGACCCTCCGACAGTGCGATGCTCCCTCGGTATTGACCCTCCGACAGTGCAGCGCTCTCTCAGTACTGACTCTCTGACAGGACGGTTCTCCTTTGGTACTGACCTTCCGACAGTGCGACGCTCCCTCGGTACTGACCTTCCGACAGTGCGGCGCTCCCTCGGTACTGACCCTCCGACAGTGTGACGCTCCCTCGGTACTGACCCTCCGACAGTGCGACGGTCCCTCGGTACTGACCTTCCGACAGTGCAGCGCTCTCTCAGTACTGACTCTCTGACAGAGCGGTTCTCCTTTGGTACTGACTCTGACATTGCAGCACTCCCTCAGTACTGACTCTGCAACAGTGCAGCACCTCCTCAGTACTGACGTTCTGACAGTGCAGCGCTCCCGCGGTACTGACCCTCCGACAGTGCAGCCCTCCTGCGGTACTGACCCTCCGACAGTGCAGTGCTCCCGCAGTACTGGCCCTCCGACAGTGCAGCGCTCCCTCAGTCCTGACCCTCCGGCAGTGCAGCAGGATCTCAGTACTGACCCTCCAACAGTGCGGCGCTCCCTCGGTACTGATGCTCCGACGTTCCCTCGGCAATGACCCTTCGACAGTGCGGCACCTCCTCAATACTGACGCTCCGACAGTGCGGCGCTCCCTTGGTACTGACCATCTGACAGTGCAGCAGGATTTCAGTACTGACTCTTCAACAGTGCGGCACTCCCTCAGTACTGACCCTCTGACAGTGCTGCGTTGCTCAGTACTGATGCTCTGACCGTGCGGCGCTCCCTCAGTACTGACCTTTCGATTGTGCGGCACTCCCTCAGTACTGACCTTTCGATTGTGCGGCACTCCCTCAGTACTGACCTTTCGATTGTGCGGCACTCCCTCAGTACTGACCTTTCGATTGTGCGGCACTCCCTCAGTACTGACCCTCCGACAGTGCAACATAATAGCAGTACTGACCCTCCAAAAGTGCAGCACGATTTCAGTACTGACCCTCTGACAGGGCGGTTCTCCTTTGGTACTGACCCTCCGATTGTGCGGTGCTCCCTCAGTACTGACCCTCCGACATTGCAGCCCACCCTCAGTATTGACCCATTGGTACTGACCCTCTGACAGCACGACGCTCCCCCAGTACTGACCCTCCGACAGTGCAGCAGGATTTCAGTACTGACCCTTCAACAGTGCGCCGCTCCCTCAGTACTGACCCTCCAACAGTGCAGCGCTCCCTTGGTACTGATGCTCTGACGTTCCCTCGGCAATGACCCTCTGACAGTGTGGCACCTCCTCAATACTGAGGCTCCGACAGTGCGGCACTCCCTCAGTACTGACCCTTCGACAGTGTGGCGCTCCCTTGGTACTGACAGTTCAACAGTGCGGCGCTCCCTCAGTACTGACCCTCTGACAGTGCGGCAGAATAGCAGTACTGACCCTCCGAAAGTGCAGCAGGATTTCAGTACTGACCCTCCGACAGTTCGGCATTCCTCAGTACTGACGCTCCGACAGTGCGGCGTTCCTCAGTACTGAACTTTCGACAGTGCGGCGCTCCCTCCGTACTGACCCTTCGACAGTGCAGTGCTCCCTCGGTACTGACCCTCTGACAGTGCAGCGCTCCCTCAGTACTGACCCTCCGACAGTGCGGCATTCCTCAGTACTGACCCTCCGAAAGTGTGGTGCTCCCTCAGTACTGACCCTTTGACCGTGCTGTGCGATCTCAGTATTGACCCTTCAACAATGCAGAGCTCAGACAGTGAACGTTGAAAGGTTTGGGTTGTGTCTCCACCCCCGGGGCCCGGATTCCTTCTCCTCCTCCCCCCACACCGGGGCCCGGACTCCCCCCACCCCGGGGCCCGGATTCCTCCCGCCCCCCCCCGGGACCCGAACTCCTCCTGCACCCCCCCCACCCCCCCGCCTCCGGGACCCGAACTCCTCCTGCCCCCCCCCAACCCCCCACGGGCCCGAACTCCTCCTGCACCCCCCCCCCCACCCACCCACCCCGGGACCCGAACTCCTCCTGCACCCCCCCCACCCCCCCCGCCTCCGGGACCCGAACTCCTCCTGCACCCCCCCCCCACCCACCCACCCACCCCGGGACCCGAACTCCTCCTGCACCCCCCCCACCCACCCACCCCGGGACCCGAACTCCTCCTGCACCCCCCCCACCCCCCCCGCCTCCGGGACCCGAACTCCTCCTGCACCCCCCCCACCTCCGGGACCCGAACTCCTCCTGCACCCCCCCCACCCACCCACCCACCCCGGGACCCGAACTCCTCCTGCACCCCCCCCCCACCCACCCACCCACCCCGGGACCCGAACTCCTCCTGCCCCCCCCCAACCCCCCACGGGCCCGAACTCCTCCTGCCCTGCCCCCCCCCGGGACCCGAACTCCTCCTGCACCCCCCCCCCACCCACCCACCCCGGGACCCGAACTCCTCCTGCACCCCCCCCCCCCCCCCCCCCCCACACCCCCCGGGACCCGAACTCCTCCTGCCCTGCCCCCCCCCTGGGAGCCGAACTCCTCCTGCCCCCCCCCAACCCCCCCCCCCGGGACCCGAACTCCTCCTGCCCCCCCCCAACCCCCCACGGACCCGAACTCCTCCTGCCCCCCCCAACCCCCCCCCCCGGGGCCCGGACTCCTCCTGCCCTGCCCCCCCCCAACCCCCACCCCGGGGCCCGGACTCCTCCTCCTCCCTCCCTCCCCCACCACCAACCCCTGGACTCCTCCCTCTCCCAATACCTGGTCTCCCCGCCCCCGCCCCCGCCCCCGGGGGCCCGGACTCCCCGCGGTTGTTGTTACCTTTTCCTGGATGAAGTTTTGGGTGAAGTTGATGATTTCCAGGCTGCCGTCCTCCCGGGCCAGGGCCAGGCGCTCCCCCCGCCCATTCTGGGCCAGAGCGCGGATCCCGCTCGGAACAAACTGGAAGAAGCGGACCCGGTGAATGAGAAATTCGCCCATCCTGGGGGTTTGGAGCCGGGTCTCCTCGCGGTCCGCGTGTGCTCAACCTTCACCCGGAAACAAACCCCACCGAGCAGCGGAAGTGACGTGGGCGTGAAGCCGAGGGCGGGAAAAGCTGAGAAGAAAATGGTTCAAATCCCCGTCCAGCTGCCCCGGTGAGAGACCCGGACCCGGATCCCCCACAAGCCCCCTCCCCCCTCTTTATTTTATATTTCCAGCATCCGCACTAATTTGTTTTTAATGATTTTAAAAAATTTTTATTTTTAGTCCCGGAGATGGTTCTGGCTCCGAGTGGCTGATGCTGGAACTTCAGGGAGAAATCGAGTCCCGGGGCCACAGCGGCCTCCCTGGAAACCTGATGGGCGACCTGCACTTCAGCAGAGAGGTGACAACAACCGTCAAAACCCTAACCCCAACCCCCAGCCCCTGAACCCCGCTTCCCCATCCCCCCCACCACCGTCCCAGCCCCTGAACCCCGCTTCCCCATCCCCCCCCCCACCGTCCCAGTATCCCCCCCCCCAACCTCCCCGTCCCAACCTCCCCCGTCCCAACCTCCCCCGTCCCAACCTCCCCCGTCCCAACCTCCCCCCGTCCCAACCTCCCCCGTCCCAACCTCCCCCCTCCCAACCTCCCCCCTCCCAACCTCCCCCCTCCCAACCTCCCCCTCCCAACCTCCCCCCTCCCAACCTCCCCCTCCCAACCTCCCCCCTCCCAACCTCCCCCCTCCCAACCTCCCCCCTCCCAACCTCCCCCCTCCCAACCTCCCCCCTCCCAACCTCCCCCCTCCCAACCTCCCCCCTCCCAACCTCCCCCCTCCCAACCTCCCCCCTCCCAACCTCCCCCTCCCAACCTCCCCCCTCCCAACCTCCCCCCTCCCAACCTCCCCCCTCCCAACCTCCCCCCTCCCAACCTCCCCCCTCCCAACCTCCCCCCTCCCAACCTCCCCCCTCCCAACCTCCCCCCTCCCAACCTCCCCCCTCCCAACCTCCCCCCTCCCAACCTCCCCCGTCCCAACCTCCCCGTCCCAACCTCCCCCGTCCCAACCTCCCCCGTCCCAACCTCCCCCGTCCCAACCTCCCCCGTCCCAACCTCCCCCGTCCCAACCTCCCCCGTCCCAACCTCCCCCGTCCCAACCTCCCCCGTCCCAACCTCCCCCGTCCCAACCTCCCCCGTCCCAACCTCCCCCGTCCCAACCTCCCCCGTCCCAACCTCCCCCGTCCCAACCTCCCCCGTCCCAACCTCCCCCGTCCCAACCTCCCCCGTCCCAACCTCCCCCGTCCCAACCTCCCCCGTCCCAACCTCCCCCGTCCCAACCTCCCCCGTCCCAACCTCCCCCGTCCCAACCTCCCCCGTCCCAACCTCCCCCGTCCCAACCTCCCCCGTCCCAACCTCCCCCGTCCCAACCTCCCCCGTCCCAACCTCCCCCGTCCCAACCTCCCCCGTCCCAACCTCCCCCGTCCCAACCTCCCCCGTCCCAACCTCCCCCGTCCCAACCTCCCCCGTCCCAACCTCCCCCGTCCCAACCTCCCCCGTCCCAACCTCCCCCGTCCCAACCTCCCCCGTCCCAACCTCCCCCGTCCCAACCTCCCCCGTCCCAACCTCCCCCGTCCCAACCTCCCCCGTCCCAACCTCCCCCGTCCCAACCTCCCCCGTCCCAACCTCCCCCTCCCAACCCCCCCGTCCCAACCCCCCCCTCCCAACCCCCCCGTCCCAACCTCCCCTCCCAACCCCCCGTCCCAGTCTCCCCTCCCAACCCCCCGTCCCAGTCTCCCCCTCCCAACCCCCCGTCCCAGTCTCCCCCTCCCAACCCCCCCGTCCCAGTCTCCCCCTCCCAACCCCCCGTCCCAGTCTCCCCTCCCAACCCCCCGTCCCAGTCTGCCCCTCCCAACCCCCCGTCCCAGTCTGCCCCTCCCAACCCCCCGTCCCAGTCTCCCCTCCCAACCCCCCCGTCCCAGTCTCCCCCTCCCAACCCCCCGTCCCAGTCTCCCCCTCCCAACCCCCCGTCCCAGTCTCCCCCTCCCAACCCCCCGTCCCAGTCTCCCCCTCCCAACCTCCCCCGTCCCAGTCTCCCCCTCCCAACCTCCCCCGTCCCAGTCTCCCCCGTCCCAGTCTCCCCCTCCCAACCTCCCCCGTCCCAGTCTCCCCCCTCCCAACCTCCCCCTCCCAACCTCCCCCTCCCAACCTCCCCCTCCCAACCTCCCCCTCCCAACCTCCCCCTCCCAACCTCCCCCTCCCAACCTCCCCCTCCCAACCTCCCCCTCCCAACCTCCCCCTCCCAACCTCCCCCTCCCAACCTCCCCCTCCCAACCTCCCCCTCTCAACCTCCCCCTCTCAACCTCCCCCTCTCAACCTCCCCCTCTCCAACCTCCCCCTCTCAACCTCCCCCTCTCAACCTCCCCCTCTCAACCTCCCCCTCTCAACCTCCCAATCTCCCCCCCAGTCCCAATCTCTAAACCCCCCCCAAGACCCTGAGTGTCCTCGGCTCAACCATCTTCAGCTGCTTCATCAATGACCTTCCTTCCATCATAAGGTCAGAAGTGGGGATGTTCTCTGATGATTGCACAATGTTCAGCACCATTCGCGACTCCTCAGATACTGAACCAGTCCCTGTCCAAATGCAGCAAGACCTGGATAATATCCAGGCTTGGACTGACTATTGGCAAGTAACATTCACGCCACACAAGTGCCAGGCAATGACCATCTCCAACAAGAGAGAATCCAACCATCACCCCTTGATGTTCAATGGCTAGGAAGCCATTGAAGTGTCCCTCCAAGCTAGTCGCCATCCTGACTTGGAAATATATTGCCACTCCTTCACTGTCACTGGGTCAAAATCCTGGAACTCCTTCCCTAACAGCCCTGTGGGTGCACCTATACCATATGGACTGCAGCAGTTCAAGAAGGCAGCTCACTGCCACTTTCTCAAGAGCAACTAGGGATGGGCAATAGAGGATCAGTCATGATCACGTTGAAAAGCGGAGCAGGCTCAAAAGGTCCAAATAACCTGCTCCTCCTATTTTCTATGTTTCTGTTCTGTCCCTTTCAGGTGTGTAGCTTAGTGCCGTACCTGACTACTTTAGGTTATTAGCCCAAGGATGTTCCTGTTTGTTGTTCCTGCCTTTGCTATGGGGCACAATTAACTGTGCTTGATGTTGCTAATTAGTAAGATGGTTTTGCTTTGCTGTTTTCTGGATTGAGTAATCTCTGGTACATTTAATTCTCTCTCCCCTTCCCCAGGGAGTCCCAATACTGATAATTGGCCACCACATCCTGTATGGTAAAGTCAGCCGTCTGGAAAGGCCATTTGCGGTACTAGTAAAAAAGGCCACCACAAGGGCAGGAGCTGAGAGTCCGATGGAAATCGAGAAAGCTGAGCAAGGAGTGAGTGAAGAAAGTGTTTCATGTCGCTACCTAATCACCGCACTCATCAAGAGAAAAATCATCTTCAAAACCCGTCCAAAGCCTATTATTACGAATGTGCCTAAAAAGCTATAGTGGGACTGTGCCCACCGACAGGACTCTTCTGAACAGCAGATCTGCATATCGTCAGGTGACTGAATACTGGATATTAAGTGACTGTTTGTCTCCTGTTGTGACATTTGCAGAATGTCTGTAGCATTTTCTTCTGGAACTTTACCTCAAAGTAGATTGTTAAAAGATGAACCTATGTTTAAAACATATTTTATAGCAAACTCGTTGATTTTTTAAATTATATATAAATAATGAGTATTTCCTTTTGTCAGTCTTTCCTTCTCACTAACAATATATTGACAGGTAGCCATGAAATTGGGGTTTTAGTTGAAATAGAGACTTACAGGGAGAGCAAATATTTTTAGGAATATTTCACTGCGTGCAGAAATCAATATAACTAATCAGACGGTGTAACCCGTGTTGGCACACACACAATAGAATCTGCTCTACAACGTAATCTGTGCTGGCCTGGGCTATAGACAAAAGGACCTGGACCGGAACTGACACACTCCTGAGGTCCTTATCATCATAGATGCCAATCTTCAGATAATTTGTGATGTCTTGAAATGACTGAGTGCACTGTGTACTGCAAAAGCTATGGGCCCCGAGAACATCCTGGCAGTAGCGCCAAACCCTTTTGCCCCAGAACTAGATGCCCCCCTAGTCAGCTGTTCTAGTACAGGTACAACACTGGCATCTGTCTGAAAAGTGGAATACACAGCAAGATCTGGACAACATTCAGGCTTGGGCTGATGATCACCAAGTAATTTTCATGACATACAAGTGTTGTACAAGTTACAATGACCATCAACAAAATGATCATGTCCTGGGGAGGTAGTAGCATAGTGGTAATTTCACTTAACGAGTAACCCAGCGGCCCAGGCTAATGCTTTGGGGACATGGGCTCAAATCCCACTGTGGCAGCTGGTGGAATTTAAATTAAAATGAATAAAATCTGTAATATAAAGCTAGTCTCAGTAATAGTAATCATGAAACTATCGTTGATTGTCATAAAAATGCAACTAGTTCACTAATGCCCTTTGGGGAAGGAAATCCGCCATCCTTATCTGGTCTGGTCTACATGTGACTCCAGACCCACAGCAAGGTGAGCAGCTCTTAACTGGTCTCAAGGGCAGTTAGGGATGGGCAACAAATGCTGGCCTTGCCAGCAATGCCCACATTCCTGAAAGAATAAAAAGAGTTTGACCACCTCCCCTTGATGAAGGTTAACTGGATTACCATTGCTGAAACCCCATCATCAGCATCGAGGGGGTTACCATTGACCAGAAACTGAACTGGACCAGCCATATAAATACTGTGGCTACAAGAGCAGGTCAGAGGATGGGAATTCTGTGGAGAGTAACTCACCTCCTGACTCCCCAAAGCCTGTCCACCATCTACAAGACACGTCAGGAATGAGATGGAATGCTCCTCACTTGCCTAGAACCATAGAAAAGTTACGATGCAGAAAGAGGCCATTCAGCCCATTGTGTTTGTGCCAGCCAAGAAGAGAAATAAGAAACTAGCTGCTCGCTTTAATCCCGCTTTCCAGCACCTGGTCCATAGCCTTGCAGGTTACAGCACTCCAGGCCTAGATCCAGGTACCTTTTTCAATGAGTTGAGTGTTTCAGCCTCAACCACCAACTTAGGCAGTGAATTCCAGACACCCACCACTCTCTGGGTGAAAAAATTTTTTCTCATGTCCCCTTTAATCCTTCTACCAATCACCTTAAATCTATGCCACCTGGTAAATGACCCTTCAACCAGAGAGAATCAAGTCTTTCCTGTCTACCTTATCTAAGCCCCTCATAATTTTGTACACCTCAATTAGGTCACCCCTCAGCCTCTTCTGTTCTAAGGAGAACAGCCCTAGCCTATCCAATCTCCTCATAGCTGCAATTTTCAAGCTGGCAACATTCTTGTAAATCTCCTCTGTACTCTCTCTACAGCAATTATGTCCTTCCTGTAATGTGACCAGAACCAAACACCAAGTTCCAGCTGTGGCCTAACCAGCTTTTTATACAGTTCCATCATTACATCTCTGCTTTTGTATTCAGTACCTTGCCCAATAAAGGAAAGCATCCCATATGCTTTCTTGACCACCTTGTCCACCTGTTCTGCCACCTTTAAGGACCTGTGGACATGCACTCCGAGGTCTCTCACTTCCTCAACCCCTCTCAGTAACTTCCCGTTTATTGAGTATTCCCTTGCTTTATTTGCCCTCTCCAAATGCATTACCTCACACTTTTCCGGATTGAATTCCATTTGCCACTTCTCCAGCCACTCAACAAAAAGCATTGACATCATCCTGGAGTCGACAGCTACCCTCTTCACGATCAACTACACAGCTAATTTTCGTGTCATCTGCAAATTTCCCAATCATGCCTCTCACATTTAAGTCTAAATCATTAATATATACAACAAACAGCAAGGGCTCCAACACTGAGCCCTGTGGAAACCCACTGGAAACCATTTTCCATTTGCAAAAACGTCCATCGACCTTTGTTTCCTGCCACTGAGCCAATTTTGGATCCAACCTGCCACCTTCCTTTCACTTTCCTGTCCAGTCTGCCACGTGGGACCTTGTCAAATGAACTCCATATAGACAGCATCCACTGCATTGCCCTCATCAATCCTCCTTATTACCTCAAAAATTTGTATTAAGTTGTTAAGAGATCTTCCCCTAACAAAACCATGCTGACTATCCCTGATCAATCTGCCTTTCTAAGTGACAGTTTATACTGTCTCTCAGAATTGATACCAATAATTTGCCCACCACTGAAGTCAGACTGACCAGCCTATCCCTCGCACCCTTTTTAAATAATGGTACAATATTCGCAGACCTCCAATCCTCTGGTACCTTCCCAGTATCTAATGAGGAATGGAAAATGATCCTCAGAGCATCCTCTATTTCCTCCCTGGCTTCCTTCAACAGGCTGGGATACAATCCATCCGGCCCTGGTGATTTATCCATATTCAAAGATGTCAGTCCCTCCAGTACTTCCTCTCTCACTATGCTTATTGTATCTAATATTTCACACTCCTCATTAACTAGAATGTCTGCATCATCCCTCTCCTTAGTGAAGACGGAGACAAAGTAGTCACTGAGAACTCTGCCCGCATCTCCAACCCTCAAGTTACCATGTAATCTCTGATAGGCCCTACCCTTTCCTTAGTTATTCTCTTGCTCTTAATGTACTGGTAAAACATCTTTGGCTTTTCTTTGATTTTACTTGCTGATATTTTTTCATATCCTCTGTTTGCTTTCCTAATTTCTGTTTTTACTTCACCCCTGTACTTTCTAGACTCCTTTACAATATTAAGAATTTTGTGACTGTTATAAGCTTTCTTTTTCTGTTTTATCTTACCCTGTATGCTTCTGGATAACCAGGGTCTCTAGATTTGACAGTACCACCCTGTTTCTTTATGGGAACATGTTTACACTGTCTGTGCCTGTAGAATCTCCCCTTTGAATGATTTTACACAGTTTTTCCTTCGAATAGCTGAGTCCAATCTCGCCAGCTCACCTCTGAGCTTCATAAAATTGTCTTCCCCCAATTTAGAACTTCTACTCCTGTCCTATCTTTGTCCTTTCCCATAACTGTGCTAAATCTAACTGTATTTTGGTCACTATTTCCAAAATGGTCCCCCACTGCTACTTCATCGACTTGCCCAGCTTCATTTCCTAAAGCTAACTCTAGAATTGTATCTGTTGCATGCTGGGTAAAAAGTTCTCTTGAATGCAGTTCAAGAACTTTACACCTGTGCCCTTCACACTGTTTATATCCCAGTTGATAGTAGGGTAGTTGAAGTCCCCAACGATTACTGCTCTATTGCTTTTGCACACAAATCTTTCTACATATTTGCTCTTCTAACTCCCTTACATGAGAACACAATAAATAGGAGCAGGAGTAGAACGTGCGGCCCCTCGAGCCTGCTCCGCAATTCAATAAGATCGTGACTGATCGTTTGTTTCGATTTCCACGTTCCCATCTAACCCCGATAACCTTTGATTCCCTTGCCTAACATGAATCTATCCATCTCTGCCTTAAAAATATTCAATGACCCTGCCTCCACCACTTTCTGAGGCAGAGAGTTCCAAAGTTACACAACCCTCTGAGAGAAAAAAAATCTCCTCGTTTCTGTCCTAAAAGAGTGACCCTAATTTTAAAACAGTGCCCCCAAGTTCTGGACTCACCCACAAGAGGAAACATCCTTTCCATGTCCACCTTGTCAAGGCCGTTCAGGATCTTGTATACTTCAATCAAATCACCCCTCACTCTTCTCAACTCCACTGGAAACAAGCCCAGCCTGACCAACCTTCTTCATAAGACAACCCACTCATTCCAGGTATCAATCTAGTAAACCGTCTATGAACCGCCTCCAATGCATTTACATCCTTAAATAAAGAAACCAAAACTGCACACAGTATTCGAGAGGTGGTCTCACCAACGACCTGTATAACTGAAGCATAACATCCTTACTGTTGTGTTCAATCCCTCTCATAATAAAGCATAGCGTCCATTAGCCTTCTTAATTACTTGCTGTACCTGCATATTAACTTTTTGTGACTCATGTACTAGAACATCTAGATCCCTCTGCACCTCAGAATTATGCAGCCATACTCCATTTAAGTAATATTCTGTTTTTTTGTTCTTGCCAAAGTGAACAACTTCACATTTTCCCACATTCGACTCCATTTGCCAGATCTTTGTCCACTCACTCAACCTATCTATGTCCATCTGCAACCTCCTCATTTCCTCTTCACACCACACTTTTCCACTATTTGGGGGTCTATAGTACACTCCTAGCAGTGTGGCTGCCCTTTTTTAAATTTCTGAGCTCAATCCATATGGCCTCATTTGATGCTTCATTTAGTATTCATCCCTCCTCACAATTGATTCTTTAACCAATAATGCTACACCCCCCACTTTTTTTATCCTCTATCCTGCCTGAAAGCTCTATATCCAGGGATGTTGAGCTGCCATTTTTGCCCCTCTTTAAGCCAAGTTTCCGTTATAGCGATGATATTATGCTGCCATGTGTCCATCTGTGCCCTCAGCTCCTCTGCTTTATTTACTATGCTCCTTGCATTTACACATATAACTTTTAACACTGCCAAATTCCTGTGCTGTACACTTTTTAACATGTGCTGCTTCTGTCTTTTAGAATCACTCACTAATTTTCCATTTCCTGTTCCCTGCTCTGAATTTGTCCCCAGGTTCCCACCCCCCTGCCAGTTTAGTTTAAACCCCTCCAACAGCGCTAGCAAATCTCCCTATGAGGATATTCGTCTCAGTCCTGTTCAGGTGTAGACTGTCTGACCTGTACAGGTCCCACCTTCCCCAGAACCGGTTCCAATGCCTCAGAAATCTGATGCCCTCTCTCCTGCACCAGCTTTCCAGCCACATGTTTATTTGCTCAATTCTATTATTTCTATACTTGCTTGCACGTGGGTCTGGCAGTCATACTGAGATTACTGCTTTCAAGGTCCTGCTTTTCGATCTCCTTCCTGGCTACCTAAAGTCTGCTTTCAGGACCTCATCCCCTTTCCTACCTAAAGCATTGGTACTAATGTGGACCATGACCTCTGGTATTCACCATTCCCCAGAAGAATGTCCTGTAGCCGCTCGATGACATCCTTGACCCTGGCACCAGGGAGGCATTCTGGAGTCATGTCTACTGGCACAGAAACGCCTGTCTGCTCCCTTTAATGATTTCCCTCTCACTACTGCTCTTTCCCTCTTCTTTCTCCTCTCCTGTACAGCAGTGCTATCTGTGGTGCCACAAACCTGGCTCTGACTGCATTCCTCTGAGGAACCAATGCTCTCACCGGTATCCTAAACAGAAAACCAATTGGTGAGTGGGACCCTAGGGGACTCCTGCACTACCTATTTAATTTTCTTGGACTGCCTGGCGGTCACCTATTCCCTTTCTGCCTCCAGGCTCCTAAGCTGCGATGTGACCACCTCTCTGAACATGCTATCTATGCAGCTCCCAGCCCTAGAAACATAGAAAATAGAAGCAAGAAGCAGTCATTTGGCCCTTAGAGCCTGCTTCGCCATTCGATATGATTATGGCTGATCCTCTACCTCAACACCATACTCCTGCTCTCTCCCCATACCCCTTGACGTCTCTAGAGTCTCAAGATCTATTTCCTTCTTAAATATATTTAGTAACTTGGCCTCCATATAATCCTTGATGATGCGCCACAGTGACTCTAGCCGCTGCTCGAGCTCCAACGCCCGGAGCTCAAGGTTCTGCAGCTGGTGACACTTTCTGCACATGTGGCTGTCTAGGACACTGGTAGCATCCATAACTTCCCACATATTACAAGACACGCATTCCATACGAGCAAGCTGTCCCTCTATGGCTTCAATTTACTTCCTTGCATGAACTTTGGTTTACTTATGCAACTTTATTTTAGTTGGCTTCGACTTACCTTTATTTCCCAATTGCTTGTGTTTCTTACTTAAATGTAAGTAACCCCTTCTTTTAAAAAGAATGTGTTGTTCTAATTTTCAGCTACTTGATGACACTCCCTAACAGCAGTTTCTCACCAACCAATGAACTTGCCTGGATGAGTGCAGCTCCAACAACACTCAAGAAGCTCGACACCATCCAGGACAAAGCAGCCCATTTGATTGGCACCCCTTCCAGTCCCTCAAGGAGGGTTAATGAGCGTAGTGTTGTTGATATTATGTATAAGGACTTTCAGAATGCATTTGGCAAAATATCAGACGATTCACTTGTTAGCAAAATTGAAGTCCATGATTAAAGGAACAGCAAGAGCCTGGATACAACTGGTGAAGGACAGAAGGTGGAGAGTGGTGGTGAGCAACTGTTTTTCACACTGGAGGAAAGTGTACGGGCGAGGCCCCAGTTGTCAGTTTTTTTCTTTATTCTTTCATGGGATGTGGGCATCACTGGCAAGGCCAGCATTTGTTGCCTATCCCTAATTGCCCTGAGCCAAGTTTCCAATAACACAAAACTTGGAATTATAGTAAACAATAAGAATAGTATCAGACTTCAGGAGGATTTAGACAGGTGACGTCACAGACATGTGGCAAATGGAATTTAATAAAGAGAGTATTATGCATTTTGGCAGGAAGAATGAGGAGAAACAATATAAAATAATGGTACAATTTTAAGTGGCTTGTGGTAACAGAGATTTGGAGGTGTATTTACACGAATGTTTGGCAGGACAAGTGCAGGCTGTTAAAAAGCAGAAAGGATCATTTGCTATATAAACAGGCATAGAGTACAAAGCAAGGATTTTGTGTTAATCCTTTATAAAACACTGGTTACATCTCAGCTGAAGTATTTTGTTCATTTCTGGATACCGCATTTTAAGTTAAGGCCTTAGAGAAGAGATTTACTAGAATGGTGCCAGAGATGAGGGGCTTCAGTAATATGGAGAGATTAGAGAAGCTAGGATTGTTCTCCTTAGAGCAAAGAAGGTCAAGAGGAACTTTGGATGGACGTGTTCAAAATCATGAAGGGTTTTGATGGAGAAAGTCAAGAGAAGTGACATAAGGAACATTATTTGACAGAGCGAATTGTTATCTGGAATGGGCTGCCTGAAAGGGTGATGGAAACAGATTCAATAAGAATTTTCAAAAAGGAATTGGATAATGCAGGAAATGGAGAAATTGTAAGGGTATAGGGAAAGAGCACGGAGATGGTGGAATTTGAATTCAACAATAATCTGGAATTAAAAGTCTAATGATGACCATGGAACCATTGTCAATTGTCATAAGAACCCATCTGTTTGGTTAATGTCCTTTAGGGAAGGAAATCTGCCGTCCTTACCTGGTCTGGTCTACATGTGACTCCAGACCCACAGCAATGTGGTTGACTCTTGAACGCCGTCTGAAATGGACTAGCAAGCCACTCAGTTGTATCAAACCGCCCAAAAGCCTCAAAGGAATAAAACTGGATGGACCACCCAGCATCGTACTAGGCACCGGAAACGACAAAGGCAGACTCAGCCTGTCAGCCCTGCAAAGAACATAAGAACATAAGAAATAGGAACAGGAGTAGATCGTTCGGCCCCTCAAGCCTGCTCCGCCATTCAATAAGATCATGGCTGATCTTCTTGTGTTTCTATTTCCACATTCCCATCTAACCCCGATAACCTTAGATTCCCTTGCCTGACAAGAATCTATCTACCTCTGCCTTAAAAATATTCAATGACCTCGCCTCCACCACCTTCTGAGGCAGAGAGTTCCAAAGTTGCACAACCCTCTGAGAGAAAAAATTCCTCCTCATCTCTGTCCTAAAAGGGTGACCCCTAATTTTAAAACAGTGCCCCCTAGTTCTGGACTCATCTACAAGAGGAAACATCCTTTCCACATCCACCTTGTCAAGACCGTTCAGGATCTTGTATACTTCAATCAAATTACCCCTCACTCTTCTAAACTCCAGTGCAAACAAGCCCAGTCTGTCCAACCTTTCCTCACAAGACCACCCATTCCAGGTATCAATCTGGTAAACCTCCTTTGAAACGCCTCCAATGCATTTACATCCTTCCTTAAATAAGGAGACCAAAACTGCGCAGTTTTCAAGAGGCAGTCTCACCAGTGCCCTGTATAACTGAAGCATAACATCCTTACTTTTAAGTTCAATCCCTCTCTTAATAAAGGATAGCATTCCATTAGTCTTAATTACTTGCTGTACCCACATGACTCATGTACTAGAACACTTAGATCCCTCTGCACCTCAGAATTATGCAGCTGTTCTCCATTTAAGTAATATTCTGCTTTTTTGTTCTTCCTGCCAAAGTGAACAACTTCACATTTTCCCACATTCGACTCCATTTGCCAGATCTTTGCCCACTCACTCAACCTATCTATATCCATCTGCAACCTCATGTCCTCTTCACAACATACTTTCCTACCTATCTTTGTGTTATCTGTAAATTTAGCTACCATGTCTTCACTCCCCTCATCCAAGACATTGATGTAAATCGTAAAAAGTTGCAGCCCCAGTACAGACCCCCATAAGAGCATAAGATAGGAGCAGAAATTAGGCCATTCGGCCCATCGAGTCTGCTCCTCCATTCAATCATGGCTGATAGGTTTTTCAACCCCATTCTCCCGCCTTCTCCCCATAAACTTTGATCCCCATACCAATCAAAAACCTATCTATCTCGGTCTTAAATACCCACAATGAACTGTCCTCCACAGCCTTCTGTGACAATGAATTCCATAGATTCACCACTCTCTGGCTAAAGAAGTTTCTCCTCATCTCTGATCTAAAAGGTCTTCCCTTTACTCTGAGGCTGTGCCCTCGGGTCCTAGTCTCTCCTACTAATGGAAACATCTTTCCCACGTCCACTATCCAGGCCTTTCAGTATTCTGTAAGTTTCAATCAGATACCCCCTCATCCTTCTAAACTCCATCAAGTATAGACCCAGAGTCCTCAAACATTCCTCATATGCTAAGCCTTTCATTCCTGGGACCATTCTCGTGAACCTCCTCTGGACTCTCTCCAGGGCCAGAACATCCTTCCTGAGATACGGGGCCCAAAATTGCTCACAACATTCTAAATATGGTCTGACCAGAGCCTTATAAAGCCTCAGCAGCACATCCCTGCTTTTATATTCCAGTCCTCTTGAAATAAATGCCAACATTGCATTTGCCTTCTTAACTACCGACTCAACCTGCAAGTTAACCTTAAGAGAATCCTGGACTAGGACTCCCAAGTCCCTTTGGACTCCAGACTTCTGAATTCTCTCCCCATTTAGAAAATAGTCTATTCCTCTATTCTTCCTACCAAAGTGCATGACCTCACACTTCCCCATGTTGTATTCCATCTGCCACTTCTTTGCCCATTCTCCTAACCTGTTCAAATCCTTATGCAGCCTCTCCGCCTCCTCAATGCTACCTGTCCCTCCAGCTATCTTTGTATCATCTGCAAACTTAGCCAGAATGCCCTCAGTTCCTTCATCTAGATCATTAATGTATAAAGTGAAAAGTTGTGGTCCCAACACTGACCCCTGCGGAACTCCACTAATCACTGGCCGCTATCCTGAGAAGGACCCCCTTATCCCCACTCTCTGCCTCCTGCCAGACAGCCAATCTCCTATCCATGCTAGTACCTTGCCTCTAACACCATGGGCTCTTATCTTACTGAGCATCCTCCTGTGCGGCACCTTGTCAAAGGCCTTCTGGAAGTTCAAGTAGATATCATCCATTGGCTCTCCTTTGTCTAACCTACTCATTACTGCTCAAAGAACTCTATCGGATTTGTCAGGCATGACCTCCCCTTGATGAAACCATGCTGACTTTGCCCAATTATACCATGCACTTCCAACTATTCTGAAATCTCATCCTTAATAATGGACTCTAAAATCTTACCAATGACCGAGGTCAGGCTAATCAGCCTGTAATTTCCCGTCTTTTGCCTCACTCCCTTCTTAAACAGGGGGTTACATTAGCGAAGTTCCAGTCCTCTGGGACCCTCCCTGACTCCAGTGATTCCTGAAAGATCACCACTAATGCCTCCACTATCTCTTCAGCTATCTCCTTCAGACCTCTGGGGTGTAATCCATTTGGTCCAGGTAATTTATCCACCTTAGATCTTTAAGTTTTCCTAGCACCTTCTCCTTGGTAATGGCCACCATACTCACCTCTGTCTCCCAACTCTCTTGAATTTTGGGGATGTTACTCATGTCTTCCACCGTGAAAACTGACGTAAAGTACCTATTCAGTTCCTCTGCCATTTCTTTGTTCCCCACTACTGCTTCTCCGGCATTTTCCAGCGGCCCAACGTCCACTTTTGCCTCTCTTACCTTTTATATATCTAAAAAAACTTTGGCAATCTTCTTTTATATTACTGGCTAGTTTACCCTCATATTTAATCTTCTCCCTCCTTATTTCTTTTTTAGTTGTCCTCTGTTGGTCTTTGTAGGCTTCCCAATCCCCTGGTTTCCCACTGCTCTTCGCCGCATTGTATGCTTTTTCTTTATCTTTTACGCTGTCCCTGACTTCCCTTGTCAACCATGGTTGCCTCGTCCTCCCTTTAGTATGTTTCTTCTTCCTAGGGATGAATTTTTGCTGTGTCTCCCAAATTACTCCCAGAAACTCCTGCCATTGCCACCCCCGTGGGACTCCACTCATCACATCCTGCCAATCATAAAAAGACCCATTTATGCATACTGAACTGCACTAGCCATATAAATACTGCGGCTGCAAGAGCAGGTCAGAAGCTAGGAATCCTGCGATGAGTAACCCATCTGACTTCCCAAAGCCTGTCCACCATCTACAGGGCACAAGTCAGGAGTGTGATGGAATACTCCCCACTTGCCTGGATGAGTGCAGCTCCAACAACACTCAAGAAGCTTGACACCATCCAGGACAAAGCAGCCCATTTGATTGGCACCACATCCACAAACATTCAGTCCCTCCACCACTGACGCATAGCGGCAGCAGTGTGTACCATCTACAAGATTGGCAATAAATGCTGGCCTAGCGAGTGAAGCCCACCTCCCTTGAATGAATAAAAAAAAAGCACATTGGACAGAATGGCCTCCTGTGCTATGTCTTTATGATTCCAACTGTTCTGTACTGATTCACTGTTTCCCTATCACCAAAGTACTGAAGTCTTTGGGAAAATATGTAGAGTAAGCAATTTACTCCATAATTTTCTGGGACTGGTGTGCCATAAACCGGGCTCCACAATGTAGATGTGACTACAGTGATGAAAGTCTCCAGGAAATTCTGGATGTTAACTTTTTAATCTTGCTCCACAGATGCTGCCTGGCCTGCTGATGGTTTCTGTAACAGTTCACACTTGATAACAATGACTCTAACACATGGACTGGAAACACCAACAGTAAGGTTCAGGTATTAAATCTTTATTTTGATAAAAGTTCATATAAAACATCAGAATTTAAAACCCCAAAGTGATTGTAAAAAATAAATGTTTTGAATAGAAGCCTGGGCAGGAATTACAATCACTGTTTTCCCAATGTGTACCTAATTAGAATCACCTTACAAACAAACATGACTTTGGATTTCACCAACAATGTTATACAAGGTTTTCAGTTAAAATCTGTTCACCTGCAGTAACTGAAGCTCAGGTGCTTTATTAAATACAGAATCTGACAAATACATTCATACAAAAATAAAATAAGTTACATTTTCGAAAGACAGAGCAATATTGTAAACAAGAGGTTGCTTGTTCAGCGATTTGTTTCCCCTGAAATGAGAGTGTTTCTCATGTTCACATTGTGGCCTGTAGGAACGTCAGCAGAACCAGGCTGAAGTTTCATTCAGTATAAATATGCAAATAGGCTCTAATAAAAGATCAGGCGATGTGCCAGGATTCGGTTCTGATAGCAGCACCTGTTTAATACTAACGCTCTATTTACGCCTCCACCCTAAGGTGCTAACTTTCACCCACACCCATCTCAGGGTACTAACTGTCACCCACATGCCACCTTGGGGTGTTCATGCTAGCTCCCTCTGACAATGCTGCAGAAACATCACTTCTTTTTCTTAAACATTTACAGTTTTTCTTTATTAAATAAGTAAAAATTATTAAATTGGAGGAAAAAAACACTCCTGGACTCATCCCACAGAACAGGAGGTTTGATGGTATCAAGAGCCCTGGTGGGCGGCACAGCCACATATACTGCCAGGGAGTTGGCAGTGCCAGTGTGGATATGGCTGTGTAAGAGCAGGGCCTGGGCTTTAGACCTCCAGGAAGGCTAGGTCACAGTGCTCTCGCTTGCGGCCACATGGCTTGGTGACGATGCCCAGGTAGAGGCCGAGCAGTAGCAGCCAGTAACAGGTGTATATGGTAGAACCGATAATGAGGAAAGGCCACTCAGTGTCGGGCAGGGGCTGCTGGCTCTCCCGGTAGATGGTGTATCCCAGACCCCCGGACAACACTGCAAACCAGACAGAGACGGGCAGCAGGCCCACAAGGTTAACCACAAGCTTGCGGCGCCCTGATGTGCCCCAGCCAGGCCGGTTGATGGTGAGCAGGGCGAAGAATTTGGCAGGCAGGAGGCTGGACATGTACAGTAGTGAGTAGAGGGATAGGAAGAGCATTTGTGCTGATCCCCGAAGTAGGCAGGCGAAGGCAGCCTTCAGCACCCCTACCCCTTGTACAGCCAGCAGAAAGAGCAGGATGTTCCACAGTCGACCCCTGTAGAAGAGCTGCAGCACAGTGCCCGTGAGGAAGAAGGGGAAGAAGCCGCTGACTACAGCCTCGTATGTCATCCATGGATGGTGCTTGTGGAAACAGAGTGCACCATACAGCCACTCGCGGAAATAGGACTTGCTCCAGCGGGTCTGCTGGTTGAGCCAGCGGAAGTAGCGGCTTGGCGTTTCGGTCAGGCAACGGGAGCGGGCTGTATACTTGGTCTTGAAGCCCAGGCCCAGCACTCGGTTGGTGAGGTGTCGGTCATCTCCAAAGCTGCATCTGGAGCCCAGAAACTGCTGGCTGTACCAGTCACACAGGAAAAGACGCAGAAGGGGATTGCGGTACATGCCCAGCGGCCCACTGATGCACTGCACACAGCCAAAGTAGGACTGGCAGGCCCGCTCCACATTAAAGGCCATCCAGTAACGTACACTGCTCAGAAAAGAGATCCACGAATCATACAGGTTCAGGATCTGCAGACAAAGGAGACCAGAGTTATACTGCATTGGCTGATGCTCACAAGGCTCTAAGTTCAATCACAGAGCATTGCAGGGACTGGATAATGGGGGGATAGGATGGTAGACAGAGTAATGGGGATAACATGGGGAGAAACAGGTTATTAAGGACAATGGGGAGAGACCAGTTAATGTTGAAAACAGAGAGACTGGTTATTGGGGATATGAGGGGATGGACTGGTGTGGGGACAGCAGTGGGGAGAGACTTTAATGAGCAAAGCAGGGGAGGAGACTGGTTAATGATGAAAATAGAGGAGACTTTAATGGGGAAAATGGGAGAAAACTTGTGAATGGGCACATGGATAGAAGACTGGTTAATGGGGACAGCAGGATGGAGACTGGTGAATGGGACAACGGGGACAGACCAGTTAATGGGGACATGGGGAAGGGGGAACTGGTTAATAGAGACAGCAGTGGAGAGACTGGTTAATGGGGTAAAAACAACTTCCTAGAGTTCCTGCAAACCTGAAACAAGGGCAGAAAAAGCTGAAATAAAAACAGAAAATGCTGGAAAAGATCTGACTACACTAATCCCATTTTACAGCGCTTGGTCCTTAGCCCTGGAGGCTATGGCAACGCAAATTAATATCTAAATACTTCTTAAACTTTATGAGAGTTTCTGACTCAACCACCCTTTCAGGCAGTCAGTTCCAGACTCTCACCACCCTCTGGATGAAAAAGTCTCTCCTGAACCCCCTTCTTAGCCTTCTACCTCTTACCTTAAATCTATGCCCCCTGGTTATTGACCCCTCTACAAATGGAAAAAGTGCCTTCCTATCCACCCTATCTATGCCCCTCATAACCTCAATCAGGTCCCCTCTCAAACTTCGCTGCTCCAAGGAAAACAGCCCAGCCTATCCAATCTTTCCTCATAGCTCAGACCCTCCAGCCCAGGCAGCATCCTGGTAAATCTCCACTGCACCCTCTCCAGTATAATCACATCCTTCCTATAATGTGGTGACCAGAACTGCACACAGTACTCCAGTTGTGGCCTAACCAGCGTTTTATACAGTTCCAGCTTAACCTCCCTGTTCTTGTATTAAGTGCCTCGGCTAATAAAAGCAAGTATCCCATATGCTTTCTTAACCATCTTATCTATCTGTCCTGCTACTCTCAGGGATCTATGGATATGCACACTAAGGTCCCTCTGATTTTCAGTACTTTCCAGGATCCTATCATCATAGTGTAATCCCTTGCCTTGTTAGCCCTCCCCAAGTGCATTATCTCACACTTTTCCAGGTTGAATTCCATTTGCCACTGCTCTGCCCACCTGACCAGTCCATTGATATCCTCCTGCAGTTTACGGCTATCCTCCTCACTATTTACCACCCTACCAATTTTCGTGGGAACTGCGAACTTCTTAATCATACCCCCTACATTTAAGTCCAAATCATTTATGTACACCACAAACAGCAAGGGCCCCAGCACTGAGCACTGCGGAACCCCACTGGACACAGGCATCCAGTCACAGAAACAACCCTCTACCATCACCCTCTGCTTCCTGCCTCTCAGCCAATTTTGGATCCAACATGCCACTTTGCCTTTGATCCCATGGGCTCTCACTTTCTTGACCAGCTTGTCTTATCAAAAGCCTTGCTAAAGTCCATGCATATCACATCAAATGCTCATCAACACTCCTGCTTACCTCCTCAAAAAATTCAATCAAATTTGTCAAACACGACCTTCCCTTAACAAATCCATGCTGACTATTCCTGATTAATCTGTGTCTCTCCAAGTGCAGATATACTCTACCCTCAGAATTATTTTAGTAACTTCCCCCACCACCAAGGTTAGACTGGCTGGCCTGTAATTTCCTGGTCTATCCCTTCCTCCCTTTTTTAATAATGGGACAACGTTAGCAGTCCTCCAGTCCTCTGGCACCTCACCTGTGGCCAGAGAGGATTTGAAAATTACTGCCAGGGCCTCTGATATCTCTTCCCTTGCTTCCCTCAACAGCCTGGGATACATCTCATCCGGGCCTGAGAATTTATCCACTTTTAAGGTTGCGAAACCCACTAGTACCTCCTCTCTCTATGTTAATTTCCTCTAATATTTCACAGTCCTGCACCCTGATGTCTATACCTTTTCTCCAAGGAAAACAGTCCCAACCTCTCCAATCTATCCTCATAGCTACAGTGTTCATCCTGGGAATCATTCTTGTGAATCTCCTCTGTACTCTCTCCAATGCCTTCACATCCTTCCTCAAGTATTGTGAAGGCTGATGCAAAGTATTTATTGAGGACTGTACCCACATCTTCCAGGTCCACACACAGATTACCTCTGTGGTCCCTCATTGGTGCTACTGTTTCCTAGTTATTCTCTTGCTCTTTATATATTTTAAAAAACCCTTTAGGTTTTCCTTTATTCTACCCATCAATGCTTTCCCGTGTACTCTCTTAGCTTTCCTAATTTCCTTTTTAAGTTCCCTCTGCACTTTTTATACTCCTCTAGGGACTCTGCCGTATGGAACCCTCAGTATCTGCCATAAGCTTCTCTTTTTTTCCTTAATCCTAACCTTTATGTCCCTTGACATCCAGGGTTCTCCAGACTTTGTCTCCCCCTTTGTCTTTATGGGAACATTATTTGCCCTGTACTCTCGCTATTTCCTCCTTGAATGCCTCCCACTGCTCTGACAATTTCATCTGCAAGTAGCTGCTCCCAGTCCACTTGGGCCAAATCATATCTCATCTTAGTAAAATTAGCCTTTCCCCAGTTTAGAACTTTTATTCACCTGAGAGGTCAACCAGTCCCTCTAACACCCCACCCCAAATGGCTGTTTCACAGAAGGTCCAACCCTCTGCCCAATTTCAGGGAATTTGTTTCTGGATGGAGGAATCTACTCAAACTGTCACAGTTCAGACATTAACAGGAATTTGTGCCAACCTGCACATCCCCGCCAACTGCCCCCACACTGGGGTCTCCATCCAGGACTCTCACCATCTCTGCAGTACAGGCCGGGTCCAATACTGTGTCTGAATCACACACCTGAGGAGAAAAACCAGAGGGAGTCAGTCATTTCCAGCTTGTTTATGAAGGCAGAACTAACACAGTGATGGGCATTAATAACAACTGATAACCTTGGATAGGCCATTGTGCCTATCATCAGAACAGTCCACTATCTGAGCCACGCTGACCACTTTAATCTCAGTTACAATCACTATTGAGGTAGTTGTGGATCTTCAACGCTTGGGCCTCTACCCTTTGGCTCCTGGTCACTGTTAGTTACCTCTGGGTGCAGCAGAGAGATCACAGAATTTTTACAATATAGAAGGAGGCCATTCAGCCCATTGAGTCTGCAATGGCTCTCTGAAAGAGTATTCTACCTAGTCCCACTCCCTTGCCTTACCTCCCGTAATCTTGTACACTCTCTCTTTTCAGGTAGCAATCCAATTCCCTTTTGAATACCTCGATCAAACCTGTCTCCACCACCCTCTCAGGAAGTTCGTTCCCAACTCCAACTATCCTCCGGGTGAAAATATTTTTCCTCACATCACTTTTACTCCTTTTGCCAATTATTTTGAATCTGTGCCCTCTAGTTCTTGATGCTCTGAAGTGGGAACAGTTTCTCACTATTTACTCTGTCCATACCCCTCAGGATCTTGAACACCTCCATCAAATCTCCTCTCAACATTCCTTTCTCCAAGGAAAACAGTCCCAACCTCTCCAATCTATCCTCATAGCTACAGTTCTTCATCCCGGGAATCATTCTTGTGAATCTCCTCTGCACTCTCTCCAATGCCTTCACATCTTTCCTCAAATATGGTGCCCAAACTGGACGCAGTACTCCAAATGAGGCCTAACTAGTGTCTTATACAAGTTCAACATGACCTTCTTACTCTTGTACTCAATGCCTCTATTAATAAAGCCTAAAATACTATATGCTTTATTAACTGCTCTCTCAACCTTCCTGCCACCTTCAATGACCTATGTACGTATACACCAAGGTCTCTCTGTTCCTGCACCTCCTTTTGAGTTTCTCCCTTTATTTTATACTGTCTCTCCACATTCTTCCTGCCAAAATCAATCACCTCACACTTCTCTGCATTGAACTTCATCTGCCACTTGTCTGCCCAACCCATCAACATGTCTATGTCCTTTTGAAGTTCACGACTATTCTCATCACAGTTGACAACGTTTCCAATCTTCGTATCATCTGCAAGCAAAGGTTCAATAGGCTGATTTCTGGAAAAAGATTGCTGTCCTATGAGGAGGGATTGAGTAGTACTGGCCTATATTCCCTGGAGTTTAGAAGAATGAGGGGTGAGCTCATTGAAGCATAAAATTTTGAGAGGGCTTGACAGAGTAGATGCCGAGAGGCTGTTTCCCCAGGCTAGATAGTGGGCTGGATTTTCCCACCTTAGTTTTTTTTTCCAGATGTCAGGACCATTTTTAAGTCATGAGTACAATTGTCACAGAAGTGGGATGTTTTTATATTTGTCCAGTGGATGTGGGCATCACTGGCAATGCCAGTATTTATTGTCCATCCATAATTGCCCTTGAGAAAGTAGTGCTAATATGGACTTATTGACACTGTTCTAAAGAGTGTGCAGGGTCAGAGGGACATGGGGGTGTATGTGCATCGATCTTTGACATATTGAGAGAGTAGTTAGCAAAACATGTGGATTCTTGGGCTTCATAATTTGAAACAGTGAGCTCAAAAGCAGAAAAGCTATGTTGAATCTTTAAAAAGCTCTAATTTGGCCCCAACTGGAGTATTGCGTCCAGTTCTGGTCACTGCACTTTCGGAAGATGTGAAGCCTTTGAGGGGGTGCAGAGGAGATTTATTGAATGGTTTCAAGGATAGGCAGGGGGAGTTGGCAGGAGCGGGGGTTGTTTATATACAAGCTTAGTTTAGAGAAGCTGAGGTTGTTCTCCTTGGAGTAATTTGCGTAAAACATTGGCTCAGCCTAAGCTGGAGTATTGCGTCCAGTTCTGGGATACACACTTTAGGAAAGATGTGAAGGCATTAGAGAGAGTGCAGAGTTGTAAAGAACCTTGGTGAGGCCACAGCTGGAGTACTGTGTGCAGTTCTGGTCACCACATTATAGGAAGGATGTGATTGCACTGGAGGGGGTGCAGAGGAGATTCACCAGGATGTTACCTGGGATGAAACATTTACGTTATGAAGAGAGGTTGGATAGACTTGGGTTGTTTTCGTTGGAGCAGAGAAGACTGAGGGGTGACCTGATCGAGGTGTACAAGATTATGAGGGTCATGGACAGGGTGGATAGGGAACAGCTGCTCCCCTTAGTTGAAGGGTCAGTCACAAGGCGGCATAAGGTCAAGGTGAGGGGCAAGAGGTTTAGGGGGGATGTGAGGAATAACTTTTTTACCCAGAGGGTGATGACGGTCTGGAATGCGCTGCCTGGGAGGGTGGTGGAGACGGGTTGCCTCACATCCTTTAAAAAGTACCTGGATGAGCACTTGGCACGTCATAACATTCAAGGTTATGGGCCAAGTGCTAGTAAATGGGATTAGGTAGGTAGGTCAGGTGTTTCTCATGTGTCGGTGCAAACTCGATGGGCCGAAGGGCCTTTTCTGCAGTCTGTGATTCTGTGGTTCCATGAAAATATTCACAAGAATGGTTCCAGGGATAAGGAACTTCTGTTAATTCAGATAGATTGAAGAAGTTGGAACAAAAACATAAAATGCTGGAAAAACTCAGCAGGTCTAACAGCATCTGTGGAGAGAAAAACAGAGTTAACGTTTCAAGTCCATATGACTCTTCTTGAGAGCTAAAGAGAAGTAAAAATGTAATAAAATTTATAATGTTTAAGGAGGGTGGGACAGGTGAAGCTGGATAGAAGGCCAGTGGATAGGTGGAGGCAAAGGAGAGATTGCAAAAGATGTCATAAAGAAAAGGACAAAGGGGTGTTAATGGTGGTGATACTGGCTAAAGGAGGTGTTGCTGGTGGCATTAAGGTCAAAAAGCAGAATGTGATAATAGCAGGACAAGGGTAAGCACTCTGGAAAGAACAACATGAACAAGTGACAGATGGTCCTTGTGGGTTTGGGGACGATGTGGGAAAAAAGATTGAAATTAGGATAAAAGCTGGGGATAAAACAACGAATAAAAATGAAAACAAATAAAAATAAGTGGATAAAAAATAAAAATAAAAATGAATATTTAAAAAAGGGAATCAAAAAGGGGTGGGGATGGAGGAGAGAGTTCATGATCTAAAATTGTTGAACTCAATGTTAAGTCTGGAAGGCTGTAAAGTGCCTAGTAGGAAGATGAGGTGCTGTTCCTCCAGTTTGCGTTGAGCTTCATTGGAACAATGCAGCAGGCCAAGGACGGACATGTGGGCATGAGAGCAGGTTGGTGTGTTGAAATGGCAAGCAACAGGGAGGTCTGGGTCATGCTTGCGGACAGACCAAAGGTGTTCACAAAGCGGTCACCCAGTCTGCATTTGGTCTCTCCAATGTAGAGGAAACCGCATTGGGAGCAGCGGATGCAGTAGACCGAATTAGGGAAGTGCAAGTGAAATGCTGCTTCACTTGAAAGGAGTGTTTGGGCCCTTGGACAATGAGGAGGGAGGAGATAAAGGGGCAGGTGTTGCACCTTCTGCGATTGCATGGAAAGGTGCCATGGGAGGGGGTTGAGGTGGAGGGGGTGATGGAAGAGTGGACCAGGCTGTCCTGAAGGGAACGTCCCTACAGAATGCCGACTGGGGAGGTGAAGGGAAGATGTGTTTGGTGGTGGCATCACGCTGGAGTCGGTGGAAATGGCGAAGGACGATCCTTTGAATGTGGAGGCTGGTGAGGTGAAAAGTGAGGACAAGGGGGACCCTATCATGGTTCTGGGAGGGAGAGGAAGGTGTGAGGGCAGAGGTGCGGGAGATGGATCGGACACAGTTGAGGGCCCTGTCAACCACAGTGGGGGTGAACCCTCGGTAAGGAAGAAGGAAGACATGTCAGAAGTGCCGTTTTGGAAAGTGGCATCATCGGAACAGATGCTACGGAGGCGAAGGAACTGAGAGAATGGGATGGAGTCCTTACAGGAAGCAGGGTATGAGGATCTTACGTCCAGGTAGCTGTGGGAGTCGGTAGACTTGTAGAGAATATTGGTGGACAGAAATAGACAGAGAGGTCAAGGAAGGGAAGGGAAGTTTTGGAGTTGGACCACATGAAGGTGATGGAGGGGTGGAAATTGGAAGCAAAATTGATAAATTTTTCCAGGTCCAGACGAGATCATGAAGAAGCACTGAAACAGTCGTCGATGTACTGGAGAAAGGAATTGTGGGAGGGGGCCAGAGTAGGACTGGAACAAGGAATGTTCCACATACCCCATAAAGAGACAGGCATAACTGGGGCCCATGAAGGTACCCATAGCCACATCTTTTATTTGGAGTAAGTGAGACGAGTTTAAGGAGAAATTGTTCAGTGTGAGAACAAGTTCAGCCAGACGGAGGAGAGTAGTGGTGGATGAGGATTGTTCAGGTCTCTCTTCCAGGAAGAGGCGGAGAGCCCTCAGACCATCCTGGTGGGGGATGAAGGTGTAGAGGGACATCCATGGTGAAGAGAAGGCGGTTAGGGCCAGGGAACTGGAAATTGTTGAGATGATGTATGGCATCAGAGGAATTGCGGATGTAGGTGGGAAGAGACTGGACAAGGGGAGAGAGAACGGAGTCAAGATAGGAAGAAGTGCGTTCCATGGGGCAGGAATAGGCTGACACGACTGGCCTACTGGGACAGTCCTGTTTGCGGATTTTGGGGAGGAGGTAGAAGTCGGCTGTCCGGGGTTGGGAGACTATGAGGTTGGAAGCTATGGAGGGAAGATCTCCAGAGGAGATGAGGTCAGTGACTATCCTGGAAACTTGATATTCAGTGGTGGGGTCATGGTCCAGAGGGAGGTAGGAGGAAGTGTCTGAGAGTTGGCGCTCAGCCTCTGCGAGGTAGAGGTCAGTGCGCCAGACAACAACAGCACCACCCTTGTCAGCAGGCTTGATAACAAAGTCAGAGTTGGACCTGAGAGAACGGAGTGTGGCAAGTTCAGAAGGAGACAGGTTAGAGTGCGTGAGAGGAGCAGAGAAATTGAGATGGCCGATATCAGAGCGACAGTTCTCAATGAAAAGATCAAGGTCAGGTCAGAGGCCAGAGGGAGGGGTCCAGATGGAGGGAGAATACTAGAGGCAGATGAAAGTATCCATTGAACGGGGGGGAAGACTCCTGCCCAAAGAAGTGAGCATGGAGACGAAGGCGGCAGAAGAAGAGTTCAGCATCGTGCCAAGCCCGGAATTCATTGAGATGAGGGTGTAAGGGGGTGAAACTGAGTCCTTTGCTGAGTATAGAACGTTCAGCATCAGAGGGGGGAAAGTCAGGGGGTATAGTGAATACACGGCAAGGGCTGGGATTAGAAGCTGGGATGGGGTCAGAGGGGCAAGAAGGGATGGAGGGTCCTGGATGGGTGTTGGTGTCAATGAGTTGTTGGAGCTTGCGTTCCTTAGCACCTAAAGAGAGAGACTAAGTTTCTTGTTAAGGCGTCAGATGAGACGAAGAATAAAATGAAACTGGGGACAAGGACACCTTAGAGATGCGTCGGACACGGTTAAGGACCCTGTCAACTATAGTTGGTGGGAAACCTTGGTTAAGGAAGAAGGAAGACATGTCAGGAGCACTGTTTAGGAATGTGGCATCATCAGAACAGATGCAACAGAGGTGAAGGAACTGAGAGAATGGGATAGAGTCCTTACGGGAAGCAGGGTGTGAGAAGCTGTCATCGAGGTAGCTGTGGAAGATGGTGGGCTTGTAATGAATATTGGTGGACAGTCTATCACCAAAAATTGAGACAGGTCAAGGAAGGGAATGGAAGTGTCAGTGATGGACCGTGTGAAAGTGTTGGAGGAGTGGAAATTGGAAGCAAAATTGATAAACTTTTCCAGGTCCAGACGAGAGCATGAAATGGCACTGAAACAGTCATTGATGTACCGGAGAAAGAGTTGTGGGAGGGGGCCGGAGTAGGGCTGGAACAAGGAATGTTCCACATACCCCATAGACAGGCATAACTGGGGCCCATGCGGGTACCCATAGCCACACCTTTTATATGGAGGAAGTGAGACAAGTTTAAGGAGAAATTATTGATTGAGAGAAGTTGTTCAGCCAGACGGAAGAGAGTGGGGGTGGATGGGGCTTGTTCTGGCCTCTGTTCAAGGAAGAAGCGGAGAGCCCTCAGACCATCTTGGTGGGGGATGGAGGTGTAGAGAGTTTGGATGTCCTTGTGAAGGGGAGGCGGGGCCAGGGAATGGGAAATTGTTGATATGACGTAGGGTATCAGAGGAATCATGGATGTAGGTGGGAAGAAACTGGACAAAAGTTGGAAGTTGGAACTGTTTTCTTTGGAGAAGAGAAGGTTGACAGGAGAGGTGTTCAAGAGAGGTAGTGAGGTATTCAAATCATGAAGGGTCTGGACAAACTAGATAGGGGGAGCTGTTCCCATTGGTGGAGGGATCAAGGACAAGCCAGCACAGATTTAAATTAATTGGCAAAAGAAGTAGTGGCTGCATGAGGAAAAATTTCTTCATGCAGCAAGTGGTTAGGATCTGGAATCCGCTGCCTGAGAGTGTGGTCGAGACAGGATCAGTTGAGGCGTTCAAGAGAAAATTGGATCATTATCTGTAAAGGAAGAACGTGGGGAGGAAACGTGGGAATTGCTCATTTGGAGAGCTGGTGCAGACATGGTGGGTCAAATAGCCTCCTTCTGTGGTGCAATACTTCTGTGATTTTTCTGTTTCTATAAAAGTCTTAAAATGTGAAATTTTGTCCTTCGGTTTGTTTCTGTTGGATGTTTGGGAAATTCGTTTATTTTTACAAGTTTTGATCTGAACCAGGAACTGGAACAGGAGTAGACTACCTGGCCCCTCGAGCCTGCTCCACCATTCAACAAGATCATGGCTGATCTGATTATGGCCTCAACTCCAAAAGCTGCCCCCCCTCGATAACCTTTGACAGTCTCTACTGGGATCATAACAAGTGTCAGATTACATTTTATTTTCATACTGTTCTGGCCTCTCGCTGTGCACTCGCATCTTTTGTGTTGAAGAGCTGCAGACATTGTGAGGTCGTGTGTGGCGCTGATAAATTACCATTGCCCGAGAAAATTGTTCATATTGATTCAATAACAAGTTCAATTGGCTTTTCATTGTTTGTGGGGGTTGCTGGGCATACACACAATCTGCAGGAAAAGTGGGAGGGGACAGAAATACATCAGCATTGTTGGCCAATGTCAGTTATTTCTAACTTTCCCAGCTTCTCCCAAGGCTCTGAACTCACTCCTAGGGCCCGATAACATTCTCACACTTGTCTCAGGACAAATGGTTGTCATTCAGAACTGTGATAAGGAAAAATTTCTTCACTTAAAGGAATCTTAGGGATTCTCTAACCCAGACAGCTGTGTATGCTCTATCATGAGTATATTCAAGACTGAGATTGATAACCTGAGCAAAATATCAGCAATTAAGAAATTAACGGTACCAAATAGTGACAAATTTCCAGAACCAAATGGTTTCCGTCCTAGGATTTTAAAAACATTATGCAAGAACATTGCAGATATCTTAACTATACCTTCCAAAATTCTCTCATTTCAGGAACTGCTCTTTCAGATTGTAAAATTGCACATGCCATTCCGCTATATAAGAAAGGTGAGAGAAGGAAACTAGGGAATTATAGGCCAGTTAGCCGACAGCAGCAACACACAAAATCATGAGAGAAATTCCATCAGAATCCCTCCGCCGCACCCTCTGAATCAATGGGAGGGCCTTAGAACTAAAGCTAGTGTCCTTGAAGCCAGCTCCACAAGCATTCAGACAAAGCTCCTGCAAAATCAACTGTATGTTGTTTCATTTATTTATGTGATGTGGGCATTGCTGGCTAGGCCAGCATTTATTGCCCATCCCTAATAGCCCTTGAGAAGGTGGTGGTGAGTTGCCTTCTTGAACCGCTGAAGTCCATGTGGTGTGGTTACATCCATGGTACTGTTAGGGAGGGAGTTCCAGGATTTTGACCCAGCGACAGTGAAGGAATGGTGATATATTTCCAAGTCAGGATGGTGAGAGGTTTGGAGGGGAACTTCTAGGTTGTGGTGTCCCCATCTGCTGCCTTTGTCCTAGATGGTAGCGGTCATGGGTTGGAAGGTGCTGTCTAAGGAGCCTTGGTGAATTCCTGCAGTACATTTTGTGGATGGTACACATTGCTGCTATTGTGCATCAGTGGTGGAGGGAGTGAATGTTTGTGGATGGGGTACCAATAAAGCGGGCTGGTTTGTCCTGGATGGTGTAAATCTTCTTGACCTATTTCTAAGTGTCCTTTTATCACATCCTTTATTATAGATTCTAGTATTTTCCCTACAACTGATGTAAGACTAACAGGTCGTTTCCCTAGTTTCTCCCTCCCTCCTTTCTTAAACAGTGGGGTTACATTTGTCACCTTCCAATCTGCAGGAATCATTCAGAGTCTATAGAATTTTGAAAGATGAACACCAATGTATCCACAATTTCTACAGTTACCTCTTTCAACACTCTGGGATGTAAATCATCAGGTTCAGGGGATTTTTCTACTTTTCTGTCCCATATATATATAGACCCATTCGTTTCTTTAGTACTATCTTTTTACTAATATTAATATCTTGCAGTTCCTTGTTTATACTGGTCTCTTGATTCTCCATTATTTCTGGGAGGTTTTTAGTATTTTTGTCTGTGAAGACAATATAAAGTACTTGTTTAGTTTCTCCGATACTTCCTTATTCCCCATTACAAGTTCTCCTGACTCCGCTTGTAACAGGCCCACATTTGTTTTTGCTAACCTTTTCCTTTTTTTAAACAATCCATTTTTATGTTTTTTTCACACTAGGTTACTTTCATTTCCTATTTTCTCTTACTTAATCTTTATCTTGATCCTCCTTTGCAGAATTCTAAAATGCTCCCAATCCTCAGGCTTACCACTTGTTTTGGCAACTTTATCAGCTTCTGTCTTTGATCTGATGCAAAGCTTGACACAGAGACCTGAATTCAGTTTATTTTTAATTGTTTTTGTAAACTCTGGCTCTATCTGCTGGCACACTCTTAAGTTTGCAATCACTGTCCCTTCCTGCATACTCTAATTATCATTATTAGCTTTGTTGCTACTTTAATTTATTGCCTTGTCATTTTCCTTTAATTTACTCAATCTTCCCCTATTTGATCCTTCCACCCGCTATTTAGTTTAAAGTCCTCTCTACTTCCCGAGTTATCTGACTCTCCAGAACATTGGTCTCAGCACGGTTCAGGTGAAGTCCATCCCAATGGTACAGCCTCCACTTTCCCCAGTACTGTTGCCAGTACCTCACAAACTGGAACCCACCTCTCCCTCACCAGTCTTTGAGCCATGCATTCATCTCTCTAATCTTATTCACCCTATGCCATTTTGCACACATAGATGATTACATTTGAGGTTCTGCTTTTTAATTTAGTGCTTAGTTCCTCATACTCCTAATGCAGAACCTCTTTCCTAGCTTTACCTATGTCGTTGGTACCTACATGGACCACGACAACTGGATCGTCCCCCTCCCACTGCAAGTTCCTCTGATATCCTGAGCAGATATCCTGAACTCTGGCACCGGGCAGGCAACTTAGCCGCATGGACTCTCGTTTTTTGCTGCAGAGAACAGTGTCTATCCTCCTGACTTTACTGTCCCACTACATTCCTTTTAACTCCCCCCATTTAAATGGCTTCCAGTACCATGGGGCCACGGTCAGCCTGCTCATCCACACTGCAGCCCTTGTTCTTGTCCATAGAAGCTGCACAAACTTCGAACTTGCCGTTCAATTGCAAGGGCTAAGGCTCCTCCATTCCCACCTTCTCGATCCCCTTATCTGCCTGACTCGCAGTCACACCCTCCTGTCCCTGACCACTGACCAAATCACGTGATGCTAACCTAAGGGGTGTGGCTGCCTTCTGGAACAAAGTTTCCAGATAACTTTCCCCCTCCCTGATGCGTCGCAGTGTCTGCAGTTCAGCCTCCAGCTCAATGGCTCTGAGCTGAATCTCCTCAAGCTGCAGACACTTACTGTAGGCCTGGTTGCCATGGATTACAGTGGCAACTGGGAGCTCCTGCAAGCTGCAGCCGTGACACATCACCTGTCCTGTTACCTTTATTGTGTTAATCAAATTTATTTTTCTTCATTAATTTAAAGTTCTCCTCTTCACCGAACTTCCTTACTCACCAAACTCTGTTTCATACTCTGTGCACTGAAGCAGAACTCAGTGCAGACTTAATCATTTGTTGTGTAATAATGTATGAGGATACCCAAATCGTTCTGAGTACCAACATTTAATAGTTTTCTCATTTAAAATATTCAGCTTTTCTATTCTTCCTACTGGAGTTAATTCTGAACATTGTCTCTCAATGGGAGGAGCTGGGATTGTTGCCTCATCACCTGTTTATAGGAATGCTGTGTGGACAGTGTCCCAATAAAAATCTGCCTCAACCAAGTTTTGGGGAACAGTAAAACCTCGACCCTGTTCCCGAGTACATCAGCCCCACCTGTATATAATCCACGGAGTCGCCAAGTGCGGCGAATGCTGTGTACATCACCTCTCGCTTCCCTCCCCACTTCTGCATGATGCAGGAGAATTTAGACTGAGTCACGGTTTCCTCGACCCTCCTCTTGCCTTCATTGAAGGTAATATGTGTTTCTCCGGTCCCCGTCTCATGGTAATTACTCTTCCAGACATAGGAGCCAGTGCTCTCCAAGCCCATAAGCTCATTGAATATCTCCATCATATAAAAGTCTTCTTCGCTGTTGCCGTCAATGACCATCACCACCTTGAGGTTGGGATATGCGATCCGCTTCACTGACACCAGACATTTCTTCAGATAATCTGGGTCCTCCTGGTAAGCAGCTATACAAAGAGCGACCGACTTGTTAAATTTGAGGGGTCGATTTTCCTTCCTCATCTTCCTGTGCTCCAGGAAAGCGAAGAGACTCTGAATAAAGAGGTGGAGGGCGAGGATGGCCCCGTACAGTCCAAAGGACAGGTGGTAATTCTCCGTGTAGCCAAACTGATAACCCTTCACGTAGGTGCAGGTAATGGCTGCCAGCACTGACAAGGCAAACAAGGTGCTTGCTGTGATTCGGAGAGCGGTACAGAATCTCTCACAGGACATGTTCTGTAATGGGAAAGAGAATCAGCTGAGATAGAGCAAGCCAGTGAGTATCCAGCATTAATGTGGGATGGTCAGGGAAGTGCAGTGACAGAGAATTACACAAAATGTACAGCATAGAATTAGGCCATTCAGCTAAACCAGACCACGCCAGGGTTTATGCTCCTCCTATCCTAACAGCCTAACACTCTATTCCCTTCACCCAAATGTGCTTATCTAGCCTCTGCCGGAGGGGGTGGTAGAGGCAGGAACACTCACAACATTTAACAAGTATTTAGATGAGCACTTGAAACACCATAGCATACAGGGCTACAGGCCAAGTGCTGGAAAATGGGATTGGAATAGATAGGTGCTTGATGGTTGGCATGGACACAATGGGCTGAAGGTCCTGTATCTGTGCTGTTTAACTCTGATTCTTAAATGTATCTATGTTATTCACTCCAACCGCTCCATGTGGTAGTCAGTTCCAATTTCTCACCACTCTCTGGATGAAGAAGATTCTCTTGAATTCCCCACTGGATTTCTTGCTGGTTATCTTATAACCATGAGCTCCAGTTATGCTCTTTATGACAAATGGAAAGATTCTCTCTGTCTGTACTATCAAAATCTTTCATCATTTTAAATCTCTCTATTAGGTATTTAAAACAAATGAAACTGTAAAACATTAGCTTAAAAATACTTCCCTAATCCCTCACAGCCCACTTTCTACCTCCTTCCACAGAGAAACCACAAACAGGACTGTCCTGAGGTATCAACCCTTTCAGCTCCAATCCACAAAACTTATTTCTTCTTATCTTAATATCATTCCTGCTCCACCTGCTTCATCCCTTCTCCAATTCCGACTGCCACTCCCTTTCTCTATTCATTCACTCACTCCCTTTCTCTCCCTCTCTCTCCTCCTGCACTCCCTCCCTCTCTCTCCTCCTGCACTCCCTCCCTCTCTCTCCTCCTGCACTCCCTCCCTCTCTCTCCTCCTGCACTCCCTCCCTCTCTCTCCTCCTGCACTCCCTCCCTCTCTCTCCTCCTGCACTCCCTCCCTCTCTCTCCTCCTGCACTCCCTCCCTCTCTCTCCTCCTGCACTCCCTCCCTCTCTCTCCTCCTGCACTCCCTCCCTCTCTCTCCTCCTGCACTCCCTCCCTCTCTAGTCATACCAGAAATGTTGGGGAACACAGGGTTTAGTGAGAGGGAGGAACTGAAAGAAATCAGTATTAGGAAGGAAATGGTATTGGAGAAATTGATGAGATTGAAGGCTGATAAATCCCCAGGGCCTAATAATCTACATCCCAAAGTACTTAAGAAAGTGGCCCTAGAAATAGTGGATGCATTGGTGGTCATCTTCCGAGATTCTATAGATTCTGGAACAGTTCCTACAGATTGGAGGGTAGCTAATATAACCCCACTATTTAAAAAGGGAGGTAGAGAGAAAACAGGGAATTTTAGACCAATTAGCCTGATGTTGGTAGTGGGGAAAATTCTAGAGTCCATTATAAAAGATTGAATAGCTGAGCACTTGGAAAACAGTGGCAGAATCGGACAGAGTCAGCATGGATTTACGAAAGGGAAATCATGCTTGACAAATCTACTGGAATTTTTCGAGCATGTAACTAGTAGAATTGATGAGGGGGAGCCAGTCGATGTGGTTTATTTGGACTTTCAGAAGGTTTTTGACAAAGTCCCACATTGGAGATTAGCGTGTAAAATTAAAACGCATGAGATTAGGGGTAGTGTATTCAGTCAGGTTAGAAGAACGGGCAACGAAGTGGCAGATGGAATACAACGTGGGGAAGTGTGAGGTCATGCACTTTGTTAGGAAGAATAGAGGCATAGACTATTTTCTAAATGGGGAGAGAATTCAGAAATCTGGAGTGCAAAGGGACTTGGGAGTCCTAGTCCAGGATTCTCTTAAGGTTAACTTGCAGGTTGAGTCGGTAGTTAGGAAGGCAAATGCAATGTTGGCATTTATTTCGAGAGGACTGGAATATAAAAGCAGGGATGTGCTGCTGAGGCTTTATAAGGCTCTGGTCAGACCACATTTAGAATATTGTGAGCAATTTTAGGCCCCGTATCTCAAGATGGATGTTCTGGCCCTGGAGAGGGTCCAGAGGAGGTTCACGAGAACGATCCCAGGAATGAAAGGCTTAACATATGAGGAACGTTTGAGGACTCTGGGTCTATACTCGATGGAGTTTAGAAGGATGAGGGGGTATCTGATTGAAACCTACAGAATACTGAAAGGCCTGGATAGAGTGGACGTGGGGAAGATGTTTCCACTAGTAGGAGAGACTAGGACCCGAGGGCACAGCCTCAGAGTAAAGGGAAGACCTTTTAGATCAGAGATGAGGAGAAACTTCTTTAGCCAGAGAGTGGTGAATCTATGGAATTCATTGCCACAGAAGGCTGTGGAAGCCAGGTCATTGAGTGTATTTAGGACCGAAATAGATAAGTTCTTGATTGGTAAGGGGGTCAAAGGTTACAGGGAGAAGGCAGGACACTGGCATTGGGAAACCTATCAGCCGTGATTGAATGGCGGAGCAGACTTGATGGGCCGAATGGCCTAATTTTTGCTCCCATGTCTTATGGCTTTATGGTCTCATGGATAGAAAACTGGTTGGCAGACAGGAAACAAAGAGTAGGAATAGATGGGTTTTATTCCGAATGGCAGGCAGTGACTTGTGGGGTACCACAGGGATCGGTGCTGGGACCCCAGCTATTCACAATATATATTAATGATTTAGATGAGGGAACTAAATGTAATATTTCCAAATTTGCAGATGACACAAAGCTGGGTGGGAGGGTGAGCTGTGAGGAGGATGCAGAGATGCTTCAGTGTGATTTGGATAAGCTGAGTGAGTGGGCAAATGCATGGCAGATGCAGTATAATGTGGATAAATGTGATGTTATCCACTTTGGTAGCAAAAACAGGAAGATTATTATCTGAATGGCTATAAATTGAGAGAGGGGAATGTGCAACGAGACCTGGGTGTCCTCGTACGTGTTATCGTGAAGATAAGAATACAGGTGCAGCAGGTGGTAAAGAAGGCAAATGGTATGTTGGCTTTCATAGCGAGAGGATTCGAGTACAGGAGCAGAGATGTCTTGCTGCAATTATACAGGGCTTTGGTGAGACCACATCTGGAATATTGTGTGTAGTTTTGGTCTCCTTATTTGAGGAAGGATGTTCTTGTTATAGAGGGAGTGCAGCGAAGGTTTACCTGACTGATTCCTGGGATGGCAGGACTGACATATGAGGAAAGATTGAATCGATTAGGATTATATTTGCTGGAGTTCAGAAGAATTAGGGAGGATCTCATAGAAACCTATAAAATTCTAACAGGACTAGACAGGGTAGATGCAGGAAGGATGTTCCCGATGGTGGGGGAGTCCAGAATCAGGGGTCACAGTCTGAGATACGGGGTAGACCATTTAGGACTGAGATGAGGAGAAATTTCTTCACCCAGAGAGTGGTGAGCCTGTGGAATTCGCTACCACAGAAAGTAGTTGAGGCCAAAACATTGTGTTTTCAAGAAGGCGTTAGATATAGCTCTTGGGGCGAAAGGGGTCAAAGGGTATGTGCTCTCTCTCCTTTTTTCCCTGCACTCCCAAACCCTCTATTCCTGCACTCTCCCTCTCTCTCTATTCATTTACTCTCTCCCTCCCTATTCCTGCACTCCCACTATCCCTCTCACTGCATTTCCAACTGCCTCTCTCTATTCCTGCACACTCTCTATTCTTGCACTCCCTCTCTTTATTCCTGCATTCTCTTTCTCTCTCTCTATTCCTGCACACTCTCTCTCTATTCCTGCACTCACTTCCTCTCTCTCTCTACTCCTGCACTCACTCCCTCTCTCTCTCTATTCCCGCACTCACTTCCTCTCTCTCTCTATTCCTGCACTCACTCCACCTCTCTCTCTATTCCTGCACTCACTTCCTCTCTCTCTCTACTCCTGCACTCACTCTCTCTCTCTCTCTCTATTCCTGCACTCGCTCCCTCTCTCTCCTCTCTCCCTCTCTGTTCCTGCTCCCTCTCTCTCTACTCCTGCGCTCCCACCTTCTCTCTATTCATTCCTGCACTCCATCCCCCCTCTCTCTTTTCCTGTACTCACTCCCTCTCTCTCTGTATTCCTGCACTCACTCTGTATAATTGCACTCCCTCTCACTCTGTCCTTGCAATCCCTCTCTATTCCTGCACTCCCCTCTCTATTCCTGCACTCCCTCTATCTCTTTATTCCTGCACTCCCTCTCTCTTTTTATTCCTGCACTCCCTCTCTCTTTTTATTCCTGCACTCCCTCTCTCTTTTTATTCCTGCACTCCCTCTCTCTCTGTATTCCTGCACTCCCTCTCTCTCTCTATTCCTGCTTTCCCTCTCTCTATTCCTGCATTCCCTCTCTCTATTCCTGCATTCCCTCTCTCTCTCTCTATTCCTGCACTCCCCCTCTCTCTCTATTCCTGCACTCCCCCTCTCTCTCTATTCCTGCACTCCCCCTCTCTCTCTATTCCTGCACTCCCCCTCTCTCTCTATTCCTGCACTCCCCCTCTCTCTCTATTCCTGCACTCCCCCTCTCTCTCTATTCCTGCACTCCCTCTCTCTCTCTATTCCGGCACTCCCTCTCTCTCTCTATTCCTGCACTCCCCCCTCTCTCTCTATTCCTGCACTCCCCCTCTCTCTCTATTCCTGCACTCCCTCTCTCTCTCTCTATTCCTGCACTCCCTTTCTCTCTCTATCCCCGCACTCCCTCTCCCTATTCATGCACTCCGTCTCTCTCTCTGTCTATTGCCGCACTTCCTTTAGCTATTCCTGCGCTCACCCCAGTCTCTCTCTATACCTGCACTCCCTCTCTCTCTCTCTATTCCTGCACTCCCTCTCTCTCTCTTTATTCCAACACTACATCTCTCTCTCTTTATTCCAACACTACATCTCTCTCTCTATTCCTGCACTCCGTCTCTCTCTCTGTCTATTGCCGCACTTCCTTTAGCTATTCCTGCGCTCACCCCAGTCTCTCTCTATACCTGCACTCCCTCTCTCTCTCTCTATTCCTGCACTCCCTCTCTCTCTCTTTATTCCAACACTACATCTCTCTCTCTTTATTCCAACACTACATCTCTCTCTCTATTCCTGCACTCCCTCTCTCTCTCTATTCCTGCACTCCCTCTCTCTCTTTATTCCTGCACTCCCTCTCTCTCTTTATTCCTGCACTCCCTCTCTCTCTTTATTCCTGCACTCCCTCTCTCTCTTTATTCCTGCACTCCCTCTCTGTTTATTCCTGCACTCCCTCTCTCTCTTTATTCCTGCACTCCCTCTCTCTCTTTATTCCTGCACTCCCTCTCTCTCTTTATTCCTGCATTCCGTCCCGCTCCCTCTCTATTCTTTCACTTACTCCCTTTCTCGCCCTCTGTCTCTCTGTTACTGCACTCCCTCCCTCTCCCTGTTCCTGCACTCCCTCCCTCTCCCTGTTCCTGCACTCCCTCTCTCTCTATTCCTGCACTCCCTCTCTCTCTGTATTCCTGCACTCCCTCTCTCTCTATTCCTGCACTCCCTCTCTCTCTCTATTCCTGCACTCCCTCTCTCTCTCTATTCCTGCACTCCCTCTCTCTCTCTATTCCTGCACTCCCTCTCTCTCTCTATTCCTGCACTCCCTCTCTCTCTCTATTCCTGCACTCCCTCTCTCTCTCTATTCCTGCACTCCCTCCCTCTCTCTCTCCCTGTTCCTGCACTCCCTCCCTCTCTCTCTCCCTGTTCCTGCACTCCCTCCCTCTCTCTCTCCCTGTTCCTGCACTCCCTCTCTCTCTCTCTGTTCCTGCACTCCCTCTCTCTCTCTCTGTTCCTGCACTCCCTCTTTCTCTCTCTGTTCCGGCACTCCCTCTCTCTCTCTCTGTCCCTGCACTCCCTCTCTCTCTCTGTACCTGCATTCCCTCTCTCTCTCTCTGTCCCTGCACTCCCTCTCTCTCTCTGTCCCTGCACTCCCTCTCTCTCTCTGTCCCTGCACTCCCTCTCTCTCTCTCTGTCCCTGCACTCCCTCTCTCTCTGTTCCTGCACTCCCTCTCTCTCTGTTCCTGCACTCCCTCTCTCTCTGTTCCTGCACTCCCTCTCTCTCTGTTCCTGCACTCCCTCTCTCTCTTTTTCCTGCACTCCCTCTCTCTCTGTTCCTGCACTCCCTCTCTCCCTCTGTTCCTGCACTCGCTCTCTCTCTCTGTCCCTGCACTCCCTCTCTCTCTCTGTCCCTGCACTCCCTCTCTCTCCCTGTCCCTGCACTCCCTCTTTCTCTCTGTCCCTGCACTCCCTCTCTCTCTCTGTTCCTGCACTCTCTCCCTCTCTCTGTTCCTGCACTCTCTCCCTCTCTCTATTCCTGCACTCTCTCCCTCTCTCTATTCCTGCACTCTCTCCCTCTCCCTATTCCTGTATTCCCTCTCTCCCTCTTTCTATTACTACACCCACTCCTTCCCTCTCTATTCCTGCACTCCCACCACTCTCTCTATTCCTGCACTCCCCCACTCTCTCTCTCTATTCTTGCACTCCCTCCCTCTCTCTCTCTATTCTTGCACTCCCTCTCTCCCTATATTCTTACACTCCCTCCCTCTCTCTCCCTCTATTCCTGCACTCCCTCTCTCCCTCTATTCCTGCACTCTCCCTCTCTGTATTTCTGCACTCCCTCAATCTCCTTGTCTATTCCTTCACTTACTCCCTTTCTCTTCATCTCTCTATTCCTGCACCCCCTATCTATCTCTCGATTCCTCTGCACTCTCACTCTATTCCTTCCCTCCCACTATCTCTCTCTAGTTCTGAACTCTCCCTCTCTATCTCCCTATTCCTGCAATCCGTATCTCTCTCTATTCCTACATTCCTTCCCTCTCCATTCTTTCACTTATTCCATTTCTCTCCCTCGCTCTCCATTCCTGCACTCTCACCCTCTCTCTCTATTCCTGCACTCTCACCTTCTCTCTCTATTCCTGCACTCTCACCCTCTCTCTCTATTCCTGCACTCTCACCCTCTCTCTCTATTCCTGCACCCTCTCCCTCTCTCTCTATTCCCGCACCTCCCTCCATCTCCCTCTCTATTCCTGCACTCCTTCCATCTCCCTCTCTATTCCCGCACTCCCTCCATCTCCCTCTCTATTCCTGCACTCCCTCCATCTCCCTCTCTATTCCTGCACTCCCTCCACCTCCCTCTCTATTCCTGCACTCCCTCCATCTCCCTCTCTATTCCCGCACTCCCTCCATCTCCCTCTCTATTCCCGCACTCCTTCCATCTCCCTCTCTATTCCTGCACTCCCTCCATCTCCCTCTCTATTCCTGCACTCCTTCCAGCTCCCTCTCTATTCCAGCACTCCCTCCATTTCCCTATCCATTCCTGCACTCCCTCCATCTCCCTATCTATTCCTGCACTCCCTCCATCTCCCTCTCTATTCCTGCACTCCCTCCATCTCCCTCTCTATTCCCGTACTCCCTCCATCTCCCTCTCTATTCCTGCACTCCCTCCACCTCCCTCTCTATTCCTGCACTCCCTCCATTTCCCTCTCTATTCCTGCACTCCCTCCATCTCCCTCTCTATTCCTGCACTCCCTCCATCTCCCTCTCTATTCCTGCACTCCCTCCATTTCCCTCTCTATTCCTGCACTCCCTCCATCTCCCTCTCTATTCCAGCACTCCCTCCATTTCCCTATCTATTCCTGCACTCCCTCCATCTCCCTCTCTATTCCCGCACTCCCTCCATCTCCCTCTCTATTCCTGCACTCCTTCCATCTCCCTCTCTATTCCTGCACTCCCTCCAGCTCCCTCTCTATTCCAGCACTCCCTCCATTTCCCTCTCTATTCCTGCACTCCCTCCATCTCCCTCTCTATTCCAGCACTCCCTCCATTTCCCTATCTATTCCTGCACTCCCTCCATCTCCCTCTCTATTCCCGCACTCCCTCCATCTCCCTCTCTATTCCTGCACTCCCTCCATCTCCCTCTCTATTCCTGCACTCCCTCCATTTCCCTCTCTATTCCTGCACTCCCTCCATCTCCCTCTCTATTCCAGCACTCCCTCCATTTCCCTATCCCTGCACTCCCTCCCACTCTCTATTACTGGATTCCCTCTCTCTCTTTCTATTCCCGCACGCCCTCTCTCTATTCCTGCACTCCTCTCTCTCTCTTTCTTCATGCAGTCTCTCTCTCTTTCTATTCATGCACTCCCTCTCTCCTTTTTTCCCTGCACTCCCTCTCTCGCTATTCCTTCACTCCCTCTCCCCCTCTCTCTATTTCTGCACTCCCATTATCCCTCTCTCTATTCATTCACTCACTCCCTTTCTATCCCCCCTCTCTATTCCTGCACTCCCTCTATTCCTACACTCTCTCCGTCCCACTATTCATTCCTGCACTCCCTCCCTCTGACCCTATAACTGCATTCCCTTTGTCTATTCCTGCACTCCCTCTCTCTCTATTCCTGCACTTCCTCTAGCCCTCTCTCTATTCACTCACTCCCTTTCGCTGCCTCTCTCTATCCATGCACTCTGTCCCTCTCTCTATTGCTGCACTACCTCTATCTCTCTATTCCTGCGCTCCATCTTTCTCACTCTCTATTCCTGCATTCCCTCTGTCGCTCCTCTATCTCTTTCTTCCTGCAGTCCCTCTCTCTCTTTCTATTCCCACATCTCCTCTCTCTATTCCTGCACTCACTCCCTCTATTCCTGCACTCACTCCCTCCACCTCTCTCTATTCCTGCACTCCCCCTCTCCCTCTCTCTCTATTCCTGCACTCCCTCCCTTTCTCTATTCCTGCACTCACTCCCTCCCTCCCTCTCTCTCTGTTCCTGCACTCCCTCCCTCCCTCTCTCTATTCCTGCACTCCCACCCTCCCTCTCTCTATTCTTGCACTCCCACCCTCCCTCTCTCTATTCTTGCACTACCACCCTCCCTCTCTCTATTCTTGCACTCCCACCCTCCCTCTCTCTATTCTTGCACTCCCACCCTCCCTCTCTCTATTCTTGCACTCCCTCCCTCTCTTTCTCTCTATTCTTGCACTTCCTTTCTCTCACCCTCTATTCCTGCATGCCCCCTTTCTCTCTATTGCTGCATTCCCTACCTCTCCCTCTCTATTCTTTCACTTACTCGCTTTCTCTCCCTCTCTATTCCTGCACTCACTCCATCTCCCTCTCTATTCCCGCACTCCCTCCATCTCCATCTCTATTCCCGCACTCCCTCCATCTCCCCCTCTATTCCCGCACTCCCTCCATCTCCCTCTCTATTCCCGCACTCCCTCCATCTCCCTCTCTATTCCCGCACTCCCTCCATCTCCCTCTCTATTCCCGCACTCCCTCCATCTCCCTCTCTATTCCCGCACTCCCTCCATCTCCCTCTCTATTCCTGCACTCCCTCCATCTCCCTCTCTATTCCTGCACTCCCTCCATCTCCCTCTCTATTCCTGCACTCTCTCCATCTCCCTCTCTATTCCAGCACTTCCTCCATTTCCCTATCTATTACTGCACTCCCTCCCACTCTCTATTACTGGATTCCCTCTCTCTCTTTCTATTCCCGCATGCCCTCTCTCTATTCCTGCACTCCTCTCTATCTCTTTCTTCATGCAGTCTCTCTCTCTTTCTATTCCTGCACTCCCTCTCTCCTTTTTTCCCTGCACTCCTTCTCTCGCTATTCCTTCACTCCCTCTCCCCCTCTCTCTATTCATTCACTCACTCCCTTTCTATCCCCCCTCTCTATTCCTGCACTTCCTCTATTCCTACACTCTCTCCGTCTCTCTATTCATTGCTGCACACCCTCCCTCTCATCCTAAAACTGCATTCCCTTTCTCTATTCCTGAACTCCCTCTCTCTCTATTCCTGCACTCACCCTCTCTCTCTCTATTCCTGCACTCTCACCCTCTCTCTCTATTCCTGCACTCTCACCCTCTCTCTCTATTCCTGCACTCTCACCCTCTCTCTCTATTCCTGCACTTCCTCTCTCTCTATTCCTGCACTTCCTCTAGCCGTCTCTCTATTCACTCACTCCCTTTCGCTGCCTCTCTCTATCCATGCACTCTGTCCCTCTCTCTATTGCTGCACTACCTCTATCTCTCTATTCCTGCTCTCCATCTTTCTCACTATTCCTGCACTCCCTCTCTCTCTTTATTCCTGCTCTCCCTCTCTCTCTCTATTCCTGCACACCCCCCCCTTTCTCTCTATTCCTGCACAGCCCCCCTCTCTCTCTATTCCTGCACTCCCCCTCTCTCTATTCCTGCACTCCCCCTCTCTCTATTCCTGCACTCACCCTCTCTATTCCTGCACTCACCCTCTCTCTCTCTATTCCTGCACTCTCACCCTCTCTCTCTATTCCTGCACTCTCACCCTCTCTCTCTATTCCTGCACTCTCACCCTCTCTCTCTATTCCTGCACTTCCTCTCTCTCTATTCCTGCACTTCCTCTAGCCGTCTCTCTATTCACTCACTCCCTTTCGCTGCCTCTCTCTATCCATGCACTCTGTCCCTCTCTCTATTGCTGCACTACCTCTATCTCTCTATTCCTGCTCTCCATCTTTCTCACTATTCCTGCACTCCCTCTCTCTCTTTATTCCTGCACTCCCTCTCTCTCTCTATTCCTGCACACCCCCCCTCTCTCTCTATTCCTGCACAGCCCCCCCTCTCTCTATTCCTGCACTCCCCCCTCTCTCTATTCCTGCACTCCCCCTCTCTCTATTCCTGCACTCCCCCCTCTCTCTCTATTCCTGCACTCCCCCCTCTCTCTCTATTCCTGCACTCCCTCTCTCTCCCTGTTCCTGCACTCCCCCTCTCTCTCTCTATTCCTGCACTCCCCCTCTCTCTCTCTATTCCTGCACTCCCCCTCTCTCTCTATTCCTGCACTCCCCCTCTCTCTCTATTCCTGCACTCCCCCTCTCTCTCTATTCCTGCACTCCCCCTCTCTCTCTATTCCTGCACTCCCTCTCTCTCTGTTCCTGCACTCCCTCTCTCACTCTATTCCTGCACTCACTCCATCTCTGTCCTCTTTCCCTCTCCCTGCACTCACTCTCTCTCTATTCCTGCACTCCCTCCCTCTCTCTCTTCCTGCACTCTCTCCCTCTCTCTATTCCTGCACTCTCTCCCTCTCCCTATTCCTGCATTCCCTCTCTCCCTCTTTCTATTACTACACCCACTCCCTCCCTCTCTCTCTCTATTCCTGCACTCTCACCCTCTCTCTCTATTCCTGCACTCCCCCTCTCTCTCTATTCCTGCACTCCCTCTCTCTCTCTATTCCTGCACTCCCCCTCTCTCTCTATTCCTGCACTCCCCCTCTCTCTCTATTCCTGCACTCCCCCTCTCTCTCTATTCCTGCACTCCCTCTCTCTCTGTTCCTGCACTCCCTCTCTCACTCTATTCCTGCACTCACTCCATCTCTGTCCTCTTTCCCTCTCCCTGCACTCACTCTCTCTCTATTCCTGCACTCCCTCCCTCTCTCTCTATTCCTGCACACTCTCCCTCTCTCTCTATTCCTGCACTCTCTCCCTCTCTCTCTATTCCTGCACTCTCAGCGTCTCTCTCTATTCCTGCACTCTCACCCTCTCTCTCTATTCCTGCACTCTCTCCCTCTCTCTCTATTCCTGCACACTCTCCCTCTCTCTCTATTCCTGCACTCTCTCCCTCTCTCTCTATTCCTGCACTCTCAGCGTCTCTCTCTATTCCTGCATTCTCACCCTCTCTCTCTATTCCTGCACTCTCTCCCTCTCTCTCTATTCCTGCACTCTCTCCCTCTCTCTATTCCTGCACTCTCACCCTCTCTCTCTATTCCTGCACTCTCTCCCTCTCTCTCTCTATTCCTGCACTCCCTCTCTCTCTCTATTCCTGCACTCCCTCTCTCTCTCTATTCCTGCACTCCCTCTCTCTCTATTCCTGCACTCTCTCCCTCTCTCTAGTCCTGCACTCTCTCCCTCTCTCTAGTCCTGCACTCTCTCCCTCTCTCGCTATTCCTGCACTCTCTCCCTCTCTCTATTCCTGCACTCTCACCCTCTCTCTCTATTCCTGCACTCTCTCCCTCTCTCTATTCCTGCACTCCCTCTCTCTCTCTATTCCTGCACTCCCTCTCTCTCTCTATTCCTGCACTCCCTCTCTCTCTCTATTCCTGTACTCCCCCTCTCTCTCTATTCCTGCACTCCCCCTCTCTCTCTATTCCTGCACTCCCCCTCTCTCTCTATTCCTGCACTCCCTCTCTCTCTCTCTCTATTCCTGCACTCCCTCTCTCTCTCTCTCTATTCCTGCACTCCCTCTCTCTCTCTATTCCTGCACTCCCTCTCTCTCTCTATTCCTGCACTCCCTCTCTCTCTCTATTCCTGCACTCCCTCTCTCTCTCTATTCCTGCACTCCCTCTCTCTCTCTATTCCTGCACTCCCTCTCTCTCTCTATTCCTGCACTCCCTCTCTCTCTCTATTCCTGCACTCCCTCTCTCTCTCTATTCCTGCACTCCCTCTCTCTCTCTATTCCTGCACTCACTCCCTCTCTCTATTCCTGCACTCACGCCCTCTCTCTATTCCTGCACTCCCTCTCTCTCTATTCCTGCACTCCCTCTCTCTCTCTATTCCTGCACTCCCTCTCTCTCTCTATTCCTGCACTCCCTCTCTCTCTATTCCTGCACTCCCTCTCTCTCTCTATTCCTGCACTCCCTCTCTCTCTCTATTCCTGCACTCCCTCTCTCTCTCTCTATTCCTGCACTACCCCTCTCTCTCTCTCTATTCCTGCACTCCCTCTCTCTCTATTCCTGCACTCCCTCTCTCTCTCTATTCCTGCACTCCCTCTCTCTCTCTATTCCTGCACTCCCTCGCTCTCTATTCCTGCACTCCCTCGCTCTCTATTCCTGCACTCCCTCGCTCTCTATTCCTGCACTCCCTCGCTCTCTATTCCTGCACTCCCTCGCTCTCTATTCCTGCACTCCCTCGCTCTCTATTCCTGCACTCCCTCGCTCTCTATTCCTGCACTCCCTCGCTCTCTATTCCTGCACTCCCTCGCTCTCTATTCCTGCACTCCCTCGCTCTCTATTCCTGCACTCCCTCGCTCTCTATTCCTGCACTCCCTCGCTCTCTATTCCTGCACTCCCTCGCTCTCTATTCCTGCACTCCCTCGCTCTCTATTCCTGCATTCCCTCGCTCTCTATTCCTGCACTCCCTCGCTCTCTATTCCTGCACTCCCTCCCTCTCTCTATTCCTGCACTCCCTCCCTCTCTCTATTCCTGCACTCCCTCCCTCTCTCTATTCCTGCACTCCCTCCCTCTCTCTATTCCTGCACTCCCTCCCTCTCTCTATTCCTGCACTCCCTCCCTCTCTCTATTCCTGCACTCCCTCCCTCTCTCTATTCCTGCACTCCTTCCCTCTCTCTATTCCAGCACTCCTTCCCTCTCTCTATTCCTGCACTCCCTCCCTCTCTCTATTCCTGCACTCCCTCCCTCTCTCTATTCCTGCACTCCCTCCCTCTCTCTATTCCTGCACTCCCTCCCTCTCTCTATTCCTGCACTCCCTCCCTCTCTCTATTCCTGCACTCCCTCCCTCTCTCTATTCCTGCACTCCCTCCCTCTCTCTATTCCTGCATTCCCTCTGTCACTCCTCTATCTCTTTCTTCCTGCAGTCCCTCTCTCTCTTTCTATTCCCACATCTCCTCTCTCTATTCCTGCACTCACTCCCTCCACCTCTCTCTATTCCTGCAGTCCCCTCTCTCGCTCTCTATTCCTGCAGTCCCCTCTCTCGCTCTCTATTCCTGCAGTCCCCTCTCTCGCTCTCTATTCCTGCAGTCCCCTCTCTCGCTCTCTATTCCTGCAGTCCCCTCTCTCGCTCTCTATTCCTGCAGTCCCCTCTCTCGCTCTCTATTCCTGCAGTCCCCTCTCTCGCTCTCTATTCCTGCAGTCCCCTCTCTCGCTCTCTATTCCTGCAGTCCCCTCTCTCGCTCTCTATTCCTGCAGTCCCCTCTCTCGCTCTCTATTCCTGCAGTCCCCTCTCTCGCTCTCTATTCCTGCAGTCCCCTCTCTCGCTCTCTATTCCTGCAGTCCCCTCTCTCGCTCTCTATTCCTGCAGTCCCCTGTCTCGCTCTCTATTCCTTCAGTCCCCTCTCTCGCTCTCTATTCCTGCAGTCCCCTCTCTCGCTCTCTATTCCTGCAGTCCCCTCTCTCGCTCTCTATTCCTGCAGTCCCCTCTCTCGCTCTCTATTCCTGCAGTCCCCTCTCTCGCTCTCTATTCCTGCACTCCCTCGCTCTCTATTCCTGCACTCCCTCGCTCTCTATTCCTGCACTCCCTCTTTCTCTCTATTCCTGCACTCCCTCGCTCTCTATTCCTGCACTACCCCTCTCTCTCTCTCTATTCCTGCACTACCCCTCTCTCTCTCTCTATTCCTGCACTCCCCCTCTCTCTCTCTCTATTCCCGCACTCCCTCTCTCTCTATTCCTTCACTCCCTCTCTCTATTCCTGCACTCCCTATCTCTCTCTATTCCTGCACTCCCTCTCTCTCTCTATTCCTGCACTCCCTCTCTCTCTCTATTCCTGCACTCCCTCTCTCTCTCTATTCCTGCACTCCCTCTCTCTCTCTATTCCTGCACTCCCTCTCTCTCTCTATTCCTGCACTCCCTCTCTCTCTCTATTCCTGCACTCCCTCTCTCTCTCTATTCCTGCACTCCCTCTCTCTCTCTATTCCTGCACTCCCTCTCTCTCTCTATTCCTGCACTCCCTCTCTCTCTCTATTCCTGCACTCCCTCTCTCTCTCTATTCCTGCACTTCCCTCTCTCTCTCTATTCCTGCACTCCCTCTCTCTCTCTATTCCTGCACTCCCTCTCTCTCTCTATTCCTGCACTCCCTCTCTCTCTCTATTCCTGCACTCCCTCTCTCTCTCTATTCCTGCACTCCCTCTCTCTCTCTATTCCTGCACTCCCTCTCTCTCTCTATTCCTGCACTCCCTCTCTCTCTCTATTCCTGCGCTCCCTCCCTCTCTCTATTCCTGCACTCCCTCCCTCTCTCTATTCCTGCGTACCCACCCTCTCTCTATTCCTGCACTCACTCCCTCCACCTCTCTCTCTATTCCTGCATTCCCTCTGTCACTCCTCTATCTCTTTCTTCCTGCAGTCCCTCTCTCTCTTTCTATTCCCACATCTCCTCTCTCTATTCCTGCACTCACTCCCTCCACCTCTCTCTATTCCTGCACTCCCCTCTCTCTCTCTCTATTCCTGCAGTCCCCTCTCTCGCTCTCTATTCCTACACTCCCTTGCTCTCTATTCCTGCACTCCCTCGCTCTCTATTCCTGCACTCCCTCGCTCTCTATTCCTGCACTCCCTCGCTCTCTATTCCTGCACTCCCTCGCTCTCTATTCCTGCACTCCCTCGCTCTCTATTCCTGCACTCCCTCGCTCTCTATTCCTGCACTCCCTCGCTCTCTATTCCTGCACTCCCTCGCTCTCTATTCCTGCACTCCCTCGCTCTCTATTCCTGCACTCCCTCGCTCTCTATTCCTGCACTCCCTCGCTCTCTATCCCTGCACTCCTTCGCTCTCTATTCCTGCACTCCCTCGCTCTCTATTCCTGCACTCCCCCTCTCTCTCTCTCTATTCCTGCACTCCCTCGCTCTCTATTCCTGCACTCCCTCGCTCTCTATTCCTGCACTCCCTCGCTCTCTATTCCTGCACTCCCTCGCTCTCTATTCCTGCACTCCCTCGCTCTCTATTCCTGCACTCCCTCGCTCTCTATTCCTGCACTCCCTCGCTCTCTCTATTCCTGCACTCCCTCTCTCTCTCTATTCCTGCCCTCCCTCTCTCTCTCTATTCCTGCACTCCCTCTCTCTCTCTATTCCTGCACTCCCTCTCTCTCTCTATTCCTGCACTCCCTCTCTCTCTCTATTCCTGCACTCCCTCTCTCTCTCTATTCCTGCACTCCCTCTCTCTCTCTATTCCTGCACTTCCTCTCTCTCTCTATTCCTGCACTCCCTCTCTCTCTCTATTCCTGCACTCCCTCTCTCTCTCTATTCCTGCACTCCCCCTCTCTCTCTATTCCTGCACTCCCTCTCTCTCTCTATTCCTGCACTCCCTCTCTCTCTATTCCTGCACTCCCTCTCTCTCTATTCCTGCACTCCCTCTCTCTCTCTATTCCTGCACTCCCTCTCTCTCTCTATTCCTGCACTCCCTCTCCTTCTCTATTCCTGCAATCCCTCTTTCTCTCTATTCCTGCACTCCCTCTCTCTCTATTCCTGCACTACCCCTCTCTCTCTCTCTATTCCTGCACTCCCCCTCTCTCTCTCTCTATTCCCGCACTCCCTCTCTCTCTATTCCTTCACTCCCTCTCTCTATTCCTGCACTCCCTATCTCTCTCTATTCCTGCACTCCCTCTCTCTCTCTATTCCTGCACTCCCTCTGTCTCTCTATTCCTGCACTCCCTCTCTATCTCTATTCCTGCACTCCCTCTCTCTCTCTATTCCTGCACTCCCTCTCTCTCTCTATTCCTGCACTCTCTCTCTCTCTCTATTCCTGCACTCCCCCTCTCTCTCTCTATTCCTGCACTCCCTCTCTCTCGCTATTCCTGCACTCCCTCTCTCTATTCCTGCACTACCTCCCTCTCTCTATTCCTGCACTCACTCCCTCCACCTCTCTCTCTATTCCTGCACTCCCTCTCTCTCTATTCCTGCACTCCCTTTCTCTCTCTATTCCTGCACTCCCTTTCTCTCTCTATTCCTGCGCTCCCTCTCTCTATTCCTGCGCTCCCTCTCTCTCTCTATTCCTGCGCTCCCTCTCTCTCTCTATTCCTGCGCTCCCTCTCTCTCTCTATTCCTGCGCTCCCACTCTCTCTCTATTCCTGCGCTCCCTCTCTCTGTATTCCTGCGCTCCTTCTCTCTCTCTATTCCTGCACTCCATCGATCTCTCTATTCCTGCACTCCCTCCCTCTCTCTATTCCTGCACTCCCTCGCTCTCTATTCCTGCACTCCCTCGCTCTCTATTCCTGCACTCCCTCGCTCTCTATTCCTGCACTCACTCGCTCTCTATTCCTGCACTCCCTCGCTCTCTATTCCTGCACTCCCTCGCTCTCTATTCCTGCACTCCCTCGCTCTCTATTCCTGCACTCCCTCGCTCTCTATTCCTGCACTCCCTCTCTCTCTATTCCTGCACTCCCTCGCTCTCTATTCCTGCACTCCCTCGCTCTCTATTCCTGCACTCCCTCGCTCTCTATTCCTGCACTCCCTCGCTCTCTATTCCTGCACTCCCTCGCTCTCTATTCCTGCACTCCCTCGCTCTCTATTCCTGCACTCCCTCGCTCTCTATTCCTGCACTCCCTCGCTCTCTATTCCTGCACTCCTTCGCTCTCTATTCCTGCACTCCCTCGCTCTCTATTCCTGCACTCTCTCGCTCTCTATTCCTGCATTCCCTCGCTCTCTATTCCTGCACTCCCTCGCTCTCTATTCCTGCACTCCCTCCCTCTCTCTATTCCTGCACTCCCTCCCTCTCTCTATTCCTGCACTCCCTCCCTCTCTCTATTCCTGCACTCCCTCCCTCTCTCTATTCCTGCACTCCCTCCCTCTCTCTATTCCTGCACTCCCTCCCTCTCTCTATTCCTGCACTCCTTCCCTCTCTCTATTCCAGCACTCCTTCCCTCTCTCTATTCCTGCACTCCCTCCCTCTCTCTATTCCTGCACTCCCTCCCTCTCTCTATTCCTGCACTCCCTCCCTCTCTCTATTCCTGCACTCCCTCCCTCTCTCTATTCCTGCACTCCCTCCCTCTCTCTATTCCTGCACTCCCTCCCTCTCTCTATTCCTGCACTCCCTCCCTCTCTCTATTCCTGCACTCCCTCCCTCTCTCTATTCCTGCACTCCCTCCCTCTCTCTATTCCTGCATTCCCTCTGTCACTCCTCTATCTCTTTCTTCCTGCAGTCCCTCTCTCTCTTTCTATTCCCACATCTCCTCTCTCTATTCCTGCACTCACTCCCTCCACCTCTCTCTATTCCTGCAGTCCCCTCTCTCGCTCTCTATTCCTGCACTCTCAGCGTCTCTCTCTATTCCTGCATCTCACCCTCTCTCTCTATTCCTGCACTCTCTCCCTCTCTCTCTATTCCTGCTCTCTCTCCCTCTCTCTATTCCTGCACTCTCACCCTCTCTCTCTATTCCTGCACTCTCTCCCTCTCTCTCTATTCCTGCACTCCCTCTCTCTCTCTATTCCTGCACTCCCTCTCTCTCTCTATTCCTGCACTCCCTCTCTCTCTCTATTCCTGCACTCCCTCTCTCTCTATTCCTGCACTCTCTCCCTCTCTCTATTCCTGCACTCTCTCCCTCTCTCTCTTCCTGCACTCTCTCCTCTCTCTCTATTCCTGCACTCTCTCCTCTCTCTATTCCTGCACTCTCACCCTCTCTCTCTATTCCTGCACTCTCTCCCTCTCTCTATTCCTGCACTCTCTCCTCTCTCTCTATTCCTGCACTCCCTCTCTCTCTCTATTCCTGCACTCCCTCGCTCTCTATTCCTGCACTCCCTCGCTCTCTATTCCTGCACTCCCTCGCTCTCTATTCCTGCACTCCCTCGCTCTCTATTCCTGCACTCCCTCGCTCTCTATTCCTGCACTCCCTCGCTCTCTATTCCTGCAATCCCTCGCTCTCTATTCCTGCAATCCCTCGCTCTCTATTCCTGCACTCCCTCGCTCTCTATTCCTGCACTCCCTCGCTCTCTATTCCTGCACTCCCTCGCTCTCTATTCCTGCACTCCCTCGCTCTCTATTCCTGCACTCCCTCGCTCTCTATTCCTGCACTCCCTCGCTCTCTATTCCTGCATTCCCTCGCTCTCTATTCCTGCACTCCCTCCCTCTCTCTATTCCTGCACTCCCTCCCTCTCTCTATTCCTGCACTCCCTCTCTCTCTCTATTCCTGCGGTCCCTCTCTCTCTCTATTCCTGCACTCCCTCTCTCTCTCTATTCCTGCACTCCCTCTCTCTCTCTATTCCTGCACTCCCTCTCTCTCTCTATTCCTGCACTCCCTCTCTCTCTCTATTCCTGCACTCCCTCTCTCTCTCTATTCCTGCACTCCCTCTCTCTCTCTATTCCTGCACTCCTCTCTCTCTCTATTCCTGCACTCCCTCTCTCTCTCTATTCCTGCACTCCCTCTCTCTCTCTATTCCTGCACTCCCTCTCTCTCTCTATTCCTGCACTCCCTCTCTCTCTCTATTCCTGCACTCCCTCTCTCTCTCTATTCCTGCACTCCCTCTCTCTCTCTATTCCTGCACTCCCTCTCTCTCTCTATTCCTGCACTCCCTCTCTCTCTCTATTCCTGCACTCCCTCTCTCTCTCTATTCCTGCACTCCCTCTCTCTCTCTATTCCTGCACTCCCTCCCTCTCTCTATTCCTGCACTCCCTCCACCTCTCTCTATTCCTGCACTCCCCTCTCTCTCTCTATTCCTGCACTCCCCTCTCTCTCTCTATTCCTGCACTCCCTCTCTCTCTATTCCTGCACTCCCTCTCTCTCTCTATTCCTGCACTCCCTCTCTCTCTCTATTCCTGCACTCCCTCTCTCTCTCTATTCCTGCACTCCCTCTCTCTCTCTATTCCTGCACTCCCTCTCTCTCTCTATTCCTGCACTCCCTCTCTCTCTCTATTCCTGCACTCCCTCTCTCTCTCTATTCCTGCACTCCCTCTCTCTCTCTATTCCTGCACTCCCTCTCTCTCTCTATTCCTGCACTCCCTCTCTCTCTCTATTCCTGCACTCCCTCTCTCTCTCTATTCCTGCACTCCCTCTCTCTCTCTATTCCTGCACTCCCTCTCTCTCTCTATTCCTGCACTCCCTCTCTCTCTCTATTCCTGCACTCCCTCTCTCTCTCTATTCCTGCACTCCCTCTCTCTCTCTATTCCTGCACTCCCTCTCTCTCTCTATTCCTGCACTCCCTCTCTCTCTCTATTCCTGCACTCCCTCTCTCTCTCTATTCCTGCACTCCCTCTCTCTCTCTATTCCTGCACTCCCTCTCTCTCTCTCTATTCCTGCACTCCCTCTCTCTCTCTATTCCTGCACTCCCTCTCTCTCTCTATTCCTGCACTCCCTCTCTCTCTCTATTCCTGCACTCCCTCTCTCTCTCTATTCCTGCACTCCCTCCCTCTCTCTATTCCTGCACTCCCTCCCTCTCTCTATTCCTGCGTACCCACCCTCTCTCTATTCCTGCACTCACTCCCTCCACCTCTCTCTCTATTCCTGCATTCCCTCTGTCACTCCTCTATCTCTTTCTTCCTGCAGTCCCTCTCTCTCTTTCTATTCCCACATCTCCTCTCTCTATTCCTGCACTCACTCCCTCCACCTCTCTCTATTCCTGCACTCCCCTCTCTCTCTCTCTATTCCTGCAGTCCCCTCTCTCGCTCTCTATTCCTACACTCCCTTGCTCTCTATTCCTGCACTCCCTCGCTCTCTATTCCTGCACTCCCTCGCTCTCTATTCCTGCACTCCCTCGCTCTCTATTCCTGCACTCCCTCGCTCTCTATTCCTGCACTCCCTCGCTCTCTATTCCTGCACTCCCTCGCTCTCTATTCCTGCACTCCCTCGCTCTCTATTCCTGCACTCCCTCGCTCTCTATTCCTGCACTCCCTCGCTCTTTATTCCTGCACTCCCTCGCTCTCTATTCCTGCACTCCCTCGCTCTCTATTCCTGCACTCCCTCGCTCTCTATTCCTGCACTCCCTCGCTCTCTATTCCTGCACTCCCTCGCTCTCTATTCCTGCACTCCCTCGCTCTCTATTCCTGCACTCCCTCGCTCTCTATTCCTGCACTCCCTCGCTCTCTATTCCTGCACTCCCTCGCTCTCTATTCCTGCACTCCCTCGCTCTCTATTCCTGCACACCCTCGCTCTCTATTCCTGCACTCCCTCGCTCTCTATTCCTGCACTCCCTCGCTCTCTATTCCTGCACTCCCTCGCTCTCTATTCCTGCACTCCCTCGCTCTCTATTCCTGCACTCCCTCGCTCTCTAATCCTGCACTCCCTCGCTCTCTATTCCTGCACTCCCTCGCTCTCTATTCCTGCACTCCCTCGCTCTCTATTCCTGCACTCCCTCGCTCTCTATTCCTGCACTCCCTCCCTCTCTCTATTCCTGCACTCCCTCTCTCTCTCTATTCCTGCCCTCCCTCTCTCTCTCTATTCCTGCACTCCCTCTCTCTCTCTATTCCTGCACTCCCTCTCTCTCTCTATTCCTGCACTCCCTCTCTCTCTCTATTCCTGCACTCCCTCTCTCTCTCTATTCCTGCACTCCCTCTCTCTCTCTATTCCTGCACTCCCTCTCTCTCTCTATTCCTGCACTCCCTCTCTCTCTCTATTCCTGCACTCCCTCTCTCTCTCTATTCCTGCACTTCCTCTCTCTCTCTATTCCTGCACTCCCTCTCTCTCTCTATTCCTGCACTCCCTCTCTCTCTCTATTCCTGCACTCCCCCTCTCTCTCTATTCCTGCACTCCCTCTCTCTCTCTATTCCTGCACTCCCTCTCTCTCTATTCCTGCACTCCCTCTCTCTCTATTCCTGCACTCCCTCTCTCTCTCTATTCCTGCACTCCCTCTCTCTCTCTATTCCTGCACTCCCAAACCTTCTCTATTCCTGCAATCCCTCTTTCTCTCTATTCCTGCACTCCCTCTCTCTCTATTCCTGCACTACCCCTCTCTCTCTCTCTCTATTCCTGCACTCCCCCTCTCTCTCTCTCTATTCCCGCACTCCCTCTCTCTCTATTCCTTCACTCCCTCTCTCTATTCCTGCACTCCCTATCTCTCTCTATTCCTGCACTCCCTCTCTCTCTCTATTCCTGCACTCCCTCTGTCTCTCTATTCCTGCACTCCCTCTCTATCTCTATTCCTGCACTCCCTCTCTCTCTCTATTCCTGCACTCCCTCTCTCTCTCTATTCCTGCACTCCCTCTCTCTCTCTATTCCTGCACTCCCTCTCTCTCTCTATTCCTGCACTCACTCTCTCTCTCTATTCCTGCACTCCCTCTCTCTCTCTATTCCTGCACTCCCTCTCTCTCTCTATTCCTGCACTCCCTCTCTCTCTCTATTCCTGCACTCCCTCTCTCTCTCTATTCCTGCACTCCCTCCCTCTCTCTATTCCTGCACTCCCTCCCTCCACCTCTCTCTCTATTCCTGCATTCCCTCTATCACTCCTCTATCTCTTTCTTCCTGCGGTCCCTCTCTCTCTTTCTATTCCCACATCTCCTATCTCTATTCCTGCACTCACTCCCTCCACCTCTCTCTCTATTCCTGCACTCCCTCTCTCTCGCTATTCCTGCACTCCCTCTCTCTATTCCTGCACTCCCTCCCTCTCTCTATTCCTGCACTCACTCCCTCCACCTCTCTCTCTATTCCTGCACTCCCTCTCTCTCTATTCCTGCACTCCCTTTCTCTCTCTATTCCTGCACTCCCTTTCTCTCTCTATTCCTGCGCTCCCTCTCTCTCTCTATTCCTGCGCTCCCTCTCTCTCTCTATTCCTGCGCTCCCTCTCTCTCTCTATTCCTGCGCTCCCTCTCTCTCTCTATTCCTGCGCTCCCTCTCTCTCTCTATTCCTGCGCTCCCTCTCTCTCTCTATTCCTGCGCTCCCTCTCTCTCTCTATTCCTGCGCTCCCACTCTCTCTCTATTCCTGCGCTCCCTCTCTCTCTATTCCTGCGCTCCTTCTCTCTCTCTATTCCTGCACTCCATCGATCTCTCTATTCCTGCACTCCATCGATCTCTCTATTCCTGCACTCCCTCCCGCTCTCTATTCCTGCACTCCCTCCCGCTCTCTATTCCTGCACTCCCTCCCGCTCTCTATTCCTGCACTCCCTCGCTCTCTATTCCTGCACTCCCTCGCTCTCTATTCCTGCACTCCCTCGCTCTCTATTCCTGCACTCCCTCGCTCTCTATTCCTGCACTCCCTCGCTCTCTATTCCTGCACTCCCTCGCTCTCGCTATTCCTGCACTCCCTCTCTCTCGCTATTCCTGCACTCCCTCTCTCTATTCCTGCACTCCCTCCCTCTCTCTATTCCTGCACTCACTCCCTCCACCTCTCTCTCTATTCCTGCACTCCCTCTCTCTCTATTCCTGCACTCCCTCTCTCTCTATTCCTGCACTCCCTTTCTCTCTCTATTCCTGCACTCCCTTTCTCTCTCTATTCCTGCGCTCCCTCTCTCTATTCCTGCGCTCCCTCTCTCTCTCTATTCCTGCGCTCCCTCTCTCTCTCTATTCCTGCGCTCCCTCTCTCTCTCTATTCCTGCGCTCCCACTCTCTCTCTATTCCTGCGCTCCCTCTCTCTGTATTCCTGCGCTCCTTCTCTCTCTCTATTCCTGCACTCCATCGATCTCTCTATTCCTGCACTCCCTCCCTCTCTCTATTCCTGCACTCCCTCGCTCTCTATTCCTGCACTCCCTCGCTCTCTATTCCTGCACTCCCTCGCTCTCTATTCCTGCACTCCCTCGCTCTCTATTCCTGCACTCCCTCGCTCTCTATTCCTGCACTCCCTCGCTCTCTATTCCTGCACTCCCTCGCTCTCTATTCCTGCACTCCCTCGCTCTCTATTCCTGCACTCCCTCGCTCTCTATTCCTGCACTCCCTCGCTCTCTATTCCTGCACTCCCTCGCTCTCTATTCCTGCACTCCCTCGCTCTCTATTCCTGCACTCCCTCGCTCTCTATTCCTGCACTCCCTCGCTCTCTATTCCTGCACTCCCTCGCTCTCTATTCCTGCACTCCCTCGCTCTCTATTCCTGCACTCCCTCGCTCTCTATTCCTGCACTCCCTCGCTCTCTATTCCTGCACTCCCTCGCTCTCTATTCCTGCACTCCCTCGCTCTCTATTCCTGCACTCCCTCGCTCTCTATTCCTGCACTCCCTCGCTCTCTATTCCTGCACTCCCTCGCTCTCTATTCCTGCACTCCCTCGCTCTCTATTCCTGCACTCCCTCGCTCTCTATTCCTGCACTCCCTCGCTCTCTATTCCTGCACTCCCTCGCTCTCTATTCCTGCACTCCCTCGCTCTCTATTCCTGCACTCCCTCGCTCTCTATTCCTGCACTCCCTCGCTCTCTATTCCTGCACTCCCTCGCTCTCTATTCCTGCACTCCCTCGCTCTCAATTCCTGCACTCCCTCGCTCTCAATTCCTGCACTCCCTCGCTCTCTATTCCTGCACTCCCTCGCTCTCTATTCCTGCACTCCCTCGCTCTCTATTCCTGCACTCCCTCGCTCTCTATTCCTGCACTCCCTCGCTCTCTATTCCTGCACTCCCTCGCTCTCTATTCCTGCACTCCCTCGCTCTCTATTCCTGCACTCCCTCGCTCTCTATTCCTGCACTCCCTCGCTCTCTATTCCTGCACTCCCTCGCTCTCTATTCCTGCACTCCCTCGCTCTCTATTCCTGCACTCCCTCGCTCTCTATTCCTGCACTCCCTCGCTCTCTATTCCTGCACTCCCTCGCTCTCTATTCCTGCACTCCCTCGCTCTCTATTCCTGCACTCCCTCGCTCTCTATTCCTGCACTCCCTCGCTCTCTATTCCTGCACTCCCTCGCTCTCTATTCCTGCACTCCCTCGCTCTCTATTCCTGCACTCCCTCGCTCTCTATTCCTGCACTCCCTCGCTCTCTATTCCTGCACTCCCTCGCTCTCTATTCCTGCACTCCCTCGCTCTCTATTCCTGCACTCCCTCGCTCTCTATTCCTGCACTCCCTCGCTCTCTATTCCTGCACTCCCTCGCTCTCTATTCCTGCACTCCCTCGCTCTCTATTCCTGCACTCCCTCGCTCTCTATTCCTGCACTCCCTCCTCTCTATTCCTGCACTCCCTCCCTCTCTATTCCTGCACTCCCTCCCTCTCTATTCCTGCACTCCCTCCCTCTCTATTCCTGCACTCCCTCCCTCTCTATTCCTGCACTCCCTCCCTCTCTATTCCTGCACTCCCTCCCTCTCTATTCCTGCACTCCCTCCCTCTCTATTCCTGCACTCCCTCCCTCTCTATTCCTGCACTCCCTCCCTCTCTATTCCTGCACTCCCTCCCTCTCTATTCCTGCACTCCCTCCCTCTCTATTCCTACACTCCCTCCCTCTCTATTCCTACACTCCCTCCCTCTCTATTCCTGCACTCCCTCCCTCTCTCTATTCCTGCACTCCCTCTCTCCACCTCTCTCTCTATTCCTGCATTCCCTCTGTCACTCCTCTATCTCTTTCTTCCTGCGGTCCCTCTCTCTCTTTCTATTCCCACATCTCCTATCTCTATTCCTGCACTCACTCCCTCCACCTCTCTCTCTATTCCTGCACTCCCTCTCTCTCGCTGTTCCTGCACTCCCTCTCTCTATTCCTGCACTCACTCCCTCCACCTCTCTCTCTATTCCTGCACTCCCTCTCTCTCTATTCCTGCACTCCCTTTCTCTCTCTATTCCTGCACTCCCTCGCTCTCTATTCCTGCGCTCCCTCTCTCTCTCTATTCCTGCGCTCCCTCTCTCTCTCTATTCCTGCGCTCCCTCTCTCTCTCTATTCCTGCGCTCCCTCTCTCTCTCTATTCCTGCGCTCCCTCTCTCTCTATTCCTGCGCTCCCTCTCTCTCTCTATTCCTGCGCTCCCTCTCTCTCTCTATTCCTGCGCTCCCTCTCTCTCTCTATTCCTGCGCTCCCTCTCTCTCTCTATTCCTGCACTCCATCGATCTCTCTATTCCTGCACTCCATCGATCTCTGTATTCCTGCACTCCCTCCCTCTCTCTATTCCTGCACTCCCTCCCTCTCTCTATTCCTGCACTCCCTCCCTCTCTCTATTTCTGCACTCCCTCCCTCTCTCTATTTCTGCACTCCCTCCCTCTCTCTATTCCTGCACTCCCTCCCTCTCTGTATTCCTGCACTCCCTCCCTCTCTGTATTCCTGCACACCCTCCCTCTCTCTATTCCTGCACTCCCTCCCTCTCTCTATTCCTGCACTCCCTCCCTCTCTCTATTCCTGCACTCCCTCCCTCTCTCTATTCCTGCACTCCCTCCCTCTCTCTATTCCTGCACTCCCTCCCTCTCTCTATTCCTGCACTCCCTCCATCTCTCTATTCCTGCACTCACTCCCTCCACCTCTCTCTCTATTCCTGCATTCCCTCTGTCACTCCTCTATCTCTTTCTTCCTGCAGTCCCTCTCTCTCTTTCTATTCCCACATCTCCTCTCTCTATTCCTGCACTCACTCCCTCCACCTCTCTCTATTCCTGCACTCCCCTCTCTCGCTCTCTATTCCTGCAGTCCCCTCTCTCGCTCTCTATTCCTGCAGTCCCCTCTCTCGCTCTCTATTCCTGCAGTCCCCTCTCTCGCTCTCTATTCCTGCAGTCCCCTCTCTCGCTCTCTATTCCTGCAGTCCCCTCTCTCGCTCTCTATTCCTGCAGTCCCCTCTCTCGCTCTCTATTCCTGCAGTCCCCTCTCTCGCTCTCTATTCCTGCAGTCCCCTCTCTCGCTCTCTATTCCTGCAGTCCCCTCTCTCGCTCTCTATTCCTGCAGTCCCCTCTCTCGCTCTCTATTCCTGCAGTCCCCTCTCTCGCTCTCTATTCCTGCACTCCCTCGCTCTCTATTCCTGCACTCCCTCGCTCTCTATTCCTGCACTCCCTCGCTCTCTATTCCTGCACTCCCTCGCTCTCTATTCCTGCACTCCCTCGCTCTCTATTCCTGCACTCCCTCGCTCTCTATTCCTGCACTCCCTCGCTCTCTATTCCTGCACTCCCTCGCTCTCTATTCCTGCACTCCCTCGCTCTCTATTCCTGCACTCCCTCGCTCTCTATTCCTGCACTCCCTCGCTCTCTATTCCTGCACTCCCTCCCTCTCTATTCCTGCACTCCCTCCCTCTCTATTCCTGCACTCCCTCCCTCTCTATTCCTGCACTCCCTCCCTCTCTATTCCTGCACTCCCTCCCTCTCTCTATTCCTGCACTCCCTCTCTCTCTCTATTCCTGCCCTCCCTCTCTCTCTCTATTCCTGCACTCCCTCTCTCTCTATTCCTGCACTCCCTCTCTCTCTCTATTCCTGCACTCCCTCTCTCTCTCTATTCCTGCACTCCCTCTCTCTCTCTATTCCTGCACTTCCTCTCTCTCTCTATTCCTGCACTCCCTCTCTCTCTCTATTCCTGCACTCCCTCTCTCTCTCTATTCCTGCACTCCCTCTCTCTCTCTATTCCTGCACTCCCTCTCTCTCTCTATTCCTGCACTCCCTCTCTCTCTCTATTCCTGCACTCCCTCTCTCTCTCTATTCCTGCACTCCCTCTCTCTCTCTATTCCTGCACTCCCTCTCTCTCTCTATTCCTGCACTCCCTCTCTCTCTCTATTCCTGCACTCCCTCTCTCTCTCTATTCCTGCACTCCCTCTCTCTCTCTATTCCTGCACTCCCTCTCTCTCTCTATTCCTGCACTCCCTCTCTCTCTCTATTCCTGCACTCCCTCTCTCTCTCTATTCCTGCACTCCCTCTCTCTCTCTATTCCTGCACTCCCTCTCTCTCTCTATTCCTGCACTCCCTCCCTCTCTCTATTCCTGCACTCCCTCCCTCTCTCTATTCCTGCACTCCCTCCCTCTCTCTATTCCTGCACTCCCTCCCTCTCTCTATTCCTGCACTCCCTCCCTCTCTCTATTCCTGCGTACCCTCCCTCTCTCTATTCCTGCACTCACTCCCTCCACCTCTCTCTCTATTCCTGCATTCCCTCTGTCACTCCTCTATCTCTTTCTTCCTGCAGTCCCTCTCTCTCTTTCTATTCCCACATCTCCTCTCTCTATTCCTGCACTCACTCCCTCCACCTCTCTCTATTCCTGCACTCCCCTCTCTCTCTCTCTATTCCTGCAGTCCCCTCTCTCGCTCTCTATTCCTGCAGTCCCCTCTCTCGCTCTCTATTCCTGCACTCCCTCGCTCTCTATTCCTGCACTCCCTCGCTCTCTATTCCTGCACTCCCTCGCTCTCTATTCCTGCACTCCCTCGCTCTCTATTCCTGCATTCCCTCGCTCTCTATTCCTGCACTCCCTCGCTCTCTATTCCTGCACTCCCTCGCTCTCTATTCCTGCACTCCCTCGCTCTCTATTCCTGCACTCCCTCGCTCTCTATTCCTGCACTCCCTCGCTCTCTATTCCTGCACTCCCTCGCTCTCTATTCCTGCACTCCCTCGCTCTCTATTCCTGCACTCCCTCGCTCTCTATTCCTGCACTCCCTCGCTCTCTATTCCTGCACTCCCTCGCTCTCTATTCCTGCACTCCCTCTCTCTCTCTATTCCTGCACTCCCTCTCTCTCTCTATTCCTGCACTCCCTCTCTCTCTCTATTCCTGCACTCCCTCTCTCTCTCTATTCCTGCACTCCCTTCTCTCTCTATTCCTGCACTCCCTCTCTCTCTCTATTCCTGCACTCCCTCTCTCTCTCTATTCCTGCACTCCCTCTCTCTCTCTAGTCCTGCACTCCCTCTCTCTCTCTAGTTCCTGCACTCCTCTCCTCTCTCTCTATTCCTGCACTCCCCTCTCTCTCTCTATTCCTGCACTCCCTCTCTCTCTATTCCTGCACTCTCCCTCTCTCTATTCCTGCACTCCTCCTCCCTCTCTCTATTCCTGCACTCCCTCTCTCGCTCTCTATTCCTGCACTCCCCTCTCTCGCTCTCTATTCCTGCAGTCCCCTCTCTCGCTCTCTATTCCTGCAGTCCCCTCTCTCGCTCTCTATTCCTGCACTCCCTCTCTCTCTCTATTCCTGCACTCCCCTCTCTCTCTATTCCTGCACTCCCTCTCTCTCTATTCCTGCACTCCCTCGCTCTCTATTCCTGCACTCCCTCGCTCTCTATTCCTGCACTCCCCTCTCTCTCTATTCCTGCACTCCCCTCTCTCTCTATTCCTGCACTCCCTCGCTCTCTATTCCTTCACTCCCTCTCTCTCTATTCCTGCACTCCCTCTCTCTCTCTATTCCTGCACTCCCTCTCTCTCTCTATTCCTGCACTCCCTCTCTCTCTCTATTCCTGCACTCCCTCTCTCTCTATTCCTGCACTCCCTCTCTCTCTCTATTCCTGCACTCCCTCTCTCTCTATTCCTGCACTCCCTCGCTCTCTATTCCTGCACTCCCTCGCTCTCTATTCCTGCACTCCCTCGCTCTCTATTCCTGCACTCCCTCGCTCTCTATTCCTGCACTCCCTCGCTCTCTATTCCTGCACTCCCTCGCTCTCTATTCCTGCACTCCCTCGCTCTCTATTCCTGCACTCCCTCGCTCTCTATTCCTGCACTCCCTCGCTCTCTATTCCTGCACTCCCTCGCTCTCTATTCCTGCACTCCCTCGCTCTCTATTCCTGCACTCCCTCGCTCTCTATTCCTGCACTCCCTCGCTCTCTATTCCTGCACTCCCTCGCTCTCTATTCCTGCACTCCCTCGCTCTCTATTCCTGCACTCCCTCGCTCTCTATTCCTGCACTCCCTCGCTCTCTATTCCTGCACTCCCTCGCTCTCTATTCCTGCACTCCCTCGCTCTCTATTCCTGCACTCCCTTTCTCTCTCTATTCCTGCACTCCCTCTCTCTCTCTATTCCTGCACTCCCTCTCTCTCTATACCTGCACTCCCTCTCTCTCTCTATTCCTGCACTCCCTCTCTCTCTCTACTCCTGCACTCCCTCTCTCTCTCTACTCCTGCACTCCCTCTCTCTCTCTCTATTCCTGCACTCCCCCTCTCTCTCTCTCTATTCCTGCACTCCCTCTCTCTCTCTATTCCTGCACTCCCTCTCTCTCTCTATTCCTGCACTCCCTCTCTCTCTCTATTCCTGCACTCCCTCTCTCTCTCTATTCCTGCACTCCCTCTCTCTCTCTATTCCTGCACTCCCTCTCTCTCTCTATTCCTGCACTCCCTCTCTCTCTCTATTCCTGCACTCCCTCTCTCTCTCTATTCCTGCACTTCCTCTCTCTCTATACCTGCACTCCCTCTCTCTACACCTGCACTCCCTCTCTCTCTATTCCTGCACTCCCTACCTCTCTCTCTCTCCATTCCTGCACTCCCTACCTCTCTCTCTCTCTATTCCTGCACTCCCTCTCTCTCTCTATTCCTGCACTCCCTCTCTCTCTCTATTCCTGCACTCCCTCTCTCTCTCTATTCCTGCATTCCCTCTCTCTCTCTGTTCCTGCACTCCCTCTCTCTCTCTGTTCCTGCACTCCCTCTCTCTCTCTGTTCCTGCACTCCCTCTCTCTCTCTGTTCCTGCACTCCCTCTCTCTCTCTGTTCCTGCACTCCCTCTCTCTCTCTGTTCCTGCACTCCCTCTCTCTCTCTGTTCCTGCACTCCCTCTCTCTCTCTGTTCCTGCACTCCCTCTCTCTCTCTGTTCCTGCACTCCCTCTCTCTCTCTGTTCCTGCACTCCCTCTCTCTCTCTGTTCCTGCACTCCCTCTCTCTCTCTGTTCCTGCACTCCCTCTCTCTCTCTGTTCCTGCACTCCCTCTCTCTCTCTGTTCCTGCACTCCCTCTCTCTCTCTATTCCTGCACTCCCTCTCTCTCTCTCTATTCCTGCACTCCCTATCTCTCTCTATTCCTGCACTCCCCCTCTCTCTCTCTCTATTCCTGCACTCCCTCTCTCTCTCTATTCCTGCACTCCCCCTCTCTCTCTCTCTCTATTCCTGCACTCCCTCTCTCTCTCTATTCCTGCACTCCCCCTCTCTCTCTCTCTCTATTCCTGCACTCCCTCTCTCTCTCTATTCCTGCACTCCCTCTCTCTCTCTATTCCTGCACTCTCTCCCTCTCTCTCCCTGTTCCTGCACTCTCTCCCTCTCTCTCTCTATTCCTGCACTCTCTCCCTCTCTCTCTCTATTCCTGCACTCTCTCCCTCTCTCTCTCTATTCCTGCACTCTCTCCCTCTCTCTCTCTATTCCTGCACTCTCTCCCTCTCTCTCTCTATTCCTGCACTCTCTCCCTCTCTCTCTCTCTATTCCTGCACTCTCACCCTCTCTCTCTATTCCTGCACTCCCTCACTCTCCCTGTTCCTGCACTCCCTCTCTCTCCCTGTTCCTGCACTCCCTCTCTCTCTCTCTCTCCCTGCTCTCCCATCCTCTCTCTCTCTATTCTTCCACTCCCTCTCTCCCTATATTCTTGCATTCCCTCCCTCTCTCTCCCTCTATTCCTGCACTCTCACCCTCTCTCTCTATTCCTGCACTCTCACCCTCTCTCTATTCCTGCACTCTCACCCTCTCTCTCTATTCCTGCACTCTCACCCTCTCTCTCTATTCCTGCACTCTCACCCTCTCTCTCTATTCCTGCACTCTCACCCTCTCTCTCTATTCCTGCACTCTCTCCCTCTCTCTCTATTCATGCACGCCCTCCCTCTCTCTCTATTCCTGCACTCTCACCCCCTCTCTCTATTCATGCACTCTCACCCTCTCTCTCTATTCCTGCACTCTCTCCCTCTCTCTCTATTCCTGCACTCACCCTCTCTCTCTATTCCTGCACTCTCTCCCTCTCTCTCTATTCATGCACGCCCTCCCTCTCTCTCTATTCCTGCACTCTCACCCTCTCTCTCTATTCCTGCACTCTCTCCCTCTCTCTCTATTCCTGCACTCTCACCCTCTCTCTCTATTCCTGCACTCTCTCCCTCTCTCTCTATTCCTGCACTCTCTCCCTCTCTCTCTATTCATGCACGCCCTCCCTCTCTCTCTATTCCTGCACTCTCACCCTCTCGCTCTATTCCTGCACTCTCTCCCTCTCTCTCTATTCCTGCACTCTCACCCTCTCTCTCTATTCCTGCACTCTCTCCCTCTCTCTCTATTCATGCACGCCCTACCTCTCTCTCTATTCCTGCACTCTCACCCTCTCTCTCTATTCCTGCACTCTCTCCCTCTCCCTCTATTCCTGCACTCTCACCCTCTCTCTATTCCTGCACTCTCACCCTCTCTCTCTATTCCTGCACTCTCTCCCTCTCTCTCTATTCCTGCACTCTCTCCCTCTCTCTCTATTCCTGCACTCTCACCCTCTCTCTCTATTCCTGCACTCTCTCCCTCCCTCTCTCTCTATTCCTGCACTCTCACCCTCTCTCTCTATTCCTGCACTCTCTCCCTCTCTCTCTATTCCTGCACTCTCACCCTCTCTCTATTCCTGCACTCTCACCCTCTCTCTCTATTCCTGCACTCTCTCCCTCTCTCAATTCCTGCACTCTCTCCCTCTCTCTCTCTCTATTCCTGCACTCTCACCCTCTCTCTCTATTCCTGCACTCTCACCCTCTCTCTCTATTCCTGCACTCTCACCCTCTCTCTCTATTCCTGCACTCTCTCCCTCTCTCTCTATTCATGCACGCCCTCCCTCTCTCTCTATTCCTGCACTCTCACCCCCTCTCTCTATTCATGCACTCTCACCCTCTCTCTCTATTCCTGCACTCTCTCCCTCTCTCTCTATTCCTGCACTCACCCTCTCTCTCTATTCCTGCAATCTCTCCCTCTCTCTCTATTCATGCACGCCCTCCCTCTCTCTCTATTCCTGCACTCTCACCCTCTCTCTCTATTCCTGCACTCTCTCCCTCTCTCTCTATTCCTGCACTCTCACCCTCTCTCTCTATTCCTGCACTCTCTCCCTCTCTCTCTATTCCTGCACTCTCTCCCTCTCTCTCTATTCATGCACGCCCTCCCTCTCTCTCTATTCCTGCACTCTCACCCTCTCTCTCTATTCCTGCACTCTCTCCCTCTCTCTCTATTCCTGCACTCTCACCCTCTCTCTCTATTCCTGCACTCTCTCCCTCTCTCTCTATTCATGCACGCCCTACCTCTCTCTCTATTCCTGCACTCTCACCCTCTCTCTCTATTCCTGCACTCTCTCCCTCTCCCTCTATTCCTGCACTCTCACCCTCTCTCTATTCCTGCACTCTCACCCTCTCTCTCTATTCCTGCACTCTCTCCCTCTCTCTCTATTCCTGCACACTCTCCCTCTCTCTCTATTCCTGCACTCTCACCCTCTCTCTCTATTCCTGCACTCTCTCCCTCCCTCTCTCTCTATTCCTGCACTCTCACCCTCTCTATTCCTGCACTCTCTCCCTCTCTCTCTATTCCTGCACTCTCACCCTCTCTCTATTCCTGCACTCTCACCCTCTCTCTCTATTCCTGCACTCTCTCCCTCTCTCAATTCCTGCACTCTCTCCCTCTCTCTCTCTCTATTCCTGCACTCTCACCCTCTCTCTCTATTCCTGCACTCTCTCCCTCTCTCAATTCCTGCACTCTCTCCCTCTCTCTCTCTCTATTCCTGCACTCTCACCCTCTCTCTCTATTCCTGCACTCCCCCCTCTCTCTATTCCTGCACTCCCCCTCTCTCTATTCCTGCACTCCCCCCTCTCTCTCTATTCCTGCACTCCCCCCTCTCTCTCTATTCCTGCACTCCCCCCTCTCTCTCTATTCCTGCACTCCTTCTCTCTCCCTGTTCCTGCACTCCCCCTCTCTCTCTCTATTCCTGCACTCCCCCCTCTCTCTCTCTATTCCTGCACTCCCCCTCTCTCTCTATTCCTGCACTCCCTCTCTCTCTCTATTCCTGCACTCCCCCTCTCTCTCTATTCCTGCACTCCCCCTCTCTCTCTATTCCTGCACTTCCTCTCTCTCTGTTCCTGCACTCCCTATCTCACTCTATTCCTGCACTCACTCCATCTCTGTCCTCTTTCCCTCTCCCTGCACTCACTCTCTCTCTATTCCTGCACTCCCTCCCTCTCTCTCTTCCTGCACTCTCTCCCTCTCTCTATTCCTGCACTCTCTCCCTCTCCCTATTCCTGCATTCCCTCTCTCCCTCTTTCTATTACTACACCCACTCCCTCCCTCTCTCTCTCTATTCCTGCACTCTCACCCTCTCTCTCTATTCCTGCACTCCCCCTCTCTCTCTATTCCTGCACTCCCTCTCTCTCTCTATTCCTGCACTCCCCCTCTCTCTCTATTCCTGCACTCCCCCTCTCTCTCTATTCCTGCACTCCCCCTCTCTCTCTATTCCTGCACTCCCTCTCTCTCTGTTCCTGCACTCCCTCTCTCACTCTATTCCTGCACTCACTCCATCTCTGTCCTCTTTCCCTCTCCCTGCACTCACTCTCTCTCTATTCCTGCACTCCCTCCCTCTCTCTCTTCCTGCACTCTCTCCCTCTCTCTATTCCTGCACTCTCTCCCTCTCCCTATTCCTGCATTCCCTCTCTCCCTCTTTCTATTACTACACCCACTCCCTCCCTCTCTCTCTCTATTCCTGCACTCTCACCCTCTCTCTCTATTCCTGCACTCCCACCTCTCTCTCTATTCCTGCACTCCCTCCCTCCCTCTCTCTATTCCTGCATTCCCACTCTCTCTCTATTCCTGCACTCCCCCACTCTCTCTCTCTATTCTTGCACTCCGTCCCTCTCTCTCTCTCCCTGCTCTCCCATCCTCTCTCTCTCTATTCTTACACTCCCTCTCTCCCTATATTCTTGCTCTCCCTCTCTCCCTATATTCTTGCATTCCCGCCCTCTCTCTCCCTCTATTCCTGCACTCTCACCCTCTCTCTCTATTCCTGCACTCACCCTCTCTCTCTATTCCTGCACTCTCACCGTCTCTCTATTCCTGCACTCCCTCCCTCTCTCTCTATTCCTGCACTCTCACCCTCTCTCTCTATTCCTGCACTCTCTCCCTCTCTCTCCCTGTTCCTGCACTCTCTCCCTCTCTCTCTCTATTCCTGCACTCTCTCCCTCTCTCTCTCTATTCCTGCACTCTCTCCCTCTCTCTCTCTATTCCTGCACTTTCTCCCTCTCTCTCTCTATTCCTGCACTCTCTCCCTCTCTCTCTCTATTCCTGCACTCTCTCCCTCTCTCTCTCTCTATTCCTGCACTCTCACCCTCTCTCTCTATTCCTGCACTCCCTCAATCTCCCTGTTCCTGCACTCCCTCTCTCTCCCTGTTCCTGCACTCCCTCTCTCTCTCTCTCTCCCTGCTCTCCCATCCTCTCTCTCTCTATTCTTCCACTCCCTCTCTCCCTATATTCTTGCATTCCCTCCCTCTCTCTCCCTCTATTCCTGCACTCTCACCCTCTCTCTCTATTCCTGCACTCACCCTCTCTCTATTCCTGCACTCTCACCCTCTCTCTCTATTCCTGCACTCTCACCCTCTCTCTCTATTCCTGCACTCTCACCCTCTCTCTCTATTCCTGCACTCTCACCCTCTCTCTATTCCTGCACTCTCACCCTCTCTCTCTATTCATGCACTCTCACCCTCTCTCTCTATTCCTGCACTCTCTCCCTCTCTCTCTATTCCTGCACTCACCCTCTCTCTCTATTCCTGCACTCTCTCCCTCTCTCTCTATTCATGCACGCCCTCCCTCTCTCTCTATTCCTGCACTCTCACCCTCTCTCTCTATTCCTGCACTCTCTCCCTCTCTCTCTATTCCTGCACTCTCACCCTCTCTCTCTATTCCTGCACTCTCTCCCTCTCTCTCTATTCATGCACGCCCTACCTCTCTCTCTATTCCTGCACTCTCACCCTCTCTCTCTATTCCTGCACTCTCTCCCTCTCCCTCTATTCCTGCACTCTCACCCTCTCTCTATTCCTGCACTCTCACCCTCTCTCTCTATTCCTGCACTCTCTCCCTCTCTCTCTATTCCTGCACTCTCTCCCTCTCTCTCTATTCCTGCACTCTCACCCTCTCTCTCTATTCCTGCACTCTCTCCCTCCCTCTCTCTCTATTCCTGCACTCTCACCCTCTCTCTCTATTCCTGCACTCTCTCCCTCTCTCTCTATTCCTGCACTCTCACCCTCTCTCTATTCCTGCACTCTCACCCTCTCTCTCTATTCCTGCACTCTCTCCCTCTCTCAATTCCTGCACTCTCTCCCTCTCTCTCTCTCTATTCCTGCACTCTCACCCTCTCTCTCTATTCCTGCACTCTCTCCCTCTCTCTCTATTCCTGCACACTCTCCCTCTCTCTCTATTCCTGCACTCTCTCCCTCTCTCTCTATTCCTGCACTCTCAGCGTCTCTCTCTATTCCTGCACTCTCACCCTCTCTCTCTATTCCTGCACTCTCTCCCTCTCTCTCTATTCCTGCACTCTCTCCCTCTCTCTATTCCTGCACTCTCACCCTCTCTCTCTATTCCTGCACTCTCTCCCTCTCTCTCTCTATTCCTGCACTCCCTCTCTCTCTCTATTCCTGCACTCCCTCTCTCTCTCTATTCCTGCACTCTCACCCTCTCTCTCTATTCCTGCACTCTCTCCCTCTCTCTCTATTCATGCACGCCCTACCTCTCTCTCTATTCCTGCACTCTCACCCTCTGTCTCTATTCCTGCACTCTCTCCCTCTCCCTCTATTCCTGCACTCTCACCCTCTCTCTATTCCTGCACTCTCACCCTCTCTCTCTATTCCTGCACTCTCTCCCTCTCTCTCTATTCCTGCACTCTCACCCGCTCTCTCTATTCCTGCACTCTCTCCCTCCCTCTCTCTCTATTCCTGCACTCTCACCCTCTCTCTCTATTCCTGCACTCTCTCCCTCTCTCTCTATTCCTGCACTCTCACCCTCTCTCTATTCCTGCACTCTCACCCTCTCTCTATTCCTGCACTCTCACCCTATCTCTCTATTCCTGCACTCTCTCCCTCTCTCAATTCCTGTACTCTCTCCCTCTCTCTCTCTCTATTCCTGCACTCTCACCCTCTCTCTCTATTCCTGCACTCTCTCCCTCTCTCTCTATTCCTGCACACTCTCCCTCTCTCTCTATTCCTGCACTCTCTCCCTCTCTCTCTATTCCTGCACTCTCAGCGTCTCTCTCTATTCCTGCACTCTCACCCTCTCTCTCTATTCCTGCACTCTCTCCCTCTCTCTCTCTATTCCTGCACTCCCTCTCTCTCTCTATTCCTGCACTCCCTCTCTCTCTCTATTCCTGCACTCCCTCTCTCTCTAGTCCTGCACTCTCTCCCTCTCTCTAGTCCTGCACTCTCTCCCTCTCTCTGGTCCTGCACTCTCTCCCTCTCTCTCTATTCCTGCACTCTCTCCCTCTCTCTATTCCTGCACTCTCACCCTCTCTCTCTATTCCTGCACTCTCTCCCTCTCTCTATTCCTGCACTCCCTCTCTCTCTCTATTCCTGCACTCCCTCTCTCTCTCTATTCCTGCACTCCCTCTCTCTCTCTATTCCTGCACTCCCTCTCTCTCTCTATTCCTGTACTCCCCCTCTCTCTCTATTCCTGCACTCCCCCTCTCTCTCTATTCCTGCACTCCCTCTCTCTCTCTCTCTCTATTCCTGCACTCCCTCTCTCTCTCTCTCTATTCCTGCACTCCCTCTCTCTCTCTATTCCTGCACTCCCTCTCTCTCTCTATTCCTGCACTCCCTCTCTCTCTCTATTCCTGCACTCCCTCTCTCTCTCTATTCCTGCACTCCCTCTCTCTCTCTATTCCTGCACTCCCTCTCTCTCTCTATTCCTGCACTCCCTCTCTCTCTCTATTCCTGCACTCCCTCTCTCTCTCTATTCCTGCACTCCCTCTCTCTCTCTATTCCTGCACTCACTCCCTCTCTCTATTCCTGCACTCACGCCCTCTCTCTATTCCTGCACTCCCTCTCTCTCTATTCCTGCACTCCCTCTCTCTCTCTATTCCTGCACTCCCTCTCTCTCTATTGCTGCACTCCCTCTCTCTCTGTTCCTGCACTCCCTCTCTCTCTCTATTCCTGCACTCCCTCTCTCCCTCTATTCCTGCACTCCCTCTCTCTCTCTCTATTCCTGCACTACCCCTCTCTCTCTCTATTCCTGCACTCCCCCTCTCTCTCTCTATTCCTGCACTCCCTCTCTCTCTATTCCTTCACTCCCTTTCTCTATTCCTGCACTCCCTATCTCTCTCTATTCCTGCACTCCCTCTCTCTCTCTATTCCTGCACTCCCTCTCTCTCTCTATTCCTGCACTCCCTCTCTCTCTCTATTCCTGCACTCCCTCTCTCTCTCTATTCCTGCACTCCCTCTCTCTCTCTCTATTCCTGCACTCCCTCTCTCTCTCTGTTCCTGCACTCCCTCCCTCTCTCTGTTCCTGCACTCCCTCTCTCTCTCTGTTCCTGCACTCCCTCTCTCTCTCTGTTCCTGCACTCCCTCTCTCTCTCTGTTCCTGCACTCCCTCTCTCTCTCTATTCCTGCACTCCCCCTCTCTCTCTCTCTATTCCTGCACTCCCCCTCTCTCTCTCTCTATTCCTGCACTCCCTCTCTCTCTCTATTCCTGCACTCACTCTCTCTCTCTATTCCTGCACTCCCTCTCTCTCTCTATTCCTGCACTCCCTCTCTCTCTCTATTCCTGCACTCCCTCTCTCTCTCTATTCCTGCACCCCCTCTCTCTCTCTATTCCTGCACTTCCTCTCTCTCTATACCTGCACTCCCTCTCTCTACACCTGCACTCCCTCTCTCTCTATTCCTGCACTCCCTACCTCTCTCTCTCTCCATTCCTGCACTCCCTACCTCTCTCTCTCTCTATTCCTGCACTCCCTCTCTCTCTCTATTCCTGCACTCCCTCTCTCTCTCTATTCCTGCACTCCCTCTCTCTCTCTATTCCTGCATTCCCTCTCTCTCTCTGTTCCTGCACTCCCTCTCTCTCTCTGTTCTTGCACTCCCTCTCTCTCTCTGTTCCTGCACTCCCTCTCTCTCTCTGTTCCTGCACTCCCTCTCTCTCTCTGTTCCTGCACTCCCTCTCTCTCTCTGTTCCTGCACTCCCTCTCTCTCTCTGTTCCTGCACTCCCTCTCTCTCTCTGTTCCTGCACTCCCTCTCTCTCTCTGTTCCTGCACTCCCTCTCTCTCTCTGTTCCTGCACTCCCTCTCTCTCTCTGTTCCTGCACTCCCTCTCTCTCTGTTCCTGCACTCCCTCTCTCTCTCTGTTCCTGCACTCCCTCTCTCTCTCTGTTTTTGCACTCCCTCTCTCTCTCTATTCCTGCACTCCCTCTCTCTCTCTCTATTCCTGCACTCCCTATCTCTCTCTATTCCTGCACTCCCCCTCTCTCTCTCTCTATTCCTGCACTCCCTCTCTCTCTCTATTCCTGCACTCCCCCTCTCTCTCTCTCTCTATTCCTGCACTCCCTCTCTCTCTCTATTCCTGCACTCCCCCTCTCTCTCTCTCTCTATTCCTGCACTCCCTCTCTCTCTCTATTCCTGCACTCCCTCTCTCTCTCTATTCCTGCACTCTCTCCCTCTCTCTCCCTGTTCCTGCACTCTCTCCCTCTCTCTCTCTATTCCTGCACTCTCTCCCTCTCTCTCTCTATTCCTGCACTCTCTCCCTCTCTCTCTCTATTCCTGCACTCTCTCCCTCTCTCTCTCTATTCCTGCACTCTCTCCCTCTCTCTCTCTCTATTCCTGCACTCTCACCCTCTCTCTCTATTCCTGCACTCCCTCACTCTCCCTGTTCCTGCACTCCCTCTCTCTCCCTGTTCCTGCACTCCCTCTCTCTCTCTCTCTCCCTGCTCTCCCATCCTCTCTCTCTCTATTCTTCCACTCCCTCTCTCCCTATATTCTTGCATTCCCTCCCTCTCGCTCCCTCTATTCCTGCACTCTCACCCTCTCTCTCTATTCCTGCACTCTCACCCTCTCTCTATTCCTGCACTCTCACCCTCTCTCTCTATTCCTGCACTCTCACCCTCTCTCTCTATTCCTGCACTCTCACCCTCTCTCTCTATTCCTGCACTCTCACCCTCTCTCTCTATTCCTGCACTCTCTCCCTCTCTCTCTATTCCTGCACTCTCACCCTCTCTCTCTATTCCTGCACTCTCTCCCTCTCTCTCTACTCCTGCACTCTCACCCTCTCTCTCTATTCCTGCACTCTCTCCCTCTCTCTCTATTCCTGCACTCTCTCCCTCTCTCTCTATTCATGCACGCCCTCCCTCTCTCTCTATTCCTGCACTCTCTCCCTCTCCCTATTCCTGCATTCCCTCTCTCCCTCTTTCTATTACTACACCCACTCCCTCCCTCTCTCTCTCTATTCCTGCACTCTCACCCTCTCTCTCTATTCCTGCACTCCCACCTCTCTCTCTATTCCTGCACTCCCTCCCTCCCTCTCTCTATTCCTGCATTCCCACTCTCTCTCTATTCCTGCACTCCCCCACTCTCTCTCTCTATTCTTGCACTCCGTCCCTCTCTCTCTCTCCCTGCTCTCCCATCCTCTCTCTCTCTATTCTTACACTCCCTCTCTCCCTATATTCTTGCTCTCCCTCTCTCCCTATATTCTTGCATTCCCGCCCTCTCTCTCCCTCTATTCCTGCACTCTCACCCTCTCTCTCTATTCCTGCACTCACCCTCTCTCTCTATTCCTGCACTCTCACCGTCTCTCTATTCCTGCACTCCCTCCCTCTCTCTCTATTCCTGCACTCTCACCCTCTCTCTCTATTCCTGCACTCTCTCCCTCTCTCTCCCTGTTCCTGCACTCTCTCCCTCTCTCTCTCTATTCCTGCACTCTCTCCCTCTCTCTCTCTATTCCTGCACTCTCTCCCTCTCTCTCTCTATTCCTGCACTCTCTCCCTCTCTCTCTCTATTCCTGCACTCTCTCCCTCTCTCTCTCTATTCCTGCACTCTCTCCCTCTCTCTCTCTATTCCTGCACTCTCTCCCTCTCTCTCTCTCTATTCCTGCACTCTCACCCTCTCTCTCTATTCCTGCACTCCCTCACTCTCCCTGTTCCTGCACTCCCTCTCTCTCCCTGTTCCTGCACTCCCTCTCTCTCTCTCTCTCCCTGCTCTCCCATCCTCTCTCTCTCTATTCTTCCACTCCCTCTCTCCCTATATTCTTGCATTCCCTCCCTCTCTCTCCCTCTATTCCTGCACTCTCACCCTCTCTCTCTATTCCTGCACTCACCCTCTCTCTTTTCCTGCACTCTCACCCTCTCTCTCTATTCCTGCACTCTCACCCTCTCTCTCTATTCCTGCACTCTCACCCTCTCTCTCTATTCCTGCACTCTCACCCTCTCTCTATTCCTGCACTCTCACCCTCTCTCTCTATTCATGCACTCTCACCCTCTCTCTCTATTCCTGCACTCTCTCCCTCTCTCTCTATTCCTGCACTCACCCTCTCTCTCTATTCCTGCACTCTCTCCCTCTCTCTCTATTCATGCACGCCCTCCCTCTCTCTCTATTCCTGCACTCTCACCCTCTCTTTCTATTCCTGCACTCTCTCCCTCTCTCTCTATTCCTGCACTCTCACCCTCTCTCTCTATTCCTGCACTCTCTCCCTCTCTCTCTATTCATGCACGCCCTACCTCTCTCTCTATTCCTGCACTCTCACCCTCTCTCTCTATTCCTGCACTCTCTCCCTCTCCCTCTATTCCTGCACTCTCACCCTCTCTCTATTCCTGCACTCTCACCCTCTCTCTCTATTCCTGCACTCTCTCCCTCTCTCTCTATTCCTGCACTCTCTCCCTCTCTCTCTATTCCTGCACTCTCACCCTCTCTCTCTATTCCTGCACTCTCTCCCTCCCTCTCTCTCTATTCCTGCACTCTCACCCTCTCTCTCTATTCCTGCACTCTCTCCCTCTCTCTCTATTCCTGCACTCTCACCCTCTCTCTATTCCTGCACTCTCACCCTCTCTCTCTATTCCTGCACTCTCTCCCTCTCTCAATTCCTGCACTCTCTCCCTCTCTCTCTCTCTATTCCTGCACTCTCACCCTCTCTCTCTATTCCTGCACTCTCTCCCTCTCTCTCTATTCCTGCACACTCTCCCTCTCTCTCTATTCCTGCACTCTCTCCCTCTCTCTCTATTCCTGCACTCTCAGCGTCTCTCTCTATTCCTGCACTCTCACCCTCTCTCTCTATTCCTGCACTCTCTCCCTCTCTCTCTATTCCTGCACTCTCTCCCTCTCTCTATTCCTGCACTCTCACCCTCTCTCTCTATTCCTGCACTCTCTCCCTCTCTCTCTCTATTCCTGCACTCCCTCTCTCTCTCTATTCCTGCACTCCCTCTCTCTCTCTATTCCTGCACTCTCACCCTCTCTCTCTATTCCTGCACTCTCTCCCTCTCTCTCTATTCATGCACGCCCTACCTCTCTCTCTATTCCTGCACTCTCACCCTCTGTCTCTATTCCTGCACTCTCTCCCTCTCCCTCTATTCCTGCACTCTCACCCTCTCTCTATTCCTGCACTCTCACCCACTCTCTCTATTCCTGCACTCTCTCCCTCTCTCTCTATTCCTGCACTCTCACCCGCTCTCTCTATTCCTGCACTCTCTCCCTCCCTCTCTCTCTATTCCTGCACTCTCACCCTCTCTCTCTATTCCTGCACTCTCTCCCTCTCTCTCTATTCCTGCACTCTCACCCTCTCTCTATTCCTGCACTCTCACCCTCTCTCTATTCCTGCACTCTCACCCTATCTCTCTATTCCTGCACTCTCTCCCTCTCTCAATTCCTGTACTCTCTCCCTCTCTCTCTCTCTATTCCTGCACTCTCACCCTCTCTCTCTATTCCTGCACTCTCTCCCTCTCTCTCTATTCCTGCACACTCTCCCTCTCTCTCTATTCCTGCACTCTCTCCCTCTCTCTCTATTCCTGCACTCTCAGCGTCTCTCTCTATTCCTGCATTCTCACCCTCTCTCTCTATTCCTGCACTCTCTCCCTCTCTCTCTATTCCTGCACTCTCTCCCTCTCTCTATTCCTGCACTCTCACCCTCTCTCTCTATTCCTGCACTCTCTCCCTCTCTCTCTCTATTCCTGCACTCCCTCTCTCTCTCTATTCCTGCACTCCCTCTCTCTCTCTATTCCTGCACTCCCTCTCTCTCTAGTCCTGCACTCTCTCCCTCTCTCTAGTCCTGCACTCTCTCCCTCTCTCTGGTCCTGCACTCTCTCCCTCTCTCTCTATTCCTGCACTCTCTCCCTCTCTCTATTCCTGCACTCTCACCCTCTCTCTCTATTCCTGCACTCTCTCCCTCTCTCTATTCCTGCACTCCCTCTCTCTCTCTATTCCTGCACTCCCTCTCTCTCTCTATTCCTGCACTCCCTCTCTCTCTCTATTCCTGCACTCCCTCTCTCTCTCTATTCCTGTACTCCCCCTCTCTCTCTATTCCTGCACTCCCCCTCTCTCTCTATTCCTGCACTCCCTCTCTCTCTCTCTCTCTATTCCTGCACTCCCTCTCTCTCTCTCTCTATTCCTGCACTCCCTCTCTCTCTCTATTCCTGCACTCCCTCTCTCTCTCTATTCCTGCACTCCCTCTCTCTCTCTATTCCTGCACTCCCTCTCTCTCTCTATTCCTGCACTCCCTCTCTCTCTCTATTCCTGCACTCCCTCTCTCTCTCTATTCCTGCACTCCCTCTCTCTCTCTATTCCTGCACTCCCTCTCTCTCTCTATTCCTGCACTCACTCCCTCTCTCTATTCCTGCACTCACGCCCTCTCTCTATTCCTGCACTCCCTCTCTCTCTATTCCTGCACTCCCTCTCTCTCTCTATTCCTGCACTCCCTCTCTCTCTATTGCTGCACTCCCTCTCTCTCTATTCCTGCACTCCCTCTCTCTCTCTATTCCTGCACTCCCTCTCTCTCTCTATTCCTGCACTCCCTCTCTCTCTCTCTATTCCTGCACTACCCCTCTCTCTCTCTATTCCTGCACTCCCCCTCTCTCTCTCTATTCCTGCACTCCCTCTCTCTCTATTCCTTCACTCCCTTTCTCTATTCCTGCACACCCTATCTCTCTCTATTCCTGCACTCCCTCTCTCTCTCTATTCCTGCACTCCCTCTCTCTCTCTATTCCTGCACTCCCTCTCTCTCTCTATTCCTGCACTCCCTCTCTCTCTCTATTCCTGCACTCCCTCTCTCTCTCTCTATTCCTGCACTCCCTCTCTCTCTCTGTTCCTGCACTCCCTCTCTCTCTCTGTTCCTGCACTCCCTCTCTCTCTCTGTTCCTGCACTCCCTATCTCTCTCTCTGTTCCTGCACTCCCTCTCTCTCTCTGTTCCTGCACTCCCTCTCTCTCTCTGTTCCTGCACTCCCTCTCTCTCTCTATTCCTGCACTCCCCCTCTCTCTCTCTCTATTCCTGCACTCCCCCTCTCTCTCTCTCTATTCCTGCACTCCCTCTCTCTCTCTATTCCTGCACTCACTCTCTCTCTCTATTCCTGCACTCCCTCTCTCTCTCTATTCCTGCACTCCCTCTCTCTCTCTATTCCTGCACTCCCTCTCTCTCTCTATTCCTGCACTCCCTCTCTCTCTCTATTCCTGCACTTCCTCTCTCTCTATACCTGCACTCCCTCTCTCTACACCTGCACTCCCTCTCTCTCTATTCCTGCACTCCCTACCTCTCTCTCTCTCCATTCCTGCACTCCCGACCTCTCTCTCTCTCTATTCCTGCACTCCCTCTCTCTCTCTATTCCTGCACTCCCTCTCTCTCTCTATTCCTGCACTCCCTCTCTCTCTCTATTCCTGCATTCCCTCTCTCTCTCTGTTCCTGCACTCCCTCTCTCTCTCTGTTCTTGCACTCCCTCTCTCTCTCTGTTCCTGCACTCCCTCTCTCTCTCTGTTCCTGCACTCCCTCTCTCTCTCTGTTCCTGCACTCCCTCTCTCTCTCTGTTCCTGCACTCCCTCTCTCTCTCTGTTCCTGCACTCCCTCTCTCTCTCTGTTCCTGCACTCCCTCTCTCTCTCTGTTCCTGCACTCCCTCTCTCTCTCTGTTCCTGCACTCCCTCTCTCTCTCTGTTCCTGCACTCCCTCTCTCTCTCTGTTCCTGCACTCCCTCTCTCTCTCTGTTCCTGCACTCCCTCTCTCTCTCTGTTCCTGCACTCCCTCTCTCTCTCTGTTCCTGCACTCCCTCTCTCTCTCTGTTTTTGCACTCCCTCTCTCTCTCTATTCCTGCACTCCCTCTCTCTCTCTCTATTCCTGCACTCCCTATCTCTCTCTATTCCTGCACTCCCCCTCTCTCTCTCTCTATTCCTGCACTCCCTCTCTCTCTCTATTCCTGCACTCCCCCTCTCTCTCTCTCTCTATTCCTGCACTCCCTCTCTCTCTCTATTCCTGCACTCCCCCTCTCTCTCTCTCTCTATTCCTGCACTCCCTCTCTCTCTCTATTCCTGCACTCCCTCTCTCTCTCTATTCCTGCACTCTCTCCCTCTCTCTCCCTGTTCCTGCACTCTCTCCCTCTCTCTCTCTATTCCTGCACTCTCTCCCTCTCTCTCTCTATTCCTGCACTCTCTCCCTCTCTCTCTCTATTCCTGCACTCTCTCCCTCTCTCTCTCTATTCCTGCACTCTCTCCCTCTCTCTCTCTCTATTCCTGCACTCTCACCCTCTCTCTCTATTCCTGCACTCCCTCACTCTCCCTGTTCCTGCACTCCCTCTCTCTCCCTGTTCCTGCACTCCCTCTCTCTCTCTCTCTCCCTGCTCTCCCATCCTCTCTCTCTCTATTCTTCCACTCCCTCTCTCCCTATATTCTTGCATTCCCTCCCTCTCTCTCCCTCTATTCCTGCACTCTCACCCTCTCTCTCTATTCCTGCACTCTCACCCTCTCTCTATTCCTGCACTCTCACCCTCTCTCTCTATTCCTGCACTCTCACCCTCTCTCTCTATTCCTGCACTCTCACCCTCTCTCTCTATTCCTGCACTCTCTCCCTCTCTCTCTATTCCTGCACTCTCACCCTCTCTCTCTATTCCTGCACTCTCTCCCTCTCTCTCTATTCATGCACGCCCTACCTCTCTCTCTATTCCTGCACTCTCACCCTCTCTCTCTATTCCTGCACTCTCTCCCTCTCCCTCTATTCCTGCACTCTCACCCTCTCTCTATTCCTGCACTCTCACCCTCTCTCTCTATTCCTGCACTCTCTCCCTCTCTCTCTATTCCTGCACTCTCTCCCTCTCTCTCTATTCCTGCACTCTCACCCTCTCTCTCTATTCCTGCACTCTCTCCCTCCCTCTCTCTCTATTCCTGCACTCTCACCCTCTCTCTCTATTCCTGCACTCTCTCCCTCTCTCTCTATTCCTGCACTCTCACCCTCTCTCTATTCCTGCACTCTCACCCTCTCTCTCTATTCCTGCACTCTCTCCCTCTCTCAATTCCTGCACTCTCTCCCTCTCTCTCTCTCTATTCCTGCACTCTCACCCTCTCTCTCTATTCCTGCACTCTCACCCTCTCTCTCTATTCCTGCACTCTCACCCTCTCTCTCTATTCCTGCACTCTCTCCCTCTCTCTCTATTCATGCACGCCCTCCCTCTCTCTCTATTCCTGCACTCTCACCCTCTCTCTCTATTCCTGCACTCTCTCCCTCTCTCTCTATTCCTGCACTCTCACCCTCTCTCTCTATTCCTGCACTCTCTCCCTCTCTCTCTATTCCTGCACTCTCTCCCTCTCTCTCTATTCATGCACGCCCTCCCTCTCTCTCTATTCCTGCACTCTCACCCTCTCTCTCTATTCCTGCACTCTCTCCCTCTCTCTCTATTCCTGCACTCTCACCCTCTCTCTCTATTCCTGCACTCTCTCCCTCTCTCTCTATTCATGCACGCCCTACCTCTCTCTCTATTCCTGCACTCTCACCCTCTCTCTCTATTCCTGCACTCTCTCCCTCTCCCTCTATTCCTGCACTCTCACCCTCTCTCTATTCCTGCACTCTCACCCTCTCTCTCTATTCCTGCACTCTCTCCCTCTCTCTCTATTCCTGCACTCTCTCCCTCTCTCTCTATTCCTGCACTCTCACCCTCTCTCTCTATTCCTGCACTCTCTCCCTCCCTCTCTCTCTATTCCTGCACTCTCACCCTCTCTATTCCTGCACTCTCTCCCTCTCTCTCTATTCCTGCACTCTCACCCTCTCTCTATTCCTGCACTCTCACCCTCTCTCTCTATTCCTGCACTCTCTCCCTCTCTCAATTCCTGCACTCTCTCCCTCTCTCTCTCTCTATTCCTGCACACTCTCCCTCTCTCTCTATTCCTGCACTCTCTCCCTCTCTCTCTATTCCTGCACACTCTCCCTCTCTCTCTATTCCTGCACTCTCTCCCTCTCTCTCTATTCCTGCACTCTCAGCGTCTCTCTCTATTCCTGCACTCTCACCCTCTCTCTCTATTCCTGCACAGCCCCCCTCTCTCTCTATTCCTGCACTCCCCCCTCTCTCTATTCCTGCACTCCCCCTCTCTCTATTCCTGCACTCCCCCCTCTCTCTCTATTCCTGCACTCCCCCCTCTCTCTCTATTCCTGCACTCCCCCCTCTCTCTCTATTCCTGCACTCCCTCTCTCTCCCTGTTCCTGCACTCCCCCTCTCTCTCTCTATTCCTGCACTCCCCCCCTCTCTCTCTATTCCTGCACTCCCCCTCTCTCTCTATTCCTGCACTCCCTCTCTCTCTCTATTCCTGCACTCCCCCTCTCTCTCTATTCCTGCACTCCCCCTCTCTCTCTATTCCTGCACTTCCTCTCTCTCTGTTCCTGCACTCCCTCTCTCACTCTATTCCTGCACTCACTCCATCTCTGTCCTCTTTCCCTCTCCCTGCACTCACTCTCTCTCTATTCCTGCACTCCCTCCCTCTCTCTCTTCCTGCACTCTCTCCCTCTCTCTATTCCTGCACTCTCTCCCTCTCCCTATTCCTGCATTCCCTCTCTCCCTCTTTCTATTACTACACCCACTCCCTCCCTCTCTCTCTCTATTCCTGCACTCTCACCCTCTCTCTCTATTCCTGCACTCCCCCTCTCTCTCTATTCCTGCACTCCCTCTCTCTCTCTATTCCTGCACTCCCCCTCTCTCTCTATTCCTGCACTCCCCCTCTCTCTCTATTCCTGCACTCCCCCTCTCTCTCTATTCCTGCACTCCCTCTCTCTCTGTTCCTGCACTCCCTCTCTCACTCTATTCCTGCACTCACTCCATCTCTGTCCTCTTTCCCTCTCCCTGCACTCACTCTCTCTCTATTCCTGCACTCCCTCCCTCTCTCTCTTCCTGCACTCTCTCCCTCTCTCTATTCCTGCACTCTCTCCCCCTCCCTATTCCTGCATTCCCTCTCTCCCTCTTTCTATTACTACACCCACTCCCTCCCTCTCTCTCTCTATTCCTGCACTCTCACCCTCTCTCTCTATTCCTGCACTCCCACCTCTCTCTCTATTCCTGCACTCCCTCCCTCCCTCTCTCTATTCCTGCATTCCCACTCTCTCTCTATTCCTGCACTCCCCCACTCTCTCTCTCTATTCTTGCACTCCGTCCCTCTCTCTCTCTCCCTGCTCTCCCATCCTCTCTCTCTCTATTCTTACACTCCCTCTCTCCCTATATTCTTGCTCTCCCTCTCTCCCTATATTCTTGCATTCCCACCCTCTCTCTCCCTCTATTCCTGCACTCTCACCCTCTCTCTCTATTCCTGCACTCACCCTCTCTCTCTATTCCTGCACTCTCACCGTCTCTCTATTCCTGCACTCCCTCCCTCTCTCTCTATTCCTGCACTCTCACCCTCTCTCTCTATTCCTGCACTCTCTCCCTCTCTCTCCCTGTTCCTGCACTCTCTCCCTCTCTCTCTCTATTCCTGCACTCTCTCCCTCTCTCTCTCTATTCCTGCACTCTCTCCCTCTCTCTCTCTATTCCTGCACTCTCTCCCTCTCTCTCTCTATTCCTGCACTCTCTCCCTCTCTCTCTCTATTCCTGCACTCTCTCCCTCTCTCTCTCTCTATTCCTGCACTCTCACCCTCTCTCTCTATTCCTGCACTCCCTCACTCTCCCTGTTCCTGCACTCCCTCTCTCTCCCTGTTCCTGCACTCCCTCTCTCTCTCTCTCTCCCTTCTCTCCCATCCTCTCTCTCACTATTCTTCCACTCCCTCTCTCCCTATATTCTTGCATTCCCTCCCTCTCTCTCCCTCTATTCCTGCACTCTCACCCTCTCTCTCTATTCCTGCACTCACCCTCTCTCTATTCCTGCACTCTCACCCTCTCTCTCTATTCCTGCACTCTCACCCTCTCTCTCTATTCCTGCACTCTCACCCTCTCTCTCTATTCATGCACTCTCACCCTCTCTCTCTATTCCTGCACTCTCTCCCTCTCTCTCTATTCCTGCACTCACCCTCTCTCTCTATTCCTGCACTCTCTCCCTCTCTCTCTATTCATGCACGCCCTCCCTCTCTCTCTATTCCTGCACTCTCACCCTCTCTCTCTATTCCTGCACTCTCTCCCTCTCTCTCTATTCCTGCACTCTCACCCTCTCTCTCTATTCCTGCACTCTCTCCCTCTCTCTCTATTCATGCACGCCCTACCTCTCTCTCTATTCCTGCACTCTCACCCTCTCTCTCTATTCCTGCACTCTCTCCCTCTCCCTCTATTCCTGCACTCTCACCCTCTCTCTAGTCCTGCACTCTCTCCCTCTCTCTGGTCCTGCACTCTCTCCCTCTCTCTCTATTCCTGCACTCTCTCCCTCTCTCTATTCCTGCACTCTCACCCTCTCTCTCTATTCCTGCACTCTCTCCCTCTCTCTATTCCTGCACTCCCTCTCTCTCTCTATTCCTGCACTCCCTCTCTCTCTCTATTCCTGCACTCCCTCTCTCTCTCTATTCCTGCACTCCCTCTCTCTCTCTATTCCTGTACTCCCCCTCTCTCTCTATTCCTGCACTCCCCCTCTCTCTCTATTCCTGCACTCCCTCTCTCTCTCTCTCTCTATTCCTGCACTCCCTCTCTCTCTCTCTCTATTCCTGCACTCCCTCTCTCTCTCTATTCCTGCACTCCCTCTCTCTCTCTATTCCTGCACTCCCTCTCTCTCTCTATTCCTGCACTCCCTCTCTCTCTCTATTCCTGCACTCCCTCTCTCTCTCTATTCCTGCACTCCCTCTCTCTCTCTATTCCTGCACTCCCTCTCTCTCTCTATTCCTGCACTCCCTCTCTCTCTCTATTCCTGCACTCCCTCTCTCTCTCTATTCCTGCACTCACTCCCTCTCTCTATTCCTGCACTCACGCCCTCTCTCTATTCCTGCACTCCCTCTCTCTCTATTCCTGCACTCCCTCTCTCTCTCTATTCCTGCACTCCCTCTCTCTCTATTGCTGCACTCCCTCTCTCTCTGTTCCTGCACTCCCTCTCTCTCTCTATTCCTGCACTCCCTCTCTCCCTCTATTCCTGCACTCCCTCTCTCTCTCTCTATTCCTGCACTACCCCTCTCTCTCTCTATTCCTGCACTCCCCCTCTCTCTCTCTATTCCTGCACTCCCTCTCTCTCTATTCCTTCACTCCCTTTCTCTATTCCTGCACTCCCTATCTCTCTCTATTCCTGCACTCCCTCTCTCTCTCTATTCCTGCACTCCCTCTCTCTCTCTATTCCTGCACTCCCTCTCTCTCTCTATTCCTGCACTCCCTCTCTCTCTCTATTCCTGCACTCCCTCTCTCTCTCTCTATTCCTGCACTCCCTCTCTCTCTCTGTTCCTGCACTCCCTCTCTCTCTCTGTTCCTGCACTCCCTCTCTCTCTCTGTTCCTGCACTCCCTCTCTCTCTCTGTTCCTGCACTCCCTCTCTCTCTCTGTTCCTGCACTCCCTCTCTCTCTCTATTCCTGCACTCCCCCTCTCTCTCTCTCTATTCCTGCACTCCCCCTCTCTCTCTCTCTATTCCTGCACTCCCTCTCTCTCTCTATTCCTGCACTCACTCTCTCTCTCTATTCCTGCACTCCCTCTCTCTCTCTATTCCTGCACTCCCTCTCTCTCTCTATTCCTGCACTCCCTCTCTCTCTCTATTCCTGCACCCCCTCTCTCTCTCTATTCCTGCACTTCCTCTCTCTCTATACCTGCACTCCCTCTCTCTACACCTGCACTCCCTCTCTCTCTATTCCTGCACTCCCTACCTCTCTCTCTCTCCATTCCTGCACTCCCTACCTCTCTCTCTCTCTATTCCTGCACTCCCTCTCTCTCTCTATTCCTGCACTCCCTCTCTCTCTCTATTCCTGCACTCCCTCTCTCTCTCTATTCCTGCATTCCCTCTCTCTCTCTGTTCCTGCACTCCCTCTCTCTCTCTGTTCTTGCACTCCCTCTCTCTCTCTGTTCCTGCACTCCCTCTCTCTCTCTGTTCCTGCACTCCCTCTCTCTCTCTGTTCCTGCACTCCCTCTCTCTCTCTGTTCCTGCACTCCCTCTCTCTCTCTGTTCCTGCACTCCCTCTCTCTCTCTGTTCCTGCACTCCCTCTCTCTCTCTGTTCCTGCACTCCCTCTCTCTCTCTGTTCCTGCACTCCCTCTCTCTCTCTGTTCCTGCACTCCCTCTCTCTCTGTTCCTGCACTCCCTCTCTCTCTCTGTTCCTGCACTCCCTCTCTCTCTCTGTTTTTGCACTCCCTCTCTCTCTCTATTCCTGCACTCCCTCTCTCTCTCTCTATTCCTGCACTCCCTATCTCTCTCTATTCCTGCACTCCCCCTCTCTCTCTCTCTATTCCTGCACTCCCTCTCTCTCTCTATTCCTGCACTCCCCCTCTCTCTCTCTCTCTATTCCTGCACTCCCTCTCTCTCTCTATTCCTGCACTCCCCCTCTCTCTCTCTCTCTATTCCTGCACTCCCTCTCTCTCTCTATTCCTGCACTCCCTCTCTCTCTCTATTCCTGCACTCTCTCCCTCTCTCTCCCTGTTCCTGCACTCTCTCCCTCTCTCTCTCTATTCCTGCACTCTCTCCCTCTCTCTCTCTATTCCTGCACTCTCTCCCTCTCTCTCTCTATTCCTGCACTCTCTCCCTCTCTCTCTCTATTCCTGCACTCTCTCCCTCTCTCTCTCTCTATTCCTGCACTCTCACCCTCTCTCTCTATTCCTGCACTCCCTCACTCTCCCTGTTCCTGCACTCCCTCTCTCTCCCTGTTCCTGCACTCCCTCTCTCTCTCTCTCTCCCTGCTCTCCCATCCTCTCTCTCTCTATTCTTCCACTCCCTCTCTCCCTATATTCTTGCATTCCCTCCCTCTCGCTCCCTCTATTCCTGCACTCTCACCCTCTCTCTCTATTCCTGCACTCTCACCCTCTCTCTATTCCTGCACTCTCACCCTCTCTCTCTATTCCTGCACTCTCACCCTCTCTCTCTATTCCTGCACTCTCACCCTCTCTCTCTATTCCTGCACTCTCACCCTCTCTCTCTATTCCTGCACTCTCTCCCTCTCTCTCTATTCCTGCACTCTCACCCTCTCTCTCTATTCCTGCACTCTCTCCCTCTCTCTCTACTCCTGCACTCTCACCCTCTCTCTCTATTCCTGCACTCTCTCCCTCTCTCTCTATTCCTGCACTCTCTCCCTCTCTCTCTATTCATGCACGCCCTCCCTCTCTCTCTATTCCTGCACTCTCTCCCTCTCCCTATTCCTGCATTCCCTCTCTCCCTCTTTCTATTACTACACCCACTCCCTCCCTCTCTCTCTCTATTCCTGCACTCTCACCCTCTCTCTCTATTCCTGCACTCCCACCTCTCTCTCTATTCCTGCACTCCCTCCCTCCCTCTCTCTATTCCTGCATTCCCACTCTCTCTCTATTCCTGCACTCCCCCACTCTCTCTCTCTATTCTTGCACTCCGTCCCTCTCTCTCTCTCCCTGCTCTCCCATCCTCTCTCTCTCTATTCTTACACTCCCTCTCTCCCTATATTCTTGCTCTCCCTCTCTCCCTATATTCTTGCATTCCCGCCCTCTCTCTCCCTCTATTCCTGCACTCTCACCCTCTCTCTCTATTCCTGCACTCACCCTCTCTCTCTATTCCTGCACTCTCACCGTCTCTCTATTCCTGCACTCCCTCCCTCTCTCTCTATTCCTGCACTCTCACCCTCTCTCTCTATTCCTGCACTCTCTCCCTCTCTCTCCCTGTTCCTGCACTCTCTCCCTCTCTCTCTCTATTCCTGCACTCTCTCCCTCTCTCTCTCTATTCCTGCACTCTCTCCCTCTCTCTCTCTATTCCTGCACTCTCTCCCTCTCTCTCTCTATTCCTGCACTCTCTCCCTCTCTCTCTCTATTCCTGCACTCTCTCCCTCTCTCTCTCTATTCCTGCACTCTCTCCCTCTCTCTCTCTCTATTCCTGCACTCTCACCCTCTCTCTCTATTCCTGCACTCCCTCACTCTCCCTGTTCCTGCACTCCCTCTCTCTCCCTGTTCCTGCACTCCCTCTCTCTCTCTCTCTCCCTGCTCTCCCATCCTCTCTCTCTCTATTCTTCCACTCCCTCTCTCCCTATATTCTTGCATTCCCTCCCTCTCTCTCCCTCTATTCCTGCACTCTCACCCTCTCTCTCTATTCCTGCACTCACCCTCTCTCTTTTCCTGCACTCTCACCCTCTCTCTCTATTCCTGCACTCTCACCCTCTCTCTCTATTCCTGCACTCTCACCCTCTCTCTCTATTCCTGCACTCTCACCCTCTCTCTATTCCTGCACTCTCACCCTCTCTCTCTATTCATGCACTCTCACCCTCTCTCTCTATTCCTGCACTCTCTCCCTCTCTCTCTATTCCTGCACTCACCCTCTCTCTCTATTCCTGCACTCTCTCCCTCTCTCTCTATTCATGCACGCCCTCCCTCTCTCTCTATTCCTGCACTCTCACCCTCTCTTTCTATTCCTGCACTCTCTCCCTCTCTCTCTATTCCTGCACTCTCACCCTCTCTCTCTATTCCTGCACTCTCTCCCTCTCTCTCTATTCATGCACGCCCTACCTCTCTCTCTATTCCTGCACTCTCACCCTCTCTCTCTATTCCTGCACTCTCTCCCTCTCCCTCTATTCCTGCACTCTCACCCTCTCTCTATTCCTGCACTCTCACCCTCTCTCTCTATTCCTGCACTCTCTCCCTCTCTCTCTATTCCTGCACTCTCTCCCTCTCTCTCTATTCCTGCACTCTCACCCTCTCTCTCTATTCCTGCACTCTCTCCCTCCCTCTCTCTCTATTCCTGCACTCTCACCCTCTCTCTCTATTCCTGCACTCTCTCCCTCTCTCTCTATTCCTGCACTCTCACCCTCTCTCTATTCCTGCACTCTCACCCTCTCTCTCTATTCCTGCACTCTCTCCCTCTCTCAATTCCTGCACTCTCTCCCTCTCTCTCTCTCTATTCCTGCACTCTCACCCTCTCTCTCTATTCCTGCACTCTCTCCCTCTCTCTCTATTCCTGCACACTCTCCCTCTCTCTCTATTCCTGCACTCTCTCCCTCTCTCTCTATTCCTGCACTCTCAGCGTCTCTCTCTATTCCTGCACTCTCACCCTCTCTCTCTATTCCTGCACTCTCTCCCTCTCTCTCTATTCCTGCACTCTCTCCCTCTCTCTATTCCTGCACTCTCACCCTCTCTCTCTATTCCTGCACTCTCTCCCTCTCTCTCTCTATTCCTGCACTCCCTCTCTCTCTCTATTCCTGCACTCCCTCTCTCTCTCTATTCCTGCACTCTCACCCTCTCTCTCTATTCCTGCACTCTCTCCCTCTCTCTCTATTCATGCACGCCCTACCTCTCTCTCTATTCCTGCACTCTCACCCTCTGTCTCTATTCCTGCACTCTCTCCCTCTCCCTCTATTCCTGCACTCTCACCCTCTCTCTATTCCTGCACTCTCACCCACTCTCTCTATTCCTGCACTCTCTCCCTCTCTCTCTATTCCTGCACTCTCACCCGCTCTCTCTATTCCTGCACTCTCTCCCTCCCTCTCTCTCTATTCCTGCACTCTCACCCTCTCTCTCTATTCCTGCACTCTCTCCCTCTCTCTCTATTCCTGCACTCTCACCCTCTCTCTATTCCTGCACTCTCACCCTCTCTCTATTCCTGCACTCTCACCCTATCTCTCTATTCCTGCACTCTCTCCCTCTCTCAATTCCTGTACTCTCTCCCTCTCTCTCTCTCTATTCCTGCACTCTCACCCTCTCTCTCTATTCCTGCACTCTCTCCCTCTCTCTCTATTCCTGCACACTCTCCCTCTCTCTCTATTCCTGCACTCTCTCCCTCTCTCTCTATTCCTGCACTCTCAGCGTCTCTCTCTATTCCTGCATTCTCACCCTCTCTCTCTATTCCTGCACTCTCTCCCTCTCTCTCTATTCCTGCACTCTCTCCCTCTCTCTATTCCTGCACTCTCACCCTCTCTCTCTATTCCTGCACTCTCTCCCTCTCTCTCTCTATTCCTGCACTCCCTCTCTCTCTCTATTCCTGCACTCCCTCTCTCTCTCTATTCCTGCACTCCCTCTCTCTCTAGTCCTGCACTCTCTCCCTCTCTCTAGTCCTGCACTCTCTCCCTCTCTCTGGTCCTGCACTCTCTCCCTCTCTCTCTATTCCTGCACTCTCTCCCTCTCTCTATTCCTGCACTCTCACCCTCTCTCTCTATTCCTGCACTCTCTCCCTCTCTCTATTCCTGCACTCCCTCTCTCTCTCTATTCCTGCACTCCCTCTCTCTCTCTATTCCTGCACTCCCTCTCTCTCTCTATTCCTGCACTCCCTCTCTCTCTCTATTCCTGTACTCCCCCTCTCTCTCTATTCCTGCACTCCCCCTCTCTCTCTATTCCTGCACTCCCTCTCTCTCTCTCTCTCTATTCCTGCACTCCCTCTCTCTCTCTCTCTATTCCTGCACTCCCTCTCTCTCTCTATTCCTGCACTCCCTCTCTCTCTCTATTCCTGCACTCCCTCTCTCTCTCTATTCCTGCACTCCCTCTCTCTCTCTATTCCTGCACTCCCTCTCTCTCTCTATTCCTGCACTCCCTCTCTCTCTCTATTCCTGCACTCCCTCTCTCTCTCTATTCCTGCACTCCCTCTCTCTCTCTATTCCTGCACTCACTCCCTCTCTCTATTCCTGCACTCACGCCCTCTCTCTATTCCTGCACTCCCTCTCTCTCTATTCCTGCACTCCCTCTCTCTCTCTATTCCTGCACTCCCTCTCTCTCTATTGCTGCACTCCCTCTCTCTCTATTCCTGCACTCCCTCTCTCTCTCTATTCCTGCACTCCCTCTCTCTCTCTATTCCTGCACTCCCTCTCTCTCTCTCTATTCCTGCACTACCCCTCTCTCTCTCTATTCCTGCACTCCCCCTCTCTCTCTCTATTCCTGCACTCCCTCTCTCTCTATTCCTTCACTCCCTTTCTCTATTCCTGCACTCCCTATCTCTCTCTATTCCTGCACTCCCTCTCTCTCTCTATTCCTGCACTCCCTCTCTCTCTCTATTCCTGCACTCCCTCTCTCTCTCTATTCCTGCACTCCCTCTCTCTCTCTATTCCTGCACTCCCTCTCTCTCTCTCTATTCCTGCACTCCCTCTCTCTCTCTGTTCCTGCACTCCCTCTCTCTCTCTGTTCCTGCACTCCCTCTCTCTCTCTGTTCCTGCACTCCCTATCTCTCTCTCTGTTCCTGCACTCCCTCTCTCTCTCTGTTCCTGCACTCCCTCTCTCTCTCTGTTCCTGCACTCCCTCTCTCTCTCTATTCCTGCACTCCCCCTCTCTCTCTCTCTATTCCTGCACTCCCCCTCTCTCTCTCTCTATTCCTGCACTCCCTCTCTCTCTCTATTCCTGCACTCACTCTCTCTCTCTATTCCTGCACTCCCTCTCTCTCTCTATTCCTGCACTCCCTCTCTCTCTCTATTCCTGCACTCCCTCTCTCTCTCTATTCCTGCACTCCCTCTCTCTCTCTATTCCTGCACTTCCTCTCTCTCTATACCTGCACTCCCTCTCTCTACACCTGCACTCCCTCTCTCTCTATTCCTGCACTCCCTACCTCTCTCTCTCTCCATTCCTGCACTCCCGACCTCTCTCTCTCTCTATTCCTGCACTCCCTCTCTCTCTCTATTCCTGCACTCCCTCTCTCTCTCTATTCCTGCACTCCCTCTCTCTCTCTATTCCTGCATTCCCTCTCTCTCTCTGTTCCTGCACTCCCTCTCTCTCTCTGTTCTTGCACTCCCTCTCTCTCTCTGTTCCTGCACTCCCTCTCTCTCTCTGTTCCTGCACTCCCTCTCTCTCTCTGTTCCTGCACTCCCTCTCTCTCTCTGTTCCTGCACTCCCTCTCTCTCTCTGTTCCTGCACTCCCTCTCTCTCTCTGTTCCTGCACTCCCTCTCTCTCTCTGTTCCTGCACTCCCTCTCTCTCTCTGTTCCTGCACTCCCTCTCTCTCTCTGTTCCTGCACTCCCTCTCTCTCTCTGTTCCTGCACTCCCTCTCTCTCTCTGTTCCTGCACTCCCTCTCTCTCTCTGTTCCTGCACTCCCTCTCTCTCTCTGTTCCTGCACTCCCTCTCTCTCTCTGTTTTTGCACTCCCTCTCTCTCTCTATTCCTGCACTCCCTCTCTCTCTCTCTATTCCTGCACTCCCTATCTCTCTCTATTCCTGCACTCCCCCTCTCTCTCTCTCTATTCCTGCACTCCCTCTCTCTCTCTATTCCTGCACTCCCCCTCTCTCTCTCTCTCTATTCCTGCACTCCCTCTCTCTCTCTATTCCTGCACTCCCCCTCTCTCTCTCTCTCTATTCCTGCACTCCCTCTCTCTCTCTATTCCTGCACTCCCTCTCTCTCTCTATTCCTGCACTCTCTCCCTCTCTCTCCCTGTTCCTGCACTCTCTCCCTCTCTCTCTCTATTCCTGCACTCTCTCCCTCTCTCTCTCTATTCCTGCACTCTCTCCCTCTCTCTCTCTATTCCTGCACTCTCTCCCTCTCTCTCTCTATTCCTGCACTCTCTCCCTCTCTCTCTCTCTATTCCTGCACTCTCACCCTCTCTCTCTATTCCTGCACTCCCTCACTCTCCCTGTTCCTGCACTCCCTCTCTCTCCCTGTTCCTGCACTCCCTCTCTCTCTCTCTCTCCCTGCTCTCCCATCCTCTCTCTCTCTATTCTTCCACTCCCTCTCTCCCTATATTCTTGCATTCCCTCCCTCTCTCTCCCTCTATTCCTGCACTCTCACCCTCTCTCTCTATTCCTGCACTCTCACCCTCTCTCTATTCCTGCACTCTCACCCTCTCTCTCTATTCCTGCACTCTCACCCTCTCTCTCTATTCCTGCACTCTCACCCTCTCTCTCTATTCCTGCACTCTCTCCCTCTCTCTCTATTCCTGCACTCTCACCCTCTCTCTCTATTCCTGCACTCTCTCCCTCTCTCTCTATTCATGCACGCCCTACCTCTCTCTCTATTCCTGCACTCTCACCCTCTCTCTCTATTCCTGCACTCTCTCCCTCTCCCTCTATTCCTGCACTCTCACCCTCTCTCTATTCCTGCACTCTCACCCTCTCTCTCTATTCCTGCACTCTCTCCCTCTCTCTCTATTCCTGCACTCTCTCCCTCTCTCTCTATTCCTGCACTCTCACCCTCTCTCTCTATTCCTGCACTCTCTCCCTCCCTCTCTCTCTATTCCTGCACTCTCACCCTCTCTCTCTATTCCTGCACTCTCTCCCTCTCTCTCTATTCCTGCACTCTCACCCTCTCTCTATTCCTGCACTCTCACCCTCTCTCTCTATTCCTGCACTCTCTCCCTCTCTCAATTCCTGCACTCTCTCCCTCTCTCTCTCTCTATTCCTGCACTCTCACCCTCTCTCTCTATTCCTGCACTCTCACCCTCTCTCTCTATTCCTGCACTCTCACCCTCTCTCTCTATTCCTGCACTCTCTCCCTCTCTCTCTATTCATGCACGCCCTCCCTCTCTCTCTATTCCTGCACTCTCACCCTCTCTCTCTATTCCTGCACTCTCTCCCTCTCTCTCTATTCCTGCACTCTCACCCTCTCTCTCTATTCCTGCACTCTCTCCCTCTCTCTCTATTCCTGCACTCTCTCCCTCTCTCTCTATTCATGCACGCCCTCCCTCTCTCTCTATTCCTGCACTCTCACCCTCTCTCTCTATTCCTGCACTCTCTCCCTCTCTCTCTATTCCTGCACTCTCACCCTCTCTCTCTATTCCTGCACTCTCTCCCTCTCTCTCTATTCATGCACGCCCTACCTCTCTCTCTATTCCTGCACTCTCACCCTCTCTCTCTATTCCTGCACTCTCTCCCTCTCCCTCTATTCCTGCACTCTCACCCTCTCTCTATTCCTGCACTCTCACCCTCTCTCTCTATTCCTGCACTCTCTCCCTCTCTCTCTATTCCTGCACTCTCTCCCTCTCTCTCTATTCCTGCACTCTCACCCTCTCTCTCTATTCCTGCACTCTCTCCCTCCCTCTCTCTCTATTCCTGCACTCTCACCCTCTCTATTCCTGCACTCTCTCCCTCTCTCTCTATTCCTGCACTCTCACCCTCTCTCTATTCCTGCACTCTCACCCTCTCTCTCTATTCCTGCACTCTCTCCCTCTCTCAATTCCTGCACTCTCTCCCTCTCTCTCTCTCTATTCCTGCACACTCTCCCTCTCTCTCTATTCCTGCACTCTCTCCCTCTCTCTCTATTCCTGCACACTCTCCCTCTCTCTCTATTCCTGCACTCTCTCCCTCTCTCTCTATTCCTGCACTCTCAGCGTCTCTCTCTATTCCTGCACTCTCACCCTCTCTCTCTATTCCTGCACAGCCCCCCTCTCTCTCTATTCCTGCACTCCCCCCTCTCTCTATTCCTGCACTCCCCCTCTCTCTATTCCTGCACTCCCCCCTCTCTCTCTATTCCTGCACTCCCCCCTCTCTCTCTATTCCTGCACTCCCCCCTCTCTCTCTATTCCTGCACTCCCTCTCTCTCCCTGTTCCTGCACTCCCCCTCTCTCTCTCTATTCCTGCACTCCCCCCCTCTCTCTCTATTCCTGCACTCCCCCTCTCTCTCTATTCCTGCACTCCCTCTCTCTCTCTATTCCTGCACTCCCCCTCTCTCTCTATTCCTGCACTCCCCCTCTCTCTCTATTCCTGCACTTCCTCTCTCTCTGTTCCTGCACTCCCTCTCTCACTCTATTCCTGCACTCACTCCATCTCTGTCCTCTTTCCCTCTCCCTGCACTCACTCTCTCTCTATTCCTGCACTCCCTCCCTCTCTCTCTTCCTGCACTCTCTCCCTCTCTCTATTCCTGCACTCTCTCCCTCTCCCTATTCCTGCATTCCCTCTCTCCCTCTTTCTATTACTACACCCACTCCCTCCCTCTCTCTCTCTATTCCTGCACTCTCACCCTCTCTCTCTATTCCTGCACTCCCCCTCTCTCTCTATTCCTGCACTCCCTCTCTCTCTCTATTCCTGCACTCCCCCTCTCTCTCTATTCCTGCACTCCCCCTCTCTCTCTATTCCTGCACTCCCCCTCTCTCTCTATTCCTGCACTCCCTCTCTCTCTGTTCCTGCACTCCCTCTCTCACTCTATTCCTGCACTCACTCCATCTCTGTCCTCTTTCCCTCTCCCTGCACTCACTCTCTCTCTATTCCTGCACTCCCTCCCTCTCTCTCTTCCTGCACTCTCTCCCTCTCTCTATTCCTGCACTCTCTCCCCCTCCCTATTCCTGCATTCCCTCTCTCCCTCTTTCTATTACTACACCCACTCCCTCCCTCTCTCTCTCTATTCCTGCACTCTCACCCTCTCTCTCTATTCCTGCACTCCCACCTCTCTCTCTATTCCTGCACTCCCTCCCTCCCTCTCTCTATTCCTGCATTCCCACTCTCTCTCTATTCCTGCACTCCCCCACTCTCTCTCTCTATTCTTGCACTCCGTCCCTCTCTCTCTCTCCCTGCTCTCCCATCCTCTCTCTCTCTATTCTTACACTCCCTCTCTCCCTATATTCTTGCTCTCCCTCTCTCCCTATATTCTTGCATTCCCACCCTCTCTCTCCCTCTATTCCTGCACTCTCACCCTCTCTCTCTATTCCTGCACTCACCCTCTCTCTCTATTCCTGCACTCTCACCGTCTCTCTATTCCTGCACTCCCTCCCTCTCTCTCTATTCCTGCACTCTCACCCTCTCTCTCTATTCCTGCACTCTCTCCCTCTCTCTCCCTGTTCCTGCACTCTCTCCCTCTCTCTCTCTATTCCTGCACTCTCTCCCTCTCTCTCTCTATTCCTGCACTCTCTCCCTCTCTCTCTCTATTCCTGCACTCTCTCCCTCTCTCTCTCTATTCCTGCACTCTCTCCCTCTCTCTCTCTATTCCTGCACTCTCTCCCTCTCTCTCTCTCTATTCCTGCACTCTCACCCTCTCTCTCTATTCCTGCACTCCCTCACTCTCCCTGTTCCTGCACTCCCTCTCTCTCCCTGTTCCTGCACTCCCTCTCTCTCTCTCTCTCCCTTCTCTCCCATCCTCTCTCTCACTATTCTTCCACTCCCTCTCTCCCTATATTCTTGCATTCCCTCCCTCTCTCTCCCTCTATTCCTGCACTCTCACCCTCTCTCTCTATTCCTGCACTCACCCTCTCTCTATTCCTGCACTCTCACCCTCTCTCTCTATTCCTGCACTCTCACCCTCTCTCTCTATTCCTGCACTCTCACCCTCTCTCTCTATTCATGCACTCTCACCCTCTCTCTCTATTCCTGCACTCTCTCCCTCTCTCTCTATTCCTGCACTCACCCTCTCTCTCTATTCCTGCACTCTCTCCCTCTCTCTCTATTCATGCACGCCCTCCCTCTCTCTCTATTCCTGCACTCTCACCCTCTCTCTCTATTCCTGCACTCTCTCCCTCTCTCTCTATTCCTGCACTCTCACCCTCTCTCTCTATTCCTGCACTCTCTCCCTCTCTCTCTATTCATGCACGCCCTACCTCTCTCTCTATTCCTGCACTCTCACCCTCTCTCTCTATTCCTGCACTCTCTCCCTCTCCCTCTATTCCTGCACTCTCACCCTCTCTCTATTCCTGCACTCTCACCCTCTCTCTCTATTCCTGCACTCTCTCCCTCTCTCTCTATTCCTGCACTCTCTCCCTCTCTCTCTATTCCTGCACTCTCACCCTCTCTCTCTATTCCTGCACTCTCTCCCTCCCTCTCTCTCTATTCCTGCACTCTCACCCTCTCTCTCTATTCCTGCACTCTCTCCCTCTCTCTCTATTCCTGCACTCTCACCCTCTCTCTATTCCTGCACTCTCACCCTCTCTCTCTATTCCTGCACTCTCTCCCTCTCTCAATTCCTGCACTCTCACCCTCTCTCTCTCTCTATTCCTGCACTCTCACCCTCTCTCTCTATTCCTGCACTCTCTCCCTCTCTCTCTATTCCTGCACACTCTCCCTCTCTCTCTATTCCTGCACTCTCTCCCTCTCTCTCTATTCCTGCACTCTCAGCGTCTCTCTCTATTCCTGCACTCTCACCCTCTCTCTCTATTCCTGCACTCTCTCCCTCTCTCTCTATTCCTGAACTCTCTCCCTCTCTCTATTCCTGCACTCTCACCCTCTCTCTCTATTCCTGCACTCTCTCCCTCTCTCTCTCTATTCCTGCACTCCCTCTCTCTCTCTATTCCTGCACTCCCTCTCTCTCTCTATTCCTGCACTCTCACCCTCTCTCTCTATTCCTGCACTCTCTCCCTCTCTCTCTATTCATGCACGCCCTACCTCTCTCTCTATTCCTGCACTCTCACCCTCTGTCTCTATTCCTGCACTCTCTCCCTCTCCCTCTATTCCTGCACTCTCACCCTCTCTCTATTCCTGCACTCTCACCCTCTCTCTCTATTCCTGCACTCTCTCCCTCTCTCTCTATTCCTGCACTCTCACCCGCTCTCTCTATTCCTGCACTCTCTCCCTCCCTCTCTCTCTATTCCTGCACTCTCACCCTCTCTCTCTATTCCTGCACTCTCTCCCTCTCTCTCTATTCCTGCACTCTCACCCTCTCTCTATTCCTGCACTCTCACCCTCTCTCTATTCCTGCACTCTCACCCTATCTCTCTATTCCTGCACTCTCTCCCTCTCTCAATTCCTGTACTCTCTCCCTCTCTCTCTCTCTATTCCTGCACTCTCACCCTCTCTCTCTATTCCTGCACTCTCTCCCTCTCTCTCTATTCCTGCACACTCTCCCTCTCTCTCTATTCCTGCACTCTCTCCCTCTCTCTCTATTCCTGCACTCTCAGCGTCTCTCTCTATTCCTGCATTCTCACCCTCTCTCTCTATTCCTGCACTCTCTCCCTCTCTCTCTATTCCTGCACTCTCTCCCTCTCTCTATTCCTGCACTCTCACCCTCTCTCTCTATTCCTGCACTCTCTCCCTCTCTCTCTCTATTCCTGCACTCCCTCTCTCTCTCTATTCCTGCACTCCCTCTCTCTCTCTATTCCTGCACTCCCTCTCTCTCTAGTCCTGCACTCTCTCCCTCTCTCTAGTCCTGCACTCTCTCCCTCTCTCTAGTCCTGCACTCTCTCCCTCTCTCTCTATTCCTGCACTCTCTCCCTCTCTCTATTCCTGCACTCTCACCCTCTCTCTCTATTCCTGCACTCTCTCCCTCTCTCTATTCCTGCACTCGTTCTCTCTCTCTATTCCTGCACTCCCTCTCTCTCTCTATTCCTGCACTCCCTCTCTCTCTCTATTCCTGCACTCCCTCTCTCTCTCTATTCCTGTACTCCCCCTCTCTCTCTATTCCTGCACTCCCCCTCTCTCTCTATTCCTGCACTCCCTCTCTCACCCTCTCTCTCTATTCCTGCACTCTCTCCCTCTCTCTCTATTCATGCACGCCCTCCCTCTCTCTCTATTCCTGCACTCTCACCCTCTCTCTCTATTCCTGCACTCTCTCCCTCTCTCTCTATTCCTGCACTCTCACCCTCTCTCTCTATTCCTGCACTCTCTCCCTCTCTCTCTATTCATGCACGCCCTACCTCTCTCTCTATTCCTGCACTCTCACCCTCTCTCTCTATTCCTGCACTCTCTCCCTCTCCCTCTATTCCTGCACTCTCACCCTCTCTCTATTCCTGCACTCTCACCCTCTCTCTCTATTCCTGCACTCTCTCCCTCTCTCTCTATTCCTGCACTCTCTCCCTCTCTCTCTATTCCTGCACTCTCACCCTCTCTCTCTATTCCTGCACTCTCTCCCTCCCTCTCTCTCTATTCCTGCACTCTCACCCTCTCTCTCTATTCCTGCACTCTCTCCCTCTCTCTCTATTCCTGCACTCTCACCCTCTCTCTATTCCTGCACTCTCACCCTCTCTCTCTATTCCTGCACTCTCTCCCTCTCTCAATTCCTGCACTCTCACCCTCTCTCTCTCTCTATTCCTGCACTCTCACCCTCTCTCTCTATTCCTGCACTCTCTCCCTCTCTCTCTATTCCTGCACACTCTCCCTCTCTCTCTATTCCTGCACTCTCTCCCTCTCTCTCTATTCCTGCACTCTCAGCGTCTCTCTCTATTCCTGCACTCTCACCCTCTCTCTCTATTCCTGCACTCTCTCCCTCTCTCTCTATTCCTGAACTCTCTCCCTCTCTCTATTCCTGCACTCTCACCCTCTCTCTCTATTCCTGCACTCTCTCCCTCTCTCTCTCTATTCCTGCACTCCCTCTCTCTCTCTATTCCTGCACTCCCTCTCTCTCTCTATTCCTGCACTCTCACCCTCTCTCTCTATTCCTGCACTCTCTCCCTCTCTCTCTATTCATGCACGCCCTACCTCTCTCTCTATTCCTGCACTCTCACCCTCTGTCTCTATTCCTGCACTCTCTCCCTCTCCCTCTATTCCTGCACTCTCACCCTCTCTCTATTCCTGCACTCTCACCCTCTCTCTCTATTCCTGCACTCTCTCCCTCTCTCTCTATTCCTGCACTCTCACCCGCTCTCTCTATTCCTGCACTCTCTCCCTCCCTCTCTCTCTATTCCTGCACTCTCACCCTCTCTCTCTATTCCTGCACTCTCTCCCTCTCTCTCTATTCCTGCACTCTCACCCTCTCTCTATTCCTGCACTCTCACCCTCTCTCTATTCCTGCACTCTCACCCTATCTCTCTATTCCTGCACTCTCTCCCTCTCTCAATTCCTGTACTCTCTCCCTCTCTCTCTCTCTATTCCTGCACTCTCACCCTCTCTCTCTATTCCTGCACTCTCTCCCTCTCTCTCTATTCCTGCACACTCTCCCTCTCTCTCTATTCCTGCACTCTCTCCCTCTCTCTCTATTCCTGCACTCTCAGCGTCTCTCTCTATTCCTGCATTCTCACCCTCTCTCTCTATTCCTGCACTCTCTCCCTCTCTCTCTATTCCTGCACTCTCTCCCTCTCTCTATTCCTGCACTCTCACCCTCTCTCTCTATTCCTGCACTCTCTCCCTCTCTCTCTCTATTCCTGCACTCCCTCTCTCTCTCTATTCCTGCACTCCCTCTCTCTCTCTATTCCTGCACTCCCTCTCTCTCTAGTCCTGCACTCTCTCCCTCTCTCTAGTCCTGCACTCTCTCCCTCTCTCTGGTCCTGCACTCTCTCCCTCTCTCTCTATTCCTGCACTCTCTCCCTCTCTCTATTCCTGCACTCTCACCCTCTCTCTCTATTCCTGCACTCTCTCCCTCTCTCTATTCCTGCACTCCCTCTCTCTCTCTATTCCTGCACTCCCTCTCTCTCTCTATTCCTGCACTCCCTCTCTCTCTCTATTCCTGCACTCCCTCTCTCTCTCTATTCCTGTACTCCCCCTCTCTCTCTATTCCTGCACTCCCCCTCTCTCTCTATTCCTGCACTCCCTCTCTCTCTCTCTCTCTCTATTCCTGCACTCCCTCTCTCTCTCTCTCTATTCCTGCACTCCCTCTCTCTCTCTATTCCTGCACTCCCTCTCTCTCTCTATTCCTGCACTCCCTCTCTCTCTCTATTCCTGCACTCCCTCTCTCTCTCTATTCCTGCACTCCCTCTCTCTCTCTATTCCTGCACTCCCTCTCTCTCTCTATTCCTGCACTCCCTCTCTCTCTCTATTCCTGCACTCCCTCTCTCTCTCTATTCCTGCACTCCCTCTCTCTCTCTATTCCTGCACTCACTCCCTCTCTCTATTCCTGCACTCACGCCCTCTCTCTATTCCTGCACTCCCTCTCTCTCTATTCCTGCACTCCCTCTCTCTCTCTATTCCTGCACTCCCTCTCTCTCTATTCCTGCACTCCCTCTCTCTCTATTCCTGCACTCCCTCTCTCTCTCTATTCCTGCACTCCCTCTCTCTCTCTATTCCTGCACTCCCTCTCTCTCTCTCTATTCCTGCACTACCCCTCTCTCTCTCTATTCCTGCACTCCCCCTCTCTCTCTCTATTCCTGCACTCCCTCTCTCTCTATTCCTTCACTCCCTTTCTCTATTCCTGCACTCCCTATCTCTCTCTATTCCTGCACTCCCTCTCTCTCTCTATTCCTGCACTCCCTCTCTCTCTCTATTCCTGCACTCGCTCTCTCTCTCTATTCCTGCACTCCCTCTCTCTCTCTCTATTCCTGCACTGCCTCTCTCTCTCTGTTCCTGCACTCCCTCTCTCTCTCTGTTCCTGCACTCCCTCTCTCTCTCTGTTCCTGCACTCCCTCTCTCTCTCTGTTCCTGCACTCCCTCTCTCTCTCTGTTCCTGCACTCCCTCTCTCTCTCTGTTCCTGCACTCCCTCTCTCTCTCTATTCCTGCACTCCCCCTCTCTCTCTCTCTATTCCTGCACTCCCCCTCTCTCTCTCTCTATTCCTGCACTCCCTCTCTCTCTCTATTCCTGCACTCACTCTCTCTCTCTATTCCTGCACTCCCTCTCTCTCTCTATTCCTGCACTCCCTCTCTCTCTCTATTCCTGCACTCCCTCTCTCTCTCTATTCCTGCACTCCCTCTCTCTCTATACCTGCACTCCCTCACTCTATACCTGCACTCCCTCACTCTCTATTCCTACACTCCCTACCTCTCTCTCTCTATTCCTGCACTCCCTACCTCTCTCTCTCTCTATTCCTGCACTCCCTCTCTCTCTCTATTCCTGCACTCCCTCTCTCTCTCTATTCCTGCACTCCCTCTCTCTCTCTATTCCTGCATTCCCTCTCTCTCTCTGTTCCTGCACTCCCTCTCTCTCTCTGTTCTTGCACTCCCTCTCTCTCTCTGTTCCTGCACTCCCTCTCTCTCTCTGTTCCTGCACTCCCTCTCTCTCTCTGTTCCTGCACTCCCTCTCTCTCTCTGTTCCTGCACTCCCTCTCTCTCTCTGTTCCTGCACTCCCTCTCTCTCTCTGTTCCTGCACTCCCTCTCTCTCTCTGTTCCTGCACTCCCTCTCTCTCTCTATTCCTGCACTCCCTCTCTCTCTCTATTCCTGCACTCCCTCTCTCTCTCTGTTCCTGCACTCCCTCTCTCTCTCTGTTCCTGCACTCCCTCTCTCTCTCTGTTCCTGCACTCCCTCTCTCTCTCTGTTTTTGCACTCCCCCTCTCTATTCCTGCACTCCCTCTCTCTCTCTCTATTCCTGCACTCCCTATCTCTCTCTATTCCTGCACTCCCCCTCTCTCTCTCTCTATTCCTGCACTCCCTCTCTCTCTCTATTCCTGCACTCCCCCTCTCTCTCTCTCTCTATTCCTGCACTCCCTCTCTCTCTCTATTCCTGCACTCCCTCTCTCTCTCTATTCCTGCACTCCCTCTCTCTCTCTATTCCTGCACTCTCTCCCTCTCTCTCCCTGTTCCTGCACTCTCTCCCTCTCTCTCTCTATTCCTGCACTCTCTCCCTCTCTCTCTCTATTCCTGCACTCTCTCCCTCTCTCTCTCTATTCCTGCACTCTCTCCCTCTCTCTCTCTATTCCTGCACTCTCTCCCTCTCTCTCTCTCTATTCCTGCACTCTCACCCTCTCTCTCTATTCCTGCACTCCCTCACTCTCCCTGTTCCTGCACTCCCTCTCTCTCCCTGTTCCTGCACTCCCTCTCTCTCTCTCTCTCCCTGCTCTCCCATCCTCTCTCTCTCTATTCTTCCACTCCCTCTCTCCCTATATTCTTGCATTCCCTCCCTCTCTCTCCCTCTATTCCTGCACTCTCACCCTCTCTCTCTATTCCTGCACTCTCACCCTCTCTCTATTCCTGCACTCTCACCCTCTCTCTCTATTCCTGCACTCTCACCCTCTCTCTCTATTCCTGCACTCTCACCCTCTCTCTCTATTCCTGCACTCTCACCCTCTCTCTCTATTCCTGCACTCTCTCCCTCTCTCTCTATTCCTGCACTCTCACCCTCTCTCTCTATTCCTGCACTCTCTCCCTCTCTCTCTACTCCTGCACTCTCACCCTCTCTCTCTATTCCTGCACTCTCTCCCTCTCTCTCTATTCCTGCACTCTCTCCCTCTCTCTCTATTCCTGCACTCTCTCCCTCTCTCTCTATTCATGCACGCCCTCCCTCTCTCTCTATTCATGCACGCCCTCCCTCTCTCTCTATTCCTGCACTCTCACCCTCTCTCTCTATTCCTGCACTCTCTCCCTCTCTCTCTATTCCTGCACTCTCACCCTCTCTCTCTATTCCTGCACTCTCTCCCTCTCTCTCTATTCATGCACGCCCTACCTCTCTCTCTATTCCTGCACTCTCACCCTCTCACTCTATTCCTGCACTCTCTCCCTCTCCCTCTATTCCTGCACTCTCACCCTCTCTCTATTCCTGCACTCTCACCCTCTCTCTCTATTCCTGCACTCTCTCCCTCTCTCTCTATTCCTGCACTCTCTCCCTCTCTCTCTATTCCTGCACTCTCACCCTCTCTCTCTATTCCTGCACTCTCTCCCTCCCTCTCTCTCTATTCCTGCACTCTCACCCTCTCTCTCTATTCCTGCACTCTCTCCCTCTCTCTCTATTCCTGCACTCTCACCCTCTCTCTATTCCTGCACTCTCACCCTCTCTCTCTATTCCTGCACTCTCTCCCTCTCTCAATTCCTGCACTCTCTCCCTCTCTCTCTCTCTATTCCTGCACTCTCACCCTCTCTCTCTATTCCTGCACTCTCACCCTCTCTCTCTATTCCTGCACTCTCTCCCTCTCTCTCTATTCATGCACGCCCTCCCTCTCTCTCTATTCCTGCACTCTCACCCCCCTCTCTCTATTCATGCACTCTCACCCTCTCTCTCTATTCCTGCACTCTCTCCCTCTCTCTCTATTCCTGCACTCACCCTCTCTCTCTATTCCTGCACTCTCTCCCTCTCTCTCTATTCATGCACGCCCTCCCTCTCTCTCTATTCCTGCACTCTCACCCTCTCTCTCTATTCCTGCACTCTCTCCCTCTCTCTCTATTCCTGCACTCTCACCCTCTCTCTCTATTCCTGCACTCTCTCCCTCTCTCTCTATTCCTGCACTCTCTCCCTCTCTCTCTATTCATGCACGCCCTCCCTCTCTCTCTATTCCTGCACTCTCACCCTCTCTCTCTATTCCTGCACTCTCTCCCTCTCTCTCTATTCCTGCACTCTCACCCTCTCTCTCTATTCCTGCACTCTCTCCCTCTCTCTCTATTCATGCACGCCCTACCTCTCTCTCTATTCCTGCACTCTCACCCTCTCTCTCTATTCCTGCACTCTCTCCCTCTCCCTCTATTCCTGCACTCTCACCCTCTCTCTATTCCTGCACTCTCACCCTCTCTCTCTATTCCTGCACTCTCTCCCTCTCTCTCTATTCCTGCACTCTCTCCCTCTCTCTCTATTCCTGCACTCTCACCCTCTCTCTCTATTCCTGCACTCTCTCCCTCCCTCTCTCTCTATTCCTGCACTCTCACCCTCTCTATTCCTGCACTCTCTCCCTCTCTCTCTATTCCTGCACTCTCACCCTCTCTCTATTCCTGCACTCTCACCCTCTCTCTCTATTCCTGCACTCTCTCCCTCTCTCAATTCCTGCACTCTCTCCCTCTCTCTCTCTCTATTCCTGCACACTCTCCCTCTCTCTCTATTCCTGCACTCTCTCCCTCTCTCTCTATTCCTGCACACTCTCCCTCTCTCTCTATTCCTGCACACTCTCCCTCTCTCTCTATTCCTGCACTCTCTCCCTCTCTCTCTATTCCTGCACTCTCAGCGTCTCTCTCTATTCCTGCACTCTCACCCTCTCTCTCTATTCCTGCACAGCCCCCCTCTCTCTCTATTCCTGCACTCCCTCCTCTCTCTATTCCTGCACTCCCCCTCTCTCTATTCCTGCACTCCCCCCTCTCTCTCTATTCCTGCACTCCCCCCTCTCTCTCTATTCCTGCACTCCCCCCTCTCTCTCTATTCCTGCACTCCCTCTCTCTCCCTGTTCCTGCACTCCCCCTCTCTCTCTCTATTCCTGCACTCCCCCCCTCTCTCTCTATTCCTGCACTCCCCCTCTCTCTCTATTCCTGCACTCCCTCTCTCTCTCTATTCCTGCACTCCCCCTCTCTCTCTATTCCTGCACTCCCCCTCTCTCTCTATTCCTGCACTTCCTCTCTCTCTGTTCCTGCACTCCCTATCTCACTCTATTCCTGCACTCACTCCATCTCTGTCCTCTTTCCCTCTCCCTGCACTCACTCTCTCTCTATTCCTGCACTCCCTCCCTCTCTCTCTTCCTGCACTCTCTCCCTCTCTCTATTCCTGCACTCTCTCCCTCTCCCTATTCCTGCATTCCCTCTCTCCCTCTTTCTATTACTACACCCACTCCCTCCCTCTCTCTCTCTATTCCTGCACTCTCACCCTCTCTCTCTATTCCTGCACTCCCCCTCTCTCTCTATTCCTGCACTCCCTCTCTCTCTCTATTCCTGCACTCCCCCTCTCTCTCTATTCCTGCACTCCCCCTCTCTCTCTATTCCTGCACTCCCCCTCTCTCTCTATTCCTGCACTCCCTCTCTCTCTGTTCCTGCACTCCCTCTCTCACTCTATTCCTGCACTCACTCCATCTCTGTCCTCTTTCCCTCTCCCTGCACTCACTCTCTCTCTATTCCTGCACTCCCTCCCTCTCTCTCTTCCTGCACTCTCTCCCTCTCTCTATTCCTGCACTCTCTCCCTCTCCCTATTCCTGCATTCCCTCTCTCCCTCTTTCTATTACTACACCCACTCCCTCCCTCTCTCTCTCTATTCCTGCACTCTCACCCTCTCTCTCTATTCCTGCACTCCCACCTCTCTCTCTATTCCTGCACTCCCTCCCTCCCTCTCTCTATTCCTGCATTCCCACTCTCTCTCTATTCCTGCACTCCCCCACTCTCTCTCTCTATTCTTGCACTCCGTCCCTCTCTCTCTCTCCCTGCTCTCCCATCCTCTCTCTCTCTATTCTTACACTCCCTCTCTCCCTATATTCTTGCTCTCCCTCTCTCCCTATATTCTTGCATTCCCGCCCTCTCTCTCCCTCTATTCCTGCACTCTCACCCTCTCTCTCTATTCCTGCACTCACCCTCTCTCTCTATTCCTGCACTCTCACCGTCTCTCTATTCCTGCACTCCCTCCCTCTCTCTCTATTCCTGCACTCTCACCCTCTCTCTCTATTCCTGCACTCTCTCCCTCTCTCTCCCTGTTCCTGCACTCTCTCCCTCTCTCTCTCTATTCCTGCACTCTCTATTCCTGCACTCTCTCCCTCTCTCTCTCTATTCCTGCACTCTCTCCCTCTCTCTCTCTATTCCTGCACTCTCTCCCTCTCTCTCTCTATTCCTGCACTCTCTCCCTCTCTCTCTCTCTATTCCTGCACTCTCACCCTCTCTCTCTATTCCTGCACTCCCTCACTCTCCCTGTTCCTGCACTCCCTCTCTCTCACTGTTCCTGCACTCCCTCTCTCTCTCTCTCTCCCTGCTCTCCCATCCTCTCTCTCTCTATTCTTCCACTCCCTCTCTCCCTATATTCTTGCATTCCCTCCCTCTCTCTCCCTCTATTCCTGCACTCTCACCCTCTCTCTCTATTCCTGCACTCACCCTCTCTCTATTCCTGCACTCTCACCCTCTCTCTCTATTCCTGCACTCTCACCCTCTCTCTCTATTCCTGCACTCTCACCCTCTCTCTCTATTCCTGCACTCTCACCCTCTCTCTATTCCTGCACTCTCACCCTCTCTCTCTATTCATGCACTCTCACCCTCTCTCTCTATTCCTGCACTCCCTCTCTCTCTATTCCTGCACTCACCCTCTCTCTCTATTCCTGCACTCTCTCCCTCTCTCTCTATTCATGCACGCCCTCCCTCTCTCTCTATTCCTGCACTCTCACCCTCTCTCTCTATTCCTGCACTCTCTCCCTCTCTCTCTATTCCTGCACTCTCACCCTCTCTCTCTATTCCTGCACTCTCTCCCTCTCTCTCTATTCATGCACGCCCTCCCTCTCTCTCTATTCCTGCACTCTCACCCTCTCTCTCTATTCCTGCACTCTCTCCCTCTCCCTCTATTCCTGCACTCTCACCCTCTCTCTATTCCTGCACTCTCACCCTCTCTCTCTATTCCTGCACTCTCTCCCTCTCTCTCTATTCCTGCACTCTCTCCCTCTCTCTCTATTCCTGCACTCTCACCCTCTCTCTCTATTCCTGCACTCTCTCCCTCCCTCTCTCTCTATTCCTGCACTCTCACCCTCTCTCTCTATTCCTGCACTCTCTCCCTCTCTCTCTATTCCTGCACTCTCACCCTCTCTCTATTCCTGCACTCTCACCCTCTCTCTCTATTCCTGCACTCTCTCCCTCTCTCAATTCCTGCACTCTCACCCTCTCTCTCTCTCTATTCCTGCACTCTCACCCTCTCTCTCTATTCCTGCACTCTCTCCCTCTCTCTCTATTCCTGCACACTCTCCCTCTCTCTCTATTCCTGCACTTTCTCCCTCTCTCTCTATTCCTGCACTCTCAGCGTCTCTCTCTATTCCTGCACTCTCACCCTCTCTCTCTATTCCTGCACTCTCTCCCTCTCTCTCTATTCCTGCACTCTCTCCCTCTCTCTATTCCTGCACTCTCACCCTCTCTCTCTATTCCTGCACTCTCTCCCTCTCTCTCTCTATTCCTGCACTCCCTCTCTCTCTCTATTCCTGCACTCCCTCTCTCTCTCTATTCCTGCACTCTCACCCTCTCTCTCTATTCCTGCACTCTCTCCCTCTCTCTCTATTCATGCACGCCCTACCTCTCTCTCTATTCCTGCACTCTCACCCTCTGTCTCTATTCCTGCACTCTCTCCCTCTCCCTCTATTCCTGCACTCTCACCCTCTCTCTATTCCTGCACTCTCACCCTCTCTCTCTATTCCTGCACTCTCTCCCTCTCTCTCTATTCCTGCACTCTCACCCGCTCTCTCTATTCCTGCACTCTCTCCCTCCCTCACTCTCTATTCCTGCACTCTCTCCCTCTCTCTCTATTCCTGCACTCTCACCCTCTCTCTATTCCTGCACTCTCACCCTCTCTCTATTCCTGCACTCTCACCCTATCTCTCTATTCCTGCACTCTCTCCCTCTCTCAATTCCTGTACTCTCTCCCTCTCTCTCTCTCTATTCCTGCACTCTCACCCTCTCTCTCTATTCCTGCACTCTCTCCCTCTCTCTCTATTCCTGCACACTCTCCCTCTCTCTCTATTCCTGCACTCTCTCCCTCTCTCTCTATTCCTGCACTCTCAGCGTCTCTCTCTATTCCTGCATTCTCACCCTCTCTCTCTATTCCTGCACTCTCTCCCTCTCTCTCTATTCCTGCACTCTCTCCCTCTCTCTATTCCTGCACTCTCACCCTCTCTCTCTATTCCTGCACTCTCTCCCTCTCTCTCTCTATTCCTGCACTCCCTCTCTCTCTCTATTCCTGCACTCCCTCTCTCTCTCTATTCCTGCACTCCCTCTCTCTCTAGTCCTGCACTCTCTCCCTCTCTCTAGTCCTGCACTCTCTCCCTCTCTCTGGTCCTGCACTCTCTCCCTCTCTCTCTATTCCTGCACTCTCTCCCTCTCTCTATTCCTGCACTCTCACCCTCTCTCTCTATTCCTGCACTCTCTCCCTCTCTCTATTCCTGCACTCCCTCTCTCTCTCTATTCCTGCACTCCCTCTCTCTCTCTATTCCTGCACTCCCTCTCTCTCTCTATTCCTGCACTCCCTCTCTCTCTCTATTCCTGTACTCCCCCTCTCTCTCTATTCCTGCACTCCCCCTCTCTCTCTATTCCTGCACTCCCTCTCTCTCTCCCTCTCTATTCCTGCACTCCCTCTCTCTCTCTCTCTATTCCTGCACTCCCTCTCTCTCTCTCTCTATTCCTGCACTCCCTCTCTCTCTCTATTCCTGCACTCCCTCTCTCTCTCTATTCCTGCACTCCCTCTCTCTCTCTATTCCTGCACTCCCTCTCTCTCTCTATTCCTGCACTCCCTCTCTCTCTCTATTCCTGCGCTCCCTCTCTCTCTCTATTCCTGCACTCCCTCTCTCTCTCTATTCCTGCACTCCCTCTCTCTCTCTATTCCTGCACTCACTCCCTCTCTCTATTCCTGCACTCACGCCCTCTCTCTATTCCTGCACTCACGCCCTCTCTCTATTCCTGCACTCTCACCCTCTCTCTCTATTCCTGCACTCTCTCCCTCTCTCTCTATTCCTGCACTCTCACCCGCTCTCTCTATTCCTGCACTCTCTCCCTCCCTCACTCTCTATTCCTGCACTCTCACCCTCTCTCTCTATTCCTGCACTCTCTCCCTCTCTCTCTATTCCTGCACTCTCACCCTCTCTCTATTCCTGCACTCTCACCCTCTCTCTATTCCTGCACTCTCACCCTCTCTCTATTCCTGCACTCTCACCCTATCTCTCTATTCCTGCACTCTCTCCCTCTCTCAATTCCTGTACTCTCTCCCTCTCTCTCTCTCTATTCCTGCACTCTCACCCTCTCTCTCTATTCCTGCACTCTCTCCCTCTCTCTCTATTCCTGCACACTCTCCCTCTCTCTCTATTCCTGCACTCTCTCCCTCTCTCTCTATTCCTGCACTCTCAGCGTCTCTCTCTATTCCTGCATTCTCACCCTCTCTCTCTATTCCTGCACTCTCTCCCTCTCTCTCTATTCCTGCACTCTCTCCCTCTCTCTATTCCTGCACTCTCACCCTCTCTCTCTATTCCTGCACTCTCTCCCTCTCTCTCTCTATTCCTGCACTCCCTCTCTCTCTCTATTCCTGCACTCCCTCTCTCTCTCTATTCCTGCACTCCCTCTCTCTCTAGTCCTGCACTCTCTCCCTCTCTCTAGTCCTGCACTCTCTCCCTCTCTCTGGTCCTGCACTCTCTCCCTCTCTCTCTATTCCTGCACTCTCTCCCTCTCTCTATTCCTGCACTCTCACCCTCTCTCTCTATTCCTGCACTCTCTCCCTCTCTCTATTCCTGCACTCCCTCTCTCTCTCTATTCCTGCACTCCCGCTCTCTCTCTATTCCTGCACTCCCTCTCTCTCTCTATTCCTGCACTCCCTCTCTCTCTCTATTCCTGTACTCCCCCTCTCTCTCTATTCCTGCACTCCCCCTCTCTCTCTATTCCTGCACTCCCTCTCTCTCTCTCTCTCTATTCCTGCACTCCCTCTCTCTCTCTCTCTATTCCTGCACTCCCTCTCTCTCTCTCTCTATTCCTGCACTCCCTCTCTCTCTCTATTCCTGCACTCCCTCTCTCTCTCTATTCCTGCACTCCCTCTCTCTCTCTATTCCTGCACTCCCTCTCTCTCTCTATTCCTGCACTCCCTCTCTCTCTCTATTCCTGCACTCCCTCTCTCTCTCTATTCCTGCACTCCCTCTCTCTCTCTATTCCTGCACTCCCTCTCTCTCTCTATTCCTGCACTCACTCCCTCTCTCTATTCCTGCACTCACGCCCTCTCTCTATTCCTGCACTCCCTCTCTCTCTATTCCTGCACTCCCTCTGTCTCTCTCTCTATTCCTGCACTCCCTCTCTCTCTCTCTCTCTATTCCTGCACTCCTTCTCTCTCTCTCTCTATTCCTGCACTCCCCTTCTCTCTCTCTATTCCTGCACTCCCTCTCTCTCTATTCCTGCACTCCCACTCTCTCTCTATTCCTGCACTCCCTCTCTCTCTCTATTCCTGCACTCCCTCTCTCTCTCTCTATTCCTGCACTACCCCTCTCTCTCTCTATTCCTGCACTCCCCCTCTCTCTCTCTATTCCTGCACTCCCTCTCTCTCTATTCCTTCACTCCCTTTCTCTATTCCTGCACTCCCTATCTCTCTCTATTCCTGCACTCCCTCTCTCTCTCTATTCCTGCACTCCCTCTCTCTCTCTATTCCTGCACTCCCTCTCTCTCTCTCTATTCCTGCACTCCCTCTCTCTCTCTATTCCTGCACTCCCTCTCTCTCTCTATTCCTGCACTCCCTCTCTCTCTCTCTATTCCTGCACTCCCTCTCTCTCTCTGTTCCTGCACTCCCTCTCTCTCTCTGTTCCTGCACTCCCTCTCTCTCTCTGTTCCTGCACTCCCTCTCTCTCTCTGTTCCTGCACTCCCTCTCTCTCTCTGTTCCTGCACTCCCTCTCTCTCTCTATTCCTGCACTCCCCCTCTCTCTCTCTCTATTCCTGCACTCCCCCTCTCTCTCTCTCTATTCCTGCACTCCCTCTCTCTCTCTATTCCTGCACTCCCTCTCTCTCTCTATTCCTGCACTCCCTCTCTCTCTCTATTCCTGCACTCCCTCTCTCTCTCTATTCCTGCACTCCCTCTCTCTCTCTATTCCTGCACTTCCTCTCTCTCTATACCTGCACTCCCTCTCTCTACACCTGCACTCCCTCTCTCTCTATTCCTGCACTCTCTCCCTCTCTCTCTATTCCTGCACTCTCACCCTCTCTCTCTATTCCTGCACTCTCTCCCTCCCTCTCTCTCTATTCCTGCACTCTCACCCTCTCTCTCTATTCCTGCACTCTCTCCCTCTCTCTCTATTCCTGCACTCTCACCCTCTCTCTATTCCTGCACTCTCACCCTCTCTCTCTATTCCTGCACTCTCTCCCTCTCTCAATTCCTGCACTCTCACCCTCTCTCTCTCTCTATTCCTGCACTCTCACCCTCTCTCTCTATTCCTGCACTCTCTCCCTCTCTCTCTATTCCTGCACACTCTCCCTCTCTCTCTATTCCTGCACTCTCTCCCTCTCTCTCTATTCCTGCACTCTCAGCGTCTCTCTCTATTCCTGCACTCTCACCCTCTCTCTCTATTCCTGCACTCTCTCCCTCTCTCTCTATTCCTGAACTCTCTCCCTCTCTCTATTCCTGCACTCTCACCCTCTCTCTCTATTCCTGCACTCTCTCCCTCTCTCTCTCTATTCCTGCACTCCCTCTCTCTCTCTATTCCTGCACTCCCTCTCTCTCTCTATTCCTGCACTCTCACCCTCTCTATTCCTGCACTCTCTCCCTCTCTCTCTATTCATGCACGCCCTACCTCTCTCTCTATTCCTGCACTCTCACCCTCTGTCTCTATTCCTGCACTCTCTCCCTCTCCCTCTATTCCTGCACTCTCACCCTCTCTCTATTCCTGCACTCTCACCCTCTCTCTCTATTCCTGCACTCTCTCCCTCTCTCTCTATTCCTGCACTCTCACCCGCTCTCTCTATTCCTGCACTCTCTCCCTCCCTCTCTCTCTATTCCTGCACTCTCACCCTCTCTCTCTATTCCTGCACTCTCTCCCTCTCTCTCTATTCCTGCACTCTCACCCTCTCTCTATTCCTGCACTCTCACCCTCTCTCTATTCCTGCACTCTCACCCTATCTCTCTATTCCTGCACTCTCTCCCTCTCTCAATTCCTGTACTCTCTCCCTCTCTCTCTCTCTATTCCTGCACTCTCACCCTCTCTCTCTATTCCTGCACTCTCTCCCTCTCTCTCTATTCCTGCACACTCTCCCTCTCTCTCTATTCCTGCACTCTCTCCCTCTCTCTCTATTCCTGCACTCTCAGCGTCTCTCTCTATTCCTGCATTCTCACCCTCTCTCTCTATTCCTGCACTCTCTCCCTCTCTCTATTCCTGCACTCTCACCCTCTCTCTCTATTCCTGCACTCTCTCCCTCTCTCTCTCTATTCCTGCACTCCCTCTCTCTCTCTATTCCTGCACTCCCTCTCTCTCTCTATTCCTGCACTCCCTCTCTCTCTCTATTCCTGCACTCCCTCTCTCTCTCTATTCCTGCACTCCCTCTCTCTCTAGTCCTGCACTCTCTCCCTCTCTCTAGTCCTGCACTCTCTCCCTCTCTCTAGTCCTGCACTCTCTCCCTCTCTCTCTATTCCTGCACTCTCTCCCTCTCTCTATTCCTGCACTCTCACCCTCTCTCTCTATTCCTGCACTCTCTCCCTCTCTCTATTCCTGCACTCCCTCTCTCTCTCTATTCCTGCACTCCCTCTCTCTCTCTATTCCTGCACTCCCTCTCTCTCTCTATTCCTGCACTCCCTCTCTCTCTCTATTCCTGTACTCCCCCTCTCTCTCTATTCCTGCACTCCCCCTCTCTCTCTATTCCTGCACTCCCTCTCTCTCTCTCTCTCTATTCCTGCACTCCCTCTCTCTCTCTCTCTATTCCTGCACTCCCTCTCTCTCTCTATTCCTGCACTCCCTCTCTCTCTCTATTCCTGCACTCCCTCTCTCTCTCTATTCCTGCATTCCCTCTCTCTCTCTATTCCTGCACTCCCTCTCTCTCTCTACTCCTGCACTCCCTCTCTCTCTCTACTCCTGCACTCCCTCTCTCTCTCTATTCCTGCACTCCCTCTCTCTCTCTATTCCTGCACTCACTCCCTCTCTCTATTCCTGCACTCACGCCCTCTCTCTATTCCTGCACTCCCTCTCTCTCTATTCCTGCACTCCCTCTCTCTCTCTATTCCTGCACTCCCTCTCTCTCTATTCCTGCACTCCCTCTCTCTCTATTCCTGCACTCCCTCTCTCTCTCTATTCCTGCACTCCCTCTCTCTCTCTATTCCTGCACTCCCTCTCTCTCTCTCTATTCCTGCACTACCCCTCTCTCTCTCTATTCCTGCACTCCCCCTCTCTCTCTCTATTCCTGCACTCCCTCTCTCTCTATTCCTTCACTCCCTTTCTCTATTCCTGCACTCCCTATCTCTCTCTATTCCTGCACTCCCTCTCTCTCTCTATTCCTGCACTCCCTCTCTCTCTCTATTCCTGCACTCCCTCTCTCTCTCTCTATTCCTGCACTCCCTATCTCTCTCTATTCCTGCACTCCCCCTCTCTCTCTCTCTATTCCTGCACTCCCTCTCTCTCTCTATTCCTGCACTCCCCCTCTCTCTCTCTCTCTATTCCTGCACTCCCTCTCTCTCTCTATTCCTGCACTCCCCCTCTCTCTCTCTCTCTATTCCTGCACTCCCTCTCTCTCTCTATTCCTGCACTCCCTCTCTCTCTCTATTCCTGCACTCTCTCCCTCTCTCTCCCTGTTCCTGCACTCTCTCCCTCTCTCTCTCTATTCCTGCACTCTCTCCCTCTCTCTCTCTATTCCTGCACTCTCTCCCTCTCTCTCTCTATTCCTGCACTCTCTCCCTCTCTCTCTCTATTCCTGCACTCTCTCCCTCTCTCTCTCTCTATTCCTGCACTCTCACCCTCTCTCTCTATTCCTGCACTCCCTCACTCTCCCTGTTCCTGCACTCCCTCTCTCTCCCTGTTCCTGCACTCCCTCTCTCTCTCTCTCTCCCTGCTCTCCCATCCTCTCTCTCTCTATTCTTCCACTCCCTCTCTCCCTATATTCTTGCATTCCCTCCCTCTCTCTCCCTCTATTCCTGCACTCTCACCCTCTCTCTCTATTCCTGCACTCTCACCCTCTCTCTATTCCTGCACTCTCACCCTCTCTCTCTATTCCTGCACTCTCACCCTCTCTCTCTATTCCTGCACTCTCACCCTCTCTCTCTATTCCTGCACTCTCACCCTCTCTCTCTATTCCTGCACTCTCTCCCTCTCTCTCTATTCCTGCACTCTCACCCTCTCTCTCTATTCCTGCACTCTCTCCCTCTCTCTCTACTCCTGCACTCTCACCCTCTCTCTCTATTCCTGCACTCTCTCCCTCTCTCTCTATTCCTGCACTCTCTCCCTCTCTCTCTATTCATGCACGCCCTCCCTCTCTCTCTATTCATGCACGCCCTCACTCTCTCTCTATTCCTGCACTCTCACCCTCTCTCTCTATTCCTGCACTCTCTCCCTCTCTCTCTATTCCTGCACTCTCACCCTCTCTCTCTATTCCTGCCCTCTCTCCCTCTCTCTCTATTCATGCACGCCCTACCTCTCTCTCTATTCCTGCACTCTCACCCTCTCTCTCTATTCCTGCACTCTCTCCCTCTCCCTCTATTCCTGCACTCCCTCTCTCTCTCTCTCTATTCCTGCACTCCCTCTCTCTCTCTATTCCTGCACTCCCTCTCTCTCTCTATTCCTGCACTCCCTCTCTCTCTCTATTCCTGCATTCCCTCTCTCTCTCTATTCCTGCACTCCCTCTCTCTCTCTATTCCTGCACTCCCTCTCTCTCTCTATTCCTGCACTCCCTCTCTCTCTCTATTCCTGCACTCCCTCTCTCTCTCTATTCCTGCACTCACTCCCTCTCTCTATTCCTGCACTCACGCCCTCTCTCTATTCCTGCACTCCCTCTCTCTCTATTCCTGCACTCCCTCTCTCTCTCTATTCCTGCACTCCCTCTCTCTCTATTCCTGCACTCCCTCTCTCTCTATTCCTGCACTCCCTCTCTCTCTCTATTCCTGCACTCCCTCTCTCTCTCTATTCCTGCACTCCCTCTCTCTCTCTCTATTCCTGCACTACCCCTCTCTCTCTCTATTCCTGCACTCCCCCTCTCTCTCTCTATTCCTGCACTCCCTCTCTCTCTATTCCTTCACTCCCTTTCTCTATTCCTGCACTCCCTATCTCTCTCTATTCCTGCACTCCCTCTCTCTCTCTATTCCTGCACTCCCTCTCTCTCTCTATTCCTGCACTCCCTCTCTCTCTCTATTCCTGCACTCCCTCTCTCTCTCTCTATTCCTGCACTCCCTATCTCTCTCTATTCCTGCACTCCCCCTCTCTCTCTCTCTATTCCTGCACTCCCTCTCTCTCTCTATTCCTGCACTCCCCCTCTCTCTCTCTCTCTATTCCTGCACTCCCTCTCTCTCTCTATTCCTGCACTCCCCCTCTCTCTCTCTCTCTATTCCTGCACTCCCTCTCTCTCTCTATTCCTGCACTCCCTCTCTCTCTCTATTCCTGCACTCTCTCCCTCTCTCTCCCTGTTCCTGCACTCTCTCCCTCTCTCTCTCTATTCCTGCACTCTCTCCCTCTCTCTCTCTATTCCTGCACTCTCTCCCTCTCTCTCTCTATTCCTGCACTCTCTCCCTCTCTCTCTCTATTCCTGCACTCTCTCCCTCTCTCTCTCTCTATTCCTGCACTCTCACCCTCTCTCTCTATTCCTGCACTCCCTCACTCTCCCTGTTCCTGCACTCCCTCTCTCTCCCTGTTCCTGCACTCCCTCTCTCTCTCTCTCTCCCTGCTCTCCCATCCTCTCTCTCTCTATTCTTCCACTCCCTCTCTCCCTATATTCTTACATTCCCTCCCTCTCTCTCCCTCTATTCCTGCACTCTCACCCTCTCTCTCTATTCCTGCACTCTCACCCTCTCTCTATTCCTGCACTCTCACCCTCTCTCTCTATTCCTGCACTCTCACCCTCTCTCTCTATTCCTGCACTCTCACCCTCTCTCTCTATTCCTGCACTCTCACCCTCTCTCTCTATTCCTGCACTCTCTCCCTCTCTCTCTATTCCTGCACTCTCACCCTCTCTCTCTATTCCTGCACTCTCTCCCTCTCTCTCTACTCCTGCACTCTCACCCTCTCTCTCTATTCCTGCACTCTCTCCCTCTCTCTCTATTCCTGCACTCTCTCCCTCTCTCTCTATTCATGCACGCCCTCCCTCTCTCTCTATTCATGCACGCCCTCCCTCTCTCTCTATTCCTGCACTCTCACCCTCTCTCTCTATTCCTGCACTCTCTCCCTCTCTCTCTATTCCTGCACTCTCACCCTCTCTCTCTATTCCTGCCCTCTCTCCCTCTCTCTCTATTCATGCACGCCCTACCTCTCTCTCTATTCCTGCACTCTCACCCTCTCTCTCTATTCCTGCACTCTCTCCCTCTCCCTCTATTCCTGCACTCTCACCCTCTCTCTATTCCTGCACTCTCACCCTCTCTCTCTATTCCTGCACTCTCTCCCTCTCTCTCTATTCCTGCACTCTCTCCCTCTCTCTCTATTCCTGCACTCTCACCCTCTCTCTCTATTCCTGCACTCTCTCCCTCCCTCTCTCTCTATTCCTGCACTCTCACCCTCTCTCTCTATTCCTGCACTCTCTCCCTCTCTCTCTATTCCTGCACTCTCACCCTCTCTCTATTCCTGCACTCTCACCCTCTCTCTCTATTCCTGCACTCTCTCCCTCTCTCAATTCCTGCACTCTCTCCCTCTCTCTCTCTCTATTCCTGCACTCTCACCCTCTCTCTCTATTCCTGCACTCTCACCCTCTCTCTCTATTCCTGCACTCTCACCCTCTCTCTCTATTCCTGCACTCTCTCCCTCTCTCTCTATTCATGCACGCCCTCCCTCTCTCTCTATTCCTGCACTCTCACCCCCTCTCTCTATTCATGCACTCTCACCCTCTCTCTCTATTCCTGCACTCTCTCCCTCTCTCTCTATTCCTGCACTCACCCCTCTCTCTCTATTCCTGCACTCTCTCCCTCTCTCTCTATTCATGCACGCCCTCCCTCTCTCTCTATTCCTGCACTCTCACCCTCTCTCTCTATTCCTGCACTCTCTCCCTCTCTCTCTATTCCTGCACTCTCACCCTCTCTCTCTATTCCTGCACTCTCTCCCTCTCTCTCTATTCCTGCACTCTCTCCCTCTCTCTCTATTCATGCACGCCCTCCCTCTCTCTCTATTCCTGCACTCTCACCCTCTCTCTCTATTGCTGCACTCTCTCCCTCTCTCTCTATTCCTGCACTCTCACCCTCTCTCTCTATTCCTGCACTCTCTCCCTCTCTCTCTATTCATGCACGCCCTACCTCTCTCTCTATTCCTGCACTCTCACCCTCTCTCTCTATTCCTGCACTCTCTCCCTCTCCCTCTATTCCTGCACTCTCACCCTCTCTCTATTCCTGCACTCTCACCCTCTCTCTCTATTCCTGCACTCTCTCCCTCTCTCTCTATTCCTGCACTCTCTCCCTCTCTCTCTATTCCTGCACTCTCACCCTCTCTCTCTATTCCTGCACTCTCTCCCACCCTCTCTCTCTATTCCTGCACTCTCACCCTCTCTATTCCTGCACTCTCTCCCTCTCTCTCTATTCCTGCACTCTCACCCTTTCTCTATTCCTGCACTCTCACCCTCTCTCTCTATTCCTGCACTCTCTCCCTCTCTCAATTCCTGCACTCTCTCCCTCTCTCTCTCTCTATTCCTGCACACTCTCCCTCTCTCTCTATTCCTGCACTCTCTCCCTCTCTCTCTATTCCTGCACACTCTCCCTCTCTCTCTATTCCTGCACACTCTCCCTCTCTCTCTATTCCTGCACTCTCTCCCTCTCTCTCTATTCCTGCACTCTCAGCGTCTCTCTCTATTCCTGCACTCTCACCCTCTCTCTCTATTCCTGCACAGCCCCCCTCTCTCTCTATTCCTGCACTCTCACCCTCTCTCTCTATTCCTGCACTCACCCTCTCTCTCTATTCCTGCACTCTCTCCCTCTCTCCCTATATTCTTGCATTCCCTCTCTCTCCCTCTATTCCTGCACTCTCACCCTCTCTCTCTATTCCTGCACTCACCCTCTCTCTCTATTCCTGCACTCTCACCGTCTCTCTATTCCTGCACTCCCTCCCTCTCTCTCTATTCCTGCACTCTCACCCTCTCTCTCTATTCCTGCACTCTCTCCCTCTCTCTCCCTGTTCCTGCACTCTCTCCCTCTCTCTCTCTATTCCTGCACTCTCTCCCTCTCTCTCTCTATTCCTGCACTCTCTCCCTCTCTCTCTCTATTCCTGCACTCTCTCCCTCTCTCTCTCTATTCCTGCACTCTCTCCCTCTCTCTCTCTATTCCTGCACTCTCTCCCTCTCTCTCTCTCTATTCCTGCACTCTCACCCTCTCTCTCTATTCCTGCACTCCCTCACTCTCCCTGTTCCTGCACTCCCTCTCTCTCCCTGTTCCTGCACTCCCTCTCTCTCTCTCTCTCCCTGCTCTCCCATCCTCTCTCTCTCTATTCTTCCACTCCCTCTCTCCCTATATTCTTGCATTCCCTCCCTCTCTCTCCCTCTATTCCTGCACTCTCACCCTCTCTCTCTATTCCTGCACTCACCCTCTCTCTATTCCTGCACTCTCACCCTCTCTCTCTATTCCTGCACTCTCACCCTCTCTCTCTATTCCTGCACTCTCACCCTCTCTCTATTCCTGCACTCTCACCCTCTCTCTCTATTCCTGCACTCTCTCCCTCTCTCTCTATTCCTGCACTCTCACCCGCTCTCTCTATTCCTGCACTCTCTCCCTCCCTCACTCTCTATTCCTGCACTCTCACCCTCTCTCTCTATTCCTGCACTCTCTCCCTCTCTCTCTATTCCTGCACTCTCACCCTCTCTCTATTCCTGCACTCTCACCCTCTCTCTATTCCTGCACTCTCACCCTATCTCTCTATTCCTGCACTCTCTCCCTCTCTCAATTCCTGTACTCTCTCCCTCTCTCTCTCTCTATTCCTGCACTCTCACCCTCTCTCTCTATTCCTGCACTCTCTCCCTCTCTCTCTATTCCTGCACACTCTCCCTCTCTCTCTATTCCTGCACTCTCTCCCTCTCTCTCTATTCCTGCACTCTCAGCGTCTCTCTCTATTCCTGCATTCTCACCCTCTCTCTCTATTCCTGCACTCTCTCCCTCTCTCTCTATTCCTGCACTCTCTCCCTCTCTCTATTCCTGCACTCTCACCCTCTCTCTCTATTCCTGCACTCTCTCCCTCTCTCTCTCTATTCCTGCACTCCCTCTCTCTCTCTATTCCTGCACTCCCTCTCTCTCTCTATTCCTGCACTCCCTCTCTCTCTAGTCCTGCACTCTCTCCCTCTCTCTAGTCCTGCACTCTCTCCCTCTCTCTGGTCCTGCACTCTCTCCCTCTCTCTCTATTCCTGCACTCTCTCCCTCTCTCTATTCCTGCACTCTCACCCTCTCTCTCTATTCCTGCACTCTCTCCCTCTCTCTATTCCTGCACTCCCTCTCTCTCTCTATTCCTGCACTCCCTCTCTCTCTCTATTCCTGCACTCCCTCTCTCTCTCTATTCCTGCACTCCCTCTCTCTATTCCTGTACTCCCCCTCTCTCTCTATTCCTGCACTCCCCCTCTCTCTCTATTCCTGCACTCCCTCTCTCTCTCTCTCTCTAGTCCTGCACTCCCTCTCTCTCTCTATTCCTGCACTCCCTCTCTCTCTATTCCTGCACTCTCTCCCTCTCTCTATTCCTGCACTCTCACCCTCTCTCTCTATTCCTGCACTCTCTCCCTCTCTCTATTCCTGCACTCCCTCTCTCTCTCTATTCCTGCACTCCCTCTCTCTCTCTATTCCTGCACTCCCTCTCTCTCTCTATTCCTGCACTCCCTCTCTCTCTCTATTCCTGTACTCCCCCTCTCTCTCTATTCCTGCACTCCCCCTCTCTCTCTATTCCTGCACTCCCTCTCTCTCTCTCTCTCTATTCCTGCACTCCCTCTCTCTCTCTCTCTATTCCTGCACTCCCTCTCTCTCTCTCTATTCCTGCACTCCCTCTCTCTCTCTATTCCTGCACTCCCTCTCTCTCTCTATTCCTGCACTCCCTCTCTCTCTCTATTCCTGCACTCCCTCTCTCTCTCTATTCCTGCACTCCCTCTCTCTCTCTATTCCTGCACTCCCTCTCTCTCTCTATTCCTGCACTCCCTCTCTCTCTCTATTCCTGCACTCCCTCTCTCTCTCTATTCCTGCACTCACTCCCTCTCTCTATTCCTGCACTCACGCCCTCTCTCTATTCCTGCACTCCCTCTCTCTCTATTCCTGCACTCCCTCTCTCTCTCTATTCCTGCACTCCCTCTCTCTCTCTCTCTCTATTCCTGCACTCCCTCTCTCTCTCTCTCTATTCCTGCACTCCCTCTCTCTCTATTCCTGCACTCCCTCTCTCTCTATTCCTGCACTCCCTCTCTCTCTCTATTCCTGCACTCCCTCTCTCTCTCTATTCCTGCACTCCCTCTCTCTCTCTCTATTCCTGCACTACCCCTCTCTCTCTCTATTCCTGCACTCCCCCTCTCTCTCTCTATTCCTGCACTCCCTCTCTCTCTATTCCTTCACTCCCTTTCTCTATTCCTGCACTCCCTATCTCTCTCTATTCCTGCACTCCCTCTCTCTCTCTATTCCTGCACTCCCTCTCTCTCTCTATTCCTGCACTCCCTCTCTCTCTCTATTCCTGCACTCCCTCTCTCTCTCTATTCCTGCACTCCCTCTCTCTCTCTCTATTCCTGCACTCCCTCTCTCTCTCTGTTCCTGCACTCCCTCTCTCTCTCTGTTCCTGCACTCCCTCTCTCTCTCTGTTCCTGCACTCCCTCTCTCTCTCTGTTCCTGCACTCCCTCTCTCTCTCTATTCCTGCACTCCCTCTCTCTCTCTATTCCTGCACTCCCTCTCTCTCTCTATTCCTGCACTCCCCCCTCTCTCTCTCTATTCCTGCACTCCCCCTCTCTCTCTCTCTATTCCTGCACTCCCCCTCTCTCTCTCTATTCCTGCACTCCCCCTCTCTCTCTATTCCTGCACTCCCTCTCTCTCTCTATTCCTGCACTCCCTCTCTCTCTCTATTCCTGCACTCCCTCTCTCTCTCTATTCCTGCACTCCCTCTCTCTCTCTATTCCTGCACTTCCTCTCTCTCTATACCTGCACTCCCTCTCTCTACACCTGCACTCCCTCTCTCTCTATTCCTGCACTCCCTACCTCTCTCTCTCTCTATTCCTGCACTCCCTCTCTCTCTCTCTCTATTAGTGCACTCCCCCTCTCTCTCGATTCCTGCACTCCCTCTCTCTCTCTATTCCTGCACTCCCTCTCTCTCTCTATTCCTGCATTCCCTCTCTCTCTCTGTTCCTGCACTCCCTCTCTCTCTCTGTTCTTGCACTCCCTCTCTCTCTCTGTTCCTGCACTCCCTCTCTCTCTCTGTTCCTGCACTCCCTCTCTCTCTCTGTTCCTGCACTCCCTCTCTCTCTCTGTTCCTGCACTCCCTCTCTCTCTCTGTTCCTGCACTCCCTCTCTCTCTCTGTTCCTGCACTCCCTCTCTCTCTCTGTTCCTGCACTCCCTCTCTCTCTCTGTTCCTGCACTCCCTCTCTCTCTCTGTTCCTGCACTCCCCTCTCTCTCTCTGTTCCTGCACTCCCTCTCTCTCTCTGTTCCTGCACTCCCTCTCTCTCTCTGTTTTTGCACTCCCTCTCTCTCTCTATTCCTGCACTCCCTCTCTCTCTCTCTATTCCTGCACTCCCTATCTCTCTCTATTCCTGCACTCCCCCTCTCTCTCTCTCTATTCCTGCACTCCCTCTCTCTCTCTATTCCTGCATTCCCCCTCTCTCTCTCTCTCTATTCCTGCACTCCCTCTCTCTCTCTATTCCTGCACTCCCCCTCTCTCTCTCTCTCTATTCCTGCACTCCCTCTCTCTCTCTATTCCTGCACTCCCTCTCTCTCTCTATTCCTGCACTCTCTCCCTCTCTCTCCCTGTTCCTGCACTCTCTCCCTCTCTCTCTCTATTCCTGCACTCTCTCCCTCTCTCTCTCTATTCCTGCACTCTCTCCCTCTCTCTCTCTATTCCTGCACTCTCTCCCTCTCTCTCTCTATTCCTGCACTCTCTCCCTCTCTCTCTCTCTATTCCTGCACTCTCACCCTCTCTCTCTATTCCTGCACTCCCTCACTCTCCCTGTTCCTGCACTCCCTCTCTCTCCCTGTTCCTGCACTCCCTCTCTCTCTCTCTCTCCCTGCTCTCCCATCCTCTCTCTCTCTATTCTTCCACTCCCTCTCTCCCTATATTCTTGCATTCCCTCCCTCTCTCTCCCTCTATTCCTGCACTCTCACCCTCTCTCTCTATTCCTGCACTCTCACCCTCTCTCTATTCCTGCACTCTCACCCTCTCTCTCTATTCCTGCACTCTCACCCTCTCTCTCTATTCCTGCACTCTCACCCTCTCTCTCTATTCCTGCACTCTCTCCCTCTCTCTCTATTCCTGCACTCTCACCCTCTCTCTCTATTCCTGCACTCTCTCCCTCTCTCTCTATTCATGCACGCCCTACCTCTCTCTCTATTCCTGCACTCTCACCCTCTCTCTCTATTCCTGCACTCTCTCCCTCTCCCTCTATTCCTGCACTCTCACCCTCTCTCTATTCCTGCACTCTCACCCTCTCTCTCTATTCCTGCACTCTCTCCCTCTCTCTCTATTCCTGCACTCTCTCCCTCTCTCTCTATTCCTGCACTCTCACCCTCTCTCTCTATTCCTGCACTCTCTCCCTCCCTCTCTCTCTATTCCTGCACTCTCACCCTCTCTCTCTATTCCTGCACTCTCTCCCTCTCTCTCTATTCCTGCACTCTCACCCTCTCTCTATTCCTGCACTCTCACCCTCTCTCTCTATTCCTGCACTCTCTCCCTCTCTCAATTCCTGCACTCTCTCCCTCTCTCTCTCTCTATTCCTGCACTCTCACCCTCTCTCTCTATTCCTGCACTCTCTCCCTCTCTCTCTATTCCTGCACTCTCAGCGTCTCTCTCTATTCCTGCACTCTCACCCTCTCTCTCTATTCCTGCACTCTCTCCCTCTCTCTCTATTCCTGCACTCTCTCCCTCTCTCTATTCCTGCACTCTCACCCTCTCTCTCTATTCCTGCACTCTCTCCCTCTCTCTCTCTATTCCTGCACTCCCTCTCTCTCTCTATTCCTGCACTCCCTCTCTCTCTCTATTCCTGCACTCTCACCCTCTCTCTCTATTCCTGCACTCTCTCCCTCTCTCTCTATTCATGCACGCCCTACCTCTCTCTCTATTCCTGCACTCTCACCCTCTGTCTCTATTCCTGCACTCTCTCCCTCTCCCTCTATTCCTGCACTCTCACCCTCTCTCTATTCCTGCACTCTCACCCTCTCTCTCTATTCCTGCACTCTCTCCCTCTCTCTCTATTCCTGCACTCTCACCCGCTCTCTCTATTCCTGCACTCTCTCCCTCCCTCTCTCTCTATTCCTGCACTCTCACCCTCTCTCTCTATTCCTGCACTCTCTCCCTCTCTCTCTATTCCTGCACTCTCACCCTCTCTCTATTCCTGCACTGTCACCCTCTCTCTATTCCTGCACTCTCACCCTATCTCTCTATTCCTGCACTCTCTCCCTCTCTCAATTCCTGTACTCTCTCCCTCTCTCTCTCTCTATTCCTGCACACTCACCCTCTCTCTCTATTCCTGCACTCTCTCCCTCTCTCTCTATTCCTGCACACTCTCCCTCTCTCTCTATTCCTGCACTCTCTCCCTCTCTCTCTATTCCTGCACTCTCAGCGTCTCTCTCTATTCCTGCATTCTCACCCTCTCTCTCTATTCCTGCACTCTCTCCCTCTCTCTCTATTCCTGCACTCTCTCCCTCTCTCTATTCCTGCACTCTCACCCTCTCTCTCTATTCCTGCACTCTCGCCCTCTCTCTCTCTATTCCTGCACTCCCTCTCTCTCTCTATTCCTGCACTCCCTCTCTCTCTCTATTCCTGCACTCCCTCTCTCTCTAGTCCTGCACTCTCTCCCTCTCTCTAGTCCTGCACTCTCTCCCTCTCTCTGGTCCTGCACTCTCTCCCTCTCTCTCTATTCCTGCACTCTCTCCCTCTCTCTATTCCTGCACTCTCACCCTCTCTCTCTATTCCTGCACTCTCTCCCTCTCTCTATTCCTGCACTCCCTCTCTCTCTCTATTCCTGCACTCCCTCTCTCTCTCTATTCCTGCACTCCCTCTCTCTCTCTATTCCTGCACTCCCTCTCTCTCTCTATTCCTGTACTCCCCCTCTCTCTCTATTCCTGCACTCCCCCTCTCTCTCTATTCCTGCACTCCCTCTCTCTCTCTGTCTCTATTCCTGCACTCCCTCTCTCTCTCTATTCCTGCACTCCCTCTCTCTCTCTATTCCTGCACTCCCTCTCTCTCTCTATTCCTGCACTCCCTCTCTCTCTCTATTCCTGCACTCCCTCTCTCTCTCTATTCCTGCACTCCCTCTCTCTCTCTATTCCTGCACTCCCTCTCTCTCTCTATTCCTGCACTCCCTCTCTCTCTCTATTCCTGCACTCCCTCTCTCTCTCTATTCCTGCACTCCCTCTCTCTCTCTATTCCTGCACTCACTCCCTCTCTCTATTCCTGCACTCACGCCCTCTCTCTATTCCTGCACTCCCTCTCTCTCTATTCCTGCACTCCCTCTCTCTCTCTATTCCTGCACTCCCTCTCTCTCTATTCCTGCACTCCCTCTCTCTCTATTCCTGCACTCCCTCTCTCTCTCTATTCCTGCACTCCCTCTCTCTCTCTATTCCTGCACTCCCTCTCTCTCTCTATTCCTGCACTCCCTCTCTCTCTCTCTATTCCTGCACTACCCCTCTCTCTCTCTATTCCTGCACTCCCCCTCTCTCTCTCTATACCTGCACTCCCTCTCTCTCTATTCCTGCACTCCCTCTCTCTCTCTATTCCTGCACTCCCTCTCTCTCTCTATTCCTGCACTCCCTCTCTCTCTCTCTATTCCTGCACTACCCCTCTCTCTCTCTATTCCTGCACTCCCTCTCTCTCTCTGTTCCTGCACTCCCTCTCTCTCTCTGTTCCTGCACTCCCTCTCTCTCTCTGTTCCTGCACTCCCTCTCTCTCTCTGTTCCTGCACTCCCTCTCTCTCTCTATTCCTGCACTCCCCCTCTCTCTCTCTCTATTCCTGCACTCCCCCTCTCTCTCTCTCTATTCCTGCACTCCCTCTCTCTCTCTATTCCTGCACTCACTCTCTCTCTCTATTCCTGCACTCCCTCTCTCTCTCTATTCCTGCACTCCCTCTCTCTCTCTATTCCTGCACTCCCTCTCTCTCTCTATTCCTGCACTCCCTCTCTCTCTCTATTCCTGCACTTCCTCTCTCTCTATTCCTGCACTTCCTCTCTCTCTATACCTGCACTCCCTCTCTCTACACCTGCACTCCCTCTCTCTCTATTCCTGCACTCCCTACCTCTCTCTCTCTCCATTCCTGCACTCCCTACCTCTCTCTCTCTCTATTCCTGCACTCCCTCTCTCTCTCTATTCCTGCACTCCCTCTCTCTCTCTATTCCTGCACTCCCTCTCTCTCTCTATTCCTGCATTCCCTCTCTCTCTCTGTTCCTGCACTCCCTCTCTCTCTCTGTTCTTGCACTCCCTCTCTCTCTCTGTTCCTGCACTCCCTCTCTCTCTCTGTTCCTGCACTCCCTCTCTCTCTCTGTTCCTGCACTCCCTCTCTCTCTCTGTTCCTGCACTCCCTCTCTCTCTCTGTTCCTGCACTCCCTCTCTCTCTCTGTTCCTGCACTCCCTCTCTCTCTCTGTTCCTGCACTCCCTCTCTCTCTCTGTTCCTGCACTCCCTCTCTCTCTCTGTTCCTGCACTCCCTCTCTCTCTCTGTTCCTGCACTCCCTCTCTCTCTCTGTTCCTGCACTCCCTCTCTCTCTCTGTTCCTGCACTCCCTCTCTCTCTCTGTTTTTGCACTCCCTCTCTCTCTCTATTCCTGCACTCCCTCTCTCTCTCTCTATTCCTGCACTCCCTATCTCTCTCTATTCCTGCACTCCCCCTCTCTCTCTCTCTATTCCTGCACTCCCTCTCTCTCTCTATTCCTGCACTCCCCCTCTCTCTCTCTCTCTATTCCTGCACTCCCTCTCTCTCTCTATTCCTGCACTCCCCCTCTCTCTCTCTCTCTATTCCTGCTCTCCCTCTCTCTCTCTATTCATGCACTCCCTCTCTCTCTCTATTCCTGCACTCTCTCCCTCTCTCTCCCTGTTCCTGCACTCTCTCCCTCTCTCTCTCTATTCCTGCACTCTCTCCCTCTCTCTCTCTATTCCTGCACTCTCTCCCTCTCTCTCTCTATTCCTGCACTCTCTCCCTCTCTCTCTCTCTATTCCTGCACTCTCTCCCTCTCTCTCTCTCTATTCCTGCACTCTCACCCTCTCTCTCTATTCCTGCACTCCCTCACTCTCCCTGTTCCTGCACTCCCTCTCTCTCCCTGTTCCTGCACTCCCTCTCTCTCTCTCTCTCCCTGCTCTCCCATCCTCTCTCTCTCTCTTCTTCCACTCCCTCTCTCCCTATATTCTTGCATTCCCTCCCTCTCTCTCCCTCTATTCCTGCACTCTCACCCTCTCTCTCTATTCCTGCACTCTCACCCTCTCTCTATTCCTGCACTCTCACCCTCTCTCTCTATTCCTGCACTCTCACCCTCTCTCTCTATTCCTGCACTCTCACCCTCTCTCTCTATTCCTGCACTCTCACCCTCTCTCTCTATTCCTGCACTCTCTCCCTCTCTCTCTATTCATGCACGCCCTCCCTCTCTCTCTATTCCTGCACTCTCACCCCCTCTCTCTATTCATGCACTCTCACCCTCTCTCTCTATTCCTGCACTCTCTCCCTCTCTCTCTATTCCTGCACTCACCCTCTCTCTCTATTCCTGCACTCTCTCCCTCTCTCTCTATTCATGCACGCCCTCCCTCTCTCTCTATTCCTGCACTCTCACCCTCTCTCTCTATTCCTGCACTCTCTCCCTCTCTCTCTACTCCTGCACTCTCACCCTCGCTCTCTATTCCTGCACTCTCTCCCTCTCTCTCTATTCCTGCACTCTCTCCCTCTCTCTCTATTCATGCACGCCCTCCCTCTCCCTCTATTCCTGCACTCTCACCCTCTCTCTCTATTCCTGCACTCTCTCCCTCTCTCTCTATTCCTGCACTCTCACCCTCTCTCTCTATTCCTGCACTCTCTCCCTCTCTCTCTATTCATGCACGCCCTACCTCTCTCTCTATTCCTGCACTCTCTCCCTCTCCCTCTATTCCTGCACTCTCACCCTCTCTCTATTCCTGCACTCTCACCCTCTCTCTCTATTCCTGCACTCTCTCCCTCTCTCTCTATTCCTGCACTCTCTCCCTCTCTCTCTATTCCTGCACTGTCACCCTCTCTCTCTATTCCTGCACTCTCTCCCTCCCTCTCTCTCTATTCCTGCACTCTCTCCCTCTCTCAATTCCTGCACTCTCTCCCTCTCTCTCTCTCTATTCCTGCACTGTCACCCTCTCTCTCTATTCCTGCACTCTCTCCCTCCCTCTCTCTCTATTCCTGCACTCTCTCCCTCTCTCAATTCCTGCACTCTCTCCCTCTCTCTCTCTCTATTCCTGCACTCTCACCCTCTCTCTCTATTCCTGCACTCTCTCCCTCTCTCTCTATTCCTGCACACTCTCCCTCTCTCTCTATTCCTGCACTCTCTCCCTCTCTCTCTATTCCTGCACTCTCAGCGTCTCTCTCTATTCCTGCACTCTCACCCTCTCTCTCTATTCCTGCACTCTCTCCCTCTCTCTCTATTCCTGCACTCTCTCCCTCTCTCTATTCCTGCACTCTCACCCTCTCTCTCTATTCCTGCACTCTCTCCCTCTCTCTCTCTATTCCTGCACTCCCTCTCTCTCTCTATTCCTGCACTCCCTCTCTCTCTCTATTCCTGCACTCCCTCTCTCTCTCTATTCCTGCACTCCCTCTCTCTCTCTATTCCTGCACTCCCTCTCTCTCTCTATTCCTGCACTCCCTCTCTCTCTCTATTCCTGCACTCCCTCTGTCTCTATTCCTGCACTCTCTCCCTCTCTCTCTATTCATGCACGCCCTCCCTCTCTCTCTATTCCTGCACTCTCACCCTCTCTCTCTATTCCTGCACTCTCTCCCTCTCTCTCTATTCCTGCACTCTCACCCTCTCTCTCTATTCCTGCACTCTCTCCCTCTCTCTCTATTCATGCACGCCCTACCTCTCTCTCTATTCCTGCACTCTCACCCTCTGTCTCTATTCCTGCACTCTCTCCCTCTCCCTCTATTCCTGCACTCTCACCCTCTCTCTATTCCTGCACTGTCACCCTCTCTCTATTCCTGCACTCTCACCCTATCTCTCTATTCCTGCACTCTCTCCCTCTCTCAATTCCTGTACTCTCTCCCTCTCTCTCTCTCTATTCCTGCACACTCACCCTCTCTCTCTATTCCTGCACTCTCTCCCTCTCTCTCTATTCCTGCACACTCTCCCTCTCTCTCTATTCCTGCACTCTCTCCCTCTCTCTCTATTCCTGCACTCTCAGCGTCTCTCTCTATTCCTGCATTCTCACCCTCTCTCTCTATTCCTGCACTCTCTCCCTCTCTCTCTATTCCTGCACTCTCTCCCTCTCTCTATTCCTGCACTCTCACCCTCTCTCTCTATTCCTGCACTCTCTCCCTCTCTCTCTCTATTCCTGCACTCCCTCTCTCTCTCTATTCCTGCACTCCCTCTCTCTCTCTATTCCTGCACTCCCTCTCTCTCTAGTCCTGCACTCTCTCCCTCTCTCTAGTCCTGCACTCTCTCCCTCTCTCTGGTCCTGCACTCTCTCCCTCTCTCTCTATTCCTGCACTCTCTCCCTCTCTCTATTCCTGCACTCTCACCCTCTCTCTCTATTCCTGCACTCTCTCCCTCTCTCTATTCCTGCACTCCCTCTCTCTCTCTATTCCTGCACTCCCTCTCTCTCTCTGTTCCTGCACTCCCTCTCTCTCTCTATTCCTGCACTCCCTCTCTCTCTCTATTCCTGTACTCCCCCTCTCTCTCTATTCCTGCACTCCCCCTCTCTCTCTATTCCTGCACTCCCTCTCTCTCTCTCTCTCTATTCCTGCACTCCCTCTCTCTCTCTCTCTATTCCTGCACTCCCTCTCTCTCTCTATTCCTGCACTCCCTCTCTCTCTCTATTCCTGCACTCCCTCTCTCTCTCTATTCCTGCACTCCCTCTCTCTCTCTATTCCTGAACTCCCTCTCTCTCTCTATTCCTGCACTCCCTCTCTCTCTCTATTCCTGCACTCCCTCTCTCTCTCTATTCCTGCACTCCCTCTCTCTCTCTATTCCTGCACTCCCTCTCTCTCTCTATTCCTGCACTCCCTCTCTCTCTCTATTCCTGCACTCACTCCCTCTCTCTATTCCTGCACTCACGCCCTCTCTCTATTCCTGCACTCCCTCTCTCTCTATTCCTGCACTCCCTCTCTCTCTCTATTCCTGCACTCCCTCTCTCTCTATTCCTGCACTCCCTCTCTCTCTATTCCTGCACTCCCTCTCTCTCTCTATTCCTGCACTCCCTCTCTCTCTCTATTCCTGCACTCCCTCTCTCTCTCTCTATTCCTGCACTACCCCTCTCTCTCTCTATTCCTGCACTCCCCCTCTCTCTCTCTATTCCTGCACTCCCTCTCTCTCTATTCCTGCACTCCCTCTCTCTCTCTATTCCTGCACTCCCTCTCTCTCTCTATTCCTGCACTCCCTCTCTCTCTCTCTATTCCTGCACTACCCCTCTCTCTCTCTATTCCTGCACTCCCTCTCTCTCTCTGTTCCTGCACTCCCTCTCTCTCTCTGTTCCTGCACTCCCTCTCTCTCTCTGTTCCTGCACTCCCTCTCTCTCTCTGTTCCTGCACTCCCTCTCTCTCTCTATTACTGCACTCCCCCTCTCTCTCTCTCTATTCCTGCACTCCCTCTCTCTCTCTATTCCTGCACTCACTCTCTCTCTCTATTCCTGCACTCACTCTCTCTCTCTATTCCTGCACTCCCTCTCTCTCTCTATTCCTGCACTCCCTCTCTCTCTATTCCTGCACTCCCTCTCTCTCTCTATTCCTGCACTCCCTCTCTCTCTCTATTCCTGCACTTCCTCTCTCTCTATTCCTGCACTTCCTCTCTCTCTATACCTGCACTCCCTCTCTCTACACCTGCACTCCCTCTCTCTCTATTCCTGCACTCCCTACCTCTCTCTCTCTCCATTCCTGCACTCCCTACCTCTCTCTCTCTCTATTCCTGCACTCCCTCTCTCTCTCTATTCCTGCACTCCCTCTCTCTCTCTATTCCTGCACTCCCTCTCTCTCTCTATTCCTGCATTCCCTCTCTCTCTCTGTTCCTGCACTCCCTCTCTCTCTCTGTTCTTGCACTCCCTCTCTCTCTCTGTTCCTGCACTCCCTCTCTCTCTCTGTTCCTGCACTCCCTCTCTCTCTCTGTTCCTGCACTCCCTCTCTCTCTCTGTTCCTGCACTCCCTCTCTCTCTCTGTTCCTGCACTCCCTCTCTCTCTCTGTTCCTGCACTCCCTCTCTCTCTCTGTTCCTGCACTCCCTCTCTCTCTCTGTTCCTGCACTCCCTCTCTCTCTCTGTTCCTGCACTCCCTCTCTCTCTCTGTTCCTGCACTCCCTCTCTCTCTCTGTTTTTGCACTCCCTCTCTCTCTCTATTCCTGCACTCCCTCTCTCTCTCTCTATTCCTGCACTCCCTATCTCTCTCTATTCCTGCACTCCCCCTCTCTCTCTCTCTATTCCTGCACTCCCTCTCTCTCTCTATTCCTGCACTCCCCCTCTCTCTCTCTCTCTATTCCTGCACTCCCTCTCTCTCTCTATTCCTGCACTCCCCCTCTCTCTCTCTCTCTATTCCTGCACTCCCTCTCTCTCTCTATTCATGCACTCCCTCTCTCTCTCTATTCCTGCACTCTCTCCCTCTCTCTCCCTGTTCCTGCACTCTCTCCCTCTCTCTCTCTATTCCTGCACTCTCTCCCTCTCTCTCTCTATTCCTGCACTCTCTCCCTCTCTCTCTCTATTCCTGCACTCTCTCCCTCTCTCTCTCTATTCCTGCACTCTCTCCCTCTCTCTCTCTCTATTCCTGCACTCTCACCCTCTCTCTCTATTCCTGCACTCCCTCACTCTCCCTGTTCCTGCACTCCCTCTCTCTCCCTGTTCCTGCACTCCCTCTCTCTCTCTCTCTCCCTGCTCTCCCATCCTCTCTCTCTCTATTCTTCCACTCCCTCTCTCCCTATATTCTTGCATTCCCTCCCTCTCTCTCCCTCTATTCCTGCACTCTCACCCTCTCTCTCTATTCCTGCACTCTCACCCTCTCTCTATTCCTGCACTCTCACCCTCTCTCTCTATTCCTGCACTCTCACCCTCTCTCTCTATTCCTGCACTCTCACCCTCTCTCTCTATTCCTGCACTCTCACCCTCTCTCTCTATTCCTGCACTCTCTCCCTCTCTCTCTATTCATGCACGCCCTCCCTCTCTCTCTATTCCTGCACTCTCACCCCCTCTCTCTATTCATGCACTCTCACCCTCTCTCTCTATTCCTGCACTCTCTCCCTCTCTCTCTATTCCTGCACTCACCCTCTCTCTCTATTCCTGCACTCTCTCCCTCTCTCTCTATTCATGCACGCCCTCCCTCTCTCTCTATTCCTGCACTCTCACCCTCTCTCTCTATTCCTGCACTCTCTCCCTCTCTCTCTACTCCTGCACTCTCACCCTCGCTCTCTATTCCTGCACTCTCTCCCTCTCTCTCTATTCCTGCACTCTCTCCCTCTCTCTCTATTCATGCACGCCCTCCCTCTCTCTCTATTCCTGCACTCTCACCCTCTCTCTCTATTCCTGCACTCTCTCCCTCTCTCTCTATTCCTGCACTCTCACCCTCTCTCTCTATTCCTGCACTCTCTCCCTCTCTCTCTATTCATGCATGCCCTACCTCTCTCTCTATTCCTGCACTCTCTCCCTCTCCCTCTATTCCTGCACTCTCTCCCTCTCTCTCTATTCCTGCACTCTCTCCCTCTCTCTCTATTCATGCACGCCCTACCTCTCTCTCTATTCCTGCACTCTCACCCTCTGTCTCTATTCCTGCACTCTCTCCCTCTCCCTCTATTCCTGCACTCTCACCCTCTCTCTATTCCTGCACTCTCACCCTCTCTCTCTATTCCTGCACTCTCTCCCTCTCTCTCTATTCCTGCACTCTCTCCCTCTCTCTCTATTCCTGCACTGTCACCCTCTCTCTCTATTCCTGCACTCTCTCCCTCCCTCTCTCTCTATTCCTGCACTCTCTCCCTCTCTCAATTCCTGCACTCTCTCCCTCTCTCTCTCTCTATTCCTGCACTCTCACCCTCTCTCTCTATTCCTGCACTCTCTCCCTCTCTCTCTATTCCTGCACACTCTCCCTCTCTCTCTATTCCTGCACTCTCTCCCTCTCTCTCTATTCCTGCACTCTCAGCGTCTCTCTCTATTCCTGCACTCTCACCCTCTCTCTCTATTCCTGCACTCTCTCCCTCTCTCTCTATTCCTGCACTCTCTCCCTCTCTCTATTCCTGCACTCTCACCCTCTCTCTCTATTCCTGCACTCTCTCCCTCTCTCTCTCTATTCCTGCACTCCCTCTCTCTCTCTATTCCTGCACTCCCTCTCTCTCTCTATTCCTGCACTCCCTCTCTCTCTCTATTCCTGCACTCCCTCTCTCTCTCTATTCCTGCACTCCCTCTCTCTCTATTCCTGCACTCTCTCCCTCTCTCTCTATTCATGCACGCCCTCCCTCTCTCTCTATGCCTGCACTCTCACCCTCTCTCTCTATTCCTGCACTCTCTCCCTCTCTCTCTATTCCTGCACTCTCACCCTCTCTCTCTATTCCTGCACTCTCTCCCTCTCTCTCTATTCATGCACGCCCTACCTCTCTCTCTATTCCTGCACTCTCACCCTCTGTCTCTATTCCTGCACTCTCTCCCTCTCCCTCTATTCCTGCACTCTCACCCTCTCTCTATTCCTGCACTCTCACCCTCTCTCTCTATTCCTGCACTCTCTCCCTCTCTCTCTATTCCTGCACTCTCACCCGCTCTCTCTATTCCTGCACTCTCTCCCTCCCTCTCTCTCTATTCCTGCACTCTCACCCTCTCTCTCTATTCCTGCACTCTCTCTCTCTCTCTCTATTCCTGCACTCTCACCCTCTCTCTCTATTCCTGCACTCTCACCCTCTCTCTATTCCTGCACTCTCACCCTCTCTCTCTATTCCTGCACTCTCTCCCTCTCTCTCTATTCCTGCACTCTCTCCCTCTCTCTCTATTCATGCACGCCCTCCCTCTCTCTCTATTCCTGCACTCTCTCCCTCTCTCTCTATTCATGCACGCCCTCCCTCTCTCTCTATGCCTGCACTCTCACCCTCTCTCTCTATTCCTGCACTCTCTCCCTCTCTCTCTATTCCTGCACTCTCACCCTCTCTCTCTATTCCTGCACTCTCTCCCTCTCTCTCTATTCATGCACGCCCTACCTCTCTCTCTATTCCTGCACTCTCACCCTCTGTCTCTATTCCTGCACTCTCTCCCTCTCCCTCTATTCCTGCACTCTCACCCTCTCTCTATTCCTGCACTGTCACCCTCTCTCTATTCCTGCACTCTCACCCTATCTCTCTATTCCTGCACTCTCTCCCTCTCTCAATTCCTGTACTCTCTCCCTCTCTCTCTCTCTATTCCTGCACACTCACCCTCTCTCTCTATTCCTGCACTCTCACCCTCTCTCTCTATTCCTGCACTCTCTCCCTCTCCCTCTATTCCTGCACTCTCACCCTCTCTCTATTCCTGCACTCTCACCCTCTCTCTCTATTCCTGCACTCTCTCCCTCTCTCTCTATTCCTGCACTCTCACCCTCTCTCTCTATTCCTGCACTCTCTCCCTCTCTCTCTATTCCTGCACTCTCTCCCTCTCCCTCTATTCCTGCAATCTCACCCTCTCTCTATTCCTGCACTCTCTCCCTCTCTCTCTATTCCTGCACTCTCTCCCTCTCTCTCTATTCCTGCACTCTCTCCCTCTCTCTCTATTCCTGCACTCTCACCCTCTCTCTCTATTCCTGCACTCTCTCCCTCCCTCTCTCTATTCCTGCACTCTCACCCTCTCTCTCTATTCCTGCACTCTCACCCTCTCTCTGTTCCTGCACTCCCTCTCTCTCTCTGTTCCTGCACTCCCTCTCTCTCTCTGTTCCTGCACTCCCTCTCTCTCTCTGTTCCTGCACTCCCTCTCTCTCTCTATTCCTGCACTCCCTCTCTCTCTCTCTATTCCTGCACTCCCTATCTCTCTCTATTCCTGCACTCCCCCCCTCTCTCTCTCTATTCCTGCACTCCCTCTCTCTCTCTATTCCTGCACTCCCTCTCTCTCTCTATTCCTGCACTCCCTCTCTCTCTCTATTCCTGCACTCCCTCTCTCTCTCTATTCCTGCACTCCCTCTCTCTCTCTATTCCTACACTCCCCCTCTCTCTCTCTATTCCTGCACTCCCTCTCTCTCTCTATTCCTGCACTCCCTCTCCCTCTCTATTCCTGCACTCCCTCTCCCTCTCTATTCCTGCACTCCCTCTCTCTCTATTCCTGCACTCCCTCTCTCTCTCCATTCCTGCACTCCCTCTCTCTCTATACCTGCACTCCCTCTCTCTATACCTGCACTCCCTCTCTCTCTATTCCTGCACTCCCTACCTCTCTCTCTCTATTCCTGCACTCCCTCTCTCCCTATTCCTGCACTCCCTACCTCTCTCTCTCTGTCTCTATTCCTGCACTCCCTACCTCTCTCTCTCTATTCCTGCACTCCCTCTCTCTCTCTCTCTATTCCTGCACTCCCTCTCTCTCTCTATTCCTGCACTCCCTCTCTCTCTATTCCTGCACTCCCTCTCTCTCTATTCCTGCACTCCCTCTCTCTTTCTATTCCTGCACTCCCTCCCTCTCTCTATTCCTGCACTCCCTCCCTCCACCTCTCTCTCTATTCCTGCATTCCCTCTGTCACTCCTATATCTCTTTCTTCCTGCGGTCCCTCTCTCTCTTTCTATTCCCACAACTCCTATCTCTATTCCTGCACTCACTCCCTCCACCTCTCTATTCCTGCACTCCCTCTCTCTCGCTATTCCTGCACTCCCTCTCTCTATTCCTGCACTCCCTCCCTCTCTCTATTCCTGCACTCACTCCCTCCACCTCTCTCTCTATTCCTGCACTCCCTCTCTCTCTATTCCTGCACTCCCTTTATCTCTCTATTGCTGCACTCCCTCTCTCTCTCTATTCCTGCGCTCCCTCTCTCTCTCTATTCCTGCGCTCCCTCTCTCTCTCTATTCCTGCGCTCCCTCTCTCTCTCTATTCCTGCGCTCCCTCTCTCTCTCTATTCCTGCGCTCCCTCTCTCTCTCTATTCCTGCGCTCCTTCTCTCTCTCTATTCCTGCACTCCATCGATCTCTCTATTCCTGCACTCCCTCCCTCTCTCTATTCCTGCACTCCCTCCCTCTCTCTATTCCTGCATTCCCTCCCTCTCTCTATTCCTGCACTCCCTCCCTCTCTCTATTCCTGCACTCCCTCCCTCTCTCTATTCCTGCACTCCCTCCCTCTCTCTATTCCTGCACTCCCTCCCTCTCTCTATTCCTGCACTCCCTCCCTCTCTCTATTCCTGCACTCCCTCCCTCTCTCTATTCCTGCACTCCCTCCCTCTCTCTATTCCTGCACTCACTCCCTCCACCTCTCTCTCTATTCCTGCATTCCCTCTGTCACTCCTCTGTCTCTTTCTTCCTGCAGTCCCTTTCTCTCTTTCTATTCCCACATCTCCTCTCTCTATTCCTGCACTCACTCCCTCCACCTCTCTCTATTCCTGCACTCCCTCTCTCTCTATACCTGCACTCCCTCTCTCTCTCTGTTCCTGCACTCCCCCTCTCTCTCTCTATTCCTGCACTCCCCCTCTCTCTCTCTCTATACCTGCACTCCCTCCCTCTCTCTGTTCCTGCACTCCCTCTCTCTCTCTATTCCTGCACTCCCTCTCTCTCTCTATTCCTGCACTCCCTCTCTCTCTATTCCTGCACTCCCTCTCTCTCTCTATTCCTGCACTCCCTCTCTCTCTCTATTCCTGCACTCCCTCTCTCTCTCTATTCCTGCACTCCCTCGCTCTCTCTATTCCTGCACTCCCTCGCTCTCTCTATTCCTGCACTCCCTCGCTCTCTCTATTCCTGCACTCCCTCGCTCTCTCTATTCCTGCACTCCCTCGCTCTCTATTCCTGCACTCCCTCGCTCTCTATTCCTGCACTCCCTCCCTCTCTCTATTCCTGCACTCCCTCCCTCTCTCTATTCCTGCACTCCCTCCCTCTCTCTATTCCTGCACTCCCGCCCTCTCTCTATTCCTGCACTCCCTCCCTCTCTCTATTCCTGCACTCCCTCCCTCTCTCTATTCCTGCACTCCCTCCCTCTCTCTATTCCTGCACTCACTCCCTCCACCTCTCTCTCTATTCCTGCATTCCCTCTGTCACTCCTCTGTCTCTTTCTTCCTGCAGTCCCTCTCTCTCTTTCTATTCCCACATCTCCTCTCTCTATTCCTGCACTCACTCCCTCCACCTCTCTCTATTCCTGCACTCCCTCTCTCTCTATACCTGCACTCCCTCTCTCTCTATTCCTGCACTCCCTCGCTCTCTCTATTCCTGCACTCCCTCGCTCTCTCTATTCCTGCACTCCCTCGCTCTCTATTCCTGCACTCCCTCGCTCTCTATTCCTGCACTCCCTCGCTCTCTATTCCTGCACTCCCTCGCTCTCTATTCCTGCACTCCCTCGCTCTCTATTCCTGCACTCCCTCGCTCTCTATTCCTGCACTCCCTCGCTCTCTATTCCTGCACTCCCTCGCTCTCTATTCCTGCACTCCCTCGCTCTCTATTCCTGCACTCCCTCGCTCTCTATTCCTGCACTCCCTCGCTCTCTATTCCTGCACTCCCTCGCTCTCTATTCCTGCACTCCCTCGCTCTCTATTCCTGCACTCCCTCGCTCTCTATTCCTGCACTCCCTCGCTCTCTATTCCTGCACTCCCTCGCTCTCTATTCCTGCACTCCCTCTCTCTCTATTCCTGCACTCCCTCTCTCTCTATCCCTGCACTCCCTCTCTCTCTATCCCTGCACTCCCTCTCTCTCTATCCCTGCACTCCCCCTCTCTCTCTCTATTCCTGCACTCCCTCTCTCTCTATTCCTGCACTCCCTCTCTCTCTATACCTGCACTCTCTCTCTCTCTATACCTGCACTCCCTCTGTCTCTCTCTCTATTCCTGCACTCCCTCCCTCTCTCTATTCCTGCACTCCCTCTCTCTCTCTTTTCCCGCACTCCCTCTCTCTCTCTCTATTCCTGCACTCCTTCTCTCTCTATTCCTGCACTCCCTCGCTCTCTATTCCTGCACTCCCTCGCTCTCTATTCCTGCACTCCCTACCTCTCTCTATTCCTGCACTCCCTCCCTATCTCTATTCCTGCACTCCCTCCCTCTCTCTATTCCTGCACTCCCTCCCTCTCTCTATTCCTGCACTCCCTCCCTCTCTCTATTCCTGCACTCCCTCCCTCTCTCTATTCCTGCACTCCCTCCCTCTCTCTATTCCTGCACTCCCTCTCTCTCTCTATTCCCGCACTCCCTCTCTCTCTCTCTATTCCTGCACTCCCTCTCTCTCTCTATTCCTGCACTCCCTCTCTCTCTCTATTCCTGCACTCCCTCTCTCTCTCTATTCCTGCACTCCCTCTCTCTCTCTATTCCTGCAATCCCTCTCTCTCTCTATTCCTGCACTCCCTCTCTCTCTCTATTCCTGCACTCCCTCTCTCTCTCTATTCCTGCACTCCCTCTCTCTCTATATTCCTGCACTGCCTCTCTCTCTCTATTCCTGCACTCCCTCTCTCTCTCTCTATTCCTGCACTCCCTCTCTCTCTCTCTATTCCTGCACTCCCTACCTCTCTCTCTCTCTATTCCTGCACTCCCTACCTCTCTCTCTCTCTATTCCTGCACTCCCTACCTCTCTCTCTCTCTATTCCTGCACTCCCTACCTCTCTCTCTCTATTCCTGCAGTCCCTCTCTCTCTATTCCTGCACTCCCTACCTCACTCTCTCTCTATTCCTGCACTCCCTCACTCTCTCTCTCTATTCCTGCACTCCCTCTCTCCCTATTCCTGCACTCCCTACCTCTCTCTCTCTCTATTCCTGCACTCCCTACCTCTCTCTCTCTCTATTCCTGCACTCCCTCTCTCTCTCTCTCTATTCCTGCACTCCCTCTCTCTCTCTCTCTATTCCTGCACTCCCTCTCTCTCTATTCCTGCACTCCCTCTCTCTTTCTATTCCTGCACTCCCTCTCTCTCTCTATTCCTGCACTCCCTCCCTCCACCTCTCTCTCTATTCCTGCATTTCCTCTGTCACTCCTCTATCTCTTTCTTCCTGCGGTCCCTCTCTCTCTTTCTATTCCCACATCGCCTCTCTATTCCTGCACTCACTCCCTCCACCTCTCTCTCTATTCCTGCACTCCCTCTCTCTCTATTCCGGCACTCCCTTTCTCTCTCTATTCCTGCACTCCCTCTCTCTCCCTATTGCTGCACTCCCTCTCTCTCTCTATTCCTGCACTCTCTCTCTCTCTCTATTCCTGCACTCTCTCTCTCTCTATTCCTGCACTCCATCGATCTCTCTATTCCTGCACTCCCTACCTCTCTCTATTCCTGCACTCCCTCCCTCTCTCAATTCCTGCACTCCCTCCTTCTCTCTATTCCTGCACTCCCTCCCTCTCTCAATTCCTGCACTCCCTCCCTCTCTCTATTCCTGCACCCCCTCCCTCTCTCTATTCCTGCCCTCCCTCTCTCTCTCTATTCCTGCCCTCCCCCTCTCTATTCCTGCCCTCCCTCTCTCTCTCTATTCCTGCCCTCCCTCTCTCTCTCTATTCCTGCACTCCCTCTCTCTCTCTATTCCTGCACTCCCTCTCTCTCTCTATTCCTGCACTCCCTCTATCTCTCTATTCCTGCACTCCCTCTATCTCTCTATTCCTGCACTCCCTCTCTCTCTCTATTCCTGCACTCCCTCTCTCTCTCTATTCCTGCACTCCCTCTCTCTCTCTATTACTGCACTCCCTCTCTCTCTCTATTTCTGCACTCCCTCTCTCTCTCTATTCCTGCACTCCCTCTCTCTCTCTATTCCTGCACTCCCCCTCTCTCTCTATTCCTGCACTCCCTCTCTCTCTCTATTCCTGCACTCCCTCTCTCTCTATTCCTGCACTCCCTCTCTCTCTCTATTGCTGCACTCCCTCTCTCTCTCTATTCCTGCACTCCCTCTCTCTCTCTATTCCTGCACTCCCTCTCTCTCTCTATTCCTGCACTCCCTCTCTCTCTCTATTCCTGCACTCCCTCTCTCTATTCCTGCACTCCCTCTTTCTCTCTATTCCTGCACTACCCCTCTCTCTCTCTCTATTCCTGCACTCCCCCTCTCTCTCTCTCTATTCCTGCACTCCCCCTCTCTCTCTCTCTATTCCTGCACTCCCCCTCTCTCTCTCTCTATTCCTGCACTCCCCCTCTCTCTCTCTCTATTCCTGCACTCCCCCTCTCTCTATTCCTGCACTCCCTCTCTCTCTATTCCTGCACTCCCTCTCTCTCTCTATTCCTGCACTCCCTCTCTCTCTGTATTCCTGCACTCCCTCTCTCTCTCTATTCCTGCACTCCCTCTCTCTCTCTATTCCTGCACTCCCTCTCTCTCTCTATTCCTGCACCCCCTCTCTCTCTCTATTCCTGCACTCCCTCTCTCTCTCTATTCCTGCACTCCCTCCCTCTCTCTATTCCTGCACTCCCTCCCTCCACCTCTCTCTCTATTCCTGCATTCCCTCTGTCACTCCTCTATCTCTTTCTTCCTGCGGTCCCTCTCTCTCTCTCTATTCCCACATCTCCTATCTCTATTCCTGCACTCACTCCCTCCACCTCTCTCTCTATTCCTGCACTCCCTCTCTCTCGCTATTCCTGCACTCCCTCTCTCTATTCCTGCACTCCCGCCCTCTCTCTATTCCTGCACTCCCGCCCTCTCTCTATTCCTGCACTCCCGCCCTCTCTCTATTCCTGCACTCCCGCCCTCTCTCTATTCCTGCACTCCCGCCCTCTCTCTATTCCTGCACTCACTCCCTCCACCTCTCACTCTATTCCTGCACTCCCTCGCTCTCTATTCCTGCACTCCCTCGCTCTCTATTCCTGCACTCCCTACCTCTCTCTATTCCTGCACTCCCTCCCTCTCTCTATTCCTGCACTCCCTCCCTCTCTCTATTCCTGCACTCCCTCCCTCTCTCTATTCCTGCACTCCCTCCCTCTCTCTATTCCTGCACTCCCTCCCTCTCTCTATTCCTGCTCTCCCTCCCTCTCTCTATTCCTGCACTCCCTCCCTCTCTCTATTCCTGCACTCCCTCCCTCTCTCTATTCCTGCACTCCCTCCCTCTCTCTATTCCTGCACTCCCTCTCTCTCTCTATTCCTGCAATCCCTCTCTCTCTCTATTCCTGCACTCCCTCTCTCTCTCTATTCCTGCACTCCCTCTCTCTCTATATTCCTGCACTCCCTCTCTCTCTCTATTCCTGCACTCCCTCTCTCTCTCTCTATTCCTGCACTCCCTCTCTCTCTCTCTATTCCTGCACTCCCTACCTCTCTCTCTCTCTATTCCTGCACTCCCTACCTCTCTCTCTCTCTATTCCTGCACTCCCTACCTCTCTCTCTCTCTATTCCTGCACTCCCTACCTCTCTCTCTCTATTCCTGCAGTCCCTCTCTCTCTATTCCTGCACTCCCTACCTCTCTCTCTCTCTATTCCTGCACTCCCTCTCTCTCTCTCTCTATTCCTGCACTCCCCCTCTCCCTATTCCTGCACTCCCTACCTCTCTCTCTCTCTATTCCTGCACTCCCTACCTCTCTCTCTCTCTATTCCTGCACTCCCTCTCTCTCTCTCTATATTCCTGCACTCCCTCTCTCTCTCTCTCTATTCCTGCACTCCCTCTCTCTCTATTCCTGCACTCCCTCTCTCTTTCTATTCCTGCACTCCCTCTCTCTCTCTATTCCTGCACTCCCTCCCTCCACCTCTCTCTCTATTCCTGCATTTCCTCTGTCACTCCTCTATCTCTTTCTTCCTGCGGTCCCTCTCTCTCTTTCTATTCCCACATCGCCTCTCTATTCCTGCACTCACTCCCTCCACCTCTCTCTCTATTCCTGCACTCCCTCTCTCTCTATTCCGGCACTCCCTTTCTCTCTCTATTCCTGCACTCCCTCTCTCTCCCTATTGCTGCACTCCCTCTCTCTCTCTATTCCTGCACTCTCTCTCTCTCTCTATTCCTGCACTCTCTCTCTCTCTATTCCTGCACTCCATCGATCTCTCTATTCCTGCACTCCCTACCTCTCTCTATTCCTGCACTCCCTCCCTCTCTCAATTCCTGCACTCCCTCCCTCTCTCTATTCCTGCACTCCCTCCCTCTCTCAATTCCTGCACTCCCTCCCTCTCTCTATTCCTGCACCCCCTCCCTCTCTCTATTCCTGCCCTCCCTCTCTCTCTCTATTCCTGCCCTCCCCCTCTCTATTCCTGCCCTCCCTCTCTCTCTCTATTCCTGCCCTCCCTCTCTCTCTCTATTCCTGCACTCCCTCTCTCTCTCTATTCCTGCACTCCCTCTCTCTCTCTATTCCTGCACTCCCTCTATCTCTCTATTCCTGCACTCCCTCTCTCTCTCTATTCCTGCACTCCCTCTCTCTCTCTATTCCTGCACTCCCTCTCTCTCTCTATTACTGCACTCCCTCTCTCTCTCTATTCCTGCACTCCCTCTCTCTCTCTATTCCTGCACTCCCTCTCTCTCTCTATTCCTGCACTCCCCCTCTCTCTCTATTCCTGCACTCCCTCTCTCTCTCTATTCCTGCACTCCCTCTCTCTCTATTCCTGCACTCCCTCTCTCTCTCTATTGCTGCACTCCCTCTCTCTCTCTATTCCTGCACTCCCTCTCTCTCTCTATTCCTGCACTCCCTCTCTCTCTCTATTCCTGCACTCCCTCTCTCTATTCCTGCACTCCCTCTTTCTCTCTATTCCTGCACTACCCCTCTCTCTCTCTCTATTCCTGCACTCCCCCTCTCTCTCTCTCTATTCCTGCACTCCCCCTCTCTCTCTCTCTATTCCTGCACTCCCCCTCTCTCTCTCTCTATTCCTGCACTCCCCCTCTCTCTCTCTCTATTCCTGCACTCCCCCTCTCTCTATTCCTGCACTCCCTCTCTCTCTATTCCTGCACTCCCTCTCTCTCTCTATTCCTGCACTCCCTCTCTCTCTGTATTCCTGCACTCCCTCTCTCTCTCTATTCCTGCACTCCCTCTCTCTCTCTATTCCTGCACTCCCTCTCTCTCTCTATTCCTGCACCCCCTCTCTCTCTCTATTCCTGCACTCCCTCTGTCTCTCTATTCCTGCACTCCCTCCCTCTCTCTATTCCTGCACTCCCTCCCTCCACCTCTCTCTCTATTCCTGCATTCCCTCTGTCACTCCTCTATCTCTTTCTTCCTGCGGTCCCTCTCTCTCTCTCTATTCCCACATCTCCTATCTCTATTCCTGCACTCACTCCCTCCACCTCTCTCTCTATTCCTGCACTCCCTCTCTCTCGCTATTCCTGCACTCCCTCTCTCTATTCCTGCACTCCCGCCCTCTCTCTATTCCTGCACTCCCGCCCTCTCTCTATTCCTGCACTCCCGCCCTCTCTCTATTCCTGCACTCCCGCCCTCTCTCTATTCCTGCACTCCCTCCCTCTCTCTATTCCTGCACTCACTCCCTCCACCTCTCACTCTATTCCTGCACTCCCTCGCTCTCTATTCCTGCACTCCCTCGCTCTCTATTCCTGCACTCCCTACCTCTCTCTATTCCTGCACTCCCTCCCTCTCTCTATTCCTGCACTCCCTCCCTCTCTCTATTCCTGCACTCCCTCCCTCTCTCTATTCCTGCACTCCCTCCCTCTCTCTATTCCTGCACTCCCTCCCTCTCTCTATTCCTGCTCTCCCTCCCTCTCTCTATTCCTGCACTCCCTCCCTCTCTCTATTCCTGCACTCCCTCCCTCTCTCTATTCCTGCACTCCCTCCCTCTCTCTATTCCTGCACTCCCTCCCTCTCTCTATTCCTGCACTCCCTCTCTCTCTCTATTCCTGCACTCCCTCTCTCTCTCTATTCCTGCACTCCCTCTCTCTCTCTATTCCTGCACTCCCTCTCTCTCTCTATTCCTGCACTCCCTCTCTCTCTCTATTCCTGCACTCCCTCTCTCTCTCTATTCCTGCACTCCCTCTCTCTCTCTATTCCTGCACTCCCTCTCTCTCTCTATTCCTGCACTCCCTCTCTCTCTCTATTCCTGCACTCCCTCTCTCTCTCTATTCCTGCACTCCCCCTCTCTCTCTATTCCTGCACTCCCTCTCTCTCTCTATTCCTGCACTCCCTCTCTCTCTCTATTCCTGCACTCCCTCTCTCTCTCTATTCCTGCACTCCCTCTCTCTCTCTATTCCTGCACTCCCTCTTTCTCTCTATTCCTGCACTCCCTCTCTCTCTATTCCTGCACTGTCCCTCTCTCTCTCTCTATTCCTGCACTGTCCCTCTCTCTCTCTCTATTCCTGCACTCCCTCTCTCTATTCCTGCACTCCCTCTCTCTCTCTATTCCTGCACTCCCTCTCTCTCTCTATTCCTGCACTCCCTCTCTCTCTCTATTCCTGCACTCCCTCTCTCTCTCTATTCCTGCACTCCCTCTCTCTCTCTATTCCTGCACTCCCTCTCTCTCTCTATTCCTGCACTCCCTCTCTCTCTCTATTCCTGCACTCCCTCTCTCTCTCTATTACTGCACTCCCTCTCTCTCTCTATTCCTGCACTCCCTCTCTCTCTCTATTCCTGCACTCCCTCTCTCTCTCTGTTCCTGCACTCCCTCTCTCTCTCTGTTTCTGCACTCCCTCTCTCTCTCTATTCCTGTACTCACTCTCTCTCTCTATTCCTGCACTCCCTCTCTCTCTCTATTCCTGCACTCCCTCCCTCTCTCTATTCCTGCACTCCCTCCCTCTCTCTATTCCTGCACTCCCTCCCTCTCTCTATTCCTGCACTCCCTCTCTCCACCTCTCTCTCTATTCCTGCATTCCCTCTGTCACTCCTCTATCTCTTTCTTCCTGCGGTCCCTCTCTCTCTTTCTATTCCCACATCTCCTATCTCTATTCCTGCACTCACTCCCTCCACCTCTCTCTCTATTCCTGCACTTCCTCCCTCTCTCTATTCCTGCACTCCCTCCCTCTCTCTATTCCTGCACTCACTCCCTCCACCTCTCTCTCTATTCCTGCACTCCCTCTCTCTCTATTCCTGCGCTCCCTTTCTCTCTCTATTCCTGCGCTCCCTCTCTCTCTCTATTCCTGCGCTCCCTCTCTCTCTCTATTCCTGCGCTCCCTCTCTCTCTCTATTCCTGCGCTCCCTCTCTCTCTCTATTCCTGCGCTCCTTCTCTCTCTCTATTCCTGCACTCCATCGATCTCTCTATTCCTGCACTCCCTCCCTCTCTCTATTCCTGCACTCCCTCCCTCTCTCTATTCCTGCACTCCCTCTCTCTCTCTATTCCTGCACTCCCTCCCTCTCTCTATTCCTGCACTCCCTCCCTCTCTCTATTCCTGCACTCCCTCCCTCTCTCCCTTCCTGCACTCCCTCCCTCTCTCTATTCCTGCAGTCCCTCACTCTCTCTATTCCTGCACTCCCTCCCTCTCTCTATTCCTGCACTCCCTCCCTCTCTCTATTCCTGCACTCCCTCCCTCTCTCTATTCCTGCACTCCCTCCCTCTCTCTATTCCTGCACTCCCTCCCTCTCTCTATTCCTGCACTCCCTCCCTCTCTCTATTCCTGCACTCCCTCCCTCTCTCTATTCCTGCACTCCCTCCCTCTCTCTATTCCTGCACTCCCTCCCTCTCTCTATTCCTGCACTCCCTCCCTCTCTCTATTCCTGCACTCCCTCCCTCTCTCTATTCTGCACTCACTCCCTCCACCTCTCTCTCTATTCCTGCACTCCCTCTCTCTCTATTCCTGCGCTCCCTTTCTCTCTCTATTCCTGCGCTCCCTTTCTCTCTCTATTCCTGCGCTCCCTCTCTCTCTCTATTCCTGCGCTCCCTCTCTCTCTCTATTCCTGCGCTCCCTCTCTCTCTCTATTCCTGCGCTCCCTCTCTCTCTCTATTCCTGTGCTCCCTCTCTCTCTCTATTCCTGCACTCCATCGATCTCTCTATTCCTGCACTCCCTCCCTCTCTCTATTCCTGCACTCCCTCCCTCTCTCTATTCCTGCACTCCCTCCCTCTCTCTATTCCTGCACTCCCTCCCTCTCTCTATTCCTGCACTCCCTCCCTCTCTCTATTCCTGCACTCCCTCCCTCTCTATTCCTGCACTCCCTCCCTCTCTCTATTCCTGCAGTCCCTCCCTCCTCTATTCCTGCAGTCCCTCCCTCTCTCTATTCCTGCACTCCCTCCCTCTCTCTATTCCTGCACTCCCTCCCTCTCTCTATTCCTGCACTCCCTCCCTCTCTCTATTCCTGCACTCCTCCCTCTCTCTATTCCTGCACTCCCTCCCTCTCTCTATTCCTGCACTCACTCCCTCCACCTCTCTCTCTATTCCTGCATCTCCCTGTCACTCCTATCTCTTTCTTCCTGCAGTCCCTCTCCTCTCTTTCTATACCCACACTCCCTCCCTCTCTCTACTCCTGCACTCACTCCCTCCACCTCTCTCTCTATTCCTGCACTCCCTCTCTCTCTCTATTCCTGCACTCCCTTCTCTCTCTATTCCTGCACTCCCTCTCTCTCTCTATTCCTGCACTCCCTCTCTCTCTCTATTCCTGCACTCCCTCTCTCTCTCTATTCCTGCACTCCCTCTCTCTCTCTATTCCTGCACTCCCTCTCTCCTCTATTCCTGCACTCCTCTCTCTCTCTATTCCTGCACTCCCTCTCTCTCTCTATTCCTGCACTCCCTCTCTCTCTCTATTCCTGCACTCCCTCTCTCTCTCTATTCCTGCACTCCCTCTCTCTCTCTATTCCTGCACTCCCTCTCTCTCTCTATTCCTGCACTCCCTCTCTCTCTCTATTCCTGCACTCCCTCTCTCTCTCTATTCCTGCACTCCCTCCCTCTCTCTATTCCTGCACTCCCTCCCTCTCTCTATTCTCACTCCCTCTCTCTCTCCATTCCTGCACTCCCCCCTCTCTCTATTCCTGCAGTCCCTCACTCTCTCTATCCTGCACTCCCTCCCTCTCTCTATTCCTGCACTCCCTCCCTCTCTCTATTCCTGCACTCCCTCCCTCCTCTCTATTCCTGCACTCCCTCCTCTCTCTATTCCTGCACTCCCTCCCTCTCTCTATTCCTGCACTCACTCCCTCCACCTCTCTCTCTATTCCTGCATTCCCTCTGTCACTCCTCTATCTCTTTCTTCCTGCAGTCCCTCTCGCTCTTTCTATACCCACATCCCTCTCTCTATTCCTGCACTCCCTCCCTCTCCTATTCCTGCACTCCCTCCCTCTCTCTATTCCTGCACTCCCTCCCTCTCTCTATTCCTGCACTCCCTCCTCTCTCTATTCCTGCACTCCCTCCCCTCTCTATTCCTGCACTCACTCCCTCCACCTCTCTCTCTATTCCTGCACTCCCTCTCTCTCTATTCCCTGCGCTCCCTTTCTCTCTCTATTCCTGCGCTCCCTTTCTCTCTCTATTCCTGCGCTCCCCTCTCTCTCTCTATTCCTGCGCTCCCTCTCTCTCTCTATTCCTGCGCTCCCTCTCTCTCTCTATTCCTGCGCTCCCTCTCTCTCTCTATTCCTGTGCTCCCTCTCTCTCTCTATTCCTGCACTCCATCGATCTCTCTATTCCTGCACTCCCTCCCTCTCTCTATTCCTGCACTCCCTCCCTCTCTCTATTCCTGCACTCCCTCCCTCTCTCTATTCCTGCACTCCCTCCCTCTCTCTATTCCTGCACTCCCTCCCTCTCTCTATTCCTGCACTCCCTCCCTCTCTCTATTCCTGCACTCCCTCCCTCTCTCTATTCCTGCAGTCCCTCCCTCTCTCTATTCCTGCAGTCCCTCACTCTCTCTATTCCTGCACTCCCTCCCTCTCTCTATTCCTGCACTCCCTCCCTCTCTCTATTCCTGCACTCCCTCCCTCTCTCTATTCCTGCACTCCCTCCCTCTCTCTATTCCTGCACTCCCTCCCTCTCTCTATTCCTGCACTCACTCCCTCCACCTCTCTCTCTATTCCTGCATTCCCTCTGTCACTCCTCTATCTCTTTCTTCCTGCAGTCCCTCTCTCTCTTTCTATACCCACATCTCCTCTCTCTACTCCTGCACTCACTCCCTCCACCTCTCTCTCTATTCCTGCACTCTCTCTCTCTCTCTATTCCTGCACTCCCTCTCTCTCTCTATTCCTGCACTCCCTCTCTCTCTCTATTCCTGCACTCCCTCTCTCTCTCTATTCCTGCACTCCCTCTCTCTCTCTATTCCTGCACTCCCTCTCTCTCTCGATTCCTGCACTCCTCCTCTCTCTATTCCTGCACTCCCTCTCTCTCTCTATTCCTGCACTCCGTCTCTCTCTCTATTCCTGCACTCCCTCTCTCTCTCTGTTCCTGCATTCCCTCTCTCTCTGTATTCCTGCACTCCCTCTCTCTCTCTACTCCTGCACTCCCTCTCTCTCTCTATTCCTGCACTCCCTCTCTCTCTCTATTCCTGCACTCCCTCTCTCTCTCTATTCCTGCACTCCCTCCCTCTCTCTATTCCTGCACTCCCTCCCTCTCTCTATTCCTGCACTCCCTCCCTCTCTCTATTCCTGCACTCCCTCCCTCTCTCTATTCCTGCAGTCCCTCACTCTCTCTATTCCTGCACTCCCTCCCTCTCTCTATTCCTGCACTCCCTCCCTCTCTCTATTCCTGCACTCCCTCCCTCTCTCTATTCCTGCACTCCCTCCCTCTCTCTATTCCTGCACTCCCTCCCTCTCTCTATTCCTGCACTCACTCCCTCCACCTCTCTCTCTATTCCTGCATTCCCTCTGTCACTCCTCTATCTCTTTCTTCCTGCAGTCCCTCTCTCTCTTTCTATACCCACATCTCCTCTCTCTATTCCTGCACTCACTCCCTCCACCTCTCTCTCTATTCCTGCACTCCCTCTCTCTCTATTCCTGCACTCCCTCCCTCTCTCTATTCCTGCACTCCCTCCCTCTCTCTATTCCTGCACTCCCTCCCTCTCTCTATTCCTGCACTCCCTCCCTCTCTCTATTCCTGCACTCCCTCCCTCTCTCTATTCCTGCACTCACTCCCTCCACCTCTCTCTCTATTCCTGCACTCCCTCTCTCTCTATTCCTGCGCTCCCTTTCTCTCTCTATTCCTGCGCTCCCTTTCTCTCTCTATTCCTGCGCTCCCTCTCTCTCTCTATTCCTGCGCTCCCTCTCTCTCTCTATTCCTGCGCTCCCTCTCTCTCTCTATTCCTGCGCTCCCTCTCTCTCGCTATTCCTGCGCTCCCTCTCTCTCTCTATTCCTGCGCTCCATCGATCTCTCTATTCCTGCACTCCCTCCCTCTCTCTATTCCTGCACTCCCTCCCTCTCTCTATTCCTGCACTCCCTCCCTCTCTCTATTCCTGCACTCCCTCCCTCTCTCTATTCCTGCACTCCCTCCCTCTCTCTATTCCTGCACTCCCTCCCTCTCTCTATTCCTGCACTCCCTCCCTCTCTCTATTCCTGCAGTCCCTCCCTCTCTCTATTCCTGCAGTCCCTCACTCTCTCTATTCCTGCACTCCCTCCTCTCTCTATTCCTGCACTCCCTCCCTCTCTCTGTTCCTGCACTCCCTCCCTCTCTCTATTCCTGCACTCCCTCCCTCTCTCTATTCCTGCACTCCCTCCCTCTCTCTATTCCTGCACTCACTCCCTCCACCTCTCTCTCTATTCCTGCATTCCCTCTGTCACTCCTCTATCTCTTTCTTCCTGCAGTCCCTCTCTCTCTTTCTATACCCACATCTCCTCTCTCTATTCCTGCACTCACTCCCTCCACCTCTCTCTCTATTCCTGCACTCCCTCTCTCTCTATTCCTGCGCTCCCTTTCTCTCTCTATTCCTGCGCTCCCTCTCTCTCTCTGTTCCTGCACTCCCTCTCTCTCTATTCCTGCACTGCCCCTCTCTCTCTCTCTATTCCTGCACTCCCTCTCTCTATTCCTGCACTCCCTATCTCTCTCTATTCCTGCACTCTCTCTCTCTCTCTATTCCTGCACTCCCTCTCTCTCTCTATTCCTGCACTCCCTCTCTCTCTCTATTCCTGCACTCCCTCTCTCTCTCTATTCCTGCACTCCCTCTCTCTCTCTATTCCTGCACTCCCTCTCTCTCTCTATTCCTGCACTCCCTCTCTCTCTCTATTCCTGCACTCCCTCTCTCTCTCTATTCCTGCACTCCCTCTCTCTCTCTATTCCTGCACTCCCTCTCTCTCTCTATTCCTGCACTCCCTCTCTCTCTCTATTCCTGCACTCCCTCTCTCTCTCTATTCCTGCACTCCCTCTCTCTCTCTATTCCTGCACTCCCTCTCTCTCTCTATTCCTGCACTCCCTCTCTCTCTCTCTATTCCTGCACTCCCTCTCTCTCTCTATTCCTGCACTCCCTCTCTCTCTCTATTCCTGCACTCCCTCTCTCTCTCTATTCCTGCACTCCCTCCCTCTCTCTATTCCTGCACTCCCTCCCTCTCTCTATTCCTGCACTCCCTCCCTCTCTCTATTCCTGCACTCCCTCCCTCTCTCTATTCCTGCAGTCCCTCACTCTCTCTATTCCTGCAGTCCCTCACTCTCTCTATTCCTGCACTCCCTCCCTCTCTCTATTCCTGCACTCCCTCCCTCTCTCTATTCCGGCACTCCCTCCCTCTCTCTATTCCTGCACTCCCTCCCTCTCTCTATTCCTGCACTCCCTCCCTCTCTCTATTCCTGCACTCACTCCCTCCACCTCTCTCTCTATTCCTGCATTCCCTCTGTCACTCCTCTATCTCTTTCTTCCTGCAGTCCCTCTCTCTCTTTCTATACCCACATCTCCTCTCTCTATTCCTGCACTCACTCCCTCCACCTCTCTCTCTATTCCTGCACTCCCTCTCTCTCTATTCCTGCGCTCCCTTTCTCTCTCTATTCCTGCGCTCCCTCTCTCTCTCTGTTCCTGCACTCCCTCTCTCTCTATTCCTGCACTGCCCCTCTCTCTCTCTCTATTCCTGCACTCCCTCTCTCTATTCCTGCACTCCCTATCTCTCTCTATTCCTGCACTCTCTCTCTCTCTCTATTCCTGCACTCCCTCTCTCTCTCTATTCCTGCACTCCCTCTCTCTCTCTATTCCTGCACTCCCTCTCTCTCTCTATTCCTGCACTCCCTCTCTCTCTCTATTCCTGCACTCCCTCTCTCTCTCTACTCCTGCACTCCCTCTCTCTCTCTACTCCTGCACTCCCTCTCTCTCTCTATTCCTGCACTCCCTCTCTCTCTCTATTCCTGCACTCCCTCTCTCTCTCTATTCCTGCACTCCCTCTCTCTCTCTATTCCTGCACTCCCTCCCTCTCTCTATTCCTGCAGTCCCTCACTCTCTCTATTCCTGCAGTCCCTCACTCTCTCTATTCCTGCACTCCCTCCCTCTCTCTATTCCTGCACTCCCTCCCTCTCTCTATTCCGGCACTCCCTCCCTCTCTCTATTCCTGCACTCCCTCCCTCTCTCTATTCCTGCACTCCCTCCCTCTCTCTATTCCTGCACTCACTCCCTCCACCTCTCTCTCTATTCCTGCATTCCCTCTGTCACTCCTCTATCTCTTTCTTCCTGCAGTCCCTCTCTCTCTTTCTATACCCACATCTCCTCTCTCTATTCCTGCACTCACTCCCTCCACCTCTCTCTCTATTCCTGCACTCCCTCTCTCTCTATTCCTGCGCTCCCTTTCTCTCTCTATTCCTGCGCTCCCTCTCTCTCTCTGTTCCTGCACTCCCTCTCTCTCTATTCCTGCACTGCCCCTCTCTCTCTCTCTATTCCTGCACTCCCTCTCTCTATTCCTGCACTCCCTATCTCTCTCTATTCCTGCACTCTCTCTCTCTCTCTATTCCTGCACTCCCTCTCTCTCTCTATTCCTGCACTCCCTCTCTCTCTCTATTCCTGCACTCCCTCTCTCTCTCTATTCCTGCACTCCCTCTCTCTCTCTACTCCTGCACTCCCTCTCTCTACTCCTGCACTCCCTCTCTCTCTCTACTCCTGCACTCCCTCTCTCTCTATTCCTGCACTCCCTCTCTCTCTCTATTCCTGCACTCCCTCCCTCTCTCTATTCCTGCACTCCCTCTCTCTCTCTATTCCTGCACTCCCTCTCTGTCTCTATTCCTGCACTCCCTCTCTCTCTCTATTCCTGCACTCCCTCTCTCTCTCTATTCCTGCACTCCCTCTCTCTCTCTATTCCTGCACTCCCTCTCTCTCTCTATTCCTGCACTCCCCCTCTCTCTCTATTCCTGCACTCCCTCTCTCTTTCTATTCCTGCACTCCCTCTCTCTCTCTTTTCCTGCAGTCCCCCTCTCTCTCTCTCTATTCCTGCACTCCCTCTCTCTATTCCTGCACTCCCTCCTCTCTCTATTCCTGCACTCCCTCCCTCTCTCTATTCCTGCAGTCCCTCACTCTCTCTATTCCTGCACTCGCTCCCTCTCTCTATTCCTGCACTCCCTCCCTCTCTCTATTCCGGCACTCCCTCCCTCTCTCTATTCCTGCACTCCCTCCCTCTCTCTATTCCTGCACTCCCTCCCTCTCTCTATTCCTGCACTCACTCCCTCCACCTCTCTCTCTATTCCTGCATTCCCTCTGTCACTCCTCTATCTCTTTCTTCCTGCGGTCCCTCTCTCTCTTTCTATTCCCACATCTCCTATCTCTATTCCTGCACTCACTCCCTCCACCTCTCTCTCTATTCCTGCACTCCCTCTCTCTCGCTATTCCTGCACTCCCTCTCTCTATTCCTGCACTCCCTCCCTCTCTCTATTCCTGAACTCACTCCCTCCACCTCTCTCTCTATTCCTGCACTCCCTCTCTCTCTATTCCTGCACTCCCTCTCTCTCTCTATTCCTGCACTCCCTCTCTCTCTCTATTCCTGCACTCCCTCTCTCTCTCTATTCCTGCACTCCCTCTCTCTCTCTATTCCTGCACTCCCCCTCTCTCTCTATTCCTGCACTCCCTCTCTCTTTCTATTCCTGCACTCCTTATCTCTCTCTTTTCCTGCAGTCCCCCTCTCTCTCTCTCTATTCCTGCACTCCCTCTCTCTATTCCTGCACTCCCTATCTCTCTCTATTCCTGCACTCTCTCTCTCTCTCTATTCCTGCACTCCCTCCCTCTCTCTATTCCTGCACTCCCTCTCTCCACCTCTCTCTCTATTCCTGCATTCCCTCTGTCGCTCCTCTATCTCTTTCTTCCTGCGGTCCCTCTCTCTCTTTCTATTCCCACATCTCCTATCTCTATTCCTGCACTCACTCCCTCCACCTCTCTCTCTATTCCTGCACTCCCTCTCTCTCGCTATTCCTGCACTCCCTCTCTCTCGCTATTCCTGCACTCCCTCCCTCTCTCTATTCCTGCACTCACTCCCTCCACCTCTCTCTCTATTCCTGTACTCCCTCTCTCTCTCTATTCCTGCACTCCCTCTCTCTCTCTATTCCTGCACTCCCTCTCTCTCTCTATTCCTGCACTCCCCCTCTCTCTCTATTCCTGCACTCCCCCTCTCTCTCTATTCCTGCACTCCCTCTCTCTCTCTATTCCTGCACTCCCTCTCTCTCTCAATTCCTGCACTCCCTCTCTCTCTATTCCTGCACTCCCTCTCTCTCTCTATTCCTGCACTCCCTCTCTCTCTCTATTCCTGCACTCCCTCTCCTTCGCTATTCCTGCACTCCCTCTTTCTCTCTATTCCTGCACTCCCTCTCTCTCTATTCCTGCACTCCCTCCCTCTCTCTATTCCTGCACTCCCTCTCTCTCTCTATTCCTGCACTCCCTCCCTCTCTCTATTCCTGCACTCCCTCCCTCTCTCTATTCCTGCACTCCCTCCCTCTCTCTATTCCTGCACTCCCTCCCTCTCTCTATTCCTGCACTCCCTCCCTCTCTCTATTCCTGCACTCCCTCCCTCTCTCTATTCCTGCACTCACTCCCTCCACCTCTCTCTCTATTCCTGCATTCCCTCTGTCACTCCTCTATGTCTTTCTTCCTGCAGTCCCTCTCTCTCTTTCTATTCCTACATCTCCTCTCTCTATTCCTGCACTCACTCCCTCCACCTCTCTCTATTCCTGCACTCCCTCTCTCTCTATACCTGCACTCCCTCCCTCTCTCTGTTCCTGCACTCCCTCCCTCTCTCTGTTCCTGCACTCCCTCCCTCTCTCTGTTCCTGCACTCCCCCCCTCTCTCTCTCTCTCTATTCCTGCACTCCCCCCCTCTCTCTCTTTCTCTATTCCTGCACTCCCCCTCTCTCTCTCTCTATTCCTGCACTCCCTCGCTCTCTATTCCTGCATTCCCTCGCTCTCTATTCCTGCACTCCCTCGCTCTCTATTCCTGCACTCCCTCGCTCTCTATTCCTGCACTCCCTCGCTCTCTATTCCTGCACTCCCTCGCTCTCTATTCCTGCACTCCCTCGCTCTCTATTCCTGCACTCCCTCGCTCTCTATTCCTGCACTCCCTCGCTCTCTATTCCTGCACTCCCTCGCTCTCTATTCCTGCACTCCCTCGCTCTCTATTCCTGCACTCCCTCGCTCTCTATTCCTGCACTCCCTCCCTCTCTCTATTCCTGCACTCCCTCCCTCTCTCTATTCCTGCACTCCCTCCCTCTCTCTATTCCTGCACTCCCTCTCTCCACCTCTCTCTCTATTCCTGCATTCCCTCTGTCACTCCTCTATCTCTTTCTTCCTGCGGTCCCTCTCTCTCTTTCTATTCCCACATCTCCTATCTCTATTCCTGCACTCACTCCCTCCACCTCTCTCTCTATTCCTGCACTCCCTCTCTCTCGCTATTCCTGCACTCCCTCTCTCTATTCCTGCACTCACTCCCTCCACCTCTCTCTCTATTCCTGCACTCCCTTTCTCTCTCTATTCCTGCGCTCCCTCTCTCTCTCTATTCCTGCGCTCCCTCTCTCTCTCTATTCCTGCGCTCCCTCTCTCTCTCTATTCCTGCGCTCCCTCCCTCTCTCTATTCCTGCACTCCCTCCCTCTCTCTATTCCTGCACTCCCTCCCTCTCTCTATTCCTGCACTCCCTCCCTCTCTCTATTCCTGCACTCCCTCCCTCTCTCTATTCCTGCACTCCCTCCATCTCTCTATTCCTGCACTCCCTCCATCTCTCTATTCCTGCACTCACTCCCTCCACCTCTCTCTCTATTCCTGCATTCCCTCTGTCACTCCTCTATCTCTTTCTTCCTGCAGTCCCTCTCTCTCTTTCTATTCCCACATCTCCTCTCTCTATTCCTGCACTCACTCCCTCCACCTCTCTGTATTCCTGCACTCCCCTCTCTCTCTCTCTATTCCTGCAGTCCCCTCTCTCGCTCTCTATTCCTGCAGTCCCCTCTCTCGCTCTCTATTCCTGCAGTCCCCTCTCTCGCTCTCTATTCCTGCAGTCCCCTCTCTCGCTCTCTATTCCTGCAGTCCCCTCTCTCGCTCTCTATTCCTGCAGTCCCCTCTCTCGCTCTCTATTCCTGCAGTCCCCTCTCTCGCTCTCTATTCCTGCAGTCCCCTCTCTCGCTCTCTATTCCTGCAGTCCCCTCTCTCGCTCTCTATTCCTGCAGTCCCCTCTCTCGCTCTCTATTCCTGCAGTCTCCTCTCTCGCTCTCTATTCCTGCAGTCCCCTCTCTCGCTCTCTATTCCTGCAGTCCCCTCTCTCGCTCTCTATTCCTGCACTCCCTCGCTCTCTATTCCTGCACTCCCTCGCTCTCTATTCCTGCACACCCTCGCTCTCTATTCCTGCACACCCTCGCTCTCTATTCCTGCACTCCCTCGCTCTCTATTCCTGCACTCCCTCGCTCCCTATTCCTGCACTCCCTCGCTCTCTATTCCTGCACTCCCTCGCTCTCTATTCCTGCACTCCCTCGCTCTCTATTCCTGCACTCCCTCGCTCTCTATTCCTGCACTCCCTCGCTCTCTATTCCTGCACTCCCTCGCTCTCTATTCCTGCACTCCCTCGCTCTCTATTCCTGCACTCCCTCGCTCTCTATTCCTGCACTCCCTCGCTCTCTATTCCTGCACTCCCTCGCTCTCTATTCCTGCACTCCCTCGCTCTCTATTCCTGCACTCCCTCGCTCTCTATTCCTGCACTCCCTCTCTCTCTCTATTCCTGCCCTCCCTCTCTCTCTCTATTCCTGCCCTCCCTCTGTCTCTCTATTCCTGCCCTCCCTCTCTCTCTCTATTCCTGCACTCCCTCTCTCTCTCTATTCCTGCACTCCCTCTATCTCTCTATTCCTGAACTCCCTCTCTCTCTCTATTCTTGCACTCCCTCTCTCTCTCTATTCCTGCACTCCCTCTCTCTCTCTATTCCTGCACTCCCTCTCTCTCTCTATTCCTGCACTCCCTCTCTCTCTCTATTCCTGCACTCCCTCTCTCTCTCTATCCCTGCACTCCCTCTCTCTCTCTATTCCTGCAGTCCCTCTCTCTCTCTATTCCTGCACTCCCTCTCTCTCTCTATTCCTGCACTCCCCCTCTCTCTCTATTCCTGCACTCCATCTCTCTCTCTATTCCTGCACTCCCTCTCTCTCTATTCCTGCACTCCCTCTCTCTCTATTCCTGCACTCCCTCTCTCTCTCTATTCCTGCACTCCCTCTCTCTCTCTATTCCTGCACTCCCTCTCCTTCTCTATTCCTGCACTCCCTCTTTCTCTCTATTCCTGCACTCCCTCTCTCTCTATTCCTGCACTACCCCTCTCTCTCTCTCTATTCCTGCACTCCCCCTCTCTCTCTCTCCATTCCCGCACTCCCTCTCTCTCTATTCCTTCACTCCCTCTCTCTATTCCTGCACTCCCTATCTCTCTATATTCCTGCACTCCCTCTCTCTCTCTATTCCTGCACTCCCTCTCTCTCTCTATTCCTGCACTCCCTCTCTCTCTCTATTCCTGCACTCCCTCTCTCTCTCTATTCCTGCACTCCCTCTCTCTCTCTATTCCTGCACTCCCTCTCTCTCTCTATTCCTGCACTCCCTCTCTCTCTCTATTCCTGCACTCCCTCTCTCTCTCTATTCCTGCACTCCCTCTCTCTCTCTATTCCTGCACTCCCTCTCTCTCTCTATTCCTGCACTCCCTCCCTCTCTCTATTCCTGCACTCCCTCTCTCTCTCTCTATTCCTGCACTCCCTATCTCTCTCTATTCCTGCACTCCCCCCCCTCTCTCTCTCTATTCCTGCACTCCCTCTCTCTCTCTATTCCTGCACTCCCCCTCTCTCTCTCTCTCTATTCCTGCACTCCCTCTCTCTCTCTATTCTTGCACTCCCCCTCTCTCTCTCTATTCCTGCACTCCCTCTCTCTCTCTATTCCTGCACTCCCTCTCTCTCTCTATTCCTGCACTCCCTCTCTCTCTCTATTCCTGCACTCCCTCTCTTTCTCTATTCCTGCGCTCCCTTTCTCTCTCTATTCCTGCGCTCCCTTTCTCTCTCTATTCCTGCGCTCCCTCTCTCTCTCTATTCCTGCGCTCCCTCTCTCTCTATTCCTGCGCTCCCTCTCTCTCTCTATTCCTGCGCTCCCTCTCTCTCTCTATTCCTGCGCTCCCTCTCTCTCTCTATTCCTGCGCTCCCTCCCTCTCTCTATTCCTGCACTCCCTCCCTCTCTCTATTCCTGCACTCCCTCCCTCTCTCTATTCCTGCACTCCCTCCCTCTCTCTATTCCTGCACTCCCTCCCTCTCTCTATTCCTGCAGTCCCTCCCTCTCTCTATTCCTGCACTCCCTCACTCTCTCTATTCCTGCACTCCCTCCCTCTCTCTATTCCTGCACTCCCTCCCTCTCTCTATTCCTGCACTCCCTCCCTCTCTCTATTCCTGCACTCCCTCCCTCTCTCTATTCCTGCACTCACTCCCTCCACCTCTCTCTCTATTCCTGCATTCCCTCTGTCACTCCTCTATCTCTTTCTTCCTGCAGTCCCTCTCTCTCTTTCTATACCCACATCTCCTCTCTCTATTCCTGCACTCACTCCCTCCACCTCTCTCTCTATTCCTGCACTCCCTCTCTCTCTATTCCTGCGCTCCCTTTCTCTCTCTATTCCTGCGCTCCCTCTCTCTCTCTGTTCCTGCACTCCCTCTCTCTCTATTCCTGCACTGCCCCTCTCTCTCTCTCTATTCCTGCACTCCCTCTCTCTATTCCTGCACTCCCTATCTCTCTCTATTCCTGCACTCTCTCTCTCTCTCTATTCCTGCACTCCCTCTCTCTCTCTATTCCTGCACTCCCTCTCTCTCTCTATTCCTGCACTCCCTCTCTCTCTCTATTCCTGCACTCCCTCTCTCTCTCTATTCCTGCACTCCCTCTCTCTCTCTATTCCTGCACTCCCTCTCTCTCTCTATTCCTGCACTCCCTCTCTCTCTCTATTCCTGCACTCCCTCTCTCTCTCTATTCCTGCACTCCCTCTCTCTCTCTATTCCTGCACTCCCTCTCTCTCTCTCTATTCCTGCACTCCCTCTCTCTCTCTATTCCTGCACTCCCTCTCTCTCTCTATTCCTGCACTCCCTCTCTCTCTCTATTCCTGCACTCCCTCCCTCTCTCTATTCCTGCACTCCCTCCCTCTCTCTATTCCTGCACTCCCTCCCTCTCTCTATTCCTGCAGTCCCTCACTCTCTCTATTCCTGCAGTCCCTCCCTCTCTCTATTCCTGCACTCCCTCCCTCTCTCTATTCCTGCACTCCCTCCCTCTCTCTATTCCTGCACTCCCTCCCTCTCTCTATTCCTGCACTCCCTCTCTCTCTCTATTCCTGCACTCCCTCCCTCTCTCTATTCCTGCACTCACTCCCTCCACCTCTCTCTCTATTCCTGCATTCCCTCTGTCACTCCTCTATCTCTTTCTTCCTGCAGTCCCTCTCTCTCTTTCTATACCCACATCTCCTCTCTCTATTCCTGCACTCACTCCCTCCACCTCTCTCTCTATTCCTGCACTCCCTCTCTCTCTATTCCTGCGCTCCCTTTCTCTCTCTATTCCTGCGCTCCCTCTCTCTCTCTGTTCCTGCACTCCCTCTCTCTCTATTCCTGCACTGCCCCTCTCTCTCTCTCTATTCCTGCACTCCCTCTCTCTATTCCTGCACTCCCTATCTCTCTCTATTCCTGCACTCTCTCTCTCTCTCTATTCCTGCACTCCCTCTCTCTCTCTATTCCTGCACTCCCTCTCTCTCTCTATTCCTGCACTCCCTCTCTCTCTCTATTCCTGCACTCCCTCTCTCTCTCTATTCCTGCATCCCCTCTCTCTCTCTATTCCTGCACTCCCTCTCTCACTCTACTCCTGCACTCCCTCTCTCTCTCTACTCCTGCACTCCCTCTCTCTCTCTATTCCTGCACTCCCTCTCTCTCTCTATTCCTGTACTCCCTCTCTCTCTCTATTCCTGCACTCCCCCCCTCTCTCTCTCTATTCCTGCACTCCCCTCTCTCTCTCTCTATTCCTGCACTCCCCCTCTCTCTCTCTATTCCTGCACTCCCCCTCTCTCTCTATTCCTGCACTCCCTCTCTCTCTCTATTCCTGCACTCCCTCTCTCTCTCTATTCCTGCACTCCCTCTCTCTCTCTATTCCTGCACTCCCTCTCTCTCTCTATTCCTGCACTCCCTCTCTCTCTCTATTCCTGCACTCCCCCTCTCTCTCTATTCCTGCACTCCCTCTCTCTTTCTATTCCTGCACTCCCTCTCTCTCTCTTTTCCTGCAGTCCCCCTCTCTCTCTCTCTATTCCTGCACTCCCTCTCTCTATTCCTGCACTCCCTCCCTCTCTCTATTCCTGCACTCCCTCCCTCTCTCTATTCCTGCAGTCCCTCACTCTCTCTATTCCTGCACTCCCTCCCTCTCTCTATTCCTGCACTCCCTCCCTCTCTCTATTCCGGCACTCCCTCCCTCTCTCTATTCCTGCACTCCCTCCCTCTCTCTATTCCTGCACTCCCTCCCTCTCTCTATTCCTGCACTCACTCCCTCCACCTCTCTCTCTATTCCTGCATTCCCTCTGTCACTCCTCTATCTCTTTCTTCCTGCAGTCCCTCTCTCTCTTTCTATACCCACATCTCCTCTCTCTATTCCTGCACTCACTCCCTCCACCTCTCTCTCTATTCCTGCGCTCCCTTTCTCTCTCTATTCCTGCGCTCCCTCTCTCTCTCTGTTCCTGCACTCCCTCTCTCTCTATTCCTGCACTGCCCCTCTCTCTCTCTCTATTCCTGCACTCCCTCTCTCTATTCCTGCACTCCCTATCTCTCTCTATTCCTGCACTCTCTCTCTCTCTCTATTCCTGCACTCCCTCTCTCTCTCTATTCCTGCACTCCCTCTCTCTCTCTATTCCTGCACTCCCTCTCTCTCTCTATTCCTGCACTCCCTCTCTCTCTCTATTCCTGCACTCCCTCTCTCTCTCTATTCCTGCACTCCCTCTCTCTCTCTATTCCTGCACTCCCTCTCTCTCTCTATTCCTGCACTCCCTCTCTCTCTCTATTCCTGCACTCCCTCTCTCTCTCTATTCCTGCACTCCCTCTCTCTCTCTATTCCTGCACTCCCTCTCTCTCTCTATTCCTGCACTCCCTCTCTCTCTCTATTCCTGCACTCCCTCTCTCTCTCTATTCCTGCACTCCCTCTCTCTCTCTATTCCTGCACTCCCTCTCTCTCTCTATTCCTGCACTCCCTCTCTCTCTCTATTCCTGCACTCCCTCTCTCTCTCTATTCCTGCACTCCCTCTCTCTCTCTATTCCTGCACTCCCTCTCTCTCTCTATTCCTGCACTCCCCCTCTCTCTCTATTCCTGCACTCCCTCTCTCTTTCTATTCCTGCACTCCTTATCTCTCTCTTTTCCTGCAGTCCCCCTCTCTCTCTCTCTATTCCTGCACTCCCTCTCTCTATTCCTGCACTCCCTATCTCTCTCTATTCCTGCACTCTCTCTCTCTCTCTATTCCTGCACTCCCTCCCTCTCTCTATTCCTGCACTCCCTCTCTCCACCTCTCTCTCTATTCCTGCATTCCCTCTGTCGCTCCTCTATCTCTTTCTTCCTGCGGTCCCTCTCTCTCTTTCTATTCCCACATCTCCTATCTCTATTCCTGCACTCACTCCCTCCACCTCTCTCTCTATTCCTGCACTCCCTCTCTCTCGCTATTCCTGCACTCCCTCTCTCTCGCTATTCCTGCACTCCCTCCCTCTCTCTATTCCTGCACTCACTCCCTCCACCTCTCTCTCTATTCCTGCACTTCCTCTCTCTCTCTATTCCTGCACTCCCTCTCTCTCTCTATTCCTGCACTCCCTCTCTCTCTCTATTCCTGCACTCCCCCTCTCTCTCTATTCCTGCACTCCCCCTCTCTCTCTATTCCTGCACTCCCTCTCTCTCTCTATTCCTGCACTCCCTCTCTCTCTCAATTCCTGCACTCCCTCTCTCTCTATTCCTGCACTCCCTCTCTCTCTCTATTCCTGCACTCCCTCTCTCTCTCTATTCCTGCACTCCCTCTCCTTCGCTATTCCTGCACTCCCTCTTTCTCTCTATTCCTGCACTCCCTCTCTCTCTATTCCTGCACTACCCCTCTCTCTCTCTCTATTCCTGCACTCCCTCTCTCTCTCTCTATTCCTGCACTCCCTCTCTCTATTCCTGCACTCCCTATCTCTCTCTATTCCTGCACTCCCTATCTCTCTCTATTCCTGCACTCCCTATCTCTCTCTATTCCTGCACTCCCTATCTCTCTCTATTCCTGCACTCCCTATCTCTCTCTATTCCTGCACTCCCTATCTCTCTCTATTCCTGCACTCCCTATCTCTCTCTATTCCTGCACTCCCTCTCTCTCTCTATTCCTGCACTCCCTCTCTCTCTCTATTCCTGCACTCTCTCTCTCTCTCTATTCCTGTACTCCCTCTCTCTCTCTATTCCTGCACTCCCTCTCTCTCTCTATTCCTGCAGTCCCTCCCTCTCTCTATTCCTGCACTCCCTCCCTCTCTCTATTCCTGCACTCCCTCCCTCTCTCTATTCCTGCACTCCCTCTCTCCACCTCTCTCTCTATTCCTGCATTCCCTCTGTCACTCCTCTATCTCTTTCTTCCTGCGGTCCCTCTCTCTCTTTCTATTCCCACATCTCCTATCTCTATTCCTGCACTCACTCCCTCCACCTCTCTCTCTATTCCTGCACTCCCTGTCTCTCGCTATTCCTGCACTCCCTCTCTCTCGCTATTCCTGCACTCCCTCCCTCTCTCTCTTCCTGCACTCACTCCCTCCGCCTCTCTCTCTATTCCTGCACTCCCTCTCTCTCTCTATTCCTGCACTCCCTCTCTCTCTCTATTCCTGCACTCCCCCTCTCTCTCTATTCCTGCACTCCCCCTCTCTCTCTATTCCTGCACTCCCTCTCTCTCTCTATTCCTGCACTCCCTCTCTCTCTCTATTCCTGCACTCCCTCTCTCTCTCAATTCCTGCACTCCCTCTCTCTCTATTCCTGCACTCCCTCTCTCTCTCTATTCCTGCACTCCCTCTCTCTCTCTATTCCTGCACTCCCTCTCCTTCTCTATTCCTGCACTCCCTCTTTCTCTCTATTCCTGCACTCCCTCTCTCTCTATTCCTGCACTACCCCTCTCTCTCTCTCTATTCCTGCACTCCCTCTCTCTATTCCTGCACTCCCTATCTCTCTCTATTCCTGCACTCCCTATCTCTCTCTATTCCTGCACTCCCTCTCTCTCTCTATTCCTGCACTCCCTCCCTCTCTCTATTCCTGCACTCCCTCCCTCTCTCTATTCCTGCACTCCCTCCCTCTCTCTATTCCTGCACTCCCTCCCTCTCTCTATTCCTGCACTCCCTCCCTCTCACTATTCCTGCACTCCCTCCCTCTCTCTATTCCTGCACTCCCTCCCTCTCTCTATTCCTGCACTCACTCCCTCCACCTCTCTCTCTATTCCTGCATTCCCTCTGTCACTCCTCTGTCTCTTTCTTCCTGCAGTCCCTCTCTCTCTTTCTATTCCCACATCTCCTCTCTCTATTCCTGCACTCAATCCCTCCACCTGTCTCTATTCCTGCACTCCCTCTCTCTCTATACCTGCACTCCCTCCCTCTCTCTGTTCCTGCACTCCCCCTCTCTCTCTCTATTCCTGCACTCCCCCTCTCTCTCTCTCTATACCTGCACTCCCTCCCTCTCTCTGTTCCTGCACTCCCTCTCTCTCTCTATTCCTGCACTCCCTCTCTCTCTCTATTCCTGCACTCCCTCTCTCTCTCTATTCCTGCACTCCCTCTCTCTCTCTATTCCTGCACTCCCTCTCTCTCTCTATTCCTGCACTCCCTCTCTCTCTCTATTCCTGCACTCCCTCTCTCTCTCTATTCCTGCACTCCCTCTCTCTCTCTATTCCTGCACTCCCTCTCTCTCTCTATTCCTGCACTCCCTCTCTCTCTCTATTCCTGCACTCCCTCTCTCTCTCTATTCCTGCACTCCCTCTCTCTCTCTATTCCTGCACTCCCTCGCTCTCTATTCCTGCACTCCCTCGCTCTCTATTCCTGCACTCACTCGCTCTCTATTCCTGCACTCCCACGCTCTCTATTCCTGCACTCCCTCGCTCTCTATTCCTGCACTCCCTCGCTCTCTATTCCTGCACTCCCTCTCTCTCTATTCCTGCACTCCCTCTCTCTCTATCCCTGCACTCCCTCTCTCTCTATCCCTGCACTCCCTCTCTCTCTATCCCTGCACTCCCCCTCTCTCTCTCTATTCCTGCACTCCCTCTCTCTCTATTCCTGCACTCCCTCTCTCTCTATTCCTGCACTCCCTCTCTCTCTCTATTCCTGCACTCCCTCTCTCTCTGTTCCTTCACTCCCTCTCTCTCTATACCTGCACTCTCTCTCTCTCTATAGCTGCACTCCCTCTGTCTCTCTCTCTATTCCTGCACTCCCTCCCTCTCTCTATTCCTGCACTCCCTCTCTCTCTCTATTCCCGCACTCCCTCTCTCTCTCTCTATTCCTGCACTCCTCTCTCTCTATTCCGGCACTCCTCCTCTCTCTCTATTCCTGCACTCCCTCTCTCTCTCTATTCCTGCACACCCTCTCTCTCTCTATTCCTGCACTCCCTCTCTCTCTCTATTCCTGCACTCCCTCTCTCTCTCTATTCCTGCACTCCCTCTCTCTCTCTATTCCTGCAATCCCTCTCTCTCTCTATTCCTGCACTCCCTCTCTCTCTCTATTCCTGCACTCCGTCTCTTTCTCTATTCCTGCACTCCCTCTCTCTCTCTATTCCTGCACTCCCTCTCTCTCTCTATTCCTGCACTCCCTCTCTCTCTCTATTCCTGCACTCCCTCTCTCTCTCTCTCTTCCTGCACTCCCTCTCTCTCTCTCTATTCCTGCACTCCCTACCTCTCTCTCTCTCTATTCCTGCACTCCCTACCTCTCTCTCTCTCTATTCCTGCACTCCCTACCTCTCTCTCTCTCTATTCCTGCACTCCCTACCTCTCTCTCTCTATTCCTGCAGTCCCTCTCTCTCTATTCCTGCACTCCCTACCTCTCTCTCTCTCTATTCCTGCACTCCCTCTCTCTCTCTCTCTATTCCTTCACTCCCCCTCTCCCTATTCCTGCACTCCCTACTTCTCTCTCTCTCTATTCCTGCACTCCCTACCTCTCTCTCTCTCTATTCCTGCACTCCCTCTCTCTCTCTCTCTATTCCTGCACTCCCTCTCTCTCTCTCTCTATTCCTGCACTCCCTCTCTCTCTATTCCTGCACTCCCTCTCTCTTTCTATTCCTGCACTCCCTCTCTCTTTCTATTCCTGCACTCCCTCCCTCTCTCTATTCCTGCACTCCCTCCCTCCACCTCTCTCTCTATTCCTGCATTTCCTCTGTCACTCCTCTATCTCTTTCTTCCTGCGGTCCCTCTCTCTCTTTCTATTCCCACATCTCCTCTCTATTCCTGCACTCACTCCCTCCACATCTCTCTATTCCTGCACTCCCTCTCTCTCTATTCCGGCACTCCCTTTCTCTCTCTATTCCTGCACTCCCTCTCTCTCCCTATTCCTGCACTCCCTCTCTCTCCCTATTCCTGCACTCCCTCTCTCTCTCTATTCCTGCACTCCCTACCTCTCTCTATTCCTGCACTCCCTCCCTCTCTCTATTCCTGCACTCCCTCCCTCTCTCTATTCCTGCACTCCCTCCCTCTCTCTATTCCTGCACTCCCTCCCTCTCTCTATTCCTGCACTCCCTCCCTCTCTCTATTCCTGCACTCCCTCCCTCTCTCTATTCCTGCACTCCCTCCCTCTCTCTATTCCTGCCCTCCCTCCCTCTCTCTATTCCTGCCCTCCCTCTCTCTCTCTATTCCTGCCCTCCCTCTCTCTCTCTATTCCTGCACTCCCTCTCTCTCTCTATTCCTGCACTCCCTCTCTCTCTCTATTCCTGCACTCCCTCTCTCTCTCTATTCCTGCACTCCCTCTATCTCTCTATTCCTGCACTCCCTCTCTCTCTCTATTCCTGCACTCCCTCTCTCTCTCTATTCCTGCACTCCCTCTCTCTCTCTATTCCTGCACTCCCTCTCTCTCTCTATTCCTGCACTCCCTCTCTCTCTCTATTCCTGCACTCCCTCTCTCTCTCTATTCCTGCACTCCCTCTCTCTCTCTATTCCTGCACTCCCTCTCTCTCTCTATTCCTGCACTCCCTCTCTCTCTCTATTCCTGCACTCCCTCTCTCTCTCTATTCCTGCACTCCCCCTTTCTCTCTATTCCTGCACTCCCTCTCTCTCTATTCCTGCACTCCCTCTCCCTCTATTCCTGCACTCCCTCTCTCTCTATTCCTGCACTCCCTCTCTCTCTCTATTCCTGCACTCCCTCTCTCTATTCCTGCACTCCCTATCTCTCTCTATTCCTGCACTCTCTCTCTCTCTCTTTTCCTGCACTCCCTCTCTCTCTCTATTCCTGCACTCCCTCTCTCTCTCTATTCCTGCACTCCCTCTCTCTCTCTATTCCTGCACTCCCTCTCTCTATTCCTGCACTCCCTCTTTCTCTCTATTCCTGCACTACCCCTCTCTCTCTCTCTATTCCTGCACTCCCCCTCTCCCTCTCTCTATTCCTGCACTCCCCCTCTCTCTCTCTCTATTCCTGCACTCCCCCTCTCTCTCTCTCTATTCCTGCACTCCCTCTCTCTCTCTCTATTCCTGCACTCCCCCTCTCTCTCTCTCTATTCCTGCACTCCCTCTCTCTCTATTCCTGCACTCCCTCTCTCTCTCTATTCCTGCACTCCCTCTCTCTCTCTATTCCTGCACTCCCTCTCTCTCTCTTTTCCTGCACTCCCTCTCTCTCTCTATTCCTGCACTCCCTCTCTCTCTCTATTCCTGCACTCCCTCTCTCTCTCTATTCCTGCACTCCCTCTCTCTCTCTATTCCTGCACTCCCTCTCTCTCTCTATTCCTGCACTCCCTCTCTCTCTCTATTCCTGCACTCCCTCTCTCTCTCTATTCCTGCACTCCCTCTCTCTCTCTATTCCTGCACTCCCTCTCTCTCTCTATTCCTGCACTCTCTCTCTCTCTCTATTCCTGCACTCCCTCCCTCTCTCTATTCCTGCACTCCCTCCCTCCACCTCTCTCTCTATTCCTGCATTCCCTGTGTCACTCCTCTATCTCTTTCTTCCTGCGGTCCCTCTCTCTCTTTCTATTCCCACATCTCCTATCTCTATTCCTGCACTCACTCCCTCCACCTCTCTCTCTATTCCTGCACTCCCTCTCTCTCGCTATTCCTGCACTCCCTCTCTCTATTCCTGCACTCACTCCCTCCACCTCTCTCTCTATTCCTGCACTCCCTCGCTCTCTATTCCTGCACTCCCTCTCTCTCTCTATTCCGGCACTCCCTCTCTCTCTCTATTCCTGCACTCCCTCTCTCTCTATTCCTGCACTCCCTCTCTCTCTCTATTCCTGCACTCCCTCTCTCTCTCTATTCCTGCACTCCCTCTCTCTCTCTATTCCTGCACTCCCTCTCTCTCTCTATTCCTGCACTCCCTCTCTCTCTCTATTCCTGCACTCCCTCTCTCTCTCTATTCCTGCACTCCCTCTCTCTCTCTATTCCTGCACTCCCTCTCTCTCTCTATTCCTGCACTCCCTCTCTCTCTCTATTCCTGCACTCCCTCTCTCTCTCTATTCCTGCACTCCCTCTCTCTCTCTATTCCTGCACTCCCTCTCTCTCTGTATTCCTGCACTCCCTCTCTCTCTCTATTCCTGCACTCCCTCCCTCTCTCTATTCCTGCACTCCCTCCCTCTCTCTATTCCTGCACTCCCTCCCTCTCTCTATTCCTGCACTCCCTCCCTCTCTCTATTCCTGCACTCCCTCCCTCTCTCTATTCCTGCACTCCCTCCCTCTCTCTATTCCTGCACTCCCTCCCTCTCTCTATTCCTGCACTCCCTCCCTCTCTCTATTCCTGCACTCCCTCCCTCTCTCTATTCCTGCACTCCCTCCCTCTCTCTATTCCTGCACTCCCTCCCTCTCTCTATTCCTGCACTCCCTCCCTCTCTCTATTCCTGCACTCCCTCCCTCTCTCTATTCCTGCACTCCCTCCCTCTCTCTATTCCTGCACTCCCTCCCTCTCTCTGTTCCTGCACTCCCTCCCTCTCTCTATTCCTGCACTCCCTCCCTCTCTCTATTCCTGCACTCCCTCCCTCTCTCTATTCCTGCACTCCCTCCCTCTCTCTATTCCTGCACTCCCTCCCTCTCTCTATTCCTGCACTCCCTCCCTCTCTCTATTCCTGCACTCCCTCTCTCTCTCTATTCCTGCACTCCCTCTCTCTCTCTATTCCTGCACTCTCTCTCTCTCTCTCTATTCCTGCACTCCCTCTTTCACTCTATTCCTGCACTCCCTCTCTCTCTATTCCTGCACTGCCCCTCTCTCTCTCTCTATTCCTGCAGTCCCTCTCTCTCTCTCTTTATTCCTGCACTCCCTCTCTCTATTCCTGCACTCCCTATCTCTCTCTATTCCTGCACTCCCTCTCTCTCTCTATTCCTGCACTCCCTCTCTCTCTCTATTCCTGCACTCCCTCTCTCTCTCTATTCCTGCACTCCCTCTCTCTCTCTATTCCTGCACTCCCTCTCTCTCTCTATTCCTGCACTCCCTCTCTCTCTCTATTCCTGCACTCCCTCTCTCTCTCTATTTCTGCACTCCCTCTCTCTCTCTATTCCTGTACACCCTCTCTCTCTCTATTCCTGCACTCCCTCTCTCTCTCTATTCCTGCACTCCCTCCCTCTCTCTATTCCCGCACTCCCTCCCTCTCTCTATTCCTGCACTCCCTCCCTCTCTCTATTCCTGCACTCCCTCCCTCTCTCTATTCCTGCACTTCCTCACTCTCTCTATTCCTGCACTCCCTCCCTCTCTCTATTCCTGCACTCCCTCCCTCTCTCTATTCCTGCACTCCCTCCCTCTCTCTATTCCTGCACTCCCTCCCTCTCTCTATTCCTGCACTCCCTCCCTCTCTCTATTCCTGCACTCCCTCCCTCTCTCTATTCCTGCACTCCCTCCCTCTCTCTATTCCTGCACTCCCTCCCTCTCTCTATTCCTGCACTCCCTCCCTCTCTCTATTCCTGCACTCCCTCCCTCTCTCTATTCCTGCACTCCCTCCCTCTCTCTATTCCTGCACTCCCTCCCTCTCTCTATTCCTGCACTCCCTCCCTCTCTCTATTCCTGCACTCCCTCCCTCTCTCTATTCCTGCACTCCCTCCCTCTCTCTATTCCTGCACTCACTCCCTCCACCTCTCTCTCTATTCCTGCATTCCCTCTGTCACTCCTCTATCTCTTTCTTCCTGCAGTCCCTCTCTCTCTTTCTATTCCCACATCTCCTCTCTCTATTCCTGCACTCACTCCCTCCACCTCTCTCTATTCCTGCACTCCCCTCTCTCTCTCTATTCCTGCACTCCCCTCTCTCTCTCTCAATTCCTGCACTCCCCCCCTCTCTCTCTCTATTCCTGCACTCCCTCGCTCTCTATTCCTGCACTCCCTCGCTCTCTATTCCTGCACTCCCTCGCTCTCTATTCCTGCACTCCCTCGCTCTCTATTCCTGCACTCCCTCCCTCTCTCTATTCCTGCACTCCCTCCCTCTCTCTATTCCTGCACTCCCTCCCTCTCTCTATTCCTGCACTCCCTCCCTCTCTCTATTCCTGCACTCCCTCCCTCTCTCTATTCCTGCACTCCCTCTCTCTCTCTATTCCAGCCCTCCCTCTCTCTCTCTATTCCTGCCCTCCCTCTCTCTCTCTATTCCTGCCCTCCCTCTCTCTCTCTATTCCTGCACTCCCTCTCTCTCTCTATTCCTGCACTCCCTCTCTCTCTCTATTCCTGCACTCCCTCTCTCTCTCTATTCCTGCACTCCCTCTCTCTCTCTATTCCTGCACTCCCTCTCTCTCTCTATTCCTGCACTCCCTCTCTCTCTCTATTCCTGCACTCCCTCTCTCTCTCTATTCCTGCACTCCCTCTCTCTCTCTATTCCTGCACTCCCTCTCTCTCTCTATTCCTGCACTCCCCCTCTCTCTCTATTCCTGCACTCCCTCTCTCTCTCTATTCCTGCACTCCCTCTCTCTCTCTATTCCTGCACTCCCTCTCTCTCTATTCCTGCACTCCCTCTCTCTCTCTATTCCTGCACTCCCTCTCTCTCTCTATTCCTGCACTCCCTCTCTCTCTCTATTCCTGCACTCCCTCTCTCTCTATTCCTGCACTGCCCCTCTCTCTCTCTCTTTTCCTGCAGTCCCCCTCTCTCTCTCTCTATTCCTGCACTCCCTCTCTCTATTCCTGCACTCCCTATCTCTCTCTATTCCTGCACTCCCTATCTCTCTCTATTCCTGCACTCCCTATCTCTCTCTATTCCTGCACTCCCTCTCTCTCTCTATTCCTGCACTCCCTCTCTCTCTCTATTCCTGCACTCCCTCTCTCTCTCTATTCCTGCACTCCCTCTCTCTCTCTATTCCTGCACTCCCTCTCTCTCTCTATTCCTGCACTCCCTCGCTCTCTATTCCTGCACTCCCTCGCTCTCTATTCCTGCACTCCCTCGCTCTCTATTCCTGCACTCCCTCGCTCTCTATTCCTGCACTCCCTCGCTCTCTATTCCTGCACTCCCTCTCTCTCTATTCCTGCACTCCCTCTCTCTCTATCCCTGCACTCCCTCTCTCTATCCCTGCACTCCCTCTCTCTCTCTATTCCTGCACTCCTCTCTCTCTATTCCGGCACTCCTTCTCTCTCTCTATTCCTGCACTCCCTCTCTCTCTCTATTCCTGCACACCCTCTCTCTCTCTATTCCTGCACTCCCTCTCTCTCTCTATTCCTGCACTCACTCTCTCTCTCTCTATTCCTGCACTCCCTCTCTCTCTATTCCTGCACTCCCTCTCTCACTCTCTATTCCTGCACTCCCTACCTCTCTCTCTCTCTATTCCTGCACTCCCTACCTCTCTCTCTCTCTATTCCTGCACTCCCTACCTCTCTCTCTCTCTATTCCTGCACTCCCTACCTCTCTCTCTCTCTATTCCTGCACTCCCTACCTCTCTCTCTCTCTATTCCTGCACTCCCTACCTCTCTCTCTCTATTCCTGCAGTCCCTCTCTCTCTATTCCTGCACTCCCTACCTCTCTCTCTCTCTCTCTATTCCTGCACTCCCTCTCTCTCTCTCTCTATTCCTTCACTCCCCCTCTCCCTATTCCTGCACTCCCTACTTCTCTCTCTCTCTATTCCTGCACTCCCTACCTCTCTCTCTCTCTATTCCTGCACTCCCTCTCTCTCTCTCTCTATTCCTGCACTCCCTCTCTCTCTATTCCTGCACTCCCTCTCTCTTTCTATTCCTGCACTCCCTCTCTCTTTCTATTCCTGCACTCCCTCCCTCTCTCTATTCCTGCACTCCCTCCCTCTCTCTATTCCTGCACTCCCTCCCTCCACCTCTCTCTCTATTCCTGCATTTCCTCTGTCACTCCTCTATCTCTTTCTTCCTGCGGTCCCTCTCTCTCTTTCTATTCCCACATCTCCTCTCTATTCCTGCACTCACTCCCTCCACCTCTCTCTCTATTCCTGCACTCCCTCTCTCTCTATTCCGGCACTCCCTTTCTCTCTCTATTCCTGCACTCCCTCTCTCTCCCTATTCCTGCACTCCCTCTCTCTCTCTATTCCTGCAATCCATCGATCTCTCTATTCCTGCACTCCCTCCCTCTCTCTATTCCTGCACTCCCTCCCTCTCTATTCCTGCACTCCCTCCCTCTCTCTATTCCTGCCCTCCCTCTCTCTCTCTATTCCTGCCCTCCCTCTCTCTCTCTATTCCTGCACTCCCTCTCTCTCTCTATTCCTGCACTCCCTCTCTCTCTCTATTCCTGCACTCCCTCTCTCTCTCTATTTCTGCACTCCCTCGCTCTCTATTCCTGCACTCCCTCGCTCTCTATTCCTGCACTCCCTCGCTCTCTATTCCTGCACTCCCTCGCTCTCTATTCCTGCACTCCCTCCCTCCACCTCTCTCTCTATTCCTGCATTTCCTCTGTCACTCCTCTATCTCTTTCTTCCTGCGGTCCCTCTCTCTCTTTCTATTCCCACATCTCCTCTCTATTCCTGCACTCACTCCCTCCACCTCTCTCTCTATTCCTGCACTCCCTCTCTCTCTATTCCGGCACTCCCTTTCTCTCTCTATTCCTGCACTCCCTCTCTCTCCCTATTCCTGCACTCCCTCTCTCTCCCTATTCCTGCAATCCATCGATCTCTCTATTCCTGCACTCCCTACCTCTCTCTATTCCTGCACTCCCTCCCTCTCTCTATTCCTGCACTCCCTCCCTCTCTCTATTCCTGCCCTCCCTCCCTCTCTCTATTCCTGCCCTCCCTCTCTCTCTCTATTCCTGCCCTCCCTCTCTCTCTCTATTCCTGCCCTCCCTCTCTCTCTCTATTCCTGCACTCCCTCTCTCTCTCTATTCCTGCACTCCCTCTCTCTCTCTATTCCTGCACTCCCTCTCTCTCTCTATTCCTGCACTCCCTCTCTCTCTCTATTCCTGCACTCCCTCTCTCTCTCTATTCCTGCACTCCCTCTCTCTCTCTATTCCTGCACTCCCCCTCTCTCTCTATTCCTGCACTCCCCCTCTCTCTCTATTCCTGCACTCCCTCTCTCTCTATTCCTGCACTCCCTCTCTCTCTATTCCTGCACTCCCTCTCTCTCTCTATTCCTGCACTCCCTCTCTCTATTCCTGCACTCCCTCTCTCTCTCTATTCCTGCACTCCCTCTCTCTCTCTATTCCTGCACTCCCTCTCTCTCTCTATTCCTGCACTCCCTCTCTCTCTCTATTCCTGCACTCCCTCTCTCTCTCTCTATTCCTGCACTCCCTCTCTCTCTCTATTCCTCCACTCTCTCTCTCTCTCTATTCCTGCACTCCCTCCCTCTCTCTATTCCTGCACTCCCTCCCTCCACCTCTCTCTCTATTCCTGCAATCCCTCTGTCACTCCTCTATCTCTTTCTTCCTGCGGTCCCTCTCTCTCTTTCTATTCCCACATCTCCTATCTCTATTCCTGCACTCACTCCCTCCACCTCTCTCTCTATTCCTGCACTCCCTCTCTCTCGCTATTCCTGCACTCCCTCTCTCTATTCCTGCACTCCCGCCCTCTCTCTATTCCTGCACTCACTCCCTCCACCTCTCTCTCTATTCCTGCACTCCCTCGCTCTCTATTCCTGCACTCCCTCGCTCTCTATTCCTGCACTCCCTCGCTCTCTATTCCTGCACTCCCTACCTCTCTCTATTCCTGCACTCCCTCCCTCTCTCTATTCCTGCACTCCCTCTCTCTCTCTATTCCTGCACTCCCTCTCTCTCTCTATTCCTGCACTCCCTCTCTCTCTCTATTCCTGCACTCCCTCTCTCTCTCTATTCCTGCACTCCCTCCCTCTCTCTATTCCTGCACTCCCTCCCTCTCTCTATTCCTGCGTACCCTCCCTCTCTCTATTCCTGCACTCACTCCCTCCACCTCTCTCTCTATTCCTGCATTCCCTCTGTCACTCCTCTATCTCTTTCTTCCTGCAGTCCCTCTCTCTCTTTCTATTCCCACATCTCCTCTCTCTATTCCTGCACTCACTCCCTCCACCTCTCTCTATTCCTGCACTCCCCTCTCTCTCTCTCTATTCCTGCAGTCCCCTCACTCGCTCTCTATTCCTGCACTCCCTCGCTCTCTATTCCTGCACTCCTTCGCTCTCTATTCCTGCACTCCTTCGCTCTCTATTCCTGCATTCCCTCGCTCTCTATTCCTGCACTCCCTCGCTCTCTATTCCTGCACTCCCTCGCTCTCTATTCCTGCACTCCCTCGCTCTCTATTCCTGCACTCCCTCGCTCTCTATTCCTGCACTCCCTCGCTCTCTATTCCTGCACTCCCTCGCTCTCTATTGCTGCACTCCCTCGCTCTCTATTCCTGCACTCCCTCGCTCTCTATTCCTGCACTCCCTCGCTCTCTATTCCTGCACTCCCTCGCTCTCTATTCCTGCACTCCCTCGCTCTCTATTCCTGCACTCCCTCGCTCTCTATTCCTGCACTCCCTCGCTCTCTATTCCTGCACTCCCTCGCTCTCTATTCCTGCACTCCCTCGCTCTCTATTCCTGCACTCCCTCGCTCTCTATTCCTGCACTCCCTCGCTCTCTATTCCTGCACTCCCTCGCTCTCTATTCCTGCACTCACTCGCTCTCTATTCCTGCACTCACTCGCTCTCTATTCCTGCACTCCCTCGCTCTCTATTCCTGCACTCCCTCGCTCTCTATTCCTGCACTCCCTCGCTCTCTATTCCTGCACTCCCTCGCTCTCTAATCCTGCACTCTCTCGCTCTCTATTCCTGCACTCCCTCGCTCTCTATTCCTGCACTCCCTCGCTCTCTATTCCTGCACTCCCTCGCTCTCTATTCCTGCACTCCCTCGCTCTCTATTCCCGCACTCCCTCCCGCTCTCTATTCCCGCACTCCCTCCCGCTCTCTATTCCCGCACTCCCTCCCGCTCTCTATTCCTGCACTCCCTCCCTCTCTCTATTCCTGCACTCCCTCTCTCTCTCTATTCCTGCACTCCCTCTCTCTCTCTATTCCTGTACACCCTCTCTCTCTCTATTCCTGCACTCCCTCTCTCTCTCTATTCCTGCACTCCCTCCCTCTCTCTATTCCTGCACTCCCTCCCTCTCTCTATTCCTGCACTCCCTCCCTCTCTCTATTCCTGCACTCCCTCCCTCTCTCTATTCCTGCACTCCCTCCCTCTCTCTATTCCTGCACTCCCTCCCTCTCTCTATTCCTGCACTCCCTCCCTCTCTCTATTCCTGCACTCCCTCCCTCTCTCTATTCCTGCACTCCCTCCCTCTCTCTATTCCTGCACTCCCTCCCTCTCTCTATTCCTGCACTCCCTCCCTCTCTCTATTCCTGCACTCCCTCCCTCTCTCTATTCCTGCACTCCCTCCCTCTCTCTATTCCTGCACTCCCTCCCTCTCTCTATTCCTGCACTCCCTCCCTCTCTCTATTCCTGCACTCCCTCCCTCTCTCTATTCCTGCACTCCCTCCCTCTCTCTATTACTGCACTCCCTCCCTCTCTCTATTCCTGCACTCACTCCCTCCACCTCTCTCTCTATTCCTGCATTCCCTCTGTCACTCCTCTATCTCTTTCTTCCTGCAGTCCCTCTCTCTCTTTCTATTCCCACATCTCCTCTCTCTATTCCTGCACTCACTCCCTCCACCTCTCTCTATTCCTGCACTCCCCCTCTCTCTCTCTCTATTCCTGCACTCCCCTCTCTCTCTCTCTATTCCTGCACTCCCCTCTCTCTCTCTCTATTCCTGCACTCCCTCGCTCTCTATTCCTGCACTCCCTCGCTCTCTATTCCTGCACTCCCTCGCTCTCTATTCCTGCACTCCCTCGCTCTCTATTCCTGCACTCCCTCCCTCTCTCTATTCCTGCACTCCCTCCCTCTCTCTATTCCTGCACTCCCTCCCTCTCTCTATTCCTGCACTCCCTCCCTCTCTCTATTCCTGCACTCCCTCCCTCTCTCTATTCCTGCACTCCCTCTCTCTCTCTATTCCAGCCCTCCCTCTCTCTCTCTATTCCTGCCCTCCCTCTCTCTCTCTATTCCTGCCCTCCCTCTCTCTCTCTATTCCTGCACTCCCTCTCTCTCTCTATTCCTGCACTCCCTCTCTCTCTCTATTCCTGCACTCCCTCTCTCTCTCTATTCCTGCACTCCCTCTCTCTCTCTATTCCTGCACTCCCTCTCTCTCTCTATTCCTGCACTCCCTCTCTCTCTCTATTCCTGCACTCCCTCTCTCTCTCTATTCCTGCACTCCCTCTCTCTCTCTATTCCTGCACTCCCTCTCTCTCTCTATTCCTGCACTCCCCCTCTCTCTCTATTCCTGCACTCCCTCTCTCTCTCTATTCCTGCACTCCCTCTCTCTCTCTATTCCTGCACTCCCTCTCTCTCTATTCCTGCACTCCCTCTCTCTCTCTATTCCTGCACTCCCTCTCTCTCTCTATTCCTGCACTCCCTCTCTCTCTCTATTCCTGCACTCCCTCTCTCTCTATTCCTGCACTGCCCCTCTCTCTCTCTCTTTTCCTGCAGTCCCCCTCTCTCTCTCTCTATTCCTGCACTCCCTCTCTCTATTCCTGCACTCCCTATCTCTCTCTATTCCTGCACTCCCTATCTCTCTCTATTCCTGCACTCCCTATCTCTCTCTATTCCTGCACTCCCTATCTCTCTCTATTCCTGCACTCCCTATCTCTCTCTATTCCTGCACTCCCTATCTCTCTCTATTCCTGCACTCCCTATCTCTCTCTATTCCTGCACTCCCTCTCTCTCTCTATTCCTGCACTCCCTCTCTCTCTCTATTCCTGCACTCCCTCTCTCTCTCTATTCCTGCACTCCCTCTCTCTCTCTATTCCTGCACTCCCTCTCTCTCTATTCCTGCACTGCCCCTCTCTCTCTCTCTTTTCCTGCAGTCCCCCTCTCTCTCTCTCTATTCCTGCACTCCCTCTCTCTATTCCTGCACTCCCTATCTCTCTCTATTCCTGCACTCCCTATCTCTCTCTATTCCTGCACTCCCTATCTCTCTCTATTCCTGCACTCCCTATCTCTCTCTATTCCTGCACTCCCTATCTCTCTCTATTCCTGCACTCCCTATCTCTCTCTATTCCTGCACTCCCTCTCTCTCTCTATTCCTGCACTCCCTCTCTCTCTCTATTCCTGCACTCCCTCTCTCTCTCTATTCCTGCACTCCCTCTCTCTCTCTATTCCTGCACTCCCTCTCTCTCTCTATTCCTGCACTCCCTCGCTCTCTATTCCTGCACTCCCTCACTCTCTATTCCTGCACTCCCTCGCTCTCTATTCCTGCACTCCCTCGCTCTCTATTCCTGCACTCCCTCGCTCTCTATTCCTGCACTCCCTCGCTCTCTATTCCTGCACTCCCTCGCTCTCTATACCTGCACTCCCTCTCTCTCTATTCCTGCACTCCCTCTCTCTCTATCCCTGCACTCCCTCTCTCTATCCCTGCACTCCCTCTCTCTCTATCCCTGCACTCCCCCTCTCTCTCTCTATTCCTGCACTCCCTCTCTCTCTATTCCTGCACTCCCTCTCTCTCTATTCCTGCACTCCCTCTCTCTCTCTATTCCTGCACTCCCTCTCTCTCTGTTCCTTCACTCCCTCTCTCTCTATACCTGCACTCTCTCTCTCTCTATACCTGCACTCCCTCTGTCTCTCTCTCTATTCCTGCACTCCCTCCCTCTCTCTATTCCTGCACTCCCTCTCTCTCTCTATTCCTGCACTCCTCTCTCTCTATTCCGGCACTCCTTCTCTCTCTCTATTCCTGCACTCCCTCTCTCTCTCTATTCCTGCACACCCTCTCTCTCTCTATTCCTGCACTCCCTCTCTCTCTCTATTCCTGCACTCCCTCTCTCTCTCTCTATTCCTGCACTCCCTCTCTCTCTATTCCTGCACTCCCTCTCTCACTCTCTATTCCTGCACTCCCTACCTCTCTCTCTCTCTATTCCTGCACTCCCTACCTCTCTCTCTCTCTATTCCTGCACTCCCTACCTCTCTCTCTCTCTATTCCTGCACTCCCTACCTCTCTCTCTCTCTATTCCTGCACTCCCTACCTCTCTCTCTCTATTCCTGCAGTCCCTCTCTCTCTATTCCTGCACTCCCTACCTCTCTCTCTCTCTCTCTATTCCTGCACTCCCTCTCTCTCTCTCTCTATTCCTTCACTCCCCCTCTCCCTATTCCTGCACTCCATACTTCTCTCTCTCTCTATTCCTGCACTCCCTACCTCTCTCTCTCTCTATTCCTGCACTCCCTCTCTCTCTCTCTCTATTCCTGCACTCCCTCTCTCTCTATTCCTGCACTCCCTCTCTCTTTCTATTCCTGCACTCCCTCTCTCTTTCTATTCCTGCACTCCCTCCCTCTCTCTATTCCTGCACTCCCTCCCTCTCTCTATTCCTGCACTCCCTCCCTCCACCTCTCTCTCTATTCCTGCATTTCCTCTGTCACTCCTCTATCTCTTTCTTCCTGCGGTCCCTCTCTCCCTTTCTATTCCCACATCTCCTCTCTATTCCTGCACTCACTCCCTCCACCTCTCTCTCTATTCCTGCACTCCCTCTCTCTCTATTCCGGCACTCCCTTTCTCTCTCTATTCCTGCACTCCCTCTCTCTCCCTATTCCTGCACTCCCTCTCTCTCTCTATTCCTGCAATCCATCGATCTCTCTATTCCTGCACTCCCTCCCTCTCTCTATTCCTGCACTCCCTCCCTCTCTCTATTCCTGCACTCCCTCCCTCTCTCTATTCCTGCACTCCCTCCCTCTCTCTATTCCTGCACTCCCTCCCTCTCTCTATTCCTGCCCTCCCTCTCTCTCTCTATTCCTGCCCTCCCTCTCTCTCTCTATTCCTGCACTCCCTCTCTCTCTCTATTCCTGCACTCCCTCTCTCTCTCTATTCCTGCACTCCCTCTCTCTCTCTATTCCTGCACTCCCTCGCTCTCTATTCCTGCACTCCCTCGCTCTCTATTCCTGCACTCCCTCGCTCTCTATTCCTGCACTCCCTCGCTCTCTATTCCTGCACTCCCTCGCTCTCTATTCCTGCACTCCCTCGCTCTCTATTCCTGCACTCCCTCGCTCTCTATTCCTGCACTCCCTCGCTCTCTATTCCTGCACTCCCTCGCTCTCTATTCCTGCACTCCCTCGCTCTCTATTCCTGCACTCCCTCGCTCTCTATTCCTGCACTCCCTCCCGCTCTCTATTCCCGCACTCCCTACCTCTCTCTATTCCTGCACTCCCTCCCGCTCTCTATTCCTGCACTCCCTCCCTCTCTCTATTCCTGCACTCCCTCTCTCTCTCTATTCTTGCACTCCCTCTCTCTCTCTATTCCTGCACTCCCTCTCTCTCTCTATTCCTGCACTCCCTCTCTCTCTCTATTCCTGCACTCCCTCTCTCTCTCTATTCCTGCACTCCCTCTCTCTCTCTATTCCTGCACTCCCTCTCTCTCTCTATTCCTGCACTCCCTCTCTCTCTCTATTCCTGCACTCCCTCTCTCTCTCTCTATTCCTGCACTCCCTACCTCTCTCTCTCTCTATTCCTGCACTCCCTACCTCTCTCTCTCTCTATTCCTGCACTCCCTACCTCTCTCTCTCTCTATTCCTGCACTCCCTACCTCTCTCTCTCTATTCCTGCAGTCCCTCTCTCTCTATTCCTGCACTCCCTACCTCTCTCTCTCTCTATTCCTGCACTCCCTCTCTCTCTCTCTCTATTCCTTCACTCCCCCTCTCCCTATTCCTGCACTCCCTACTTCTCTCTCTCTCTATTCCTGCACTCCCTACCTCTCTCTCTCTCTATTCCTGCACTCCCTCTCTCTCTCTCTCTATTCCTGCACTCCCTCTCTCTCTATTCTGCACTCCCTCTCTCTTTCTATTCCTGCACTCCCTCTCTCTTTCTATTCCTGCACTCCCTCCCTCTCTCTATTCCTGCACTCCCTCCCTCTCTCTATTCCTGCACTCCCTCCCTCTCTCTATTCCTGCACTCCCTCCCTCCACCTCTCTCTCTATTCCTGCATTTCCTCTGTCACTCCTCTATCTCTTTCTTCCTGCGGTCCCTCTCTCTCTTTCTATTCCCACATCTCCTCTCTATTCCTGCACTCACTCCCTCCACCTCTCTCTCTATTCCTGCACTCCCTCTCTCTCTATTCCGGCACTCCCTTTCTCTCTCTATTCCTGCACTCCCTCTCTCTCCCTATTCCTGCACTCCCTCTCTCTCTCTATTCCTGCAATCCATCGATCTCTCTATTCCTGCACTCCCTACCTCTCTCTATTCCTGCACTCCCTCCCTCTCTCTATTCCTGCACTCCCTCCCTCTCTCTATTCCTGCACTCCCTCCCTCTCTCTATTCCTGCCCTCCCTCTCTCTCTCTATTCCTGCCCTCCCTCTCTCTCTCTATTCCTGCACTCCCTCTCTCTCTCTATTCCTGCACTCCCTCTATCTCTCTATTCCTGCACTCCCTCTCTCTCTCTATTCCTGCACTCCCTCTCTCTCTCTATTCCTGCACTTCCTCTCTCTCTCTATTCCTGCACTCCCTCTCTCTCTCTATTCCTGCACTCCCCCTCTCTCTCTATTCCTGCACTCCCCTCTCTCTCTATTCCTGCACTCCCCCTCTCTCTCTATTCCTGCACTCCCTCTCTCTCTATTCCTGCACTCCCTCTCTCTCTATTCCTGCACTCCCTCTCTCTCTCTATTCCTGCACTCCCTCTCTCTATTCCTGCACTCCCTCTCTCTCTCTATTCCTGCACTCCCTCTCTCTCTCTATTCCTGCACTCCCTCTCTCTCTCTATTCCTGCACTCCCTCTCTCTCTCTATTCCTGCACTCCCCTCTCTCTCTCTCTATTCCTGCACTCCCTCTCTCTCTCTATTCCTTCCACTCTCTCTCTCTCTATTCCTGCACTCCCTCCCTCTCTCTATTCCTGCACTCCCTACTTCTCTCTCTCTCTATTCCTGCAATCCCTCTGTCACTCCTCTATCTCTTTCTTCCTGCGGTCCCTCTCTCTCTTTCTATTCCCACATCTCCTATCTCTATTCCTGCACTCACTCCCTCCACCTCTCTCTCTATTCCTGCACTCCCTCTCTCTCGCTATTCCTGCACTCCCTCTCTCTATTCCTGCACTCCCGCCCTCTCTCTATTCCTGCACTCACTCCCTCCACCTCTCTCTCTATTCCTGCACTCCCTCGCTCTCTATTCCTGCACTCCCTCGCTCTCTATTCCTGCACTCCCTCGCTCTCTATTCCTGCACTCCCTACCTCTCTCTATTCCTGCACTCCCTCCCTCTCTCTATTCCTGCACTCCCTCCCTCTCTCTATTCCTGCACTCCCTCCCTCTCTCTATTCCTGCACTCCCTCCCTCTCTCTATTCCTGCACTCCCTCTCTCTCTCTATTCCTGCACTCCCTCTCTCTCTCTATTCCTGCAATCCCTCTCTCTCTCTATTCCTGCAATCCCCTCTCTCTCTATTCCTGCACTCCCTCTCTCTCTCTATTCCTGCACTCCCTCTCTCTCTCTATTCCGGCACTCCATCTCTCTCTCTATTCCTGCACTCCCTCTCTCTCTATTCCTGCACTCCCTCTCTCTCTCTATTCCTGCACTCCCTCTCTCTCTCTATTCCTGCACTCCCTCTCTCTCTCTATTCCTGCACTCCCTCTCTCTCTATTCCTGCACTGCCCCTCTCTCTCTCTCTTTTCCTGCAGTCCCCCTCTCTCTCTCTCTATTCTGCACTCCCTCTCTCTATTCCTGCACTCCCTATCTCTCTCTATTCCTGCACTCCCTCTCTCTCTCTATTCCTGCACTCCTCTCTCTCTATTCCTGCACTCCCTCTCTCTCTCTATTCCTGCACTCCCTCCCTCTCTCTATTCCTGCACTCCCTCCCTCTCTCTATTCCTGCACTCCCTCCCTCTCTCTATTCCTGCCCTCCCTCTCTCTCTCTATTCTGCCCTCCCTCTCTCTCTCTATTCCTGCACTCCCTCTCTCTCTCTATTCCTGCACTCCCTCTATCTCTCTATTCCTGCACTCCCTCTCTCTCTCTATTCCTGCACTCCCTCTCTCTCTCTATTCCTGCACTTCCTCTCTCTCTCTATTCCTGCACTCCCTCTCTCTCTCTATTCCTGCACTCCCCCTCTCTCTCTATTCCTGCACTCCCCTCTCTCTCTATTCCTGCACTCCCCCTCTCTCTCTATTCCTGCACTCCCTCTCTCTCTATTCCTGCACTCCCTCTCTCTCTATTCCTGCACTCCCTCTCTCTCTCTATTCCTGCACTCCCTCTCTCTATTCCTGCACTCCCTCTCTCTCTCTATTCCTGCACTCCCTCTCTCTCTCTATTCCTGCACTCCCTCTCTCTCTCTATTCCTGCACTCCCTCTCTCTCTCTATTCCTGCACTCCCTCTCTCTCTCTCTATTCCTGCACTCCCTCTCTCTCTCTATTCCTCCACTCTCTCTCTCTCTCTATTCCTGCACTCCCTCCCTCTCTCTATTCCTGCACTCCCTCCCTCCACCTCTCTCTCTATTCCTGCAATCCCTCTGTCACTCCTCTATCTCTTTCTTCCTGCGGTCCCTCTCTCTCTTTCTATTCCCACATCTCCTATCTCTATTCCTGCACTCACTCCCTCCACCTCTCTCTCTATTCCTGCACTCCCTCTCTCTCGCTATTCCTGCACTCCCTCTCTCTATTCCTGCACTCCCGCCCTCTCTCTATTCCTGCACTCACTCCCTCCACCTCTCTCTCTATTCCTGCACTCCCTCGCTCTCTATTCCTGCACTCCCTCGCTCTCTATTCCTGCACTCCCTCGCTCTCTATTCCTGCACTCCCTACCTCTCTCTATTCCTGCACTCCCTCCCTCTCTCTATTCCTGCACTCCCTCCCTCTCTCTATTCCTGCACTCCCTCCCTCTCTCTATTCCTGCACTCCCTCCCTCTCTCTATTCCTGCACTCCCTCTCTCTCTCTATTCCTGCACTCCCTCTCTCTCTCTATTCCTGCAATCCCTCTCTCTCTCTATTCCTGCAATCCCTCTCTCTCTATTCCTGCACTCCCTCTCTCTCTCTATTCCTGCACTCCCTCTCTCTCTCTATTCCGGCACTCCATCTCTCTCTCTATTCCTGCACTCCCTCTCTCTCTATTCCTGCACTCCCTCTCTCTCTCTATTCCTGCACTCCCTCTCTCTCTCTATTCCTGCACTCCCTCTCTCTCTCTATTCCTGCACTCCCTCTCTCTCTATTCCTGCACTGCCCCTCTCTCTCTCTCTTTTCCTGCAGTCCCCCTCTCTCTCTCTCTATTCCTGCACTCCCTCTCTCTATTCCTGCACTCCCTATCTCTCTCTATTCCTGCACTCCCTCTCTCTCTCTATTCCTGCACTCCCTCTCTCTCTATTCCTGCACTCCCTCTCTCTCTCTATTCCTGCACTCCCTCTCTCTCTCTATTCCTGCACTCCCTCTCTCTCTCTATTCCTGCACTCCCTCTCTCTCTATTCCTGCACTGCCCTCTCTCTCTCTCTTTTCCTGCAGTCCCCCTCTCTCTCTCTCTATTCCTGCACTCCCTCTCTCTATTCCTGCACTCCCTATCTCTCTCTATTCCTGCACTCTCTCTCTCTCTCTATTCCTGCACTCTCTCTCTCTCTCTATTCCTGCACTCCCTCTCTCTCTCTATTCCTGCACTCCCTCTCTCTCTCTATTCCTGCACTCCCTCTCTCTCTCTATTCCTGCACTCCCTCTCTCTCTCTATTCCTGCACTCCCTCTCTCTCTCTATTCCGGCACTCCCTCTCTCTCTCTATTCCGGCACTCCCTCTCTCTCTCTATTCCGGCACTCCCTCTCTCTCTCTATTCCTGCACTCCCTCTCTCTCTCTATTCCTGCACTCCCTCTCTCTCTCTATTCCTGCACTCCCTCTCTCTCTCTATTCCTGCACTCCCTCTCTCTCTCTATTCCTGCACTCCCTCCCTCTCTCTATTCCTGCACTCCCTCCCTCTCTCTATTCCTGCGTACCCTCCCTCTCTCTATTCCTGCACTCACTCCCTCCACCTCTCTCTCTATTCCTGCATTCCCTCTGTCACTCCTCTATCTCTTTCTTCCTGCAGTCCCTCTCTCTCTTTCTATTCCCACATCTCCTCTCTCTATTCCTGCACTCACTCCCTCCACCTCTCTCTATTCCTGCACTCCCCTCTCTCTCTCTCTATTCCTGCAGTCCCCTCTCTCGCTCTCTATTCCTGCACTCCCTCGCTCTCTATTCCTGCACTCCTTCGCTCTCTATTCCTGCATTCCCTCGCTCTCTATTCCTGCACTCCCTCGCTCTCTATTCCTGCACTCCCTCGCTCTCTATTCCTGCACTCCCTCGCTCTCTATTCCTGCACTCCCTCGCTCTCTATTCCTGCACTCCCTCGCTCTCTATTCCTGCACTCCCTCGCTCTCTATTCCTGCACTCCCTCGCTCTCTATTCCTGCACTCCCTCGCTCTCTATTCCTGCACTCCCTCGCTCTCTATTCCTGCACTCCCTCGCTCTCTATTCCTGCACTCCCTCGCTCTCTATTCCTGCACTCCCTCGCTCTCTATTCCTGCACTCCCTCGCTCTCTATTCCTGCACTCCCTCGCTCTCTATTCCTGCACTCCCTCGCTCTCTATTCCTGCACTCCCTCGCTCTCTATTCCTGCACTCCCTCGCTCTCTATTCCTGCACTCCCTCGCTCTCTATTCCTGCACTCCCTCGCTCTCTATTCCTGCACTCACTCGCTCTCTATTCCTGCACTCCCTCGCTCTCTATTCCTGCACTCCCTCGCTCTCTATTCCTGCACTCCCTCGCTCTCTATTCCTGCACTCCCTCGCTCTCTAATCCTGCACTCTCTCGCTCTCTATTCCTGCACTCCCTCGCTCTCTATTCCTGCACTCCCTCGCTCTCTATTCCTGCACTCCCTCGCTCTCTATTCCTGCACTCCCTCGCTCTCTATTCCTGCACTCCCTCCCGCTCTCTATTCCCGCACTCCCTCCCGCTCTCTATTCCCGCACTCCCTCCCGCTCTCTATTCCTGCACTCCCTCCCGCTCTCTATTCCTGCACTCCCTCCCTCTCTCTATTCCTGCACTCCCTCTCTCTCTCTATTCCTGCACTCCCTCTCTCTCTCTATTCCTGCACTCCCTCTCTCTCTCTATTCCTGCACTCCCTCTCTCTCTCTATTCCTGCACTCCCTCTCTCTCTCTATTCCTGCACTCCCTCTCTCTCTCTATTCCTGCACTCCCTCTCTCTCTCTATTCCTGCACTCCCTCTCTCTCTCTATTCCTGCACTCCCTCTCTCTCTCTATTCCTGCACTCCCTCTCTCTCTCTCTATTCCTGCACTCCCTACCTCTCTCTCTCTCTATTCCTGCACTCCCTACCTCTCTCTCTCTCTATTCCTGCACTCCCTACCTCTCTCTCTCTCTATTCCTGCACTCCCTACCTCTCTCTCTCTCTATTCCTGCACTCCCTACCTCTCTCTCTCTATTCCTGCAGTCCCTCTCTCTCTATTCCTGCACTCCCTACCTCTCTCTCTCTCTATTCCTGCACTCCCTCTCTCTCTCTCTCTATTCCTTCACTCCCCCTCTCCCTATTCCTGCACTCCCTACTTCTCTCTCTCTCTATTCCTGCACTCCCTACCTCTCTCTCTCTCTATTCCTGCACTCCCTCTCTCTCTCTCTCTATTCCTGCACTCCCTCTCTCTCTATTCCTGCACTCCCTCTCTCTTTCTATTCCTGCACTCCCTCTCTCTTTCTATTCCTGCACTCCCTCCCTCTCTCTATTCCTGCACTCCCTCCCTCTCTCTATTCCTGCACTCCCTCCCTCTCTCTATTCCTGCACTCCCTCCCTCCACCTCTCTCTCTATTCCTGCATTTCCTCTGTCACTCCTCTATCTCTTTCTTCCTGCGGTCCCTCTCTCTCTTTCTATTCCCACATCTCCTCTCTATTCCTGCACTCACTCCCTCCACCTCTCTCTCTATTCCTGCACTCCCTCTCTCTCTATTCCGGCACTCCCTTTCTCTCTCTATTCCTGCACTCCCTCTCTCTCCCTATTCCTGCACTCCCTCTCTCTCTCTATTCCTGCAATCCATCGATCTCTCTATTCCTGCACTCCCTACCTCTCTCTATTCCTGCACTCCCTCCCTCTCTCTATTCCTGCACTCCCTCCCTCTCTCTATTCCTGCACTCCCTCTCTCTCTCTATTCCTGCACTCCCTCTCTCTCTATTCCTGCACTGCCCCTCTCTCTCTCTCTTTTCCTGCAGTCCCCCTCTCTCTCTCTCTATTCCTGCACTCCCTCTCTCTATTCCTGCACTCCCTATCTCTCTCTATTCCTGCACTCCCTATCTCTCTCTATTCCTGCACTCCCTATCTCTCTCTATTCCTGCACTCCCTATCTCTCTCTATTCCTGCACTCCCTATCTCTCTCTATTCCTGCACTCCCTATCTCTCTCTATTCCTGCACTCCCTATCTCTCTCTATTCCTGCACTCCCTCTCTCTCTCTATTCCTGCACTCCCTCTCTCTCTCTATTCCTGCACTCCCTCTCTCTCTCTATTCCTGCACTCCCTCTCTCTCTCTATTCCTGCACTCCCTCTCTCTCTATTCCTGCACTGCCCCTCTCTCTCTCTCTTTTCCTGCAGTCCCCCTCTCTCTCTCTCTATTCCTGCACTCCCTCTCTCTATTCCTGCACTCCCTATCTCTCTCTATTCCTGCACTCCCTATCTCTCTCTATTCCTGCACTCCCTATCTCTCTCTATTCCTGCACTCCCTATCTCTCTCTATTCCTGCACTCCCTATCTCTCTCTATTCCTGCACTCCCTATCTCTCTCTATTCCTGCACTCCCTATCTCTCTCTATTCCTGCACTCCCTCTCTCTCTCTATTCCTGCACTCCCTCTCTCTCTCTATTCCTGCACTCCCTCTCTCTCTCTATTCCTGCACTCCCTCTCTCTCTCTATTCCTGCACTCCCTCTCTCTCTCTATTCCTGCACTCCCTCTCTCTCTCTATTCCTGCACTCCCTCGCTCTCTATTCCTGCACTCCCTCGCTCTCTATTCCTGCACTCCCTCGCTCTCTATTCCTGCACTCCCTCGCTCTCTATTCCTGCACTCCCTCGCTCTCTATTCCTGCACTCCCTCGCTCTCTATTCCTGCACTCCCTCGCTCTCTATTCCTGCACTCCCTCGCTCTCTATTCCTGCACTCCCTCTCTCTCTATCCCTGCACTCCCTCTCTCTATCCCTGCACTCCCTCTCTCTCTATCCCTGCACTCCCCCTCTCTCTCTCTATTCCTGCACTCCCTCTCTCTCTATTCCTGCACTCCCTCTCTCTCTATTCCTGCACTCCCTCTCTCTCTCTATTCCTGCACTCCCTCTCTCTCTGTTCCTTCACTCCCTCTCTCTCTATACCTGCACTCTCTCTCTCTCTATAGCTGCACTCCCTCTGTCTCTCTCTCTATTCCTGCACTCCCTCCCTCTCTCTATTCCTGCACTCCCTCTCTCTCTCTATTCCTGCACTCCTCTCTCTCTATTCCGGCACTCCTTCTCTCTCTCTATTCCTGCACTCCCTCTCTCTCTCTATTCCTGCACACCCTCTCTCTCTCTATTCCTGCACTCCCTCTCTCTCTCTATTCCTGCACTCCCTCTCTCTCTCTCTATTCCTGCACTCCCTCTCTCTCTATTCCTGCACTCCCTCTCTCACTCTCTATTCCTGCACTCCCTACCTCTCTCTCTCTCTATTCCTGCACTCCCTACCTCTCTCTCTCTCTATTCCTGCACTCCCTACCTCTCTCTCTCTCTATTCCTGCACTCCCTACCTCTCTCTCTCTCTATTCCTGCACTCCCTACCTCTCTCTCTCTATTCCTGCAGTCCCTCTCTCTCTATTCCTGCACTCCCTACCTCTCTCTCTCTCTCTCTATTCCTGCACTCCCTCTCTCTCTCTCTCTATTCCTTCACTCCCCCTCTCCCTATTCCTGCACTCCATACTTCTCTCTCTCTCTATTCCTGCACTCCCTACCTCTCTCTCTCTCTATTCCTGCACTCCCTCTCTCTCTCTCTCTATTCCTGCACTCCCTCTCTCTCTATTCCTGCACTCCCTCTCTCTTTCTATTCCTGCACTCCCTCTCTCTTTCTATTCCTGCACTCCCTCCCTCTCTCTATTCCTGCACTCCCTCCCTCTCTCTATTCCTGCACTCCCTCCCTCCACCTCTCTCTCTATTCCTGCATTTCCTCTGTCACTCCTCTATCTCTTTCTTCCTGCGGTCCCTCTCTCTCTTTCTATTCCCACATCTCCTCTCTATTCCTGCACTCACTCCCTCCACCTCTCTCTCTATTCCTGCACTCCCTCTCTCTCTATTCCGGCACTCCCTTTCTCTCTCTATTCCTGCACTCCCTCTCTCTCCCTATTCCTGCACTCCCTCTCTCTCTCTATTCCTGCAATCCATCGATCTCTCTATTCCTGCACTCCCTCCCTCTCTCTATTCCTGCACTCCCTCCCTCTCTCTATTCCTGCACTCCCTCCCTCTCTCTATTCCTGCACTCCCTCCCTCTCTCTATTCCTGCCCTCCCTCTCTCTCTCTATTCCTGCCCTCCCTCTCTCTCTCTATTCCTGCACTCCCTCTCTCTCTCTATTCCTGCACTCCCTCTCTCTCTCTATTCCTGCACTCCCTCGCTCTCTATTCCTGCACTCCCTCGCTCTCTATTCCTGCACTCCCTCGCTCTCTATTCCTGCACTCCCTCGCTCTCTATTCCTGCACTCCCTCGCTCTCTATTCCTGCACTCCCTCGCTCTCTATTCCTGCACTCCCTCGCTCTCTATTCCTGCACTCCCTCGCTCTCTATTCCTGCACTCCCTCGCTCTCTATTCCTGCACTCCCTCGCTCTCTATTCCTGCACTCCCTCGCTCTCTATTCCTGCACTCCCTCCCGCTCTCTATTCCCGCACTCCCTACCTCTCTCTATTCCTGCACTCCCTCCCGCTCTCTATTCCTGCACTCCCTCCCTCTCTCTATTCCTGCACTCCCTCTCTCTCTCTATTCTTGCACTCCCTCTCTCTCTCTATTCCTGCACTCCCTCTCTCTCTCTATTCCTGCACTCCCTCTCTCTCTCTATTCCTGCACTCCCTCTCTCTCTCTATTCCTGCACTCCCTCTCTCTCTCTATTCCTGCACTCCCTCTCTCTCTCTCTATTCCTGCACTCCCTACCTCTCTCTCTCTCTATTCCTGCACTCCCTACCTCTCTCTCTCTCTATTCCTGCACTCCCTACCTCTCTCTCTCTCTATTCCTGCACTCCCTACCTCTCTCTCTCTATTCCTGCAGTCCCTCTCTCTCTATTCCTGCACTCCCTACCTCTCTCTCTCTCTATTCCTGCACTCCCTCTCTCTCTCTCTCTATTCCTTCACTCCCCCTCTCCCTATTCCTGCACTCCCTACTTCTCTCTCTCTCTATTCCTGCACTCCCTACCTCTCTCTCTCTCTATTCCTGCACTCCCTCTCTCTCTCTCTCTATTCCTGCACTCCCTCTCTCTCTATTCCTGCACTCCCTCTCTCTTTCTATTCCTGCACTCCCTCTCTCTTTCTATTCCTGCACTCCCTCCCTCTCTCTATTCCTGCACTCCCTCCCTCTCTCTATTCCTGCACTCCCTCCCTCTCTCTATTCCTGCACTCCCTCCCTCCACCTCTCTCTCTATTCCTGCATTTCCTCTGTCACTCCTCTATCTCTTTCTTCCTGCGGTCCCTCTCTCTCTTTCTATTCCCACATCTCCTCTCTATTCCTGCACTCACTCCCTCCACCTCTCTCTCTATTCCTGCACTCCCTCTCTCTCTATTCCGGCACTCCCTTTCTCTCTCTATTCCTGCACTCCCTCTCTCTCCCTATTCCTGCACTCCCTCTCTCTCTCTATTCCTGCAATCCATCGATCTCTCTATTCCTGCACTCCCTACCTCTCTCTATTCCTGCACTCCCTCCCTCTCTCTATTCCTGCACTCCCTCCCTCTCTCTATTCCTGCACTCCCTCCCTCTCTCTATTCCTGCCCTCTCTCTCTCTCTCTATTCCTGCCCTCCCTCTCTCTCTCTATTCCTGCACTCCCTCTCTCTCTCTATTCCTGCACTCCCTCTATCTCTCTATTCCTGCACTCCCTCTCTCTCTCTATTCCTGCACTCCCTCTCTCTCTCTATTCCTGCACTTCCTCTCTCTCTCTATTCCTGCACTCCCTCTCTCTCTCTATTCCTGCACTCCCCCTCTCTCTCTATTCCTGCACTCCCCCTCTCTCTCTATTCCTGCACTCCCCCTCTCTCTCTATTCCTGCACTCCCTCTCTCTCTATTCCTGCACTCCCTCTCTCTCTATTCCTGCACTCCCTCTCTCTCTCTATTCCTGCACTCCCTCTCTCTATTCCTGCACTCCCTCTCTCTCTCTATTCCTGCACTCCCTCTCTCTCTCTATTCCTGCACTCCCTCTCTCTCTCTATTCCTGCACTCCCTCTCTCTCTCTATTCCTGCACTCCCTCTCTCTCTCTCTATTCCTGCACTCCCTCTCTCTCTCTATTCCTCCACTCTCTCTCTCTCTCTATTCCTGCACTCCCTCCCTCTCTCTATTCCTGCACTCCCTCCCTCCACCTCTCTCTCTATTCCTGCAATCCCTCTGTCACTCCTCTATCTCTTTCTTCCTGCGGTCCCTCTCTCTCTTTCTATTCCCACATCTCCTATCTCTATTCCTGCACTCACTCCCTCCACCTCTCTCTCTATTCCTGCACTCCCTCTCTCTCGCTATTCCTGCACTCCCTCTCTCTATTCCTGCACTCCCGCCCTCTCTCTATTCCTGCACTCACTCCCTCCACCTCTCTCTCTATTCCTGCACTCCCTCGCTCTCTATTCCTGCACTCCCTCGCTCTCTATTCCTGCACTCCCTCGCTCTCTATTCCTGCACTCCCTACCTCTCTCTATTCCTGCACTCCCTCCCTCTCTCTATTCCTGCACTCCCTCCCTCTCTCTATTCCTGCACTCCCTCCCTCTCTCTATTCCTGCACTCCCTCCCTCTCTCTATTCCTGCACTCCCTCTCTCTCTCTATTCCTGCACTCCCTCTCTCTCTCTATTCCTGCAATCCCTCTCTCTCTCTATTCCTGCAATCCCTCTCTCTCTATTCCTGCACTCCCTCTCTCTCTCTATTCCTGCACTCCCTCTCTCTCTCTATTCCGGCACTCCATCTCTCTCTCTATTCCTGCACTCCCTCTCTCTCTATTCCTGCACTCCCTCTCTCTCTCTATTCCTGCACTCCCTCTCTCTCTCTATTCCTGCACTCCCTCTCTCTCTCTATTCCTGCACTCCCTCTCTCTCTATTCCTGCACTGCCCCTCTCTCTCTCTCTTTTCCTGCAGTCCCCCTCTCTCTCTCTCTATTCCTGCACTCCCTCTCTCTATTCCTGCACTCCCTATCTCTCTCTATTCCTGCACTCCCTCTCTCTCTCTATTCCTGCACTCCCTCTCTCTCTATTCCTGCACTCCCTCTCTCTCTCTATTCCTGCACTCCCTCTCTCTCTCTATTCCTGCACTCCCTCTCTCTCTCTATTCCTGCACTCCCTCTCTCTCTATTCCTGCACTGCCCTCTCTCTCTCTCTTTTCCTGCAGTCCCCCTCTCTCTCTCTCTATTCCTGCACTCCCTCTCTCTATTCCTGCACTCCCTATCTCTCTCTATTCCTGCACTCTCTCTCTCTCTCTATTCCTGCACTCTCTCTCTCTCTCTATTCCTGCACTCCCCTCTCTCTCTCTCTATTCCTGCAGTCCCCTCTCTCGCTCTCTATTCCTGCACTCCCTCGCTCTCTATTCCTGCACTCCTTCGCTCTCTATTCCTGCATTCCCTCGCTCTCTATTCCTGCACTCCCTCGCTCTCTATTCCTGCACTCCCTCGCTCTCTATTCCTGCACTCCCTCGCTCTCTATTCCTGCACTCCCTCGCTCTCTATTCCTGCACTCCCTCGCTCTCTATTCCTGCACTCCCTCGCTCTCTATTCCTGCACTCCCTCGCTCTCTATTCCTGCACTCCCTCGCTCTCTATTCCTGCACTCCCTCGCTCTCTATTCCTGCACTCCCTCGCTCTCTATTCCTGCACTCCCTCGCTCTCTATTCCTGCACTCCCTCGCTCTCTATTCCTGCACTCCCTCGCTCTCTATTCCTGCACTCCCTCGCTCTCTATTCCTGCACTCCCTCGCTCTCTATTCCTGCACTCCCTCGCTCTCTATTCCTGCACTCCCTCGCTCTCTATTCCTGCACTCCCTCGCTCTCTATTCCTGCACTCCCTCGCTCTCTATTCCTGCACTCCCTCGCTCTCTATTCCTGCACTCACTCGCTCTCTATTCCTGCACTCCCTCGCTCTCTATTCCTGCACTCCCTCGCTCTCTATTCCTGCACTCCCTCGCTCTCTATTCCTGCACTCCCTCGCTCTCTAATCCTGCACTCTCTCGCTCTCTATTCCTGCACTCCCTCGCTCTCTATTCCTGCACTCCCTCGCTCTCTATTCCTTCACTCCCTCGCTCTCTATTCCTGCACTCCCTCGCTCTCTATTCCTGCACTCCCTCCCGCTCTCTATTCCCGCACTCCCTCCCGCTCTCTATTCCCGCACTCCCTCCCGCTCTCTATTCCTGCACTCCCTCCCGCTCTCTATTCCTGCACTCCCTCCCTCTCTCTATTCCTGCACTCCCTCTCTCTCTCTATTCCTGCACTCCCTCTCTCTCTCTATTCCTGCACTCCCTCTCTCTCTCTATTCCTGCACTCCCTCTCTCTCTCTATTCCTGCACTCCCTCTCTCTCTCTATTCCTGCACTCCCTCTCTCTCTCTATTCCTGCACTCCCTCTCTCTCTCTATTCCTGCACTCCCTCTCTCTCTCTATTCCTGCACTCCCTCTCTCTCTCTATTCCTGCACTCCCTCTCTCTCTCTCTATTCCTGCACTCCCTACCTCTCTCTCTCTCTATTCCTGCACTCCCTACCTCTCTCTCTCTCTATTCCTGCACTCCCTACCTCTCTCTCTCTCTATTCCTGCACTCCCTACCTCTCTCTCTCTCTATTCCTGCACTCCCTACCTCTCTCTCTCTATTCCTGCAGTCCCTCTCTCTCTATTCCTGCACTCCCTACCTCTCTCTCTCTCTATTCCTGCACTCCCTCTCTCTCTCTCTCTATTCCTTCACTCCCCCTCTCCCTATTCCTGCACTCCCTACTTCTCTCTCTCTCTATTCCTGCACTCCCTACCTCTCTCTCTCTCTATTCCTGCACTCCCTCTCTCTCTCTCTCTATTCCTGCACTCCCTCTCTCTCTATTCCTGCACTCCCTCTCTCTTTCTATTCCTGCACTCCCTCTCTCTTTCTATTCCTGCACTCCCTCCCTCTCTCTATTCCTGCACTCCCTCCCTCTCTCTATTCCTGCACTCCCTCCCTCTCTCTATTCCTGCACTCCCTCCCTCCACCTCTCTCTCTATTCCTGCATTTCCTCTGTCACTCCTCTATCTCTTTCTTCCTGCGGTCCCTCTCTCTCTTTCTATTCCCACATCTCCTCTCTATTCCTGCACTCACTCCCTCCACCTCTCTCTCTATTCCTGCACTCCCTCTCTCTCTATTCCGGCACTCCCTTTCTCTCTCTATTCCTGCACTCCCTCTCTCTCCCTATTCCTGCACTCCCTCTCTCTCTCTATTCCTGCAATCCATCGATCTCTCTATTCCTGCACTCCCTACCTCTCTCTATTCCTGCACTCCCTCCCTCTCTCTATTCCTGCACTCCCTCCCTCTCTCTATTCCTGCACTCCCTCCCTCTCTCTATTCCTGCCCTCCCTCTCTCTCTCTATTCCTGCCCTCCCTCTCTCTCTCTATTCCTGCACTCCCTCTCTCTCTCTATTCCTGCACTCCCTCTCTCTCTCTATTCCTGCACTCCCTCTATCTCTCTATTCCTGCACTCCCTCTCTCTCTCTATTCCTGCACTCCCTCTCTCTCTCTATTCCTGCACTCCCTCTCTCTCTCTATTCCTGCACTCCCTCTCTCTCTCTATTCCTGCACTCCCTCTCTCTCTCTATTCCTGCACTCCCCCTCTCTCTCTATTCCTGCACTCCCTCTCTCTCTATTCCTGCACTCCCTCTCTCTCTATTCCTGCACTCCCTCTCTCTCTCTATTCCTGCACTCCCTCTCTCTATTCCTGCACTCCCTCTCTCTCTCTATTCCTGCACTCCCTCTCTCTCTCTATTCCTGCACTCCCTCTCTCTCTCTATTCCTGCACTCCCTCTCTCTCTCTCTATTCCTGCACTCCCTCTCTCTCTCTATTCCTCCACTCTCTCTCTCTCTCTATTCCTGCACTCCCTCCCTCTCTCTATTCCTGCACTCCCTCCCTCCACCTCTCTCTCTATTCCTGCAATCCCTCTGTCACTCCTCTATCTCTTTCTTCCTGCGGTCCCTCTCTCTCTTTCTATTCCCACATCTCCTATCTCTATTCCTGCACTCACTCCCTCCACCTCTCTCTCTATTCCTGCACTCCCTCTCTCTCGCTATTCCTGCACTCCCTCTCTCTATTCCTGCACTCCCGCCCTCTCTCTATTCCTGCACTCACTCCCTCCACCTCTCTCTCTATTCCTGCACTCCCTCGCTCTCTATTCCTGCACTCCCTCGCTCTCTATTCCTGCACTCCCTCGCTCTCTATTCCTGCACTCCCTACCTCTCACTATTCCTGCACTCCCTCCCTCTCTCTATTCCTGCACTCCCTCCCTCTCTCTATTCCTGCACTCCCTCCCTCTCTCTATTCCTGCACTCCCTCCCTCTCTCTATTCCTGCACTCCCTCTCTCTCTCTATTCCTGCACTCCCTCTCTCTCTCTATTCCTGCAATCCCTCTCTCTCTCTATTCCTGCAATCCCTCTCTCTCTATTCCTGCACTCCCTCTCTCTCTCTATTCCTGCACTCCCTCTCTCTCTCTATTCCGGCACTCCCTCTCTCTCTCTATTCCTGCACTCCCTCTCTCTCTATTCCTGCACTCCCTCTCTCTCTCTATTCCTGCACTCCCTCTCTCTCTCTATTCCTGCACTCCCTCTCTCTCTCTATTCCTGCACTCCCTCTCTCTCTATTCCTGCACTGCCCCTCTCTCTCTCTCTTTTCCTGCAGTCCCCCTCTCTCTCTCTCTATTCCTGCACTCCCTCTCTCTATTCCTGCACTCCCTATCTCTCTCTATTCCTGCACTCCCTCTCTCTCTCTATTCCTGCACTCCCTCTCTCTCTATTCCTGCACTCCCTCTCTCTCTCTATTCCTGCACTCCCTCTCTCTCTCTATTCCTGCACTCCCTCTCTCTCTCTATTCCTGCACTCCCTCTCTCTCTATTCCTGCACTGCCCCTCTCTCTCTCTCTTTTCCTGCAGTCCCCCTCTCTCTCTCTCTATTCCTGCACTCCCTCTCTCTATTCCTGCACTCCCTATCTCTCTCTATTCCTGCACTCTCTCTCTCTCTCTATTCCTGCACTCCCTCTCTCTCTCTATTCCTGCACTCCCTCTCTCTCTCTATTCCTGCACTCCCTCTCTCTCTCTATTCCTGCACTCCCTCTCTCTCTCTATTCCGGCACTCCCTCTCTCTCTCTATTCCGGCACTCCCTCTCTCTCTCTATTCCGGCACTCCCTCTCTCTCTCTATTCCGGCACTCCCTCTCTCTCTCTATTCCTGCACTCCCTCTCTCTCTCTATTCCTGCACTCCCTCTCTCTCTCTATTCCTGCACTCCCTCTCTCTCTCTATTCCTGCACTCCCTCTCTCTCTCTATTCCTGCACTCCCTCTCTCTCTCTATTCCTGCACTCCCTCTCTCTCTCTATTCCTGCACTCCCTCTCTCTCTCTATTCCTGCACTCCCTCCCTCTCTCTATTCCTGCACTCCCTCCCTCTCTCTATTCCTGCGTACCCTCCCTCTCTCTATTCCTGCACTCACTCCCTCCACCTCTCTCTCTATTCCTGCATTCCCTCTGTCACTCCTCTATCTCTTTCTTCCTGCAGTCCCTCTCTCTCTTTCTATTCCCACATCTCCTCTCTCTATTCCTGCACTCACTCCCTCCACCTCTCTCTATTCCTGCACTCCCCTCTCTCTCTCTCTATTCCTGCAGTCCCCTCTCTCGCTCTCTATTCCTGCACTCCCTCGCTCTCTATTCCTGCACTCCTTCGCTCTCTATTCCTGCATTCCCTCGCTCTCTATTCCTGCACTCCCTCGCTCTCTATTCCTGCACTCCCTCGCTCTCTATTCCTGCACTCCCTCGCTCTCTATTCCTGCACTCCCTCGCTCTCTATTCCTGCACTCCCTCGCTCTCTATTCCTGCACTCCCTCGCTCTCTATTCCTGCACTCCCTCGCTCTCTATTCCTGCACTCCCTCGCTCACTATTCCTGCACTCCCTCGCTCTCTATTCCTGCACTACCTCGCTCTCTATTCCTGCACTCCCTCGCTCTCTATTCCTGCACTCCCTCGCTCTCTATTCCTGCACTCCCTCGCTCTCTATTCCTGCACTCCCTCGCTCTCTATTCCTGCACTCCCTCGCTCTCTATTTCTGCACTCCCTCGCTCTCTATTCCTGCACTCCCTCGCTCTCTATTCCTGCACTCCCTCGCTCTCTATTCCTGCACTCACTCGCTCTCTATTCCTGCACTCCCTCGCTCTCTATTCCTGCACTCCCTCGCTCTCTATTCCTGCACTCCCTCGCTCTCTATTCCTGCACTCCCTCGCTCTCTAATCCTGCACTCTCTCGCTCTCTATTCCTGCACTCCCTCGCTCTCTATTCCTGCACTCCCTCGCTCTCTATTCCTGCACTCCCTCGCTCTCTATTCCTGCACTCCCTCCCTCTCTCTATTCCTGCACTCCCTCTCTCTCTCTATTCCTGCCCTCCCTCTCTCTCGCTATTCCTGCACTCCCTCTCTCTCTCTATTCCTGCACTCCCTCTCTCTCTCTATTCCTGCACTCCCTCTCTCTCGCTATTCCTGCACTCCCTCTCTCTCTCTATTCCTGCACTCCCTCTCTCTCTCTATTCCTGCACTTCCTCTCTCTCTCTATTCCTGCACTCCCTCTCTCTCTCTATTCCTGCACTCCCTCTCTCTCTCTATTCCTGCACTCCCCCTCTCTCTCTATTCCTGCACTCCCTCTCTCTCTCTATTCCTGCACTCCCTCTCTCTCTATTCCTGCACTCCCTCTCTCTCTATTCCTGCACTCCCTCTCTCTCTCTATTCCTGCACTCCCTCTCTCTCTCTATTCGTGCACTCCCTCTCCTTCTCTATTCCTGCACTCCCTCTTTCTCTCTATTCCTGCACTCCCTCTCTCTCTGTTCCTGCACTCCCTCTCTCTCTCTATTCCTGCACTACCCCTCTCTCTCTCTATTCCTGCACTCCCTCTCTCTCTCTATTCCTGCACTCCCTCTCTCTCTCTATTCCTGCACTCCCTCTCTCTCTCTATTCCTGCACTCCCTCGCTCTCTATTCCTGCACTCCCTCGCTCTCTATTCCTGCACTCCCTCGCTCTCTATTCCTGCACTCCCTCTCTCTCGCTATTCCTGCACTCCCTCTCTCTATTCCTGCACTCCCTCCCTCTCTCTATTCCTGCACTCACTCCCTCCACCTCTCTCTCTATTCCTGCACTCCCTCTCTCTCTATTCCTGCACTCCCTTTCTCTCTCTATTCCTGCGCTCCCTTTCTCTCTCTATTCCTGCGCTCCCTCTCTCTCTCTATTCCTGCGCTCCCTCTCTCTCTCTATTCCTGCGCTCCCTCTCTCTCTCTATTCCTGCGCTCCCTCTCTCTCTCTATTCCTGCGCTCCCACTCTCTCTCTATTCCTGCGCTCCCTCTCTCTCTATTCCTGCGCTCCTTCTCTCTCTCTATTCCTGCACTCCATCGATCTCTCTATTCCTGCACTCCCTCCCTCTCTCTATTCCTGCACTCCCTCGCTCTCTATTCCTGCACTCCCTCGCTCTCTATTCCTGCACTCCCTCGCTCTCTATTCCTGCACTCCCTCGCTCTCTATTCCTGCACTCCCTCGCTCTCTATTCCTGCACTCCCTCGCTCTCTATTCCTGCACTCCCTCGCTCTCTATTCCTGCACTCCCTCGCTCTCTATTCCTGCACTCCCTCGCTCTCTATTCCTGCACTCCCTCGCTCTCTATTCCTGCACTCCCTCGCTCTCTATTCCTGCACTCCCTCGCTCTCTATTCCTGCACTCCCTCGCTCTCTATTCCTGCACTCCCTCGCTCTCTATTCCTGCACTCCCTCGCTCTCTATTCCTGCACTCCCTCGCTCTCTATTCCTGCACTCCCTCGCTCTCTATTCCTGCACTCCCTCGCTCTCTATTCCTGCACTCCCTCGCTCTCTATTCCTGCACTCCCTCGCTCTCTATTCCTGCACTCCCTCGCTCTCTATTCCTGCACTCCCTCGCTCTCTATTCCTGCACTCCCTCGCTCTCTATTCCTGCACTCCCTCGCTCTCTATTCCTGCACTCCCTCGCTCTCTATTCCTGCACTCCCTCGCTCTCTATTCCTGCACTCCCTCGCTCTCTATTCCTGCACTCCCTCGCTCTCTATTCCTGCACTCCCTCGCTCTCTATTCCTGCACTCCCTCGCTCTCTATTCCTGCACTCCCTCGCTCTCTATTCCTGCACTCCCTCGCTCTCTATTCCTGCACTCCCTCGCTCTCTAATCCTGCACTCCCTCGCTCTCTATTCCTGCACTCCCTCGCTCTCTATTCCTGCACTCCCTCGCTCTCTATTCCTGCACTCCCTCGCTCTCTATTCCTGCACTCCCTCGCTCTCTATTCCTGCACTCCCTCGCTCTCTATTCCTGCACTCCCTCGCTCTCTATTCCTGCACTCCCTCGCTCTCTATTCCTGCACTCCCTCGCTCTCTATTCCTGCACTCCCTCGCTCTCTATTCCTGCACTCCCTCGCTCTCTATTCCTGCACTCCCTCGCTCTCTATTCCTGCACTCCCTCGCTCTCTATTCCTGCACTCCCTCGCTCTCTATTCCTGCACTCCCTCCCTCTCTCTATTCCTGCACTCCCTCTCTCTCTCTATTCCTGCCCTCCCTCTCTCTCGCTATTCCTGCACTCCCTCTCTCTCTCTATTCCTGCACTCCCTCTCTCTCTCTATTCCTGCACTCCCTCTCTCTCTCTATTCCTGCACTCCCTCTCTCTCTCTATTCCTGCACTCCCTCTCTCTCTCTATTCCTGCACTTCCTCTCTCTCTCTATTCCTGCACTCCCTCTCTCTCTCTATTCCTGCACTCCCCCTCTCTCTCTATTCCTGCACTCCCTCTCTCTCTCTATTCCTGCACTCCCTCTCTCTCTATTCCTGCACTCCCTCTCTCTCTATTCCTGCACTCCCTCTCTCTCTCTATTCCTGCACTCCCTCTCTCTCTCTATTCGTGCACTCCCTCTCCTTCTCTATTCCTGCACTCCCTCTTTCTCTCTATTCCTGCACTCCCTCTCTCTCTATTCCTGCACTCCCTCTCTCTCTATTCCTGCACTCCCTCTCTCTCTATTCCTGCACTACCCCTCTCTCTCTCTCTATTCCTGCACTCCCCCTCTCTCTCTCTCTATTCCCGCACTCCCTCTCTCTCTATTCCTTCACTCCCTCTCTCTATTCCTGCACTCCCTATCTCTCTCTATTCCTGCACTCCCTCTCTCTCTCTATTCCTGCACTCCCTCTCTCTCTCTATTCCTGCACTCCCTCTCTCTCTCTATTCCTGCACTCCCTCTCTCTCTCTATTCCTGCACTCCCTCTCTCTCTCTATTCCTGCACTCCCTCTCTCTCTCTATTCCTGCACTCCCTCTCTCTCTCTATTCCTGCACTCCCTCTCTCTCTCTATTCCTGCACTCCCTCTCTCTCTCTATTCCTGCACTCCCTCTCTCTCTCTATTCCTGCACTCCCTCTCTCTCTCTATTCCTGCACTCCCTCTCTCTCTCTATTCCTGCACTCCCTCCCTCTCTCTATTCCTGCACTCCCTCCCTCCACCTCTCTCTCTATTCCTGCATTCCCTCTATCACTCCTCTATCTCTTTCTTCCTGCGGTCCCTCTCTCTCTTTCTATTCCCACATCTCCTATCTCTATTCCTGCACTCACTCCCTCCACCTCTCTCTCTATTCCTGCACTCCCTCTCTCTCGCTATTCCTGCACTCCCTCTCTCTATTCCTGCACTCCCTCCCTCTCTCTATTCCTGAACTCACTCCCTCCACCTCTCTCTCTATTCCTGCACTCCCTCTCTCTCTATTCCTGCACTCCCTCTCTCTCTATTCCTGCACTCCCTTTCTCTCTCTATTCCTGCACTCCCTTTCTCTCTCTATTCCTGCGCTCCCTCTCTCTCTCTATTCCTGCGCTCCCTCTCTCTCTCTATTCCTGCGCTCCCTCTCTCTCTCTATTCCTGCGCTCCCACTCTCTCTCTATTCCTGCGCTCCGTCTCTCTCTATTCCTGCGCTCCTTCTCTCTCTCTATTCCTGCACTCCATCGATCTCTCTATTCCTGCACTCCATCGATCTCTCTATTCCTGCACTCCCTCCCGCTCTCTATTCCTGCACTCCCTCGCTCTCTATTCCTGCACTCCCTCGCTCTCTATTCCTGCACTCCCTCGCTCTCTATTCCTGCACTCCCTCGCTCTCTATTCCTGCACTCCCTCGCTCTCTATTCCTGCACTTCCTCGCTCTCTATTCCTGCACTCCCTCGCTCTCTATTCCTGCACTCCCTCGCTCTCTATTCCTGCACTCCCTCGCTCTCTATTCCTGCACTCCCTCGCTCTCTATTCCTGCACTCCCTCGCTCTCTATTCCTGCACTCCCTCGCTCTCTATTCCTGCACTCCCTCGCTCTCTATTCCTGCACTCCCTCGCTCTCTATTCCTGCACTCCCTCGCTCTCTATTCCTGCACTCCCTCGCTCTCTATTCCTGCACTCCCTCGCTCTCTATTCCTGCACTCCCTCGCTCTCTATTCCTGCACTCCCTCGCTCTCTATTCCTGCACTCCCTCGCTCTCTATTCCTGCACTCCCTCGCTCTCTATTCCTGAACTCCCTCGCTTTCTATTCCTGCACTCCCTCGCTCTCTATTCCTGCACTCCCTCGCTCTCTATTCCTGCACTCCCTCGCTCTCTATTCCTGCACTCCCTCGCTCTCTATTCCTGCACTCCCACGCTCTCTATTCCTGCACTCCCTCGCTCTCTATTCCTGCACTCCCTCGCTCTCTATTCCTGCACTCCCTCGCTCTCTATTCCTGCACTCCCTCGCTCTCTATTCCTGCACTCCCTCGCTCTCTATTCCTGCACTCCCTCGCTCTCTATTCCTGCACTCCCTCGCTCTCTATTCCTGCACTCCCTCGCTCTCTATTCCTGCACTCCCTCGCTCTCTATTCCTGCACTCCCTCGCTCTCTATTCCTGCACTCCCTCGCTCTCTATTCCTGCACTCCCTCGCTCTCTATTCCTGCACTCCCTCGCTCTCTATTCCTGCACTCCCTCGCTCTCTATTCCTGCACTCCCTCGCTCTCTATTCCTGCACTCCCTCGCTCTCTATTCCTGCACTCCCTCGCTCTCTATTCCTGCACTCCCTCGCTCTCTATTCCTGCACTCCCTCGCTCTCTATTCCTGCACTCCCTCGCTCTCTATTCCTGCACTCCCTCGCTCTCTATTCCTGCACTCCCTCGCTCTCTATTCCTGCACTCCCTCGCTCTCTATTCCTGCACTCCCTCGCTCTCTATTCCTGCACTCCCTCGCTCTCTATTCCTGCACTCCCTCCCTCTCTATTCCTGCACTCCCTCCCTCACTATTCCTGCACTCCCTCCCTCTCTATTCCTGCACTCCCTCCCTCTCTATTCCTGCACTCCCTCCCTCTCTATTCCTGCACTCCCTCCCTCTCTATTCCTGCACTCCCTCCCTCTCTATTCCTGCACTCCCTCCCTCTCTATTCCTGCACTCCCTCCCTCTCTATTCCTACACTCCCTCCCTCTCTATTCCTGCACTCCCTCCCTCTCTCTATTCCTGCACTCCCTCTCTCCACCTCTCTCTCTATTCCTGCATTCCCTCTGTCACTCCTCTATCTCTTTCTTCCTGCGGTCCCTCTCTCTCTTTCTATTCCCACATCTCCTATCTCTATTCCTGCACTCACTCCCTCCACCTCTCTCTCTATTCCTGCACTCCCTCTCTCTCGCTATTCCTGCACTCCCTCTCTCTCGCTATTCCTGCACTCCCTCTCTCTATTCCTGCACTCACTCCCTCCACCTCTCTCTCTATTCCTGCACTCCCTCTCTCTCTCTATTCCTGCACTCCCTCTCTCTCTCTATTCCTGCACTCCCTCTCTCTCTCTATTCCTGCACTCCCTCTCTCTCTCTATTCCTGCACTCCCTCTCTCTCTCTATTCCTGCACTCCCTCTCTCTCTCTATTCCTGCACTCCCTCTCTCTCTCTATTCCTGCACTCCCTCTCTCTCTCTATTCCTGCACTCCCTCTCTCTCTCTATTCCTGCACTCCCTCTCTCTCTCTATTCCTGCACTCCCTCTCTCTCTCTATTCCTGCACTCCCTCTCTCTCTCTATTCCTGCACTCCCTCCCTCCACCTCTCTCTCTATTCCTGCACTCCCTCTCTCTCTCTATTCCTGCACTCCCTCTCTCTCTCTATTCCTGCACTCCCTCTCTCTCTCTATTCCTGCACTCCCTCTCTCTCTCTATTCCTGCACTCCCTCTCTCTCTCTATTCCTGCACTCCCTCTCTCTCTCTATTCCTGCACTCCCTCCCTCTCTCTATTCCTGCACTCCCTCCCTCTCTCTATTCCTGCACTCCCTCCCTCTCTCTATTCCTGCACTCCCTCCCTCTCTCTATTCCTGCACTCCCTCCCTCTCTCTATTCCTGCACTCCCTCCCTCTCTCTATTCCTGCACTCCCTCTCTCTCTCTATTCCTGCACTCCCTCTCTCTCTCTATTCCTGCACTCTCTCTCTCTCTCTATTCCTGCACTCTCTCTCTCTCTCTATTCCTGCACTCCCTCTTTCACTCTATTCCTGCACTCCCTCTCTCTCTATTCCTGCACTGCCCCTCTCTCTCTCTCTATTCCTGCAGTCCCCCTCTCTCTCTCTTTATTCCTGCACTCCCTCTCTCTATTCCTGCACTCCCTATCTCTCTCTATTCCTGCACTCCCTCTCTCTCTCTATTCCTGCACTCCCTCTCTCTCTCTATTCCTGCACTCCCTCTCTCTCTCTATTCCTGCACTCCCTCTCTCTCTCTATTCCTGCACTCCCTCTCTCTCTCTATTCCTGCACTCCCTCTCTCTCTCTATTCCTGCACTCCCTCCCTCTCTCTATTCCTGCACTCCCTCCCTCTCTCTATTCCTGCACTCACTCCCTCCACCTCTCTCTCTATTCCTGCATTCCCTCTGTCACTCCTCTATCTCTTTCTTCCTGCAGTCCCTCTCTCTCTTTCTATTCCCACATCTCCTCTCTCTATTCCTGCACTCACTCCCTCCACCTCTCTCTATTCCTGCACTCCCCTCTCTCTCTCTATTCCTGCACTCCCCTCTCTCTCTCTCAATTCCTGCACTCCCCTCTCTCTCTCTCTATTCCTGCACTCCCTCGCTCTCTATTCCTGCACTCCCTCGCTCTCTATTCCTGCACTCCCTCGCTCTCTATTCCTGCACTCCCTCGCTCTCTATTCCTGCACTCCCTCGCTCTCTATTCCTGCACTCCCTCCCTCTCTCTATTCCTGCACTCCCTCCCTCTCTCTATTCCTGCACTCCCTCCCTCTCTCTATTCCTGCACTCCCTCCCTCTCTCTATTCCTGCACTCCCTCCCTCTCTCTATTCCTGCACTCCCTCCCTCTCTCTATTCCTGCACTCCCTCTCTCTCTCTATTCCAGCCCTCCCTCTCTCTCTCTATTCCTGCCCTCCCTCTCTCTCTCTATTCCTGCCCTCCCTCTCTCTCTCTATTCCTGCACTCCCTCTCTCTCTCTATTCCTGCACTCCCTCTCTCTCTCTATTCCTGCACTCCCTCTCTCTCTCTATTCCTGCACTCCCCCTCTCTCTCTATTCCTGCACTCCCTCTCTCTCTCTATTCCTGCACTCCCTCTCTCTCTCTATTCCTGCACTCCCTCTCTCTCTATTCCTGCACTCCCTCTCTCTCTCTATTCCTGCACTCCCTCTCTCTCTCTATTCCTGCACTCCCTCTCTCTCTCTATTCCTGCACTCCCTCTCTCTCTATTCCTGCACTGCCCCTCTCTCTCTCTCTTTTCCTGCAGTCCCCCTCTCTCTCTCTCTATTCCTGCACTCCCTCTCTCTATTCCTGCACTCCCTATCTCTCTCTATTCCTGCACTCCCTATCTCTCTCTATTCCTGCACTCCCTATCTCTCTCTATTCCTGCACTCCCTATCTCTCTCTATTCCTGCACTCCCTATCTCTCTCTATTCCTGCACTCCCTATCTCTCTCTATTCCTGCACTCCCTATCTCTCTCTATTCCTGCACTCCCTATCTCTCTCTATTCCTGCACTCCCTATCTCTCTCTATTCCTGCACTCCCTATCTCTCTCTATTCCTGCACTCCCTATCTCTCTCTATTCCTGCACTCCCTCTCTCTCTCTATTCCTGCACTCCCTCTCTCTCTCTATTCCTGCACTCCCTCTCTCTCTCTATTCCTGCACTCCCTCTCTCTCTCTATTCCTGCACTCCCTCTCTCTCTCTATTCCTGCACTCCCTCTCTCTCTCTATTCCTGCACTCCCTCGCTCTCTATTCCTGCACTCCCTCGCTCTCTATTCCTGCACTCCCTCGCTCTCTATTCCTGCACTCCCTCGCTCTCTATTCCTGCACTCCCTCGCTCTCTATTCCTGCACTCCCTCGCTCTCTATTCCTGCACTCCCTCTCTCTCTATTCCTGCACTCCCTCTCTCTCTATCCCTGCACTCCCTCTCTCTATCCCTGCACTCCCTCTCTCTCTATCCCTGCACTCCCCCTCTCTCTCTCTATTCCTGCACTCCCTCTCTCTCTATTCCTGCACTCCCTCTCTCTCTATTCCTGCACTCCCTCTCTCTCTCTATTCCTGCACTCCCTCTCTCTCTGTTCCTTCACTCCCTCTCTCTCTATACCTGCACTCTCTCTCTCTCTATAGCTGCACTCCCTCTGTCTCTCTCTCTATTCCTGCACTCCCTCCCTCTCTCTATTCCTGCACTCCCTCTCTCTCTCTATTCCTGCACTCCTCTCTCTCTATTCCGGCACTCCTTCTCTCTCTCTATTCCTGCACTCCCTCTCTCTCTCTATTCCTGCACTCCCTCTCTCTCTCTATTCCTGCACTCCCTCTCTCTCTCTATTCCTGCACTCCCTCTCTCTCTCTCTATTCCTGCACTCCCTCTCTCTCTATTCCTGCACTCCCTCTCTCACTCTCTATTCCTGCACTCCCTACCTCTCTCTCTCTCTATTCCTGCACTCCCTACCTCTCTCTCTCTCTATTCCTGCACTCCCTACCTCTCTCTCTCTCTATTCCTGCACTCCCTACCTCTCTCTCTCTCTATTCCTGCACTCCCTACCTCTCTCTCTCTATTCCTGCAGTCCCTCTCTCTCTATTCCTGCACTCCCTACCTCTCTCTCTCTCTCTCTATTCCTGCACTCCCTCTCTCTCTCTCTCTATTCCTTCACTCCCCCTCTCCCTATTCCTGCACTCCCTACTTCTCTCTCTCTCTATTCCTGCACTCCCTACCTCTCTCTCTCTCTATTCCTGCACTCCCTCTCTCTCTCTCTCTATTCCTGCACTCCCTCTCTCTCTATTCCTGCACTCCCTCTCTCTTTCTATTCCTGCACTCCCTCTCTCTTTCTATTCCTGCACTCCCTCCCTCTCTCTATTCCTGCACTCCCTCCCTCTCTCTATTCCTGCACTCCCTCTCTCTCTATTCCTGCACTCCCTCTCTCACTCTCTATTCCTGCACTCCCTACCTCTCTCTCTCTCTATTCCTGCATTCCCTACCTCTCTCTCTCTCTATTCCTGCACTCCCTACCTCTCTCTCTCTCTATTCCTGCACTCCCTACCTCTCTCTCTCTCTATTCCTGCACTCCCTACCTCTCTCTCTCTATTCCTGCAGTCCCTCTCTCTCTATTCCTGCACTCCCTACCTCTCTCTCTCTCTCTCTATTCCTGCACTCCCTCTCTCTCTCTCTCTATTCCTTCACTCCCCCTCTCCCTATTCCTGCACTCCCTACTTCTCTCTCTCTCTATTCCTGCACTCCCTACCTCTCTCTCTCTCTATTCCTGCACTCCCTCTCTCTCTCTCTCTATTCCTGCACTCCCTCTCTCTCTATTCCTGCACTCCCTCTCTCTTTCTATTCCTGCACTCCCTCTCTCTTTCTATTCCTGCACTCCCTCCCTCTCTCTATTCCTGCACTCCCTCCCTCTCTCTATTCCTGCACTCCCTCCCTCCACCTCTCTCTCTATTCCTGCATTTCCTCTGTCACTCCTCTATCTCTTTCTTCCTGCGGTCCCTCTCTCTCTTTCTATTCCCACATCTCCTCTCTATTCCTGCACTCACTCCCTCCACCTCTCTCTCTATTCCTGCACTCCCTCTCTCTCTATTCCGGCACTCCCTTTCTCTCTCTATTCCTGCACTCCCTCTCTCTCCCTATTCCAGCACTCCCTCTCTCTCTCTATTCCTGCAATCCATCGATCTCTCTATTCCTGCACTCCCTCCCTCTCTCTATTCCTGCACTCCCTCCCTCTCTCTATTCCTGCACTCCCTCCCTCTCTCTATTCCTGCACTCCCTCCCTCTCTCTATTCCTGCCCTCCCTCTCTCTCTCTATTCCTGCCCTCCCTCTCTCTCTCTATTCCTGCCCTCCCTCTCTCTCTCTATTCCTGCACTCCCTCTCTCTCTCTATTCCTGCACTCCCTCTCTCTCTCTATTCCTGCACTCCCTCTCTCTCTCTATTCCTGCACTCCCTCGCTCTCTATTCCTGCACTCCCTCGCTCTCTATTCCTGCACTCCCTCGCTCTCTATTCCTGCACTCCCTCGCTCTCTATTCCTGCACTCCCTCGCTCTCTATTCCTGCACTCCCTCGCTCTCTATTCCTGCACTCCCTCGCTCTCTATTCCTGCACTCACTCGCTCTCTATTCCTGCACTCCCTCGCTCTCTATTCCTGCACTCCCTCGCTCTCTATTCCTGCACTCCCTCGCTCTCTATTCCTGCACTCCCTCGCTCTCTATTCCTGCACTCCCTCGCTCTCTATTCCTGCACTCCCTCGCTCTCTATTCCTGCACTCCCTCGCTCTCTATTCCTGCACTCCCTCCCGCTCTCTATTCCCGCACTCCCTCCCGCTCTCTATTCCTGCACTCCCTCCCTCTCTCTATTCCCGCACTCCCTCTCTCTCTCTATTCCTGCACTCCCTCTCTCTCTCTATTCCTGCACTCCCTCTCTCTCTCTATTCCTGCACTCCCTCTCTCTCTCTATTCCTGCACGCCCTCTCTCTCTCTATTCCTGCACTCCCTCTCTCTCTCTATTCCTGCACTCCCTCTCTCTCTCTATTCCTGCACTCCCTCTCTCTCTCTATTCCTGCACTCCCTCTCTCTCTCTATTCCTGCACTCCCTCTCTCTCTCTATTCCTGCACTCCCTCTCTCTCTCTATTCCTGCACTCCCTCTCTCTCTCTCTATTCCTGCACTCCCTACCTCTCTCTCTCTCTATTCCTGCACTCCCTACCTCTCTCTCTCTCTATTCCTGCACTCCCTACCTCTCTCTCTCTCTATTCCTGCACTCCCTACCTCTCTCTCTCTCTATTCCTGCACTCCCTACCTCTCTCTCTCTATTCCTGCAGTCCCTCTCTCTCTATTCCTGCACTCCCTACCTCTCTCTCTCTCTATTCCTGCACTCCCTCTCTCTCTCTCTCTATTCCTTCACTCCCCCTCTCCCTATTCCTGCACTCCCTACTTCTCTCTCTCTCTATTCCTGCACTCCCTACCTCTCTCTCTCTCTATTCCTGCACTCCCTCTCTCTCTCTCTCTATTCCTGCACTCCCTCTCTCTCTATTCCTGCACTCCCTCTCTCTTTCTATTCCTGCACTCCCTCTCTCTTTCTATTCCTGCACTCCCTCCCTCTCTCTATTCCTGCACTCCCTCCCTCTCTCTATTCCTGCACTCCCTCCCTCTCTCTATTCCTGCACTCCCTCCCTCCACCTCTCTCTCTATTCCTGCATTTCCTCTGTCACTCCTCTATCTCTTTCTTCCTGCGGTCCCTCTCTCTCTTTCTATTCCCACATCTCCTCTCTATTCCTGCACTCACTCCCTCCACCTCTCTCTCTATTCCTGCACTCCCTCTCTCTCTATTCCGGCACTCCCTTTCTCTCTCTATTCCTGCACTCCCTCTCTCTCCCTATTCCTGCACTCCCTCTCTCTCTCTATTCCTGCAATCCATCGATCTCTCTATTCCTGCACTCCCTACCTCTCTCTATTCCTGCACTCCCTCCCTCTCTCTATTCCTGCACTCCCTCCCTCTCTCTATTCCTGCCCTCCCTCCCTCTCTCTATTCCTGCCCTCCCTCTCTCTCTCTATTCCTGCACTCCCTCTCTCTCTCTATTCCTGCACTCCCTCTCTCTCTCTATTCCTGCACTCCCTCTCTCTCTCTATTCCTGCACTCCCTCTATCTCTCTATTCCTGCACTCCCTCTCTCTCTCTATTCCTGCACTCCCTCTCTCTCTCTATTCCTGCACTCCCTCTCTCTCTCTATTCCTGCACTCCCTCTCTCTCTCTATTCCTGCACTCCCTCTCTCTCTCTATTCCTGCACTCCCTCTCTCTCTCTATTCCTCCACTCTCTCTCTCTCTCTATTCCTGCACTCCCTCCCTCTCTCTATTCCTGCACTCCCTCCCTCCACCTCTCTCTCTATTCCTGCAATCCCTCTGTCACTCCTCTATCTCTTTCTTCCTGCGGTCCCTCTCTCTCTTTCTATTCCCACATCTCCTATCTCTATTCCTGCACTCACTCCCTCCACCTCTCTCTCTATTCCTGCACTCCCTCTCTCTCGCTATTCCTGCACTCCCTCTCTCTATTCCTGCACTCCCGCCCTCTCTCTATTCCTGCACTCACTCCCTCCACCTCTCTCTCTATTCCTGCACTCCCTCGCTCTCTATTCCTGCACTCCCTCGCTCTCTATTCCTGCACTCCCTCGCTCTCTATTCCTGCACTCCCTACCTCTCTCTATTCCTGCACTCCCTCCCTCTCTCTATTCCTGCACTCCCTCCCTCTCTCTATTCCTGCACTCCCTCCCTCTCTCTATTCCTGCACTCCCTCTCTCTCTCTATTCCTGCACTCCCTCTCTCTCTCTATTCCTGCAATCCCTCTCTCTCTCTATTCCTGCAATCCCTCTCTCTCTATTCCTGCACTCCCTCTCTCTCTCTATTCCTGCACTCCCTCTCTCTCTCTATTCCGGCACTCCCTCTCTCTCTCTATTCCTGCACTCCCTCTCTCTCTATTCCTGCACTCCCTCTCTCTCTCTATTCCTGCACTCCCTCTCTCTCTCTATTCCTGCACTCCCTCTCTCTCTCTATTCCTGCACTCCCTCTCTCTCTATTCCTGCACTGCCCCTCTCTCTCTCTCTTTTCCTGCAGTCCCCCTCTCTCTCTCTCTATTCCTGCACTCCCTCTCTCTATTCCTGCACTCCCTATCTCTCTCTATTCCTGCACTCCCTCTCTCTCTCTATTCCTGCACTCCCTCTCTCTCTATTCCTGCACTCCCTCTCTCTCTCTATTCCTGCACTCCCTCTCTCTCTCTATTCCTGCACTCCCTCTCTCTCTCTATTCCTGCACTCCCTCTCTCTCTATTCCTGCACTGCCCCTCTCTCTCTCTCTTTTCCTGCAGTCCCCCTCTCTCTCTCTCTATTCCTGCACTCCCTCTCTCTATTCCTGCACTCCCTATCTCTCTCTATTCCTGCACTCTCTCTCTCTCTCTATTCCTGCACTCTCTCTCTCTCTCTATTCCTGCACTCCCTCTCTCTCTCTATTCCTGCACTCCCTCTCTCTCTCTATTCCTGCACTCCCTCTCACTCTCTATTCCTGCACTCCCTCTCTCTCTGTATTCCGGCACTCCCTCTCTCTCTCTATTCCGGCACTCCCTCTCTCTCTCTATTCCGGCACTCCCTCTCTCTCTCTATTCCTGCACTCCCTCTCTCTCTCTATTCCTGCACTCCCTCTCTCTCTCTATTCCTGCACTCCCTCTCTCTCTCTATTCCTGCACTCCCTCTCTCTCTCTATTCCTGCACTCCCTCTCTCTCTCTATTCCTGCACTCCCTCTCTCTCTCTATTCCTGCACTCCCTCTCTCTCTCTATTCCTGCACTCCCTCTCTCTCTCTATTCCTGCACTCCCTCTCTCTCTCTATTCCTGCACTCCCTCTCTCTCTCTATTCCTGCACTCCCTCCCTCTCTCTATTCCTGCACTCCCTCCCTCTCTCTATTCCTGCGTACCCTCCCTCTCTCTATTCCTGCACTCACTCCCTCCACCTCTCTCTCTATTCCTGCATTCCCTCTGTCACTCCTCTATCTCTTTCTTCCTGCAGTCCCTCTCTCTCTTTCTATTCCCACATCTCCTCTCTCTATTCCTGCACTCACTCCCTCCACCTCTCTCTATTCCTGCACTCCCCTCTCTCTCTCTCTATTCCTGCAGTCCCCTCTCTCGCTCTCTATTCCTGCACTCCCTCGCTCTCTATTCCTGCACTCCTTCGCTCTCTATTCCTGCATTCCCTCGCTCTCTATTCCTGCACTCCCTCGCTCTCTATTCCTGCACTCCCTCGCTCTCTATTCCTGCACTCCCTCGCTCTCTATTCCTGCACTCCCTCGCTCTCTATTCCTGCACTCCCTCGCTCTCTATTCCTGCACTCCCTCGCTCTCTATTCCTGCACTCCCTCGCTCTCTATTCCTGCACTCCCTCGCTCTCTATTCCTGCACTCCCTCGCTCTCTATTCCTGCACTCCCTCGCTCTCTATTCCTGCACTCCCTCGCTCTCTATTCCTGCACTCCCTCGCTCTCTATTCCTGCACTCCCTCGCTCTCTATTCCTGCACTCCCTCGCTCTCTATTCCTGCACTCCCTCGCTCTCTATTCCTGCACTCCCTCGCTCTCTATTCCTGCACTCCCTCGCTCTCTATTCCTGCACTCCCTCGCTCTCTATTCCTGCACTCCCTCGCTCTCTATTCCTGCACTCCCTCGCTCTCTATTCCTGCACTCCCTCGCTCTCTAATCCTGCACTCTCTCGCTCTCTATTCCTGCACTCCCTCGCTCTCTATTCCTGCACTCCCTCGCTCTCTATTCCTGCACTCCCTCGCTCTCTATTCCTGCACTCCCTCGCTCTCTATTCCTGCACTCCCTCGCTCTCTATTCCTGCACTCCCTCGCTCTCTATTCCTGCACTCCCTCGCTCTCTATTCCTGCACTCCCTCGCTCTCTATTCCTGCACTCCCTCGCTCTCTATTCCTGCACTCCCTCCCTCTCTCTATTCCTGCACTCCCTCTCTCTCTCTATTCCTGCCCTCCCTCTCTCTCGCTATTCCTGCACTCCCTCTCTCTCTCTATTCCTGCACTCCCTCTCTCTCTCTATTCCTGCACTCCCTCTCTCTCTCTATTCCTGCACTCCCTCTCTCTCTCTATTCCTGCACTTCCTCTCTCTCTCTATTCCTGCACTCCCTCTCTCTCTCTATTCCTGCACTCCCTCTCTCTCTCTATTCTTGCACTCCCCCTCTCTCTCTATTCCTGCACTCCCTCTCTCTCTCTATTCCTGCACTCCCTCTCTCTCTATTCCTGCACTCCCTCTCTCTCTATTCCTGCACTCCCTCTCTCTCTCTATTCCTGCACTCCCTCTCTCTCTCTATTCGTGCACTCCCTCTCCTTCTCTATTCCTGCACTCCCTCTTTCTCTCTATTCCTGCACTCCCTCTCTCTCTATTCCTGCACTCCCTCTCTCTCTATTCCTGCACTACCCCTCTCTCTCTCTCTATTCCTGCACTCCCCCTCTCTCTCTCTCTATTCCCGCACTCCCTCTCTCTCTATTCCTTCACTCCCTCTCTCTATTCCTGCACTCCCTCTCTCTCTCTATTCCTGCACTCCCTCTCTCTCTCTATTCCTGCACTCCCTCTCTCTCTCTATTCCTGCACTCCCTCTCTCTCTCTATTCCTGCACTCCCTCTCTCTCTCTATTCCTGCACTCCCTCTCTCTCTCTATTCCTGTACTCCCTCTCTCTCTCTATTCCTGCACTCCCTCTCTCTCTCTATTCCTGCACTCCCTCTCTCTCTATTCCTGCACTCCCTCCCTCTCTCTATTCCTGCACTCCCTCCCTCCACCTCTCTCTCTATTCCTGCATTCCCTCTATCACTCCTCTATCTCTTTCTTCCTGCGGTCCCTCTCTCTCCTTCTATTCCCACATCTCCTATCTCTATTCCTGCACTCACTCCCTCCACCTCTCTCTCTATTCCTGCACTCGCTCTCTCTCGCTATTCCTGCACTCCCTCTCTCTATTCCTGCACTCCCTCCCTCTCTCTATTCCTGAACTCACTCCCTCCACCTCTCTCTCTATTCCTGCACTCCCTCTCTCTCTATTCCTGCACTCCCTTTCTCTCTCTATTCCTGCACTCCCTTTCTCTCTCTATTCCTGCGCTCCCTCTCTCTCTCTATTCCTGCGCTCCCTCTCTCTCTCTATTCCTGCGCTCCCTCTCTCTCTCTATTCCTGCGCTCCCTCTCTCTCTCTATTCCTGCGCTCCCACTCTCTCTCTATTCCTGCGCTCCGTCTCTCTCTCTATTCCTGCGCTCCGTCTCTCTCTCTATTCCTGCACTCCATCGATCTCTCTATTCCTGCACTCCCTCCCGCTCTCTATTCCTGCACTCCCTCGCTCTCTATTCCTGCACTCCCTCGCTCTCTATTCCTGCACTCCCTTGCTCTCTATTCCTGCACTCCCTCGCTCTCTATTCCTGCACTCCCTCGCTCTCTATTCCTGCACTCCCTCGCTCTCTATTCCTGCACTCCCTCGCTCTCTATTCCTGCACTCCCTCGCTCTCTATTCCTGCACTCCCTCTCTCTCGCTATTCCTGCACTCCCTCTCTCTATTCCTGCACTCCCTCCCTCTCTCTATTCCTGCACTCACTCCCTCCACCTCTCTCTCTATTCCTGCACTCCCTCTCTCTCTATTCCTGCGCTCCCTTTCTCTCTCTATTCCTGCGCTCCCTTTCTCTCTCTATTCCTGCGCTCCCTCTCTCTCTCTATTCCTGCGCTCACTCTCTCTCTCTATTCCTGCGCTCCCTCTCTCTCTCTATTCCTGCGCTCCCTCTCTCTCTCTATTCCTGCGCTCCCACTCTCTCTCTATTCCTGCGCTCCCTCTCTCTCTATTCCTGCGCTCCTTCTCTCTCTCTATTCCTGCACTCCATCGATCTCTCTATTCCTGCACTCCCTCCCTCTCTCTATTCCTGCACTCCCTCGCTCTCTATTCCTGCACTCCCTCGCTCTCTATTCCTGCACTCCCTCGCTCTCTATTCCTGCACTCCCTCGCTCTCTATTCCTGCACTCCCTCGCTCTCTATTCCTGCACTCCCTCGCTCTCTATTCCTGCACTCCCTCGCTCTCTATTCCTGCACTCCCTCGCTCTCTATTCCTGCACTCCCTCGCTCTCTATTCCTGCACTCCCTCGCTCTCTATTCCTGCACTCCCTCGCTCTCTATTCCTGCACTCCCTCGCTCTCTATTCCTGCACTCCCTCGCTCTCTATTCCTGCACTCCCTCGCTCTCTATTCCTGCACTCCCTCGCTCTCTATTCCTGCACTCCCTCGCTCTCTATTCCTGCACTCCCTCGCTCTCTATTCCTGCACTCCCTCGCTCTCTATTCCTGCACTCCCTCGCTCTCTATTCCTGCACTCCCTCGCTCTCTATTCCTGAACTCCCTCGCTCTCTATTCCTGCACTCCCTCGCTCTCTATTCCTGCACTCCCTCGCTCTCTATTCCTGCACTCCCTCGCTCTCTATTCCTGCACTCCCTCGCTCTCTATTCCTGCACTCCCTCGCTCTCTATTCCTGCACTCCCACGCTCTCTATTCCTGCACTCCCTCGCTCTCTATTCCTGCACTCCCTCGCTCTCTATTCCTGCACTCCCTCGCTCTCTATTCCTGCACTCCCTCGCTCTCTATTCCTGCACTCCCTCGCTCTCTATTCCTGCACTCCCTCGCTCTCTATTCCTGCACTCCCTCGCTCTCTATTCCTGCACTCCCTCGCTCTCTATTCCTGCACTCCCTCGCTCTCTATTCCTGCACTCCCTCGCTCTCTATTCCTGCACTCCCTCGCTCTCTATTCCTGCACTCCCTCGCTCTCTATTCCTGCACTCCCTCGCTCTCTATTCCTGCACTCCCTCGCTCTCTATTCCTGCACTCCCTCGCTCTCTATTCCTGCACTCCCTCGCTCTCTATTCCTGCACTCCCTCGCTCTCTATTCCTGCACTCCCTCGCTCTCTATTCCTGCACTCCCTCGCTCTCTATTCCTGCACTCCCTCGCTCTCTATTCCTGCACTCCCTCGCTCTCTATTCCTGCACTCCCTCGCTCTCTATTCCTGCACTCCCTCGCTCTCTATTCCTGCACTCCCTCGCTCTCTATTCCTGCACTCCCTCCCTCTCTATTCCTGCACTCCCTCCCTCTCTATTCCTGCACTCCCTCCCTCTCTATTCCTGCACTCCCTCCCTCTCTATTCCTGCACTCCCTCCCTCTCTATTCCTGCACTCCCTCCCTCTCTATTCCTACACTCCCTCCCTCTCTATTCCTGCACTCCCTCCCTCTCTCTATTCCTGCACTCCCCTCTCTCCACCTCTCTCTCTATTCCTGCATTCCCTCTGTCACTCCTCTATCTCTTTCTTCCTGCGGTCCCTCTCTCTCTTTCTTTTCCCACATCTCCTATCTCTATTCCTGCACTCACTCCCTCCACCTCTCTCTCTATTCCTGCACTCCCTCTCTCTCGCTATTCCTGCACTCCCTCTCTCTCGCTATTCCTGCACTCCCTCTCTCTATTCCTGCACTCACTCCTTCCACCTCTCTCTCTATTCCTGCACTCCCTCTCTCTCTCTATTCCTGCACTCCCTCTCTCTCTCTATTCCTGCACTCCCTCTCTCTCTCTATTCCTGCACTCCCTCTCTCTCTCTATTCCTGCACTCCCTCTCTCTCTCTATTCCTGCACTCCCTCTCTCTCTCTATTCCTGCACTCCCTCTCTCTCTCTATTCCTGCACTCCCTCTCTCTCTCTATTCCTGCACTCCCTCTCTCTCTCTATTCCTGCACTCCCTCTCTCTCTCTATTTCTGCACTCCCTCCCTCCACCTCTCTCTCTATTCCTGCATTCCCTCTATCACTCCTCTATCTCTTTCTTCCTGCGGTCCCTCTCTCTTTCTATTCCCACATCTCCTATCTCTATTCCTGCACTCACTCCCTCCACCTCTCTCTCTATTCCTGCACTCCCTCTGTCTCGCTATTCCTGCACTCCCTCTCTCTATTCCTGCACTCCCTCCCTCTCTCTATTCCTGCACTCACTCCCTCCACCTCTCTCTCTATTCCTGCACTCCCTCGCTCTCTATTCCTGCACTCCCTCGCTCTCTATTCCTGCACTCCCTCGCTCTCTATTCCTGCACTCCCTCGCTCTCTATTCCTGCACTCCCTCGCTCTCTATTCCTGCACTCCCTCGCTCTCTATTCCTGCACTCCCTCGCTCTCTATTCCTGCACTCCCTCGCTCTCTATTCCTGCACTCCCTCGCTCTCTATTCCTGCACTCCCTCGCTCTCTATTCCTGCGCTCCCTCTCTCTCTCTATTCCTGCGCTCCCTCTCTCTCTCTATTCCTGCGCCCCCTCTCTCTCTCTATCCCTGCGCTCCCACTCTCTCTCTATTCCTGCGCTCCCTCTCTCTCTATTCCTGCGCTCCTTCTCTCTCTCTATTCCTGCACTCCATCGATCTCTCTATTCCTGCACTCCCTCCCTCTCTCTATTCCTGCACTCCCTCGCTCTCTATTCCTGCACTCCCTCGCTCTCTATTCCTGCACTCGCTCGCTCTCTATTCCTGCACTCGCTCGCTCTCTATTCCTGCACTCCCTCGCTCTCTATTCCTGCACTCCCTCGCTCTCTATTCCTGCACTCCCTCGCTCTCTATTCCTGCACTCCCTCGCTCTCTATTCCTGCACTCCCTCGCTCTCTATTCCTGCACTCCCTCGCTCTCTATTCCTGCACTCCCTCGCTCTCTATTCCTGCACTCCCTCGCTCTCTATTCCTGCACTCCCTCGCTCTCTATTCCTGCACTCCCTCGCTCTCTATTCCTGCACTCCCTCGCTCTCTATTCCTGCACTCCCTCGCTCTCTATTCCTGCACTCCCTCGCTCTCTATTCCTGCACTCCCTCGCTCTCTATTCCTGCACTCCCTCGCTCTCTATTCCTGCACTCCCTCGCTCTCTATTCCTGCACTCCCTCGCTCTCTATTCCTGCACTCCCTCGCTCTCTATTCCTGCACTCCCTCGCTCTCTATTCCTGCACTCCCTCGCTCTCTATTCCTGCACTCCCTCGCTCTCTATTCCTGCACTCCCTCGCTCTCTATTCCTGCACTCCCTCGCTCTCTATTCCTGCACTCCCTCGCTCTCTATTCCTGCACTCCCTCGCTCTCTATTCCTGCACTCCCTCGCTCTCTATTCCTGCACTCCCTCGCTCTCTATTCCTGCACTCCCTCGCTCTCTATTCCTGCACTCCCTCGCTCTCTATTCCTGCACTCCCTCGCTCTCTATTCCTGCACTCCCTCGCTCTCTATTCCTGCACTCCCTCGCTCTCTATTCCTGCACTCCCTCGCTCTCTATTCCTGCACTCCCTCGCTCTCTATTCCTGCACTCCCTCGCTCTCTATTCCTGCACTCCCTCGCTCTCTATTCCTGCACTCCCTCGCTCTCTATTCCTGCACTCCCTCGCTCTCTATTCCTGCACTCCCTCGCTCTCTATTCCTGCACTCCCTCGCTCTCTATTCCTGCACTCCCTCGCTCTCTATTCCTGCACTCCCTCGCTCTCTATTCCTGCACTCCCTCGCTCTCTATTCCTGCACTCCCTCGCTCTCTATTCCTGCACTCCCTCCCTCTCTATTCCTGCACTCCCTCCCTCTCTATTCCTGCACTCCCTCCCTCTCTATTCCTGCACTCCCTCGCTCTCTATTCCTGCACTCCCTCCCTCTCTATTCCTGCACTCCCTCCCTCTCTATTCCTAGACTCCCTCCCTCTCTATTCCTGCACTCCCTCCCTCTCTCTATTCCTGCACTCCCTCTCTCCACCTCTCTCTCTATTCCTGCATTCCCTCTGTCACTCCTCTATCTCTTTCTTCCTGCGGTCCCTCTCTCTCTTTCTATTCCCACATCTCCTATCTCTATTCCTGCACTCACTCCCTCCACCTCTCTCTCTATTCCTGCACTCCCTCTCTCTCGCTATTCCTGCACTCCCTCTCTCTATTCCTGCACTCACTCCCTCCACCTCTCTCTCTATTCCTGCACTCCCTCTCTCTCTATTCCTGCGCTCCCTTTCTCTCTCTATTCCTGCGCTCCCTCTCTCTCTCTATTCCTGCGCTCCCTCTCTCTCTCTATTCCTGCGCTCCCTCTCTCTCTCTATTCCTGCGCTCCCTCTCTCTCTCTATTCCTGCGCTCCCTCTCTCTCTCTATTCCTGCGCTCCCTCTCTCTCTCTATTCCTGCGCTCCCTCTCTCTCTCTATTCCTGCCCTCCTTCTCTCTCTCTATTCCTGCACTCCATCGATCTCTCTATTCCTGCACTCCATCGATCTCTCTATTCCTGCACTCCATCGATCTCTCTATTCCTGCACTCCCTCCCTCTCTCTATTCCTGCACTCCCTCCCTCTCTCTATTCCTGCACTCCCTCCCTCTCTCTATTCCTGCACTCCCTCCCTCTCTCTATTCCTGCACTCCCTCCCTCTCTCTATTTCTGCACTCCCTCCCGCTCTCTATTTCTGCACTCCCTCCCTCTCTCTATTTCTGCACTCCCTCCCTCTCTCTATTCCTGCACTCCCTCCCTCTCTGTATTCCTGCACTCCCTCCCTCTCTGTATTCCTGCACACCCTCCCTCTCTCTATTCCTGCACTCCCTCCCTCTCTCTATTCCTGCACTCCCTCCCTCTCTCTATTCCTGCACTCCCTCCCTCTCTCTATTCCTGCACTCCCTCCCTCTCTCTATTCCTGCACTCCCTCCCTCTCTCTATTCCTGCACTCCCTCCCTCTCTCTATTCCTGCACTCCCTCCATCTCTCTATTCCTGCACTCACTCCCTCCACCTCTCTCTCTATTCCTGCATTCCCTCTGTCACTCCTCTATCTCTTTCTTCCTGCAGTCCCTCTCTCTCTTTCTATTCCCACATCTCCTCTCTCTATTCCTGCACTCACTCCCTCCACCTCTCTCTATTCCTGCACTCCCCTCTCTCGCTCCCTATTCCTGCAGTCCCCTCTCTCGCTCTCTATTCCTGCAGTCCCCTCTCTCGCTCTCTATTCCTGCAGTCCCCTCTCTCGCTCTCTATTCCTGCAGTCCCCTCTCTCGCTCTCTATTCCTGCAGTCCCCTCTCTCGCTCTCTATTCCTGCAGTCCCCTCTCTCGCTCTCTATTCCTGCAGTCCCCTCTCTCGCTCTCTATTCCTGCAGTCCCCTCTCTCGCTCTCTATTCCTGCAGTCCCCTCTCTCGCTCTCTATTCCTGCACTCCCCTCTCTCGCTCTCTATTCCTGCACTCCCCTCTCTCGCTCTCTATTCCTGCACTCCCCTCTCTCGCTCTCTATTCCTGCACTCCCCTCTCTCGCTCTCTATTCCTGCACTCCCCTCTCTCGCTCTCTATTCCTGCACTCCCCTCTCTCGCTCTCTATTCCTGCACTCCCCTCTCTCGCTCTCTATTCCTGCACTCCCCTCTCTCGCTCTCTATTCCTGCACTCCCCTCTCTCGCTCTCTATTCCTGCACTCCCCTCTCTCGCTCTCTATTCCTGCACTCCCCTCTCTCGCTCTCTATTCCTGCACTCCCCTCTCTCGCTCTCTATTCCTGCACTCCCTCGCTCTCTATTCCTGCACTCCCTCGCTCTCTATTCCTGCACTCCCTCGCTCTCTATTCCTGCACTCCCTCGCTCTCTATTCCTGCACTCCCTCGCTCTCTATTCCTGCACTCCCTCGCTCTCTATTCCTGCACTCCCTCGCTCTCTATTCCTGCACTCCCTCGCTCTCTATTCCTGCACTCCCTCGCTCTCTATTCCTGCACTCCCTCGCTCTCTATTCCTGCACTCCCTCGCTCTCTATTCCTGCACTCCCTCGCTCTCTATTCCTGCACTCCCTCGCTCTCTATTCCTGCACTCCCTCGCTCTCTATTCCTGCACTCCCTCGCTCTCTATTCCTGCACTCCCTCGCTCTCTATTCCTGCACTCCCTCCCTCTCTATTCCTGCACTCCCTCCCTCTCTATTCCTGCACTCCCTCCCTCTCTCTATTCCTGCACTCCCTCTCTCTCTCTATTCCTGCCCTCCCTCTCTCTCTCTATTCCTGCACTCCCTCTCTCTCTCTATTCCTGCACTCCCTCTCTCTCTCTATTCCAGCACTCCCTCTCTCTCTCTATTCCTGCACTCCCTCTCTCTCTCTATTCCTGCACTTCCTCTCTCTCTCTATTCCTGCACTCCCTCTCTCTCTCTATTCCTGCACTCCCTCTCTCTCTCTATTCCTGCACTCCCCCTCTCTCTCTATTCCTGCACTCCCTCTCTCTCTCTATTCCTGCACTCCCTCTCTCTCTATTCCTGCACTACCCCTCTCTCTCTCTCTATTCCTGCACTCCCCATCTCTCTCTCTCTATTCCCGCACTCCCTCTCTCTCTATTCCTTCACTCCCTCTCTCTATTCCTGCACTCCCTATCTCTCTATATTCCTGCACTCCCTATCTCTCTCTATTCCTGCACTCCCTATCTCTCTCTATTCCTGCACTCCCTCTCTCTCTCTATTCCTGCACTCCCTCTCTCTCTCTATTCCTGCACTCCCTCTCTCTCTCTATTCCTGCACTCCCTCTCTCTCTCTATTCCTGCACTCCCTCTCTCTCTCTATTCCTGCACTCCCTCTCTCTCTCTATTCCTGCACTCCCTCTCTCTCTCTATTCCTGCACTCCCTCTCTCTCTCTATTCCTGCACTCCCTCTCTCTCTCTATTCCTGCACTCCCTCTCTCTCTCTATTCCTGCACTCCCTCTCTCTCTCTATTCCTGCACTCCCTCTCTCTCTCTATTCCTGCACTCCCTCTCTCTCTCTATTCCTGCACTCCCTCTCTCTCTCTATTCCTGCACTCCCTCTCTCTCTCTATTCCTGCACACCCTCTCTCTCTCTATTCCTGCACTCCCTCTCTCTCTCTATTCCTGCACTCCCTCTCTCTCTCTATTCCTGCACTCCCTCTCTCTCTCTATTCCTGCACTCCCTCTCTCTCTCTATTCCTGCACTCCCTCTCTCTCTCTATTCCTGCACTCCCTCTCTCTCTCTATTCCTGCACTCCCTCCCTCTCTCTATTCCTGCACTCCCTCCCTCTCTCTATTCCTGCACTCCCTCCCTCTCTCTATTCCTGCGTACCCTCCCTCTCTCTATACCTGCACTCACTCCCTCCACCTCTCTCTCTATTCCTGCATTCCCTCTGTCACTCCTCTATCTCTTTCTTCCTGCAGTCCCTCTCTCTCTTTCTATTCCCACATCTCCTCTCTCTATTCCTGCACTCACTCCCTCCACCTCTCTCTATTCCTGCAGTCCCCTCTCTCGCTCTCTATTCCTGCAGTCCCCTCTCTCGCTCTCTATTCCTGCAGTCCCCTCTCTCGCTCTCTATTCCTGCAGTCCCCTCTCTCGCTCTCTATTCCTGCAGTCCCCTCTCTCGCTCTCTATTCCTGCAGTCCCCTCTCTCGCTCTCTATTCCTGCAGTCCCCTCTCTCGCTCTCTATTCCTGCAGTCCCCTCTCTCGCTCTCTATTCCTGCAGTCCCCTCTCTCGCTCTCTATTCCTGCAGTCCCCTCTCTCGCTCTCTATTCCTGCAGTCCCCTCTCTCGCTCTCTATTCCTGCAGTCCCCTCTCTCGCTCTCTATTCCTGCAGTCCCCTCTCTCGCTCTCTATTCCTGCACTCCCTCGCTCTCTATTCCTGCACTCCCTCGCTCTCTATTCCTGCACTCCCTCGCTCTCTATTCCTGCACTCCCTCGCTCTCTATTCCTGCACTCCCTCGCTCTCTATTCCTGCACTCCCTCGCTCTCTATTCCTGCACTCCCTCGCTCTCTATTCCTGCACTCCCTCGCTCTCTATTCCTGCACTCCCTCGCTCTCTATTCCTGCACTCCCTCGCTCTCTATTCCTGCACTCCCTCGCTCTCTATTCCTGCACTCCCTCCCTCTCTCTATTCCTGCACTCCCTCCCTCTCTCTATTCCTGCCCTCCCTCTCTCTCTCTATTCCTGCACTCCCTCTCTCTCTCTATTCCTGCACTCCCTCTCTCTCTCTATTCCTGCACTCCCTCTCTCTCTCTATTCCTGCACTCCCTCTCTCTCTCTATTCCTGCACTCCCTCTCTCTCTCTATTCCTGCACTCCCTCTCTCTCTCTATTCCTGCACTCCCTCTCTCTCTCTATTCCTGCACTCCCTCTCTCTCTCTATTCCTGCACTCCCTCTCTCTCTCTATTCCTGCACTCCCTCTCTCTCTCTATTCCTGCACTCCCTCTCTCTCTCTCTATTCCTGCACTCCCTCTCTCTCTCTATTCCTGCACTCCCTCTCTCTCTCTATTCCTGCACTCCCTCTCTCTCTCTATTCCTGCACTCCCTCTCTCTCTCTATTCCTGCACTCCCTCTCTCTCTCTATTCCTGCACTCCCTCTCTCTCTCTATTCCTGCACTCCCTCTCTCGCTCTCTATTCCTGCAGTCCCCTCTCTCGCTCTCTATTCCTGCAGTCCCCTCTCTCGCTCTCTATTCCTGCAGTCCCCTCTCTCGCTCTCTATTCCTGCAGTCCCCTCTCTCGCTCTCTATTCCTGCAGTCCCCTCTCTCGCTCTCTATTCCTGCAGTCCCCTCTCTCGCTCTCTATTCCTGCAGTCCCCTCTCTCGCTCTCTATTCCTGCAGTCCCCTCTCTCGCTCTCTATTCCTGCACTCCCCTCTCTCGCTCTCTATTCCTGCACTCCCCTCTCTCGCTCTCTATTCCTGCACTCCCCTCTCTCGCTCTCTATTCCTGCACTCTCTCGCTCTCTATTCCTGCACTCCCCTCTCTCGCTCTCTATTCCTGCACTCTCTCGCTCTCTATTCCTGCACTCCCTCGCTCTCTATTCCTGCACTCCCTCGCTCTCTATTCCTGCACTCCCTCGCTCTCTATTCCTGCACTCCCTCGCTCTCTATTCCTGCACTCCCTCGCTCTCTATTCCTGCACTCCCTCGCTCTCTATTCCTGCACTCCCTCGCTCTCTATTCCTGCACTCCCTCGCTCTCTATTCCTGCACTCCCTCGCTCTCTATTCCTGCACTCCCTCGCTCTCTATTCCTGCACTCCCTCGCTCTCTATTCCTGCACTCCCTCGCTCTCTATTCCTGCACTCCCTCGCTCTCTATTCCTGCACTCCCTCGCTCTCTATTCCTGCACTCCCTCGCTCTCTATTCCTGCACTCCCTCGCTCTCTATTCCTGCACTCCCTCGCTCTCTATTCCTGCACTCCCTCGCTCTCTATTCCTGCACTCCCTCGCTCTCTATTCCTGCACTCCCTCGCTCTCTATTCCTGCACTCCCTCGCTCTCTATTCCTGCACTCCCTCGCTCTCTATTCCTGCACTCCCTCGCTCTCTATTCCTGCACTCCCTCGCTCTCTATTCCTGCACTCCCTCGCTCTCTATTCCTGCACTCCCTCGCTCTCTATTCCTGCACTCCCTCGCTCTCTATTCCTGCACTCCCTCGCTCTCTATTCCTGCACTCCCTCGCTCTCTATTCCTGCACTCCCTCGCTCTCTATTCCTGCACTCCCTCGCTCTCTATTCCTGCACTCCCTCGCTCTCTATTCCTGCACTCCCTCGCTCTCTATTCCTGCACTCCCTCGCTCTCTATTCCTGCACTCCCTCGCTCTCTATTCCTGCACTCCCTCGCTCTCTATTCCTGCACTCCCTCGCTCTCTATTCCTGCACTCCCTCGCTCTCTATTCCTGCACTCTCTCGCTCTCTATTCCTGCACTCCCTCGCTCTCTATTCCTGCACTCCCTCGCTCTCCATTCCTGCACTCCCTCGCTCTCTATTCCTGCACTCCCTCGCTCTCTATTCCTGCACTCCCTCGCTCTCTATTCCTGCACTCCCTCGCTCTCTATTCCTGCACTCCCTCGCTCTCTATTCCTGCACTCCCTCGCTCTCTATTCCTGCACTCCCTCGCTCTCTATTCCTGCACTCCCTCCCTCTCTCTATTCCTGCACTCCCTCTCTCTCTCTATTCCTGCCCTCCCTCTCTCTCGCTATTCCTGCACTCCCTCTCTCTCTCTATTCCTGCACTCCCTCTCTCTCTCTATTCCTGCACTCCCTCTCTCTCTCTATTCCTGCACTCCCTCTCTCTCTCTATTCCTGCACTCCCTCTCTCTCTCTATTCCTGCACTTCCTCTCTCTCTCTATTCCTGCACTCCCTCTCTCTCTCTATTCCTGCACTCCCTCTCTCTCTCTATTCTTGCACTCCCCCTCTCTATTCCTGCACTCCCTCTCTCTCTCTATTCCTGCACTCCCTCTCTCTCTATTCCTGCACTCCCTCTCTCTCTATTCCTGCACTCCCTCTCTCTCTCTATTCCTGCACTCCCTCTCTCTCTCTATTCCTGCACTACCCCTCTCTCTCTCTCTATTCCTGCAGTCCCCCTCTCTCTCTCTCTATTCCCGCACTCCCTCTCTCTCTATTCCTTCACTCCCTCTCTCTATTCCTGCACTCCCTCTCTCTCTCTATTCCTGCACTCCCTCTCTCTCTCTATTCCTGCACTCCCTCTCTCTCTCTATTCCTGCACTCCCTCTCTCTCTCTATTCCTGCACTCCCTCTCTCTCTCTATTCCTGCACTCCCTCTCTCTCTCTATTCCTGCACTCCCTCTCTCTCTCTATTCCTGCACTCCCTCTCTCTCTCTATTCCTGCACTCCCTCTCTCTCTCTATTCCTGCACTCCCTCCCTCTCTCTATTCCTGCACTCCCTCCCTCCACCTCTCTCTCTATTCCTGCATTCCCTCTATCACTCCTCTATCTCTTTCTTCCTGCGGTCCCTCTCTCTCTTTCTATTCCCACATCTCCTATCTCTATTCCTGCACTCACTCCCTCCACCTCTCTCTCTATTCCTGCACTCCCTCTCTCTCGCTATTCCTGCACTCCCTCTCTCTATTCCTGCACTCCCTCCCTCTCTCTATTCCTGCACTCACTCCCTCCACCTCTCTCTCTATTCCTGCACTCCCTCTCTCTCTATTCCTGCGCTCCCTTTCTCTCTCTATTCCTGCGCTCCCTTTCTCTCTCTATTCCTGCGCTCCCTCTCTCTCTCTATTCCTGCGCTCCCTCTCTCTCTCTATTCCTGCGCTCCCTCTCTCTCTCTATTCCTGCGCTCCCTCTCTCTCTCTATTCCTGCGCTCCCTCTCTCTCTCTATTCCTGCGCTCCCTCTCTCTCTCTATTCCTGCGCTCCCACTCTCTCTCTATTCCTGCGCTCCCTCTCTCTCTATTCCTGCGCTCCTTCTCTCTCTCTATTCCTGCGCTCCATCGATCTCTCTATTCCTGCACTCCCTCCCTCTCTCTATTCCTGCACTCCCTCGCTCTCTATTCCTGCACTCCCTCGCTCTCTATTCCTGCACTCCCTCGCTCTCTATTCCTGCACTCCCTCGCTCTCTATTCCTGCACTCCCTCGCTCTCTATTCCTGCACTCCCTCGCTCTCTATTCCTGCACTCCCTCGCTCTCTATTCCTGCACTCCCTCGCTCTCTATTCCTGCACTCCCTCGCTCTCTATTCCTGCACTCCCTCGCTCTCTATTCCTGCACTCCCTCGCTCTCTATTCCTGCACTCCCTCGCTCTCTATTCCTGCACTCCCTCGCTCTCTATTCCTGCACTCCCTCGCTCTCTATTCCTGCACTCCCTCGCTCTCTATTCCTGCACTCCCTCGCTCTCTATTCCTGCACTCCCTCGCTCTCTATTCCTGCACTCCCTCGCTCTCTATTCCTGCACTCCCTCGCTCTCTATTCCTGCACTCCCTCGCTCTCTATTCCTGCACTCCCTCGCTCTCTATTCCTGCACTCCCACGCTCTCTATTCCTGCACTCCCTCGCTCTCTATTCCTGCACTCCCTCGCTCTCTATTCCTGCACTCCCTCGCTCTCTATTCCTGCACTCCCTCGCTCTCTATTCCTGCACTCCCTCGCTCTCTATTCCTGCACTCCCTCGCTCTCTATTCCTGCACTCCCTCGCTCTCTATTCCTGCACTCCCTCGCTCTCTATTCCTGCACTCCCTCGCTCTCTATTCCTGCACTCCCTCGCTCTCTATTCCTGCACTCCCTCGCTCTCTATTCCTGCACTCCCTCGCTCTCTATTCCTGCACTCCCTCGCTCTCTATTCCTGCACTCCCTCGCTCTCTATTCCTGCACTCCCTCGCTCTCTATTCCTGCACTCCCTCGCTCTCTATTCCTGCACTCCCTCGCTCTCTATTCCTGCACTCCCTCGCTCTCTATTCCTGCACTCCCTCGCTCTCTATTCCTGCACTCCCTCGCTCTCTATTCCTGCACTCCCTCGCTCTCTATTCCTGCACTCCCTCGCTCTCTATTCCTGCACTCCCTCGCTCTCTATTCCTGCACTCCCTCGCTCTCTATTCCTGCACTCCCTCCCTCTCTATTCCTGCACTCCCTCCCTCTCTATTCCTGCATTCCCTCCCTCTCTATTCCTGCATTCCCTCCCTCTCTATTCCTGCACTCCCTCCCTCTCTATTCCTGCACTCCCTCCCTCTCTATTCCTACACTCCCTCCCTCTCTATTCCTGCACTCCCTCCCTCTCTCTATTCCTGCACTCCCTCTCTCCACCTCTCTCTCTATTCCTGCATTCCCTCTGTCACTCCTCTATCTCTTTCTTCCTGCGGTCCCTCTCTCTCTTTCTATTCCCACATCTCCTATCTCTATTCCTGCACTCACTCCCTCCACCTCTCTCTCTATTCCTGCACTCCCTCTGTCTCGCTATTCCTGCACTCCCTCTCTCTATTCCTGCACTCCCTCCCTCTCTCTATTCCTGCACTCACTCCCTCCACCTCTCTCTCTATTCCTGCACTCCCTCTCTCTCTATTCCTGCACTCCCTTTCTCTCTCTATTCCTGCGCTCCCTTTCTCTCTCTATTCCTGCGCTCCCTCTCTCTCTCTATTCCTGCGCTCCCTCTCTCTCTCTATTCCTGCGCTCCCTCTCTCTCTTTTCCTGCGCTCCCTCTCTCTCTCTATTCCTGCGCTCCCTCTCTCTCTCTATTCCTGCGCTCCCTCTCTCTCTCTATTCCTGCGCTCCCTCTCTCTCTCTATTCCTGCGCTCCCACTCTCTCTCTATTCCTGCGCTCCCTCTCTCTCTATTCCTGCGCTCCTTCTCTCTCTCTATTCCTGCACTCCATCGATCTCTCTATTCCTGCACTACCTCCCGCTCTCTATTCCTGCACTCCCTTGCTCTCTATTCCTGCACTCCCTCGCTCTCTATTCCTGCACTCCCTCGCTCTCTATTCCTGCACTCCCTCGCTCTCTATTCCTGCACTCGCTCGCTCTCTATTCCTGCACTCCCTCGCTCTCTATTCCTGCACTCCCTCGCTCTCTATTCCTGCACTCCCTCGCTCTCTATTCCTGCACTCCCTCGCTCTCTATTCCTGCACTCCCTCGCTCTCTATTCCTGCACTCCCTCGCTCTCTATTCCTGCACTCCCTCGCTCTCTATTCCTGCACTCCCTCGCTCTCTATTCCTGCACTCCCTCGCTCTCTATTCCTGCACTCCCTCGCTCTCTATTCCTGCACTCCCTCGCTCTCTATTCCTGCACTCCCTCGCTCTCTATTCCTGCACTCCCTCGCTCTCTATTCCTGCACTCCCTCGCTCTCTATTCCTGCACTCCCTCACTCTCTATTCCTGCACTCCCTCTCTCTCTCTATTCCTGCACTCCCTCTCTCTCTCTATTCCTGCACTCCCTCTCTCTCTCTATTCCTGCACTCCCTCTCTCTCTCTATTCCTGCACTCCCTCTCTCTCTCTATTCCTGCACTCCCTCTCTCTCTCTATTCCTGCACTCCCTCTCTCTCTCTATTCCTGCACTCCCTCTCTCTCTCTATTCCTGCACTCCCTCTCTCTCTCTATTCCTGCACTCCCTCTCTCTCTCTATTCCTGCACTCCCTCTCTCTCTCTATTCCTGCACTCCCTCTCTCTCTCTATTCCTGCACTCCCTCTCTCTCTCTATTCCTGCACTCCCTCCCTCTCTCTATTCCTGCACTCCCTCCCTCTCTCTATTCCTGCGTACCCTCCCTCTCTCTATACCTGCACTCACTCCCTCCACCTCTCTCTCTATTCCTGCATTCCCTCTGTCACTCCTCTATCTCTTTCTTCCTGCAGTCCCTCTCTCTCTTTCTATTCCCACATCTCCTCTCTCTATTCCTGCACTCACTCCCTCCACCTCTCTCTATTCCTGCACTCCCCTCTCTCTCTCTATTCCTGCAGTCCCCTCTCTCGCTCTCTATTCCTGCAGTCCCCTCTCTCGCTCTCTATTCCTGCAGTCCCCTCTCTCGCTCTCTATTCCTGCAGTCCCCTCTCTCGCTCTCTATTCCTGCAGTCCCCTCTCTCGCTCTCTATTCCTGCAGTCCCCTCTCTCGCTCTCTATTCCTGCAGTCCCCTCTCTCGCTCTCTATTCCTGCAGTCCCCTCTCTCGCTCTCTATTCCTGCAGTCCCCTCTCTCGCTCTCTATTCCTGCAGTCCCCTCTCTCGCTCTCTATTCCTGCGCTCCCTCGCTCTCTATTCCTGCACTCCCTCGCTCTCTATTCCTGCACTCCCTCGCTCTCTATTCCTGCACTCCCTCGCTCTCTATTCCTGCACTCCCTCGCTCTCTATTCCTGCACTCCCTCGCTCTCTATTCCTGCACTCCCTCGCTCTCTATTCCTGCACTCCCTCGCTCTCTATTCCTGCACTCCCTCGCTCTCTATTCCTGCACTCCCTCGCTCTCTATTCCTGCACTCCCTCGCTCTCTATTCCTGCACTCCCTCGCTCTCTATTCCTGCACTCCCTCGCTCTCTATTCCTGCACTCCCTCGCTCTCTATTCCTGCACTCCCTCGCTCTCTATTCCTGCACTCCCTCGCTCTCTATTCCTGCACTCCCTCGCTCTCTATTCCTGCACTCCCTCGCTCTCTATTCCTGCACTCCCTCGCTCTCTATTCCTGCACTCCCTCGCTCTCTATTCCTGCACTCCCTCGCTCTCTATTCCTGCACTCCCTCGCTCTCTATTCCTGCACTCCCTCGCTCTCTATTCCTGCACTCCCTCGCTCTCTATTCCTGCACTCCCTCGCTCTCTATTCCTGCACTCCCTCGCTCTCTATTCCTGCACTCCCTCCCTCTCTATTCCTGCACTCCCTCCCTCTCTATTCCTGCACTCCCTCCCTCTCTCTATTCCTGCCCTCCCTCTCTCTCTCTATTCCTGCACTCCCTCTCTCTCTCTATTCCTGCACTCCCTCTCTCTCTCTATTCCTGCACTCCCTCTCTCTCTCTATTCCTGCACTCCCTCTCTCTCTCTATTCCTGCACTCCCTCTCTCTCTCTATTCCTGCACTCCCTCTCTCTCTCTATTCCTGCACTCCCTCTCTCTCTCTATTCCTGCACTCCCTCTCTCTCTCTATTCCTGCACTCCCTCTCTCTCTCTATTCCTGCACTCCCTCTCTCTCTCTATTCCTGCACTCCCTCTCTCTCTCTATTCCTGCACTCCCTCTCTCTCTCTATTCCTGCACTCCCTCTCTCTCTCTATTCCTGCACTCCCTCTCTCTCTCTATTCCTGCACTCCCTCTCTCTCTCTATTCCTGCACTTCCTCTCTCTCTCTATTCCTGCACTCCCTCTCTCTCTCTATTCCTGCACTCCCTCTCTCTCTCTATTCCTGCACTCCCCCTCTCTCTCTCTATTCCTGCACTCCCTCTCTCTCTCTATTCCTGCACTCCCTCTCTCTCTATTCCTGCACTCCCTCTCTCTCTCTATTCCTGCACTCCCTCTCTCTCTCTATTCCTGCACTCCCTCTCCTTCTCTATTCCTGCACTCCCTCTTTCTCTCTATTCCTGCACTCCCTCTCTCTCTATTCCTGCACTACCCCTCTCTCTCTCTCTATTCCTGCACTCCCCCTCTCTCTCTCTCTATTCCCGCACTCCCTCTCTCTCTATTCCTGCACTCCCCCTCTCTCTCTCTCTATTCCCGCACTCCCTCTCTCTCTCTATTCCTGCACTCCCTCTCTCTCTCTATTCCTGCACTCCCTCTCTCCCTCTATTCCTGCACTCCCTCTCTCCCTCTATTCCTGCAGTCCCTCTCTCTCTCTATTCCTGCAGTCCCCTCTCTCGCTCTCTATTCCTGCAGTCCCCTCTCTCGCTCTCTATTCCTGCAGTCCCCTCTCTCGCTCTCTATTCCTGCAGTCCCCTCTCTCGCTCTCTATTCCTGCAGTCCCCTCTCTCGCTCTCTATTCCTGCAGTCCCCTCTCTCGCTCTCTATTCCTGCAGTCCCCTCTCTCGCTCTCTATTCCTGCAGTCCCCTCTCTCGCTCTCTATTCCTGCAGTCCCCTCTCTCGCTCTCTATTCCTGCAGTCCCCTCTCTCGCTCTCTATTCCTGCAGTCCCCTCTCTCGCTCTCTATTCCTGCAGTCCCCTCTCTCGCTCTCTATTCCTGCAGTCCCCTCTCTCGCTCTCTATTCCTGCAGTCCCCTCTCTCGCTCTCTATTCCTGCACTCCCCTCTCTCGCTCTCTATTCCTGCACTCCCCTCTCTCGCTCTCTATTCCTGCACTCCCCTCTCTCGCTCTCTATTCCTGCACTCCCCTCTCTCGCTCTCTATTCCTGCACTCCCCTCTCTCGCTCTCTATTCCTGCACTCCCCTCTCTCGCTCTCTATTCCTGCACTCCCTCGCTCTCTATTCCTGCACTCCCTCGCTCTCTATTCCTGCACTCCCTCGCTCTCTATTCCTGCACTCCCTCGCTCTCTATTCCTGCACTCCCTCGCTCTCTATTCCTGCACTCCCTCGCTCTCTATTCCTGCACTCCCTCGCTCTCTATTCCTGCACTCCCTCGCTCTCTATTCCTGCACTCCCTCGCTCTCTATTCCTGCACTCCCTCGCTCTCTATTCCTGCACTCCCTCGCTCTCTATTCCTGCACTCCCTCGCTCTCTATTCCTGCACTCCCTCGCTCTCTATTCCTGCACTCCCTCGCTCTCTATTCCTGCACTCCCTCGCTCTCTATTCCTGCACTCCCTCGCTCTCTATTCCTGCACTCCCTCGCTCTCTATTCCTGCACTCCCTCGCTCTCTATTCCTGCACTCCCTCGCTCTCTATTCCTGCACTCCCTCGCTCTCTATTCCTGCACTCCCTCGCTCTCTATTCCTGCACTCCCTCGCTCTCTATTCCTGCACTCCCTCGCTCTCTATTCCTGCACTCCCTCGCTCTCTATTCCTGCACTCCCTCGCTCTCTATTCCTGCACTCCCTCGCTCTCTATTCCTGCACTCCCTCGCTCTCTATTCCTGCACTCCCTCGCTCTCTATTCCTGCACTCCCTCGCTCTCTATTCCTGCACTCCCTCGCTCTCTATTCCTGCACTCCCTCGCTCTCTATTCCTGCACTCCCTCGCTCTCTATTCCTGCACTCCCTCGCTCTCTATTCCTGCACTCCCTCGCTCTCTATTCCTGCACTCCCTCGCTCTCTATTCCTGCACTCCCTCGCTCTCTATTCCTGCACTCCCTCGCTCTCTATTCCTGCACTCCCTCGCTCTCTATTCCTGCACTCCCTCGCTCTCTATTCCTGCACTCCCTCGCTCTCTCTATTCCTGCACTCCCTCTCTCTCTCTATTCCTGCCCTCCCTCTCTCTCGCTATTCCTGCCCTCCCTCTCTCTCTCTATTCCTGCACTCCCTCTCTCTCTCTATTCCTGCACTCCCTCTCTCTCTCTATTCCTGCACTCCCTCTCTCTCTCTATTCCTGCACTCCCTCTCTCTCTCTATTCCTGCGCTTCCTCTCTCTCTCTATTCCTGCACTCCCTCTCTCTCTCTATTCCTGCACTCCCTCTCTCTCTCTATTCTTGCACTCCCCCTCTCTCTCTATTCCTGCACTCCCTCTCTCTCTCTATTCCTGCACTCCCTCTCTCTCTATTCCTGCACTCCCTCTCTCTCTATTCCTGCACTCCCTCTCTCTCTCTATTCCTGCACTCCCTCTCTCTCTCTATTCGTGCACTCCCTCTCCTTCTCTATTCCTGCACTCCCTCTTTCTCTCTATTTCTGCACTCCCTCTCTCTCTATTCCTGCACTCCCTCTCTCTCTATTCCTGCACTCCCTCTCTCTCTATTCCTGCACTACCCCTCTCTCTCTCTCTATTCCTGCAGTCCCCCTCTCTCTCTCTCTATTCCCGCACTCCCTCTCTCTCTATTCCTTCACTCCCTCTCTCTATTCCTGCACTCCCTATCTCTCTCTATTCCTGCACTCCCTCTCTCTCTCTATTCCTGCACTCCCTCTCTCTCTCTATTCCTGCACTCCCTCTCTCTCTCTATTCCTGCACTCCCTCTCTCTCTCTATTCCTGCACTCCCTCTCTCTCTCTATTCCTGCACTCCCTCTCTCTCTCTATTCCTGCACTCCCTCTCTCTCTCTATTCCTGCACTCCCTCTCTCTCTCTATTCCTGCACTCCCTCTCTCTCTCTATTCCTGCACTCCCTCTCTCTCTCTATTCCTGCACTCCCTCTCTCTCTCTATTCCTGCACTCCCTCTCTCTCTCTATTCCTGCACTCCCTCTCTCTCTCTATTCCTGCACTCCCTCTCTCTCTCTATTCCTGCACTCCCTCTCTCTCTCTATTCCTGCACTCCCTCCCTCTCTCTATTCCTGCACTCCCTCCCTCTCTCTATTCCTGCGTACCCTCCCTCTCTCTATCCCTGCACTCACTCCCTCCACCTCTCTCTCTATTCCTGCATTCCCTCTGTCACTCCTCTATCTCTTTCTTCCTGCAGTCCCTCTCTCTCTTTCTATTCCCACATCTCCTCTCTCTATTCCTGCACTCACTCCCTCCACCTCTCTCTATTCCTGCACTCTCCTCTCTCTCTCTATTCCTGCAGTCCCCTCTCTCGCTCTCTATTCCTGCAGTCCCCTCTCTCGCTCTCTATTCCTGCAGTCCCCTCTCTCGCTCTCTATTCCTGCAGTCCCCTCTCTCGCTCTCTATTCCTGCAGTCCCCTCTCTCGCTCTCTATTCCTGCAGTCCCCTCTCTCGCTCTCTATTCCTGCAGTCCCCTCTCTCGCTCTCTATTCCTGCAGTCCCCTCTCTCGCTCTCTATTCCTGCAGTCCCCTCTCTCGCTCTCTATTCCTGCAGTCCCCTCGCTCTCTATTCCTGCACTCCCTCGCTCTCTATTCCTGCACTCCCTCGCTCTCTATTCCTGCACTCCCTCGCTCTCTATTCCTGCACTCCCTCGCTCTCTATTCCTGCACTCCCTCGCTCTCTATTCCTGCACTCCCTCGCTCTCTATTCCTGCACTCCCTCGCTCTCTATTCCTGCACTCCCTCGCTCTCTATTCCTGCACTCCCTCGCTCTCTATTCCTGCACTCCCTCGCTCTCTATTCCTGCACTCCCTCGCTCTCTATTCCTGCACTCCCTCGCTCTCTATTCCTGCACTCCCTCGCTCTCTATTCCTGCACTCCCTCGCTCTCTATTCCTGCACTCCCTCGCTCTCTATTCCTGCACTCCCTCGCTCTCTATTCCTGCACTCCCTCGCTCTCTATTCCTGCACTCCCTCGCTCTCTATTCCTGCACTCCCTCGCTCTCTATTCCTGCACTCCCTCGCTCTCTATTCCTGCACTCCCTCGCTCTCTATTCCTGCACTCCCTCGCTCTCTATTCCTGCACTCCCTCGCTCTCTATTCCTGCACTCCCTCCCTCTCTATTCCTGCACTCCCTCCCTCTCTCTATTCCTGCCCTCCCTCCCTCTCTCTATTCCTGCACTCCCTCTCTCTCTCTATTCCTGCACTCCCTCTCTCTCTCTATTCCTGCACTCCCTCTCTCTCTCTATTCCTGCACTCCCTCTCTCTCTCTATTCCTGCACTCCCTCTCTCTCTCTATTCCTGCACTCCCTCTCTCTCTCTATTCCTGCACTTCCTCTCTCTCTCTATTCCTGCACTCCCTCTCTCTCTCTATTCCTGCACTCCCTCTCTCTCTCTATTCCTGCACTCCCTCTCTCTCTCTATTCCTGCACTCCCCCTCTCTCTCTATTCCTGCACTCCCTCTCTCTCTCTTTTCCTGCACTCCCTCTCTCTCTATTCCTGCACTCCCTCTCTCTCTCTATTCCTGCACTCCCTCTCTCTCTCTATTCCTGCACTCCCTCTCCTTCTCTATTCCTGCACTCCCTCTTTCTCTCTATTCCTGCACTACCCCTCTCTCTCTCTCTATTCCTGCACTCCCCCTCTCTCTCTCTCTATTCCCGCACTCCCTCTCTCTCTATTCCTTCACTCCCTCTCTCTCTATTCCTGCACTCCCTATCTCTCTATATTCCTGCACTCCCTATCTCTCTATATTCCTGCACTCCCTATCTCTCTATATTCCTGCACTCCCTATCTCTCTATATTCCTGCACTCCCTATCTCTCTCTATTCCTGCACTCCCTCTCTCTCTCTATTCCTGCACTCCCTCTCTCTCTCTATTCCTGCACTCCCTCTCTCTCTCTATTCCTGCACTCCCTCTCTCTCTCTATTCCTGCACTCCCTCTCTCTCTCTATTCCTGCACTCCCTCTCTCTCTCTATTCCTGCACTCCCTCTCTCTCTCTATTCCTGCACTCCCTCTCTCTCTCTATTCCTGCACTCCCTCTCTCTATTCCTGCACTCCCTCTCTCTCTCTATTCCTGCACTCCCTCTCTCTCTCTATTCCTGCACTCCCTCTCTCTCTCTATTCCTGCAGTCCCCTCTCTCGCTCTCTATTCCTGCAGTCCCCTCTCTCGCTCTCTATTCCTGCAGTCCCCTCTCTCGCTCTCTATTCCTGCAGTCCCCTCTCTCGCTCTCTATTCCTGCAGTCCCCTCTCTCGCTCTCTATTCCTGCAGTCCCCTCTCTCGCTCTCTATTCCTGCAGTCCCCTCTCTCGCTCTCTATTCCTGCAGTCCCCTCTCTCGCTCTCTATTCCTGCAGTCCCCTCTCTCGCTCTCTATTCCTGCAGTCCCCTCTCTCGCTCTCTATTCCTGCAGTCCCCTCTCTCGCTCTCTATTCCTGCAGTCCCCTCTCCTCTCTCGCTCTCTATTCCTGCACTCCCTCGCTCTCTATTCCTGCACTCCCTCGCTCTCTATTCCTGCACTCCCTCGCTCTCTATTCCTGCACTCCCTCGCTCTCTATTCCTGCACTCCCTCGCTCTCTATTCCTGCACTCCCTCGCTCTCTATTCCTGCACTCCCTCGCTCTCTATTCCTGCACTCCCTCGCTCTCTATTCCTGCACTCCCTCGCTCTCTATTCCTGCACTCCCTCGCTCTCTATTCCTGCACTCCCTCGCTCTCTATTCCTGCACTCCCTCGCTCTCTATTCCTGCACTCCCTCGCTCTCTATTCCTGCACTCCCTCGCTCTCTATTCCTGCACTCCCTCGCTCTCTATTCCTGCACTCCCTCGCTCTCTATTCCTGCACTCCCTCGCTCTCTATTCCTGCACTCCCTCGCTCTCTATTCCTGCACTCCCTCGCTCTCTATTCCTGCACTCCCTCGCTCTCTATTCCTGCACTGCCTCGCTCTCTATTCCTGCACTCACTCGCTCTCTATTCCTGCACTCCCTCGCTCTCTATTCCTGCACTCCCTCGCTCTCTATTCCTGCACTCCCTCGCTCTCTATTCCTGCACTCCCTCGCTCTCTATTCCTGCACTCCCTCTCTCTCTCTATTCCTGCACTCCCTCTCTCTCTCTATTCCTGCACTCCCCCTCTCTCTCTATTCCTGCACTCCCTCTCTCTCTCTATTCCTGCACTCCCTCTCTCTCTCTATTCCTGCACTCCCTCTCTCTCTCTATTCCTGCACTCCCACTCTCTCTCTATTCCTGCACTCCCTCTCTCTCTCTATTCCTGCACTCCCTCTCTCTCTCTATTCCTGCACCCCCTCTCTCTCTCTATTCCTGCACTCCCTCCCTCTCTCTATTCCTGCACTCCCTCCCTCTCTCTATTCCTGCACTCCCTCCCTCTCTCGATTCCTGCACTCACTCCCTCCACCTCTCTCTCTATTCCTGCATTCCCTCTGTCACTCCTCTATCTCTTTCTTCCTGCAGTCCCTCTCTCTCTTTCTATTCCCACAAATCCTCTCTCTATTCCTGCACTCACTCCCTCCACCTCTCTCTATTCCTGCACTCGCCTCTCTCTCTCTCTATTCCTGCAGTCCCCTCTCTCGCTCTCTATTCCTGCAGTCCCCTCTCTCGCTCTCTATTCCTGCAGTCCCCTCTCTCGCTCTCTATTCCTGCAGTCCCCTCTCTCGCTCTCTATTCCTGCAGTCCCCTCTCTCGCTCTCTATTCCTGCAGTCCCCTCTCTCGCTCTCTATTCCTGCAGTCCCCTCTCTCGCTCTCTATTCCTGCAGTCCCCTCTCTCGCTCTCTATTCCTGCAGTCCCCTCTCTCGCTCTCTATTCCTGCACTCCCTCGCTCTCTATTCCTGCACTCCCTCGCTCTCTATTCCTGCACTCCCTCGCTCTCTATTCCTGCACTCCCTCGCTCTCTATTCCTGCACTCCCTCGCTCTCTATTCCTGCACTCCCTCGCTCTCTATTCCTGCACTCCCTCGCTCTCTATTCCTGCACTCCCTCGCTTTCTTTTCCTGCACTCCCTCGCTCTCTATTCCTGCACTCCCTCGCTCTCTATTCCTGCACTCCCTCGCTCTCTATTCCTGCACTCCCTCGCTCTCTATTCCTGCACTCCCTCGCTCTCTATTCCTGCACTCCCTCGCTCTCTATTCCTGCACTCCCTCGCTCTCTATTCCTGCACTCCCTCGCTCTCTATTCCTGCACTCCCTCGCTCTCTATTCCTGCACTCCCTCGCTCTCTATTCCTGCACTCCCTCGCTCTCTATTCCTGCACTCCCTCGCTCTCTATTCCTGCACTCCCTCGCTCTCTATTCCTGCACTCCCTCGCTCTCTATTCCTGCACTCCCTCGCTCTCTATTCCTGCACTCCCTCGCTCTCTATTCCTGCACTCCCTCGCTCTCTATTCCTGCACTCCCTCGCTCTCTATTCCTGCACTCCCTCGCTCTCTATTCCTGCACTCCCTCGCTCTCTATTCCTGCACTCCCTCGCTCTCTATTCCTGCACTCCCTCGCTCTCTATTCCTGCACTCCCTCGCTCTCTATTCCTGCACTCCCTCCCGCTCTCTATTCCTGCACTCCCTCCCGCTCTCTATTCCTGCACTCCCTCCCGCTCTCTATTCCTGCACTCCCTCCCTCTCTCTATTCCTGCACTCCCTCCCTCTCTCTATTCCTGCACTCCCTCTCTCTCTCTATTCCTGCACTCCCTCTCTCTCTCTATTCCTGCACTCCCTCTCTCTCTCTATTCCTGCACTCCCTCTCTCTCTCTATTCCTGCACTCCCTCTCTCTCTCTATTCCTGCACTCCCTCTCTCTCTCTATTCCTGCACTCCCTCTCTCTCTCTATTCCTGCACTCCCTCTCTCTCTCTATTCCTGCACTCCCTCTCTCTCTCTATTCCTGCACTCCCTCTCTCTCTCTATTCCTGCACTCCCTCTCTCTCTCTATTCCTGCACTTCCTCTCTCTCTCTATTCCTGCACTCCCTCTCTCTCTCTATTCCTGCACTCTCTCTCTCTCTATTCCTGCACTCCCTCTCTCTCTCTATTCCTGCACTCCCTCTATCACTCCTCTATCTCTTTCTTCCTGCGGTCCCTCTCTCTCTTTCTATTCCCACATCTCCTATCTCTATTCCTGCACTCACTCCCTCCACCTCTCTCTCTATTCCTGCACTCCCTCTCTCTCGCTATTCCTGCACTCCCTCTCTCTATTCCTGCACTCCCTCCCTCTCTCTATTCCTGCACTCACTCCCTCCACCTCTCTCTCTATTCCTGCACTCCCTCTCTCTCTATTCCTGCGCTCCCTTTCTCTCTCTACTCCTGCGCTCCCTTTCTCTATTCCTGCGCTCCCTCTCTCTCTCTATTCCTGCGCTCCCTCTCTCTCTCTATTCCTGCGCTCCCTCTCTCTCTCTATTCCTGCGCTCCCTCTCTCTCTCTATTCCTGCGCTCCCTCTCTCTCTCTATTCCTGCGCTCCCTCTCTCTCTCTATTCCTGCGCTGCCTCTCTCTCTCTATTCCTGCGCTCCCTCTCTCTCTCTATTCCTGCGCTCCCTCTCTCTCTATTCCTGCGCTCCTTCTCTCTCTCTATTCCTGCGCTCCATCGATCTCTCTATTCCTGCACTCCCTCCCTCTCTCTATTCCTGCACTCCCTCTTTCTCTCTATTCCTGCACTCCCCCTCTCTCTCTCTCTATTCCCGCACTCCCTCTCTCTCTATTCCTTCAGTCCCTCTCTCTATTCCTGCACTCCCTATCTCTCTATATTCCTGCACTCCCTCTCTCTCTCTATTCCTGCACTCCCTCTCTCTCTCTATTCCTGCACTCCCTCTCTCTCTCTATTCCTGCACTCCCTCTCTCTCTCTATTCCTGCACTCCCTCTCTCTCTCTATTCTGCACTCCCTCTCTCTCTCTATTCCTGCACTCCCTCTCTCTCTCTATTCCTGCACTCCCTCTCTCTCTCTATTCCTGCACTCCCTCTCTCTCTCTATTCCTGCACTCCCTCTCTCTCTCAATTCCTGCAGTCCCCTCTCTCGCTCTCTATTCCTGCAGTCCCCTCTCTCGCTCTCTATTCCTGCAGTCCCCTCTCTCGCTCTCTATTCCTGCAGTCCCCTCTCTCGCTCTCTATTCCTGCAGTCCCCTCTCTCGCTCTCTATTCCTGCAGTCCCCTCTCTCGCTCTCTATTCCTGCAGTCCCCTCTCTCGCTCTCTATTCCTGCAGTCCCCTCTCTCGCTCTCTATTCCTGCAGTCCCCTCTCTCGCTCTCTATTCCTGCACTCCCTCGCTCTCTATTCCTGCACTCCCTCGCTCTCTATTCCTGCACTCCCTCGCTCTCTATTCCTGCACTCCCTCGCTCTCTATTCCTGCACTCCCTCGCTCTCTATTCCTGCACTCCCTCGCTCTCTATTCCTGCACTCCCTCGCTCTCTATTCCTGCACTCCCTCGCTCTCTATTCCTGCACTCCCTCGCTCTCTATTCCTGCACTCCCTCGCTCTCTATTCCTGCACTCCCTCGCTCTCTATTCCTGCACTCCCTCGCTCTCTATTCCTGCACTCCCTCGCTCTCTATTCCTGCACTGCCTCGCTCTCTATTCCTGCACTCACTCGCTCTCTATTCCTGCACTCCCTCGCTCTCTATTCCTGCACTCCCTCGCTCTCTATTCCTGCACTCCCTCGCTCTCTATTCCTGCACTCCATCGCTCTCTATTCCTGCACTCCCTCGCTCTCTATTCCTGCACTCCCTCGCTCTCTATTCCTGCACTCCCTCGCTCTCTATTCCTGCACTCCCTCGCTCTCTATTCCTGCACTCCCTCTCTCTCTCTATTCCTGCACTCCCTCTCTCTCTCTATTCCTGCACTCCCTCTCTCTCTCTATTCCTGCACTCCCACTCTCTCTCTATTCCTGCACTCCCTCTCTCTCTCTATTCCTGCACTCCCTCTCTCTCTCTATTCCTGCACTCCCTCTCTCTCTCTATTCCTGCACTCCCTCCCTCTCTCTATTCCTGCACTCCCTCCCTCTCTCTATTCCTGCACTCCCTCCCTCTCTCTATTCCTGCGTACCCTCCCTCTCTCGATTCCTGCACTCACTCCCTCCACCTCTCTCTCTATTCCTGCATTCCCTCTGTCACTCCTCTATCTCTTTCTTCCTGCAGTCCCTCTCTCTCTTTCTATTTCCACATCTCCTCTCTCTATTCCTGCACTCACTCCCTCCACCTCTCTCTATTCCTGCACTCACTCCCTCCACCTCTCTCTATTCCTGCACTCGCCTCTCTCTCTCTCTATTCCTGCAGTCCCCTCTCTCGCTCTCTATTCCTGCAGTCCCCTCTCTCGCTCTCTATTCCTGCAGTCCCCTCTCTCGCTCTCTATTCCTGCAGTCCCCTCTCTCGCTCTCTATTCCTGCAGTCCCCTCTCTCGCTCTCTATTCCTGCAGTCCCCTCTCTCGCTCTCTATTCCTGCAGTCCCCTCTCTCGCTCTCTATTCCTGCAGTCCCCTCTCTCGCTCTCTATTCCTGCAGTCCCCTCTCTCGCTCTCTATTCCTGCAGTCCCCTCTCTCGCTCTCTATTCCTGCAGTCCCCTCTCTCGCTCTCTATTCCTGCAGTCCCCTCTCTCGCTCTCTATTCCTGCAGTCCCCTCTCTCGCTCTCTATTCCTGCAGTCCCCTCTCTCGCTCTCTATTCCTGCAGTCCCCTCTCTCGCTCTCTATTCCTGCAGTCCCCTCTCTCGCTCTCTATTCCTGCAGTCCCCTCTCTCGCTCTCTATTCCTGCAGTCCCCTCTCTCGCTCTCTATTCCTGCAGTCCCCTCTCTCGCTCTCTATTCCTGCACTCCCCTCTCTCGCTCTCTATTCCTGCACTCCCCTCTCTCGCTCTCTATTCCTGCACTCCCTCGCTCTCTATTCCTGCACTCCCTCGCTCTCTATTCCTGCACTCCCTCGCTCTCTATTCCTGCACTCCCTCGCTCTCTATTCCTGCACTCCCTCGCTCTCTATTCCTGCACTCCCTCGCTCTCTATTCCTGCACTCCCTCGCTCTCTATTCCTGCACTCCCTCGCTCTCTATTCCTGCACTCCCTCGCTCTCTATTCCTGCACTCCCTCGCTCTCTATTCCTGCACTCCCTCGCTCTCTATTCCTGCACTCCCTCGCTCTCTATTCCTGCACTCCCTCGCTCTCTATTCCTGCACTCCCTCGCTCTCTATTCCTGCACTCCCTCGCTCTCTATTCCTGCACTCCCTCGCTCTCTATTCCTGCACTCCCTCGCTCTCTATTCCTGCACTCCCTCGCTCTCTATTCCTGCACTCCCTCGCTCTCTATTCCTGCACTCCCTCGCTCTCTATTCCTGCACTCCCTCGCTCTCTATTCCTGCACTCCCTCGCTCTCTATTCCTGCACTCCCTCGCTCTCTATTCCTGCACTCCCTCGCTCTCTATTCCTGCACTCCCTCGCTCTCTATTCCTGCACTCCCTCGCTCTCTATTCCTGCACTCCCTCGCTCTCTATTCCTGCACTCCCTCGCTCTCTATTCCTGCACTCCCTCCCGCTCTCTATTCCTGCACTCCCTCCCGCTCTCTATTCCTGCACTCCCTCCCGCTCTCTATTCCTGCACTCCCTCCCGCTCTCTATTCCTGCACTCCCTCCCGCTCTCTATTCCTGCACTCCCTCCCGCTCTCTATTCCTGCACTCCCTCCCGCTCTCTATTCCTGCACTCCCTCCCGCTCTCTATTCCTGCACTCCCTCCCTCTCTCTATTCCTGCACTCCCTCCCTCTCTCTATTCCTGCACTCCCTCCCTCTCTCTATTCCTGCACTCCCTCTCTCTCTCTATTCCTGCACTCCCTCTCTCTCTCTATTCCTGCACTCCCTCTCTCTCTCTATTCCTGCACTCCCTCTCTCTCTCTATTCCTGCACTCCCTCTCTCTCTCTATTCCTGCACTCCCTCTCTCTCTCTATTCCTGCACTCCCTCTCTCTCTCTATTCCTGCACTCCCTCTCTCTCTCTATTCCTGCACTCCCTCTCTCTCTCTATTCCTGCACTCCCTCTCTCTCTCTATTCCTGCACTCCCTCTCTCTCTCTATTCCTGCACTCCCTCTCTCTCTCTATTCCTGCACTCCCTCTCTCTCTCTATTCCTGCACTCCCTCTCTCTCTCTATTCCTGCACTCCCTCTCTCTCTCTATTCCTGCACTCCCTCTCTCTCTCTATTCCTGCACTCCCTCTCTCTCTCTATTCCTGCACTCCCTCTCTCTCTCTATTCCTGCACTCCCTCTCTCTCTCTATTCCTGCACTCCCTCTCTCTCTCTATTCCTGCACTCCCTCTCTCTCTCTATTCCTGCACTTCCTCTCTCTCTCTATTCCTGCACTTCCTCTCTCTCTCTATTCCTGCACTCCCTCTCTCTCTCTATTCCTGCACTCCCTCTCTCTCTATTCCTGCACTCCCTCTCTCTCTCTATTCCTGCACTCCCTCTATCACTCCTCTATCTCTTTCTTCCTGCGGTCCCTCTCTCTCTTTCTATTCCCACATCTCCTATCTCTATTCCTGCACTCACTCCCTCCACCTCTCTCTCTATTCCTGCACTCCCTCTCTCTCGCTATTCCTGCACTCCCTCTCTCTATTCCTGCACTCCCTCCCTCTCTCTATTCCTGCACTCACTCCCTCCACCTCTCTTTCTATTCCTGCACTCCCTCTCTCTCTATTCCTGCGCTCCCTTTCTCTCTCTATTCCTGCGCTCCCTTTCTCTCTCTATTCCTGCGCTCCCTCTCTCTCTCTATTCCTGCGCTGCCTCTCTCTCTCTATTCCTGCGCTCCCTCTCTCTCTCTATTCCTGCGCTCCCACTCTCTCTCTATTCCTGCGCTCCCTCTCTCTCTATTCCTGCGCTCCTTCTCTCTCTCTATTCCTGCGCTCCATCGATCTCTCTATTCCTGCACTCCCTCCCTCTCTCTATTCCTGCACTCCCTTCCTCTCTCTATTCCTGCACTCCCTCCCTCTCTCTATTCCTGCACTCCCTCTCTCTCTCTATTCCTGCACTCCCCCTCTCTCTCTATTCCTGCACTCCCTCTCTCTCTATTCCTGCACTCCCTCTCTCTCTATTCCTGCACTCCCTCTCTCTCTCTATTCCTGCACTCCCTCTCTCTCTCTATTCCTGCACTCCCTCTCCTTCTCTATTCCTGCACTCCCTCTTTCTCTCTATTCCTGCACTCCCTCTCTCTCTATTCCTGCACTACCCCTCTCTCTCTCTCTATTCCTGCACTCCCCCTCTCTCTCTCTCTATTCCCGCACTCCCTCTCTCTCTATTCCTTCACTCCCTCTCTCTATTCCTGCACTCCCTCTCTCTCTCTATTCCTGCACTCCCTCTCTCTCTCTATTCCTGCACTCCCTCTCTCTCTCTATTCCTGCACTCCCTCTCTCTCTCTATTCCTGCACTCCCTCTCTCTCTCTATTCCTGCACTCCCTCTCTCTCTCTATTCCTGCACTCCCTCTCTCTCTCTATTCCTGCACTCCCTCTCTCTCTCTATTCCTGCACTCCCTCTCTCTCTCTATTCCTGCACTCCCTCTCTCTCTCTATTCCTGCACTCCCTCTCTCTCTCTATTCCTGCACTCCCTCTCTCTCTCTATTCCTGCACTCCCTCTCTCTCTCTATTCCTGCACTCCCTCTCTCTCTCTATTCCTGCACTCCCTCTCTCTCTCTATTCCTGCACTCCCTCTCTCTCTCTATTCCTGCACTCCCTCTCTCTCTCTATTCCTGCACTCCCTCTCTCTCTATTCCTGCACTCCCTCTCTCTCTCTATTCCTGCACTCCCTCTCTCTCTCTATTCCTGCACTCCCTCTCTCTCTCTATTCCTGCACTCCCTCTCTCTATCTATTCCTGCACTCCCTCTCTCTCTCTATTCCTGCACTCCCTCTCTCTCTCTATTCCTGCACTCCCTCTCTCTCTCTATTCCTGCACTCCCTCTCTCTCTCTATTCCTGCACTCCCTCTCTCTCTCTATTCCTGCACTCCCTCTCTCTCTCTATTCCTGCACTCCCTCTCTCTCTCTATTCCTGCACTCCCTCTCTCTCTCTATTCCTGCACTCCCTCTCTCTCTCTATTCCTGCACTCCCTCTCTCTCTATTCCTGCACTCCCTCTCTCTCTCTATTCCTGCACTCCCTCTCTCTCTCTATTCCTGCACTCCCTCCCTCTCTCTATTCCTGCACGCCCTCCCTCTCTCTATTCCTGCACTCCCTCCCTCCACCTCTCTCTCTATTCCTGCATTCCCTCTATCACTCCTCTATCTCTTTCTTCCTGCGGTCCCTCTCTCTCTTTCCATTCCCACATCTCCTATCTCTATTCCTGCACTCACTCCCTCCACCTCTCTCTCTATTCCTGCACTCCCTCTCTCTCGCTATTCCTGCACTCCCTCTCTCTATTCCTGCACTCCCTCCCTCTCTCTATTCCTGCACTCACTCCCTCCACCTCTCTCTCTATTCCTGCACTCCCTCTCTCTCTATTCCTGCACTCCCTTTCTCTCTCTATTCCTGCACTCCCTTTCTCTCTCTATTCCTGCACTCCCTTTCTCTCTCTATTCCTGCGCTCCCTCTCTCTCTATTCCTGCGCTCCCTCTCTCTCTCTATTCCTGCGCTCCCTCTCTCTCTCTATTCCTGCGCTCCCTCTCTCTCTCTATTCCTGCGCTCCCTCTCTCTCTCTGTTCCTGCGCTCCCACTCTCTCTCTATTCCTGCGCTCCCTCTCTCTCTCTATTCCTGCGCTCCTTCCCTCTCTCTATTCCTGCGCTCCTTCTCACTCTCTATTCCTGCACTCCATCGATCTCTCTATTCCTGCACTCCCTCCCTCTCTCTATTCCTGCACTCCCTCTCTCTTTCTATTCCTGCACTCCCTCCCTCTCTCTATTCCTGCACTCCCTCCCTCTCTCTATTCCTGCACTCCCTCCCTCTCTCTATTCCTGCACTCCCTCCCTCTCTCTATTCCTGCACTCCCTCCCTCTCTCTATTCCTGCACTCCCTCCCTCTCTCTATTCCTGCACTCACTCCCTCCACCTCTCTCTCTATTCCTGCATTCCCTCTGTCACTCCTCTATCTCTTTCTTCCTGCAGTCCCTCTCTATCTTTCTATTCCCACATCTCCTCTCTCTATTTCTGCACTCACTCCCTCCACCTCTCTCTATTCCTGCACTCCCTCTCTCTCTATACCTGCACTCCCTCGCTCTCTCTGTTCCTGCACTCCCTCCCTCTCTCTGTTCCTGCACTCCCTCTCTCTCTCTCTCTATTCCTGCACTCCCCTCTCTCTCTCTCTATTCCTGCACTCACTCGCTCTCTATTCCTGCACTCCCTCGCTCTCTATTCCTGCACTCCCTCGCTCTCTATTCCTGCACTCCCTCGCTCTCTATTCCTGCACTCCCTCGCTCTCTATTCCTGCACTCCCTCGCTCTCTATTCCTGCACTCCCTCGCTCTCTATTCCTGCACTCCCTCGCTCTCTATTCCTGCACTCCCTCGCTCTCTATTCCTGCACTCCCTCGCTCTCTATTCCTGCACTCCCTCGCTCTCTATTCCTGCACTCCCTCGCTCTCTATTCCTGCACTCCCTCGCTCTCTATTCCTGCACTCCCTCGCTCTTTATCCCTGCACTCCCTCTCTCTCTATCCCTGCACTCCCCTTCTCTCTCTCTATTCCTGCACTCCCTCGCTCTCTATTCCTGCACTCCCTCGCTCTCTATTCCTGCACTCCCTCGCTCTCTATTCCTGCACTCCCTCGCTCTCTATTCCTGCACTCCCTCGCTCTCTATTCCTGCACTCCCTCGCTCTCTATTCCTGCACTCCCTCGCTCTCTATTCCTGCACTCCCTCGCTCTCTATTCCTGCACTCCCTCGCTCTCTATATTCCTGCACTCCCTCTCTCTCTCTATTCCTGCCCTCCCTCTCTCTCTCTATTCCTGCCCTCCCTCTCTCTCTCTATTCCTGCACTTCCTCTCTCTCTCTATTCCTGCACTCCCTCTCTCTCTCTATTCCTGCACTCCCTCTCTCTCTCTATTCCTGCACTCCCTCTCTCTCTCTATTCCTGCACTCCCTCTCTCTCTATTCCTGCACTCCCTCTCTCTCTATTCCTGCACTCCCTCTCTCTCTATTCCTGCACTCCCTCTCTCTCTCTATTCCTGCACTCCCTCTCTCTCTCTATTCCTGCACTCCCTCTCTCTCTCTATTCCTGCACTCCCTCTCTCTCTATTCCTGCACTCCCTCTCTCTCTATTCCTGCACTCCCTCTCTCTCTCTATTCCTGCACTCCCTCTCCTCTCTCTATTCCTGCACTCCCTCTCCTTCTCTATTCCTGCACTCCCTCTCCTTCTCTATTCCTGCACTCCCTCTTTCTCTCTATTCCTGCACTCCCTCTCTCTCTATTCCTGCACTACCCCTCTCTCTCTCTCTATTCCTGCACTCCCCTCTCTCTCTCTCTATTCCTGCACTCCCTCGCTCTCTATTCCTGCACTCCCTCGCTCTCTATTCCTGCACTCCCTCGCTCTCTATTCCTGCACTCCCTCGCTCTCTATTCCTGCACTCCCTCGCTCTCTATTCCTGCACTCCCTCGCTCTCTATTCCTGCACTCCCTCGCTCTCTATTCCTGCACTCCCTCGCTCTCTATTCCTGCACTCCCTCGCTCTCTATTCCTGCACTCCCTCGCTCTCTATTCCTGCACTCCCTCCCGCTCTCTATTCCTGCACTCCCTCCCGCTCTCTATTCCTGCACTCCCTCCCGCTCTCTATTCCTGCACTCCCTCCCTCTCTCTATTCCTGCACTCCCTCTCTCTCTCTATTCCTGCCCTCCCTCTCTCTCTCTATTCCTGCACTCCCTCTCTCTCTCTATTCCTGCACTCCCTCTCTCTCTCTATTCCTGCACTCCCTCTCTCTCTCTATTCCTGCACTCCCTCTCTCTCTCTATTCCTGCACTCCCTCTCTCTCTCTATTCCTGCACTCCCTCTCTCTCTCTATTCCTGCACTCCCTCTCTCTCTCTATTCCTGCACTCCCTCTCTCTCTCTATTCCTGCACTCCCTCTCTCTCTCTATTCCTGCACTCCCTCTCTCTCTCTATTCCTTCACTTCCTCTCTCTCTCTATTCCTGCACTCCCTCTCTCTCTCTATTCCTGCACTCCCTCTCTCTCTCTATTCCTGCACTTCCTCTCTCTCTCTATTCCTGCACTCCCTCTCTCTCTCTATTCCTGCACTCCCTCTCTCTCTCTATTCCTGCACTCCCTCTCTCTCTATTCCTGCACTCCCTCTCTCTCTCTATTCCTGCACTCCCTCTATCACTCCTCTATCTCTTTCTTCCTGCGGTCCCTCTCTCTCTTTCTATTCCCACATCTCCTATCTCTATTCCTGCACTCACTCCCTCCACCTCTCTCTCTATTCCTGCACTCCCTCTCTCTCGCTATTCCTGCACTCCCTCTCTCTATTCCTGCACTCCCTCCCTCTCTCTATTCCTGCACTCACTCCCTCCACCTCTCTCTCTATTCCTGCACTCCCTCTCTCTCTATTCCTGCGCTCCCTTTCTCTCTCTATTCCTGCGCTCCCTTTCTCTCTCTATTCCTGCGCTCCCTTTCTCTCTCTATTCCTGCGCTCCCTCTCTCTCTCTATTCCTGCGCTCCCTCTCTCTCTCTATTCCTGCGCTCCCTCTCTCTCTATTCCTGCGCTGCCTCTCTCTCTCTATTCCTGCGCTCCCTCTCTCTCTCTATTCCTGCGCTCCCACTCTCTCTCTATTCCTGCGCTCCCTCTCTCTCTATTCCTGCGCTCCTTCTCTCTCTCTATTCCTGCGCTCCATCGATCTCTCTATTCCTGCACTCCCTCCCTCTCTCTATTCCTGCACTCCCTCCCTCTCTCTACTCCTGCACTCCCTTGCTCTCTATTCCTGCACTCCCTCGCTCTCTATTCCTGCACTCCCTCGCTCTCTATTCCTGCACTCCCTCGCTCTCTATTCCTGCACTCCCTCGCTCTCTATTCCTGCACTCCCTCGCTCTCTATTCCTGCACTCCCTCGCTCTCTATTCCTGCACTCCCTCGCTCTCTATTCCTGCACTCCCTCGCTCTCTATTCCTGCACTCCCTCGCTCTCTATTCCTGCACTCCCTCGCTCTCTATTCCTGCACTCCCTCGCTCTCTATTCCTGCACTCCCTCGCTCTCTATTCCTGCACTCCCTCGCTCTCTATTCCTGCACTCCCTCGCTATCTATTCCTGCACTCCCTCGCTCTCTATTCCTGCACTCCCTCGCTCTCTATTCCTGCACTCCCTCGCTCTCTATTCCTGCACTCCCTCGCTCTCTATTCCTGCACTCCCTCGCTCTCTATTCCTGCACTCCCTCGCTCTCTATTCCTGCACTCCCTCGCTCTCTATTCCTGCACTCCCTCGCTCTCTATTCCTGCACTCCCTCGCTCTCTATTCCTGCACTCCCTCGCTCTCTATTCCTGCACTCCCTCGCTCTCTATTCCTGCACTCCCTCGCTCTCTATTCCTGCACTCCCTCGCTCTCTATTCCTGCACTCCCTCGCTCTCTATTCCTGCACTCCCTCCCTCTCTATTCCTGCACTCCCTCCCTCTCTATTCCTGCACTCCCTCCCTCTCTATTCCTGCACTCCCTCCCTCTCTCTATTCCTGCACTCCCTCCCTCTCTCTATTCCTGCACTCCCTCCCTCTCTCTATTCCTGCACTCCCTCTCTCTCTCTATTCCTGCCCTCCCTCTCTCTCTCTATTCCTGCCCTCCCTCTCTCTCTCTATTCCTGCCCTCCCTCTCTCTCTCTATTCCTGCCCTCCCTCTCTCTCTCTATTCCTGCACTCCCTCTCTCTCTCTATTCCTGCACTCCCTCTCTCTCTCTATTCCTGCACTCCCTCTCTCTCTATTCCTGCACTCCCTCTCTCTCTCTATTCCTGCACTCCCTCTCTCTCTCTATTCCTGCACTCCCTCTCTCTCTATTCCTGCACTCCCTCTCTCTCTCTATTCCTGCACTCCCTCTCTCTCTCTATTCCTGCACTCCCTCTCTCTCTATTCCTGCACTCCCTCTCTCTCTATTCCTGCACTCCCTCTCTCTCTCTATTCCTGCACTCCCTCTCTCTCTCTATTCCTGCACTCCCTCTTTCTCTCTATTCCTGCACTCCCTCTCTCTCTATTCCTGCACTACCCCTCTCTCTCTCTCTATTCCTGCACTCCCCCTCTCTCTCTCTCTATTCCCGCACTCCCTCTCTCTCTATTCCTTCACTCCCTCTCTCTCTATTCCTTCACTCCCTCTCTCTATTCCTGCACTCCCTCTCTCTCTCTATTCCTGCACTCCCTCTCTCTCTCTATTCCTGCACTCCCTCTCTCTCTCTATTCCTGCACTCCCTCTCTCTCTCTATTCCTGCACTCCCTCTCTCTCTCTATTCCTGCACTCCCTCTCTCTCTCTATTCCTGCACTCCCTCTCTCTCTCTATTCCTGCACTCCCTCTCTCTCTCTATTCCTGCACTCCCTCTCTCTCTCTATTCCTGCACTCCCTCTCTCTCTCTATTCCTGCACTCCCTCTCTCTCTCTATTCCTGCACTCCCTCTCTCTCTATTCCTGCACTCCCTCTCTCTCTCTATTCCTGCACTCCCTCTCTCTCTATTCCTGCACTCCCTCTCTCTCTATTCCTGAACTCCCTTCCTCTCTCTCTCTATTCCTGCACTCCCTCTCTCTCTATTCCTGAACTCCCTTCCTCTCTCTCTCTATTCCTGCACTCCCTCTCTCTCTCTATTCCTGCACTCCCTCTCTCTCTCTATTCCTGCACTCCCTCTCTCTCTCTATTCCTGCACTCCCTCTCTCTCTCTATTCCTGCACTCCCTCTCTCTCTATTCCTGCACTCCCTCTCTCTCTCTATTCCTGCACTCCCTCTCTCTCTCTATTCCTGCACTCCCTCTCTCTCTCTATTCCTGCACTCCCTCTCTCTCTCTATTCCTGCACTCCCTCTCTCTCTCTATTCCTGCACTCCCTCTCTCTCTCTATTCCTGCACTCCCTCTCTCTCTCTATTCCTGCACTCCCTCTCTCTCTCTATTCCTGCACTCCCTCTCTCTCTCTATTCCTGCACTCCCTCTCTCTCTCTATTCCTGCACTCCCTCTCTCTCTATTCCTGCACTCCCTCTCTCTCTTTTCCTGCACTCCCTCTCTCTCTATTCCTGCACTCCCTCTCTCTCTCTATTCCTGCACTCCCTCGCTCTCTCTATTCCTGCACTCCCTCGCTCTCTATTCCTGCACTCCCTCTCTCTCTATTCCTGCACTCCCTCTCTCTCTATTCCTGCACTCCCTCTCTCTCTATTCCTGAACTCCCTTCCTCTCTCTCTCTATTCCTGCACTCCCTCTCTCTCTCTATTCCTGCACTCCCTCTCTCTCTCTATTCCTGCAGTCCCCTCTCTCTCTCTATTCCTGCAGTCCCCTCTCTCTCTCTATTCCTGCACTCCCTCTCTCTCTCTATTCCTGCACTCCCTCTCTCTCTCTATTCCTGCACTCCCTCTCTCTCTCTCTATTCCTGCACTCCCTCTCTCTCTCTATTCCTGCACTCCCTCTCTCTCTCTATTCCTGCACTCCCTCTCTCTCTCTATTCCTGCCCTCCCCCTCTCTATTCCTGCACTCCTTCTCTCTCTCTATTCCTGCACTCCCTCTCTCTCTCCCTCTCTCCCCAATGATGAGGGATGTAAGTTCGGAGGTTCCGTTGTGAACACTCGGTTGTCCTTCGTGTTGGGCCAGAGGTTGAAGGGAGGTTTGATCGGAGATGGTGACAGGTTTAGATGGAGCAGACAAAGAGAAACGGTTCCCACTCGGTGAGGGCGTAATATCTTTACCCGGGAGCGGTGCTGAGCTGGAACTTGCAGCCTCTGAGTGGATGCTGCTGGAAACCCAAAGCATCAATGATTTGGAAAAGAAATTGGATGCGCTGGAGGGGAGTAAATTTACAGGGGATTGCTCTAGGGAGCGGGCATGGACTCGATGGGCCGAATGGTTCCCCTCTGGCGCTCACTGACTCTCTGACTGTCACATTTGCTGTTCCATCCCCGAGTTTTTCCCGGGACAGCTGGGTTTTCCCGGCTTGGGAGCCACTTGCCCCGGGAGCTGAGCTTGAAGCTGGGACAAAGAGACAGGCGCCGGGGAGGAGGGTGAGGCTGGGAACCCGCATCTCGGCTGCCCCAGCTCCAGGGACCGGCCATCGGGCTCCTTTCCCCGGTCACCCCCGTGACAAAAGCGGCTCGAAGCTGCTTTGAGCGGAGAGGAGCCGGGAGCGTGTCCAGGGTGAAGCCCAAGCTGCATCTGGAGCAACTAATCCCGGTCCATTGATGGGATCCCGGATCCCAGAGCCCAGCTTTCCCCCCGCCTCCCTCCCTCCCTCCCTCACTCACTCACCTCTGCCCATTCACCGCAGCCGGGGCTCCGCTCCTCGGGATTCTCTGAACCGCAATAACTTTACTCTTCAAACAGCAGCGGAGGACAGGGAGGGTGGGAGCTCAATGAAGGATCCTCCTCTCTCGATCCAGCAGCAACATCCTCCTCACGTCACCGGGATAGGTAAAGGGGGAGGGAGAGAGAGAGAAGGCAAAGATAAAGGGAGGAGAGATAGAGGGAAAGATAAAGGCAACGAGGGATACCGAGAGGGGGGAAAGAGACAGGCAACTGAAGGAGAGATGAAAGGAAAATGGGAAATGAGACAGGACAAATGGAAAAAACAGGAGTGCAGAAGAGGGATGGAGAGAGGTGGGGAACCAGTAGCTCGAGGGTTAGTGAATGATCGAAACTGATTGGCAAAAGAAGCACCTGTCACTTGAGGAAAGATTTTTTATGAGAAAACCGAGCAGAAGCTGAGAAGTCCAAGGAGCAATGCAGCATTCCTGACATTGCACTGAAACATCAGTCTCTATTAGCTCAAATCCAATCGTTTTATATTGATAAAAGCCACAGGGAGTGTGTGTGAGACAACGGGATTGATTGATACAGGTATATGGGGAAAGAGCAGGTCAGTTGGATTAGTTTGGGATTAATTTTGGGGTTAGTTTGGGATTAATACAGAGATTAGTTTGGATTAATACAGGAATTACTTTGGGATTAATACAGGGATTACTTTGGGATTAATACAAGGGTTAGTTTGGGATTAATACAGAGATTCGTTTGGGATTAATTTTGGGGTTAGTTTGGGATTAATAAAGGGATTAGTTTGGAATTAATACAAGGATTAGTTTGGGATTAATGCAGGGATTAGTTTGGGATTAATGCAGGGATTAGTTTGGGATTAATGCAGGGATTAGTTTGGGATTAATACAGGGATTAGTTTGGGATTAATACAGGGCTATGGGGCAGTGGGATAAATTGGGGAACAGCCAGCCCAGTTTCAATAGCTCAAATGCCTTCCATACTGCAAACACCCTGTTCCTATTGTAAAATGTGGGAATAGGTGACCTTGGTAATGTATAAAAACCAAATGAATCTGTTCCAGCTCCTGCCCCCTGAAGCGAAACAGTGAGCCCCGTGTAACTAATTGGTTAAAGCATGAATCCCTTAAATTAAAAGCTTCCTGATGTGTCTTTGATGAAGGTGGCACCCGGACACTGGCAGAAGTTTCATCCATGCAGCAACATCGAAGGACAGCTTAATTTGAAATGTTGAACATCTCCCAGTCCCGGACCTGGGAACCGATCAGCTGTTATATCTCTCCTGTCTCTCCGGAATCCAGCGGCTGCAGATGGCACTCTGCTCAAAAAACTAGAGCAGCCAGAATTGACCAACACTGCAAAATGGTTACTGCACTGATCAAGACCACAATAGGATTACTGCACTGATCAAGACCACAACAGGATTACTGCACTGATTCAAGACCGCAACAGGATTACTGCACTGATTCAAGACCGCAACAGGATTACTGCACTGATTCAAGACCGCAACAGGATTACTGCACTGATTCAAGACCGCAACAGGATTACTGCACTGATTCAAGACCGCAACAGGATTACTGCACTGATTCAAGACCGCAACAGGATTACTGCACTGATTCAAGACCGCAACAGGATTACTGCACTGATCAACACCGCAACAGGATGACATGGTAGAGAGGCTTGTGCCAATGGTCCCTTGAGCGATGCCATCGGGAGTTCCTTGCTCCTGGTACGGCTGTTAATGGCATCAAGGTTGGGAGCAGATGCCACAAAGTGCGGTTGAAAAAGTCCTCAAATGCAGAACAGACAAAAGGAAGGCCTCTCACCAGCTAATGTGAAAGAAGGCTGCAGTAGCAAGGTGGTTCCGGTCATCGTGGTTTGACGTGACACTGAAATCTGATCACCAACCACTCAAAATCATGTGGACAATGATGCTGACCCATGGTCCCCGCATTAAACAAAGACATGTGCAGGCTTAGACCATAAGACATAGGAGCAGAAATTAGGCCATTCGGCCCATCGAGTCTGCTCCGCCATTCAATCATGGCTGATAAGTTTCTCAACCCCATTCTCCCGCCTTCTCCCCGTAACCTTTGATCCCCTTACCAATCAAGAACCTATCTATCTCGGTCTTAAATACACTCAATGACCTGGCCTCCACAGCCTTCTGTGGCAATGAATTCCATAGATTCACCACTCTCTGGCTAAAGAAGTTTCTCCTCATCTCTGTTCTAAAAGGTCTTCCCTTTACTCTGAGGCTGTGCCCTTGGGTCCTAGTCTCTCCTACTAATGGAAACATCTTCCCCATTTCCACTCTATCCAGGCCTTTCAGTATTCTGTAAGTTTCAATCAGATCCCCCCTCATTCTTCTAAACTCCATCAAGTATAGACCCAGAGTCCTCAAACCTTCCTTATATGCTAAGCCTTTCATTCCTGGGATCATTCTCGTGAACCTCCTCTGGAACCTCTCTAGGGCCAGAACATCCTTCCTGAGATACGGGGCCCAAAATTGCTCAATATTCTAAATGTAGTCTGACCAGAGCCTTATAAAGCCTCAGCAGCACATCCCTGCTTTTATATTCTAGTCCTCTCGAAATAAATGCCAACATTGCATTTGCCTTCCTAACTATCAACTCAACCTGCAATTTAACCTTAAGAGAATCCTGGACTAGGACTCCCATGTCCCTTTGCACTCCAGACTTCTGAATTCTCTCCCCATTTAGAAAATAGTCTATGCCTCTTCTTCCTACCAAAGTGCACGTTGTATTCCATCTGCCACTTCTTTGCCCATTCTCCTAACCTGTCCAAATCATTCTGCAGCCTCCCTGCCTCCTCAATACTACCTGTCCCTCCACCTATCTTTGTATCATCTGCAAACTTAGCCAGGATGCCCTCAGTTCCTTCATCTAGATCATTAATGTATAAAGTGAAAAGTTGTGGTCCCAACACTGACCCCTGCGGAACTCCACTAGTCACCGGCCGCCATCCTGAGAAGGACCCCCTTATCCCCACTCTCTGCCTCCTGCCAGACAGCCAATCTTCTATCCATGCTAGTACCTTGCCTCTAACACCATGGGCTCTTATCTTACTGAGCAGCCTCCTGTGCGGCACCTTGTCAAAGGCCTTCTGGAAGTCCAAGTAGATAACATGCATTGGCTCTCCTTTGTCTAACCGACTCATTACCTCCTCAAAGAATACTAACAGATTTGTCAGGCATGACCTCCCTTTGATGAAACCATGCTGACTTTGCCCGATTTTACCATGCACTTCCAAGTATTCTGAAATCTCATCCTTAATAATGGACTCTAAAATCTTACCAATGACCGAGGTCAGGCTAATCGTCCTGTAATTTTCTGTCTTTTGCCTCATTCCCTTCTAAAACGGGGGGTTACGTTAGCGATTTTCCAGTCCTCTGGGACCCTCCCTGATTCCAGTGATTCCTGAAAGATCACCACTAACGCCTCCACTATCTCTTCAGCTATCTCCTTCAGAACTCTGGGGTGTAATCCATCTGGTCCAGGTGATTTATCCACCTTCAGACCTTTCAGTTTTCCTAGCACCTTCTCCTTGGTAATGGCCACCATATTCACCTCTGTCCCCCGACTCTCTTGAACTTTGGGGATGTCACTCGTGTCTTCCACTATGAAGACTGATGCAAAGTACCTATTCAGTTCCTCCGCCATTTCTTTGTTCCCCACTACTCCTTCTCCAGCGTCATTTTCCAGTGGCCCAATGTCCACTTTTGCCTCTCTCTTACCCTTTGTATATCTAAAAAAAACTCTTGCAATCTTCTTTTATATTACTGGCTAGTTTACCCTCATATTTAATCTTCTCCCTCCTTATTTCTTTTTAGTTGTCCTCTGTTGGTCTTTGTAGGCTTCCCAATCCCCTGGTTTCCCACTGCTCTTCGCCGCATTGTATGCTTTCTCTTTAGCTTTTATGCCGTCCCTGACTTCACTTGTCAGCCATGGTTGCCTTGTCCTCCCTTTAGTATGCTTCTTCTTCCTCGGGATGAATTTTTGCTGTGTCTCCCAAATTACTCCCAGAAACTCCTGCCATTGCTGTTCCATTGTCTTTCCTGCTAGGCTCATCTCCCAGTCAATTCTGGCCAGCTCCTCCCTCATGCCTCTGTAGTTGCCTTTATTCAACTGTAATACCGTTACATCTGATTCCAGCTTTTTCCTCTCAAATTGCAGGGTAAATTCTATCACATTATATATGTCAGGGTCCAATTGCAAGTCCTGTGGTGATAGAGAACTGGCAATGGGGACAGGGCTGTGAACCTGGGAGGCTCTGGTCAAGAATCTGCAAACAGAGACAGATGCATGAAGGTCATTGAACACCTGTGTTGTGTTAGGAACTAGAGTTACAAAGAACAAAGAAAAGTACAGCACAGGAACAGGCCCTTTGATCCTCCAAGCCTGCGCCGATCATATTGCCTGTCAAATTAAAACATTTTGCACTTCTGGGATCCGTATCCCTCTATTCCCATCCTATTCATGTATTTGTCAAGCTGCCTCTTAAACTCCACTATCGTACCTGCTTCCACCACCTCCTCTGGCAGCGAATTCCAGACACACACTACCCTCTGCGTAAAAAACTTGCCCTGCACATCTCCTTTAAAGTTTTCTCCTCTCACCTTAAATCTATGTCTCCTAGTAATTGACTCTTCCACCCTGGGAAAAAGCTTCTGACTATCTACTGTGTCCATGCCACTCCTAATTTTGTAAACTTCTACCAAGTCGCCCGTCAATCTCCGTCGCTCTAGTGAGAACAATCAGAGTTTCTCCAACCTCTCCTCATAGCTAATAACCTCCAGACCAGGCAGCATCCTGGTAAACCTCCTCTGCACCCTCTTCAATGCTTCCATATCCTTCTAGTAGTGTGGCGACCAGAATTGCACGCAATATTCCAAGTGTGGCCTAGCCAAGGTTATATACAGCTGCAGCATGACTTCCCAGCTTTTATACTCAATACCCCTGCCGATGAAGGCAAGCATGCCATATGCCTTCCTGACTACCTTATCCACCTGCGTTGCCACTTTCAGTGACCTGTGGACCTGCACTTAAGGGTTCTGCCATTTACTGTGTAATTCCTGCATGTGTTAGACCTTCCAAAATACATTACCTTGCATTTGTGCGGATTAAACTCTATCTGCCATTTCTCCACCCAAGTCTCCAACCAATCTATATCCCGTTGTATCCTTTGACAATCCTCTCCTCACTATCTGCAACTCCTCCAACCTTAGAGTTGTCTGCAAACTTACTAATTAACCCAGTTACATTTTCCTCCAAATCACTTATGTATACTACAAACAGTTAGTTTTAAATTAAATATATTTGTATTGCTGGGCGTTAAACTTAAAGCTGTAGCTTATTCCTAAGTTTTAGCTTTAATTTATATGTTTTATTTGTTGGTTAAAAGAGTGAAACCTGGGTCTAGTTTCATTTAGGGTTTTTCTCTGGGAGAATATTGCCTGCAAGTCTGTGGATTTGTTTGTATACCTGCATTTTAATGAGGTTTTATGACTCTTAAAGTATTTTAAGCAAGTTAAAACGAAGTAGAAAACTGTGCTGTTGCCTAGCAAAAGGAGACCGACAGACAGAAACAGAAAAGCAGTTTAAGTTCAGTTGGTTTGTGGATACCACAGGTGAGGAAGCTGGACAGGAGAGGGAATTGCAGAGAGCAGATTTCCCAAAAGAAACTCCCAGGACCAGGGAGTGGGGACGGGAAAAGGTTCCATGACGACAGCCAAGTCAAGGAACAGGGACAGGGAATCTGGAACAGATCCTGTTCAATGAAGTTAAAGTAAGGAGCAGAGAAAAAGGCTCCAAATTAAAGAGTGAAAGCTGTAGGGAACAAAATCAAGGCAAAATGGGCTTGTGAGAAGCCAGAAGATCCAAGGAGACAGCCAAAAGTTGGTGACTTGTTACTTCACACCTGTGAAGCAGTAGTGTTCTGTTGGCACGGCTGAGTATCTGAGTGTGTGCGTGCATGGAAGGCAAATCTTGAATGTAAATGGCGATCCAGATGAGAGGAACGTCAGAAGGAAAGATCAAAACTCTAGAGGTGGAGCTTTGTGGAAAGTGTTCGAATGAAAGCGCTTTTGGGAAAAGGTTCCAAAGCGAGTTCCTTGAGATTGGAAACCCTCGTATTCAGTGAGACTGGTTGGTTCACGGTGTGACAAGCATCTGGGGGGATTTGAGGAGAGATTCATTGCATCTGATTGAGGTGGCATCTGTCACTTGGTTTCAGAATGTGGTGTCTGACCACAGGTCACCTATTGGTTTACATGGACTGTGTACTTACTGTGAACATTAGGGTATCAGATATCTTTTGTAACTTGTGTTATCCTTACAAATCTGTATATATCTGTAAAGGTAAAGCTGTTGGTGAAGGAGTAGTGAAATAGTTTCTTGTTTAATAAATGTTTTATTATTTTGTTAAAAATCCATCAGCTGACTCCTGTGACTCTGTTCAGTATCTACTCTCCATGTTTCTAAACAAAAGATAAAAGTTAGGATCTATCAAGCTGGGTTACACCCTGGGATCTGACTTGTTCAGTAGAAACATCAGCTGGGATCATAAAAGTTGGGACAGAGATATCTTTGACAGCAGCATCTGTGACTGAGCAATCCTCTTCAGGGTACCCTCTACTCACCCCAAATGGGGAGCGGTCTAGAATGGGTGCCCTAAAAATAGGCTGTCCAACTTTCTCCAAGTTGGGGAATCACATCCTGCGGGATCACCATCTTCATGGTCAAAGAAAGAAAACTTTAAATTTTCAACTTGGAATGTTAGAACACTTGTGGATAATCTCAAGAGTGACCGCCTGGAAAGAACTACAATCGGATCACATGAGCTATCAAGACATCGCTGCCCCGAGTGAGACCCGCCTCCCTGGGGAGCGGCAGCTAAGGAATAAGCAGGGGAACACATCTTCCACAGGAAAGGAAAGGCTGACAGCAATCCTCAAGTCCAAGGAGTTGTTTTTGCCATCTTGTCTAGGATTTTAGATGCATTGCCAGATCTCCTCCATTGTATAAATGAAAGGCTCATGTCACCTCACCTACAACTCAGCCATAACCAAATGGCACCATCTCCAGCGTTTCTGCCCTGTCCCTTGACTTTGATGAAGATGTTAAGGAAAAGCTCTGTTCCGTCCGTGATGAAGTCCTCACTGCCATCCCAAATGAAGAAAAGATCATCCTTCTGGGGATTTTAATGCCAGGGTTGGCCATGACCCTCATGTCTGGGATGGAACCATTGGGAAAAATGGGAGCAGGAAAATCCAATGGTAATGGTATCCTCCTGCTGACCAAGTGTGCTCAGCATGGCCTCATTATAACAAACACCCTCTTCCGTCAGAAGGACAAATACAAGACCATATGGAGGCCCGGGCTGTAATTTTCAAATCCTCTGGTGAGGTGCCAGAGGAGTGAAGGACTGCTAACGTTGTCCTTATTAAAAAAGGGAGGAGAGGATAGTCCAGTCAGTCTAACCTTGGTGGTGGGGAAGTTACTAGAAAGAATTCTGAAGGACCAAATATATCTGCACTTGGAGAGACACGGATTAATAGAGGTGTATAAGATTATGAAGGGCATAGATAGGGTGGATAGGTAGCATTTTTTACATTAGTAGAGTGGTCAACAACCAGGGGGCATAGTTCTAAGGTAAGAGGCAGAAGGCTAACAGGGGAGTTGAGAAACTTTTTCACCCAGAGGATGGTGGAAGTCTGGAACTCACTGCCTGAAAAGGTGGTTGAGTCAGAAACACTTGTAACATTTAAGTATTATTTAAATGCTATAGCCCTCCAGGGCTATGGGCCAAGCACTGGAAAATGGGATTAGTGTCGTCAGATCTTTGCTGACTGGCGCAGACATGATGGGACGAATGGCCTCCATCCGTGCTGTAGACGTCTATGAGTCTATGTAAACACCTTCCAGGCCACACTCCCTTATAAATGTTTACATATGAAAGAAATCCAGTAATGTTACATAAGGCAAACTGCTATAACTTCAATCAAGGTATACCACATGACCTTTACTCTCTTCCCCCTCGCCGTGCAATTCACTTCAGAATAAAACTGCTCGCTGCAGCCCAAGGCTTCTCAACAGCTCAAACAGCTCCAGCCATCTCCATCTCCAGCTTAACAGCTCAACAGCTATCCCCCTCAAGAGCGATGCACAGAAACTCTAATATACCTTTTCCCTTTGGCCTTTATTCCATTGTTCTCACACCACTTTGAAACTCACACCCTTCCAACTATGGGATTGTTCATGATTCCATCTTGTCTTTACTTTTGGATCAATAAAATATCATATCCTCACTACTTAACATAGAGACTAGGAGCAGGAGTAGGCCATTCGGCCCTTCAAGCCTGCTCCGCCATTTAATATGATCATGGCTGATCCTCTATCTCAACTCCATATTCCCACTTTCTCTCCATACCCCTTGATGCCCCAAATATCCAAAAAATTATCAATTTCTTTCTTGAATATACTCAGTGACCCAGCCTCCACAGCTTCTGTGGTAGAGAATTCCACAGGTTGACCACCCTCTGAGTGAAGAAATTTTTCCTCATCTCAGTCCTAAACGGCCTGCCCCATATCCTGAGACTGTGGCCCCTGGTTCTCGACTCCCCAACCAGGGGAAACATCCTTCCTGCATCCAGTCTGTCCGGCCCTGTCAGAATTTTATATGTTTCAATCAGATCCCCTCTCATTCTTCTAAACTCTAGTGAATACAGGCCCAATCGAACCAATCCCTCCTCATACGACAGTCCTGCCATCCCCAGTATCAGCCTAGCGAACCTTCGTTGTACTCCCTCTGCGGCAAGTATATCCTTTCTTAGGTAGGGAGACCAAAACTGCACACAATACTCCAGGTGTAGTCTCACCAAGGCCCTGTATAACTGCAGTAAGACATCCCTACTTCTGAACTCAAATCCTCTTGCAATGAAAGCCAACGTACCATATGTCTCCATAAATGCCTGCTGCACCTGCCTGTTTATTTTCATTGACTGGTGAACAAGGGCACCCAGATCCCTTTGTACATCCACATTTCCCAATATATCACCATTTAAATAATACTCTGCCTTTCTGTTCGTCACACTGATGTGTATAACTTCACATTTATCCACGTTATACTGCATCTGCCATGTGTTTGCCCACACACACAACTTATCTAAATTGCCCTGAAGTCTCCTTGTATTCTCCTCACAACCCAGCCCAGTTTTGTGTCATCAGCAAACTTGGAAATATTGCATTTGGTTCCCTCATTCAAGTCATTTATATATATCGTTAATAGCTGGGCCCAAGCACTGATCCCTGCGGTACCCCACTGGTCACCACCTGCCACCCGGAAAAAGACCCATTTATTCCCACTTTCTGTTTCCGGTCTGTCAACCAATTCTCAATCCATACCAGTAGATTACCCCCATGTGCTTTAATTTTGCCCACAAGCCTCTTATGAGGGACCTTTTCAAAAGCCTTCTTGAAATCCAAATACACCACAACCACTGGTTCTCCCTTATCTATTCTAAGTTACATCCTCAAAACACTCCAGTAGATTAGTTAAGCAAGATTTCCCTTTCATAAACCCATGCTGACTTTGTCCAATCCCGTTAATGCTTTCCAAGTGTTCTGTTACCACATCTTTTAAAATAGACTCTAGCATTTTCCCCAATACTGATGTTAGGCAAACTGATCTGTAATTCTCTGTTTTTTTTTCTCTCCCTCCAGTTTTAAAATAGTGAGGTTATATTTACCACCCTCCAACCTGTAGGAACTGCTCCAGAGTCTATAGAATTTTGGAAGATGACCATCAATGCATCCAATATTTCTACTTCCTTTGGTACTCTGGGATGTAGTTTATCAGACCCTGTGGATTTTTCAGCCTTTATCTCCATTAATTTCTCCACCACTTTTCTTTTTACTAATACTGATTTTCTTCAATTCCTCCCTCTCACTAGACCCTTGGTTCCATAACATTTCTGGGAAATTATTTGTGTTCTCTTTTGTGAAGACAGAACCAAAATATGTCTTCAATTCTGCCATTTCTTTGTTTCCCCATTATAATTTCCCTGTTTCTGACTGTAAGGGACCTACGTTTGTCTCCGCTAATCTTTTTGTCTTCACATATTTATAGAAGCTTTTACAGTCAGTTTTTGTGTTCCTTGCAAGTTTACTCTCAAACTCCATTTTCCCCTTCTTGATCAATCTGTTTGTTCACTTTTGCTGAATTCTAACCTTTTACCTATGAACTCTTGTAAGATGCAAACATTTTCTTGCTACCCCTGACTCCCCTTTGATATTCAAAGAGCTTCCCAACTTATCTAAAAATGCAAATGTTAGATCGAACCTATCTACTTGCACCTCAACCTGGCACCTTTATTCTTTTCCAAACTCCCAGACAACCTGACTCCTATCTTGCCCAGCTTAATTAAATCACACACCCAGCCTTCTTTACAGAATAACACAAATATTCCCCAAAATATATTTAAAAACCCATTGCAGCAACAGAAGTTGTCTGTTTCAGCTCCCCTGCTTCCGTGGGAGTGGCCTGGGTGACCATGGTTTCGACAACATATTGATTATGTAGGTCCATTGTTAGCTACCATGTTCTTGTTAATTGTAGATGCACATTCAAAATGGATGGATGTAAACAAAGCCAAATCGCCAACATCAAAGGCAGCTATTGAGAAGCTACGTCACTTTTTCAGCATTCGTGGCCTACCTGAAATTGTCGTTTCTGATAATGGTCCAGCCTTTACCAGCACTGAGTTTCAGAAATTTATGGATCTGAATGGAATCCGACATATTAAAACAGCCCCTTGATATCCCTCATCGAATGGTCTAGCCGAGAGGGCAGTACAAACTTTTAAGTCTGGTATGAAAAAATGATCAAAAGGAACTCTGGAATCTCAACTTGCCCGGTTTCTCTTCAGCTATCATACAACTCCACATTTAACTATGGGTTCAACGTCGCAGTTATTAATGAAATGTTGCCTGCATACATGTTTACACTTGGTGTTTCGAATTTAAAGGGGAAGGTAGTGCAGAACCAGAGTAATCAGGAATTTAACCATGACATACAAAAGAACAAAGAAAAGTACAGCACAGGAATAGGCCCTTCGGCCCTCTAAGCCTGCGCCGATCATATTGCTCATCAGCTAAAACATTTTGCACATCCGGGGTCCGTATCCCTCTATTCCCATCCTATTCATGTATTTGTCAAGCTGCCTCTTAAACACCACTATCATACCTGCTTCCACCACCTCTGGCAGCAAATCCCAGACACTCACTACCCTCTGCGTGAAAAAACTTACATCTCCTCTATAGTTTTCTCCTCTCGTCTTAAAACTATTTCCCCTAGTAACTGACTCTTCCACCCTAGGAAAAAGCTTCTGACTATCTATTCTGTCCATGCCACTCATAATTTTGTAAACTTCTATCAAGTCGCCTCTCAATCTCCATTGCTCTAGTGAGAACAATCAGAGTTTCTCCAACCTCTCCTCATAGCTAATAACCTCCAGATCAGGCATCATCCTGGTAAACCTCCTCTGCACCCTCTCCAACACCTCCATATCCTTCTGGTAATGTGGCGACCAGAATTGCACGCAATATTCCAAGTGTGGCCTAACCAAGGCTCTATACAGCTGCAGCATGACTTCCCAGCTTTTATACTCAGTACCCCTGCCAATGAAGGCAAGCATGCCATATGCCTTCCTGACTACCTTATCCACCTGCGTTGCCACTTTCAGTGAACTGTGGACCTGTACACCCAGATCCCTCTGCCCTTCAATGCACTCAAGGGTTCTGCCATTTACTGTATAATTCCTGCCTGTATTAGACCTTCCAAAATGCATTACCTCGCATTTGTCCGGATTAAACTCCATCTGCCATTTCTCCGCCCAAGTCTCCAACTGACCTATATCCCTTTGTATTTTTTGACAATCCTCTTCACTATCTGCAACTCCTCCAACCTTAGTGTCGTCTGCAAACTTACTAATTAGCCCAGTTACACTTTTCTCCAAATCATTTATGGTTACCACAAACAGCAAGGGTCCCAGCACTAATCCCTGCAGAACTAGTCACAGCTCTCTATTCAGAAAAGCACTCTTTTACTGCTACCCTCTGTCTTCTATGACCAAGCCAATTCTGTATCAATCTTGCCAGATCACCTCTAATCCCGTGTGACTTTACCTTCTGTACCAGTCAGCCATGAGGGACCTTGTCAAAGGCCTTACTGAAATCCATGTATATAACATCCACTGCCCTTCCATCATTGATCATCTTTGTCACTTCCTCGAAAAACTCGACTAAGTTTTCACAAAACCATGCTGCCCCTCAATAATATGCCCATTTGCTTCCAAATGGTAGTAAATCCCGTCAAGAAGAATCTTCTCCAATAATTTCCCTACCACTGACGTAAGGCTCACTGGCCTGTAATTTCCTGGATTATCCCTGCTACCCTTCTTAAACAATGGAACAACATTGGCCATTCTCCAGTCCTCTGGGACCTCACCCGTAGCCAGTGAGGATACAAAGATTTCTGTCAAGGCCTCAGCAATCTCCTCCTTTGCCTCCCTCAGTACTTTGGGGTAGATCCCATCTAGCCCTGGGGACTTATCCACCTTAATATTCTTCAAGTAAAGCTCGCAGAGTGTAGGTGGCATGGTACATGTGTGAAATTTCTGGAGCCATTGTGTCACAGACTGGTCCATTATCTTTCCAAGTACAAGTGGGAGATAGAATCGTCCGTAAGCACGTAGATCACATCCGTGCCAGAGAGGCATTCCAACAATTAACTGATCGACCTGTGATTGACATTGAACCATCGACTTCTGAGATGTGTGATCGACCTAGAACAGACGTTCCAGATATTTCAGGAGTGTTGCCAAATCCTGAACTGCCTAGTTCCGATGATGTGTCTCTAAGTGCAGCTCCAGATCCTGTCGATCCTGTTCAGGAACCTCCAGTGGTAGAGCTACGCCACTCTCGCCATATAAGAGCACCTCAGAGACTCGATTTATAAATTGTATATTTTTGTTGGATTGTTTAAATGTTTTTCTGTAAAGAGTAATTGTAAAAAACTAAAGGGGGAGGAAATGTGGTAACTGGATGTATAGTCATTGCCTACTGCCAATCACAGGTAATGTGATGGACTATGGGGGACTCCGATCAGTGAGCTCTTAGCGCTGGCAATCCACGGGCAGGGCTTTTCCGATGAGAGATCTGGTCGAGCGTGCAAGCACTGAAAATGTCTCTGTAGTAAAGTTTAACTGTTTCTTGATGAAACCAGTCTGCTCCACAGAGTCATCATAGAGTCCATGTTAGCACTCTGTGCAGCAATCCAGCCAGTGCTATTCTCCACTATATCCCCTAGCGCTGCAAGTTTATTTCCTTCAAGTGCTTATCCAAGTTCATTTTGAACTCATTCAGGTATTGGCAGCCAGCGCAATCAGTCAGGAGTGAGTTGCAGGTAATTTCCACTTGTTGCATTAAAAAGGTTCTTCCTCACAACATCCTTACATCAGAATGCCCTTGTACCATCAGCTAATGGGAAGTTTTTCCTCGCCTACCTTATCCAAACCTGTCATAATCTTGTAGACCTCTATCCAATTTCCCCTCAATCTCCTTTGCTCCAAGGAGAACAACCCCAGCTTCTCCAGCCTAACCTTGTAGTTAAAATCCCTCATCCCTGGAACCATTCTGATCAATCTCACCTTCACACCCTTTCGAAAGTGGTGACCAACACTGGACGCAATATTTTATCTGTGACCTCACCAAAGGTTTATAAAGATTCGGCATTACGTTCCCTGCTTTTGTACTCCATAGCTTTATTTAAGAAGCTCAAGACCCCATTTGCTTTGCTAACCCCTCTCTCAGTATATCCTGCTACCTTCAAACATCTATGCAAATGAACCCCGTCCCTCCAGTATTATAGTAAAAATACTGCAGATCCTGGAAATCTGAAACAAATACACAAAATGCTGCAAATTCTCAGCAGATCAGGCAGCATCTGTGGAGAGAGAAACAGAATAGATATATCAGGTCAATGACGTTTCTTCAGAAGATTCTGAAGATCATTGACCTGAATCATTTACTGTTTCTCTCTCCATAGATGCAGCCTGACCCTCTAGTTTTATGTTAATTTTAGTTAATAAATAATAATTACATCACACCAAATGGTGCCAGGGTATATGATAAAGACAGTTAATCATCAGCGCTGTTGATCTTTGCATGAGCTTCAGGCTCCAGAATTTGATATCCCACATTCATTCTTGTTTTGATTCCTTTTTCCATCTACGCCATGCCCCCTCCCACTCTCACTGGCTGTGACCTTTCAAAATACTGAACATTACATTATGGATAAACCATGCTAAAACTTGGAAGTGCAATCTTGCGAGTGTATTGTTTAGTCAAATACCTCATCTCATCAGTAATTGTGCATGAATGGATGAATGAGATTCCCGCTGTCCCTAGGTACAGTCGAGCAAAACCACAGACAAGGGAATGGGTTTGGCAGAATCAGTGGAGGGAAAAAGACCCTGTGGAGCTTGACTCTAGTCTGGCACTGTGGAGATACAGGAAAGGTGTAGAATAAGTGGGAAGCCTCAGTCTGTGGTGAAATACCGTTACTTTTCATTTTTTCACTTACCTGCTGAGGAAGATCAGAAGTGGGGATGCTCACTGATGATCATCCTGGGGTTATCAGTGACCAGAAATGTGGTAGTGGTGTTGAACTGCTGAAGTCCATGTGTTGTAGGAACACCCGCAGTGCTGTAAAGGAGGGAGTACCAGGATTTCGACCCAGCGACAGTGAAGGAACAGTAATATAGTTCCAAATTAGGATGGTGTGGGGTTTGGAGGGGAGCTTGCAGCGGTGGTGTTCCACGTGTCTGCCTCCACTGTCCTTCTAGGTGGTAAAAGTCACAGGTTTGGAAGGTGCTACTGAAGGAGCCTTGGTGAGCTATGCATCAGTGGAGGAGGGAATGAAAGTTGAAGGTGGTGGATGACGTGCCAATCAAGCAGGCATAGTTGATGAATGATGTTGGTTCTACACTTATCCAGGCAAGTGGGGAGTATTCCATCACATTCCTGGCTTGTGCCTTGTAGATGGTGGACAGGCTTTGGTGAGTCAGTGGTGAGTTATTCGCCGCAGGATTCCTAGCCTCTGACCTGCTCTTGTAGCCACAGTATTTATATGGCTAGTCCAGTTCAGTTTCTGGTCAATGATAACCCCCAGGATGTTGATAGCAGGGGATTCAGTGATGGTAATGCCACTGAACGTCAAGGGGCAATGTTTGATTCTCTCTTGTTGGAGATGGCCATTGCCTGGCATTTGTGTGGCACAAATGTTACTTGCTGCTTGTCCGCCCAAGCCTGGATATTGTCCAGGTCTTGCTGCATTTGGACATGGACTCATTCAGTATCTGAGGAGTTACGAATGATGCTGAACATTGTGCAATAATCAGTGAACATCCCCACTTCTGACCTTACGATGGAAGGAAGGTCATTGATGAAACAGCTGAAGATGGTGGAGCCTAGGACACTACCCTGAGGAACTCCTGCAGTGATGTCCCAGGAATGAGGTGATTGACCTCCAACAACCAATGCAGCACTTGAAGGCGATGGCTCACCATCACCTTCTCAAGGTGAATTAGGGAAGGGTAATAAATGCTGGCCTAGCCTGCAATGCCGACATCCTATGAAAGAATTACAAGAAAACATCAAAGAATGTGATATATGGTTAGAAGTGCAGGGTAAGGCTAGAGTACTTAATGAGTACTTTGTATGGGTGTTTGCTAAGAAAGAGGAATCTGACTAAATACTGGTAGATGCGCAGATAGTAGACGCAATGAGTAGGGTGAAAATTGAGAGGGAGGATTTTATGGAAAAGCTATCTATGCTTAGGGTGGATAAGCCACCTGGTCTGGATGGCTTGCATCCCAGGTTCCTAAGGCAAGTGGAGGTGCAGATAGTGTAAGGGCTTTCCATATTCTTCTAACCTTCCCTACATATGAGGGAGGTATCACAGAGTTAGAGACTGGAAAATGTGACACTCTTAAAGGGTGTAAGGACAGTCCTAGCAACCACAGGCCAGTTAATTTAACATCAATGCTGGGTGAGGTTTTAGACACAATGATGAGGGAAAAAAATCAAACACTTAGAGAAAGTTGAGTTAATTAAGAAGATCCAGCACGGATTTGTAAAAGGCAGATCATGGTTGACTAATCTAATTGGATTTTTTGGTGAAGTACCAGTGAAGGTTGATGAAGGGAATGCGGTGGATGTTGTCCATATGGATTTTAAGAAAATAACTTTAAGGTACCACATAGAAGACTAATTAACAAAATTGATACTCATGGAATAGAAGGACAGAGTCCAATTGGATAAAATAATTGGCTTAAGGACAGAAAACGATGAGTCCTGATAAATAGGTATTTTTCTGACTGGAGGATAGTGGACAGTGATGTTCCCTAAGGGTCAGTGCTCGGACCATTGCTGTTTTGCTATATTTAAATAACTTGGATTTTGGAATACAGAGTAAAACTTCAAAATTTGCCAATGATACCAAAACCTAGCGGTAAATAGTGAGGATGATACGAATTATCTACAACAGGACATAGGTAGGTCAGCGGAATAGGAAGACAAGTGGCAGATGGAACTTAAAGAAGTGTGAAGTCATGAACTCATGCATTTTAGCAAATGGGAAAGGGAGAGGCAATTTAGATTTAATGGCACAGTTCTAAAGATTAACAGGGAGAGAGGGCCCTGGGGGTGCATATGCTCCTTCGACAGCACCTTCTAAACACTCGACCTCTACCACCTAGAAGGACAAGGGCAGTAGATACATGAGAACACCACCACCGGCAAGCACCCCTCCAAGCCACACACCATCCCGAATTGGAAATAGATACATACGAACCAGGAGTAGGCCACTCGGCCCCTCGAGCCCACTCTGCCATTCAAAAAGATCATGGCTGATCTGATTGTAACCTCAACCCCAGATTCCTGCCATCCCCAATAGCCTTTCGCCCCCTCGTTTAGCAAGAATCTATCTAGCTGTGCCTTAAAAAATATTCCACCGCCTTTTGAGGAAGAGAATTCCAAAGACTCAACCCTCAGACAAAACATTTCTCCTCATCTTTGTCTTAAATGAGCGACCTCTTATTTTTAAACAGTGATGCCGAGTTCTGGATCCTCCCACACGAGGAAACATCCTCTCCACGTCCACCCTGTCAAGACTCCTCAGGATCTTAAAGGTTTCAATTAAGTCGCCTCTTACACTTACCACTGGATATAAGTCTAACCTGTCCAGCCTTTCCTCATAGGACAACCCTCCCATTCCAGGTATTAGTCCAGTAAACCTTCTCTGAACTGGTTCCAATGAATTTACATCTTTCTATAAATAAAGAGACCAATACTGTACACAATACTCCAGATTTGATCTCACCAATGCCCTGTAAAACTGAAGCATAACCTCCCTACTTTTGTAATCAATTCCCCTCACAATAAATGATAACATTCTATGACTTTTCCTAATTACCTGCTGTACCTGCATACCAACCTTTTGTGATTGATGCACTAGGACACCCAGATCCCTCTGAATCTCTGAACCTGGTACAAAGAATCCAGGTAGTTTTCCCCCTCCCTGATGCGTCGCAGTGTCCTCAGCTCAACTTCCAGCTCAATAACTCTGAGCCGAAGCTCAAGCTGCAGACACCGCAGACGTGTTTGCCCTGGATCACACGGGCATGCAGGAGCTCCCACATGCTGCAGCCATGACACATCACCTGTCCTGCCATATTTGTGCTTTAATTAATTATTTTATTCAATTATTTATTTTCTTTTATATATTCATTAATTCTTGAAGGTGGCAGGACATATTGAGAGAATGGTTAGCAAAGCATATGGGGTCTTGGGTTTCATCAACCGAGGTATTGAATACAAAGGCAGGGAAGTTTATGCTGAACCTTTGGTTACGAACATACAAACCAGGAGCAGGAGTAGGCCACACGGCCCCTGGAGCCTGCTCCGCCATTCAGTAAGATCATGGCTGATCTGAATGTAACCTCAACTCCACATTTCTGCCTACCCCTGATAACCTTTCACCCCCCTTGTTAATCAAGAATCTATCTAGCTCTGCCTCAAAAATATTCAAAGTCTCTGCTTTCACCACCTTTTGAGGAAGAGACTTCCAAAGGCTCTCAACCCTGAGATAAAAAATTCGCCTAATTTCTGCCTTAAACGAGCGACCCCTTATTGTTAAACAGTGACCCCTAGTTCTAGATTCTCCCACATCCACCTTGTCAAAACCCTTCAGGATCTTAAATGTTTCAACTAGATCGCCTCTTACTCTTCTAAATTCCACTGGATACGAGTCTAACCTGTCCAGCCTTTCCTCATAGGACAACCCTCCCATTCCAGGTATTAGTCCAGTAAACCTTCTCTGAACTGCTTCTAATGCATTTACATTTTTCTATAAATAAGGAGACCAATACTGTACACAATACTCCAAATTTGATCTCACCAATGCCCTGTAAAACTGAAGCATATCCTCCCTACTTTTGGATTCAATTCCCCTCACAATAAATGATAACATTCTATTACTTTTCCTAATTACCTGCTGTACCTGTGTACTAACCTTCTGTGATTCATGCACCAGGACACCCAGATCCCTCTGAATCTCAGAGCTCTGCAAACTCTCACCATTTAGATAATATGCTTTTTTTTACTTCTTCCTGCCAAAATGAACAATTTCACATTTGCCCACATTATACTCCATTTGCCAGATCTTTGCCCACTCTCTTAACCTATCTATGTCACATTGTCGCCCCCTCAAGTCCTCTTCACAATTTACTTTCCTACCTATCTTGGTGTCATCAGCACATTTAACAACCATACATTCGGTCCCTTCATCCAAGTCATTTATATAAATTGTACAAAGTTGAGGCCCCAACACTGATCCCTGTGGCACATCACTCATCATATCCTGCCAACCAGAAAAGGATCCATTTATGCCAACTGTCTGCTCCCTGTTAGCCAGCCAATTTTCTATCCATGCCAGTATGTTATCCCCTACATCATGAGTTTTTACTCTCTGCAAAAACCTTTGATGTGGCATTTTATCAAATGCCATCTGGAAATCCAAGTACAGCACATCCACCCCTTTATGCACAGCACATGTGACTCCTTTAAACAACTTCAATAAATCGGTTAAACATGATTTCCCTTTTACAAAACCATGTTGACTTTGCCTGATTGTCTTGATTTTTTCTAAGTACCTTAGGTCACAACTAGAATATTGTGTCCAGTTCTGGTCACCACACTTTAAAAATGATGTGAGGTTCCTTGAGAAGGTGCAGAGGAGATTTACTAGAATGATTGCAGAGATGGGAAGTTTAATTACAAGGTTAGTTTTGAGAAGCTAATGTTCTCCTTGGAGCAAAGGAGATTGAAGGGAGATTTGATAGAGGTGCACAAGATTATGACAGATTAAAATAAGGTAGACGAGGCAAACTGTTCCCATTATCTGGGAACACAGATTTAATGGGACACAGATTTAAGGTCTTGGGCAAGAGATACGGGGGGATGTGAGGAAGAACTTTTTTACACAGCGAGTGGTAATGACCTAGAACTCGCTGCCTACAAGGGTGGTGGGAGCAGAAACAATTGAATATTTCAAAATGAAATTGGATGGGCACTTGAAGGAAATAAACCTGCAGGGATCGAGCGGGAGAGTGAGACTGATTGAATTGCTGCATAGAGAACCAGCACGGGCTCAATGGCCCAAATGGTCTCCTCCTGTAGTGTAAACGACTTTATAACCTAGGGGAGATGTGTTAGGCAGACAGAAAGTATCACTTGCCAGTGGAGTCTTCAAATTAATAAAAGATTTAGCTTTGGATAATGGTACATTCCAATTTGCTTGGGTGGACATCGTAATTACACTTTGCTCAATGAGGGGTCAGTGTGCTGGGCACAAAGGGAATCAGCGTGCTGGACACAAGGGGAATCAGGATGCTGGGCACAAGGGGAATCAGGATGCTGGGCAGAGTGGGGCTGTCTCATGTGACCAAAGATTGAGCAATGCAGCCTGTGGAATTCGTTACCACAGAAAGTAATTAAGACCAAAACATTGTATGCTTTCAAGAAGGAGTTAGATATAGCTCTTGGGGTGAAAGGGATCAAAAGGTATGTGGAGAAAGTGGGAGCAGGCTATTGAGTTGGATGATCAGCCATGATCATAATGAATGGTGAAGCAGGCTCGAAGGGCCAAATGGCCTATTCCTAGTTTCGATGATTCTAATGTTGGAGAGAGATCAGATCAACAAAGCTGGATTTGATAAAGAATAAGTAAGCAGTTTGTTTATGTAGGTGCTGTGGAGCCAATAAAAACAGAATCAGTTGTAAATAGTCAGGCAGCATCTGCAAAGAGAGAAATAGTGTTTCAAGTCTACAATCATTTATCAGTGGGGAGCAAATTTCTGTACATTTGTGGATTTAATTGCTGTCATCTCCCTTCTTACAGTCCACATTTACCTGCAAGATGTGTCACCGCCAGAGACACTGGGACCAGGGATTCAAAACTGAGCCAAACACCTCACCTCACATTTGATGGCCCAATCTGTTAGGATCTACAAGGGCTCAAAATCTGAACCCTCCTCAAGAACTCAAGGTGGTCATTAACCCAGCAAACAATAGCTTATTCAGTAGAGAGGATGGCAGCAATGTAATCTCCTTTCCTGCCCCTCATCAACTGAAGCTTGGGGATGTCAGGCACAGAGTCACCCTGAGAAAACTCAACTTACATGGAACCCTGGAAAGATCATACAATGATTGAACAAATTTAATCACATCTGCCCTGTCACTTTTCGTCCCGAATGTAGGTGCAGCTCTGTAGGGCTGAATTTGAGTTACAGACAGGCCCAGGTTAATTGTGGCACAGTATTGCTGGAGTTCCATCACATTCCTAAAGCTGCCACTTTTGGATTTGAAGGACATTTAAACTGGTTGATCCCAGAGTTCAGAGCGAAGAGGTTCTGGGGCCTTCCATTAAGGAAGGATCACAATTTTTTTCTGCAGCTTTTCCTCTGGGAACAGAAATCTCCTGACAACATGGTCCAGTTCCTCCAGTGTGAGCTGTGCATGTAGCACCACCACCTCATCATCATCAGTCTGAATCACGTATTTCAACAATCGATAGAGATCTCGCAGAACATCACCCAGAACCTGCAGTAGAGAAGACAGCAGGATCAACTCCACAATGCTATAACACAGGGTGAGGAAGAGAAATGTTAAACTCCTATAGCCAGTTGGTGAAGGATGAAACCAGAGCCAAGTTTTACTCAGTTTATATCTAATTACAGTGAAATATTACAATATATACCGTCTAACTCAACCCTTACCCCAATGCCAGTTAAGTGTCTCTTTATAACACTTTTGTAAACTCATTATGAAAAGTGTCTCTTATATGTGCTCAAGTAACAACCCCAATGAATGCTCTCCACCTGCATATAGTTAACCTTAGTTCATATAGAATTAACACAAAAGAGAAAGAGAGGATCAAATCCACAGTAAGACACAGAGAGAAGATCAACTCAATAAGACAGAGAGAGAGAGAAAAGGTGGGGCGAGGAGCAACTCCCCCCAAAAAATCTTCCGTCCATCTTCCCTGCATTTCCCACCAGCATTGAATATATTACAAACCTCCCCTTTCCAACTCGACAAGGGGATAGACTGTTCCCACCGCAACCCCCCCACACCCCACCCAAGGACACACGCCATCGCCCTCCACTGAGGGACTGCTCCATTTCATTGAGGTCACACTCTGCCCCTCACCCTTACTCCAGTGTTCTGTCTATCCCCACACCCCTGCTCCCGGAACCACTCTCGGTCACAGCCCCTCTGCTCCCACCGCTACCCTCAAAGCACCCTCCTTGCTCCCCTCCTCTAGCCAGCTGCCCTCCACTCTTGCCTCTTATATGGGTATGTCCTGTCATCCTGTTAGGCGTGGGTCAGTAATGTATCTGAGATCTGATCCAGGTTCTATTTTAATATTTTCACCAGCTGAGAACATGAAAGGGTCGCTGTGCTGGGGTTGGAAGGCACAGAGAATATTACAGAGTGAATTCTACTCAGCTAAACAAAGGCTTTTTGTAGGCAGTGTGTAGCCACAATGTGTGAGACCCATTATTAAATTAAACAGCACACAGACACCCATGATTAACAGGCAGAAAGCTGCCACCACAGCTCAAGTTTCACCTGGGAGAGTTGAGGTGGGGTGTGGATGGGGGTGGAACCAGACTCAGAAGCGCAAGGGAGGGAGATAGCCTCAGGCGGAGTGGCAGGGAGGAGAGGCACGGGATGATGTGGGTGGGGGTCCCAAGGGCTGGGGGAGGGCGGTGGTCAAGGGAAAGGCAGTAGAGGGGGTAGAGGTAGGGGAGGGGGGAGGGGTAGGCAAAGGGGAGGCGGGCGCGAGGGGAGGGCAAAGGGGAGGCGGGTGCAAGGAGAGGGCGGAGCGCGAGGAGAGCTGAAGGTGGAGTGCGAGGGGAAGGAGGGAGAGATAACTCCAATCCAGGCTGTTCTCTATTTAACAAACTAGCCTATTTTACTTGAAGCTCAGTATTTAGTACTATGTCAGGTCTTGATTCTTAATCTATAGTTAAAGCTGAAAAAGACTTATCAGAACTAACAGGTGAATCTAATTTGCTACTCACTCGGTCTCCATCTTCTTGCGTGCCCCTACTGATTTCTCCAAGATTGTCAATGTCACACTCTCCACCCTCAAGGAAAGATCTACAAAGATACAGCACCGGGGTCCCAGGACTGGCCCATGTCTCACACACTCTTCTGTTTTACTTCATCAGCCCAATTGGTAGGCACAGCCAGCAACAAACACACAATGTTGTTGTAACCGGAATACTGACAGGATTAGAACTGATGCTCAAGTTCAACTCCTTGACCGGGCCAGAAGACAGGAAGAAACATATATATAATTGATATATATCTATGTCAACCTGGCTACTTTATAAAATTATTTCTATTTTAAAAATGGACAAGGCTTTACCCTAACTAGCCATGGCTCGTACCAGAGGAATTTCTAACCTTCAGAAACCAACAGGGACCTTGTTATCTATAAAGACGCACTAATGACCCTGTGACTGCAGAAAATAAAATTCCAACGAAATGTACCAACCCCCTTTATGTTTCTAAGGCAGAGCTGGCCAACGGAAACGGCATGTGTACAAGGACAGAAGGGACCTGACTCCTGTATTAAACACCTCAAGATTCCAGACCTGGGAAAATACATCCTTTGTCCAACATCCAGCAGAAGTGGGAGGTATGTCACATGACTTCCCCCAAGCTGGTAGAACCTGTAATATCACCGTTGGCAACTGAACCCAGGCAGTCTATCATTTTACCATCTAATAGGTAGAAGCAGAAAGAGCGCTGCCCAGGTAAATTCCTGGCCCTCACCTACACTGTGAACTACTGGAATATTGGAACTCCTATCAGTGCCTATAAGACTCACCCTGCAACAGTTTCAGCCTGCTAACCTCTGAAGGAATACGCCACTGGACTTTTGATTCTGGACTCATGTGAAACCATAGCTCTTATTTTTATTGTGGTCTTGCCCAGTACCCCTTTCTTTCCATATCTCTCTATTTTATGACCAAAACCCCTTCCCCGCATTTTGCGTACACACAAAATAAACCAACCCTCTTATTATACCTTATCTCGAGTTTGCTCAGGGGTTATTAACAGAAGGTTGCATCGCTCCAAACTAAGGGATTGGGGAAACACTTATAAAGGGAGAAATCAGAAATCAAGACCATCTGTTTACAGGTGGGTAGTGAGTGAAGAAATCAGGGCTGTTTAAATTAATCCCCATCCCATCTGTAACTCAAATTGGGAGCTCACATCCCAAGTTGATCCAATTTGAATTTGACCAGAGTCCAAGTTAAGCGACAAGCCAAATTAGAGATAAAAGAGCCAATTAGAAGCCAAAAGAAGGAAAATTCAGTGGCTGCAACTCATTTTAAGACAAGTAACTTTACCACAACAAATTCCTTGTCCTAACATGAAGAAAACGGCAACATGTGATGCCCAAATATTTATTCAGCGGAAGAATTTAAATGGGAAATCTTTGGCAGGCCTTCAACACAGGTCAATTGAAAGTTGCAGCTAGGGAGATACAGTTCAAATTGCTCAGCTAAATCAAAAGGAACTCATCCTAGCGTTGGTAGATTGTCTGCATCTGATGTTACCAGTAGAGCAGTCAGATCAAAAACAGAATTACCTGGAAAAACTCAGCAGGTCTGGCAGCATCGGCGGAGAAGAGTTGACCCTTCAACAGAACTGAGTGAATATTAGGAGAGGGGTGAAATATAAGCTGGTTTAAGGTGGGGGGGAGGGGTGGGGGTGGGGGGAGAGAAGTTGTTGTGGGGTGGGGGGGGGGGGGGGCGGGTGAGTGTGGTTGTATGGACAAGCAAGCAGTGATAGGAGCAGATAATCAAAATATGTCACAGACAGAAGAACAAAGAGGTGTTGAAGGTGGTGATATTATCTAAACGAATGTGCTAATTAAGAATGGATGGCAGGACACTCAAGCAGTCAGATGAAGAGCTCGATCATAACTCTGAATCCCCTCCCCTAGCCAATTTCGAACTGGAAAAGCTTAAATGGAGCTAGAATTTAAGGAGATGGAGAGGGAAGAGCGAGCAGGGGAACAAGAAAAGGAAAGAGAATCCAGCTCTGAAAATTGGAAATGGAGCTAGCAGCTCAAAAGGAGAGAGAAAGTACACAACTAGCTGCTGCAAGGGAAAATCTCTCTTTACCCAGCAGCATCCCCTATCCCCCTAACCCGAAACAACACTCTCTCTGGAGGCCCTCCGCTATGCGAGATTCCTCTCCCAATTTGAAGGGAGTGACATTGAGTATTTTTTTTTTTTACCAACTTTGAGAAAATAACAGGACAGCTAAAATGGAAATTAGTATCTGGACATTTTTAATTCAAGGGCAGCTGTCAGGGAGAGCCCAAGAGGTCCACTCCATGCTGCCTTCTGAGGTGTCCCTAAATCATGAGCATGCCAAGGCTGTCATCCTAATGTCTTCGAGTTAGTCCCAGAGGCAGACCACCAGCAATTCCGTGATACTCAGGAGAAGCCAACCCAAACCTACATCAAGTTTGAATCGCTGAAACAAATCACATTCGACCGATGGATAAAGATCCCTAAAATTCCCACACAGTACGAGGGATTGCGTGAGCTAGTACTGTTGGAGGAATTCAAGAATTGCCTACCCTCAAACCTGTGAATACTCCTTGAGGAGCAAAGAATCCTCATAGCCAGGGGTGCAGCCATCACAGCAGGCAACTATGACCTCACCCACAGGCCTGGAAACTTAGGCAGACCATTTCCAAACTAGAAAGAGAAGCAGGGCGATCTAGAAAGGAAAGAGCCCCCACCCAGAGAAGAAATGAGGGCCAGGCAATTTACAAAAGTAGGTGTAAAAAGCCCCTCTACAGCCCAAAAGGAGAATTCCCAGAGGCAGGTGTGTTCTGATTCTACAAAATAGGCCATTCCAGACCTGAATGCTGAAGACTGCGAGGCAAGCCTGTTGGCCTATTAGGGCTTCACATGAGTAGTCCCCTGAAGGACGCCCCGATGGGTTGTGCAGCACAGCCTCTCACAACAGAAACGTACCCATTGGAGGGCATGGCTCCATGCATGTCTGAGCCAGACAAACTCCCAGAGAACTTTGTCCTTTCAGGAACGGTGTACTCCTATCTGGCCCAAAACGTGAGCGAGTCTGTGTTACTGCTCTGGGACACAGGGGCCACCCGGGCTTAATCTTAGAGGGAACCTTAAACCTACCCCCTGCACCCGCTCTGAGTCCTCCCTGAAGGCCAAAGCCCTGATCAGTGAAGTCAGTGGAGATGGTATGTCTACAAGGACAGAAGGGACGCTGACTCCTGTATTAAACACCTCAAGATTCCAGACCTGGGAAAATACGTCCTTTGTCCAACACCCAGGAGAAGTGGGAGGTATGTCACATGGCCTACCCCAAGCTGCTAGAACCTATATAATATTGCCGTGTGGAACTGAACCCAGGCAGTCTATCATTTTACCATCTAATAGGTAGCAGCAGAAAGAGAGCTGCCCAGGTAAATTGCCTGGCCCTCACCTACACTGTGAACTATTGGAATATTGGAACTCCTGTATTGGTGCCTATAAGACTCATTCTTCTCTACATACCTTCTTGTGTCGTGGAAGTCCTTGCTTCTGGCAAGTCAAATCATCCTACATCAGTTTCAGCCTGCTCAGCTCTGAAAGAATATGCCACGAGACTTTTGATTCTGGACCCTGCACTCACATGAAACCATAACTTATATTTTTATTGTGGTGTTGCCCTGTGCCCCTTTCTTTCCCTTATCCCTCTTTTATTGTATGAGTCCAAAAAGGGGTGGACGTTGTGAAACATCTTCCCCGCATTTTGTGTGTATAAAATAGATCACCCCTCTTCTTTTACCTCATCTTGAGTTTGCTGTGGACTTATCAATAGAGGATTAAATCACTCCAAACTGAAGGGTTGGGGAAAACACACCATCATTTATAAAGGGAGAAATCAGAAATCAAAAACTCCTTTCTCTTTATCGACAGGTCGTGAGAACAGAAATCAGAGCCGTTTAAATTAATCCCCCACCTGTCCGTAACAACCTCCAAGCTTCTGTGATACCACAGACATCTGAAAGTCCTATCCTACAACTATGCAGTAAAGTCTACAGATAAAACAACTGAGAGTTGTACTTTTCTAGGATTAGTCAGGAGGGATCAGAATTACCCTGCATCTTGGCACTGATGCAACACACACACCAAATTGAGGAGTGTCCTGGTCTATGGCTAATTCACTCAACACTGACTCCAACCCTGATATGCTAACACCTTACAACTCCATTCTATACCAAACCTACAGCCTGAAGCTTCTGGGATGAGGACAAGTAACAACTCATTTGGGGATTTGCAGCAGCTGATCACAGCACTAACCCATTCACTGCCAGCAGCCTCCAGTCCAGTGCCCAGACTGCAACATTTCCACTTTTAATAGGTACTGCAGGAGGCCATTCGACTGCTTGAGTTTGTTCTGCCATCCAGGGTATGACAGGGCTGGGGGAGGGAGGGTCTCAGGGCTGGGGGAGGGAGGGTCTCAGGGCTGGGGGAGGGAGGGTCTCAGGGCTGGGGGAGGGAGGGTCTCAGGGCTGGGGGAGGGAGGGTCTCAGGGCTGGGGGAGGGAGGGTCTCAGGGCTGGGGGACGGAGGGTCTCAGGGCTGGGGGAGGGAGGGTCTCAGGGCTGGGGGAGGGAGGGTCTCAGGGCTGGGGGACGGAGGGTCTCAGGGCTGGGGGACGGAGGGTCTCAGGGCTGGGGGACGGAGGGTCTCAGGGCTGGGGGACGGAGGGTCTCAGGGCTGGGGGACGGAGGGTCTCAGGGCTGGGGGACGGAGGGTCTCAGGGCTGGGGGACGGAGGGTCTCAGGGCTGGGGGAGGGAGGGTCTCAGGGCTGGGGGAGGGAGGGTCTCAGGGCTGGGGGAGGGAGGGTCTCAGGGCTGGGGGAGGGAGGGTCTCAGGGCTGGGGGAGGGAGGGTCTCAGGGATGGGGGAGGGAGGCTCTCAGGGCTGGGGGACGGAGGGTCTCAGGGCTGGGGGACGGAGGGTCTCAGGGCTGGGGGAGGGAGGGTCTCAGGGCTGGGGGAGGGAGGGTCTCAGGGCTGGGGGAGGGAGGGTCTCAGGGCTGGGGGAGGGAGGGTCTCAGGGCTGGGGGAGGTAGGGTCTCAGGGCTGGGGGACGGAGGGTCTCAGGGCTGGGGGAGGGAGGGTCTCAGGGCTGGGGGAGGGAGGGTCTCAGGGCTGGGGGAGGGAGGGTCTCAGGGCTGGGGGAGGGAGGGTCTCAGGGCTGGGGGAGGGTGGGTCTCAGAAACAACTCTGGACTCTGAACACTGAAGAGCAAAGCAGAAGCTCAACTAATCAACTCCTTTAAGATTTGTTCAGCCACAGCCAGAAAACAGCTGATTGCCAGACTAAGTTAAAATATTTAACAAAATTTAAAAATGCAAAAGAGTTGCAAAATTATTTTCCCCCTCATGAAACGTGAATGTTTGTTGAGAGTTTATTGAACAAGAGATTGGGGTGGACGGGTGCTCAAAAAGCTTAGTCAATGGTTTTAAGCAGGTTTTAAAGGAGAAGAGAGAGTGGAGGGAGCATACAAACTATGAACAAGGAGCAGCAGGCCATTCAGCCCCTTGAGCCTGCTCAGCTATTTATTAAGATCATGGCTGATCCGAAAGTAACCTGAAATCAGCATCCTACCTACCCCCTGATAACCTATCACCCCCTCGCTTACCAGGAATCTATCCACCTCTGCCTTAAAAATATTCAAAGACTTCCATCAGCTTTTCAGGAAGGGAGTTCTAAAGACACACGAGCCTCAGAGAAAGTTTCGCTTCATCTCTGTTTTAAACAGATGAACCCTTATTTTTAAACAGTGACCCTGAGTTCTAGATTTTTCCACAAGAGGAAACATCCTCTCCACATCCACCCTGTCAAGACCCCTCAGGATCTTTTATGTTTCAATCAAATCGCCTCTTACTCTTCAAAACTGTAGCAGATACAAGCCTAATCTGTCCAACCTTTCCTCATAAGACAACTCGCCCATTCCAGGTATTAGTCTGGTAAACCTTCTCTGAACTGCTTCCAATGCATTTACACCCTTCCTTAAATAAGGTGACCAATACCGTTGTCATGAAGAGATTAACGTACATAAAGTTACTGAAACTTATTTGAAATTGGACTTGTAGTAGTGTCTGTGGGTGAGTGTGAGTGTCGTAATTGGATTACAGCCAGCTAGTCTGGGTGCTTTGATGCACAGTAGTTTTGAGATATTAAACAGTAAGGAAGTAAGGTAGAGGGACATTTGCATTTTGTTGAATAAACAATTCAAAGACTGGGGGTGAAATCTTGCACCTAGCTAGGAGACACCAAGCAATATGTTTATATCACTAATAAAATTGGTATTATGAAAGGGGTTTGATTGTTAGTAGAGGTCAAGTTCAATGGGCCTGGTGATACAATGAGAATTTGCATTCAAAGGGAAGGCTAGGTGTAGAAGAGTTTTGTGTTTGGTTCAGAGGCATGTGATATCTAAGCCGCCTGTAAGCCTACAACTGTCTGAAAATGACACATATTAAAAGGAACTTCATTTTGAATTCCTAAGATAAAATGTGCTTTTCCTGGTGTCTGTTTAAGTCTATGGGTTATTGTTGCCTTGGGGATAATTACTTGGGAGTGATTCATTCAGGGGTTTGTTTAATGGTTGTTTTGGTAGTAATTTGTTAAATTAATGAATGTTTAATTTGGTTTATATAGAAAGCCTCAGGAGGCTTGATTGCTTCATTTCTGAATTCAGAACTGCATCTCAAACATACCAGTTGAAAATATAGGTTATGACAGTTGTTTAATTTTCCCTCTGGGATTTAAATAACTCAGCCTTTACCAATTGCTGTGTCATAACACCGTACACAGTACTCCAAATGTGGTTTTACTAGTGCCCTGAATAACTGAAGCATAATCTCCCAATTTTGTATTCAATTCCCCTCACAACAATTAATATTTTATTAGCTTTCCTAATTACTTGCTGTACTTGCATACTAGCCTTTTGTGATTCATGTGCGAGGACACCCAGATCCCTCTGCACTTCAGAGCTCTGCAATCTTTCACCATTTAGATAATATGTTTCTCTTTTATTCTTCCTGCCAAAATGGACAGTTTCACATTTTTCCACATTATACTCCATTTGCCATATCTTTGCCCACTCACTTAACCTGTCCATATCTGTTTACAGCCTCCTTATGTCCTCTTCCTATTTCCTACCTTTGTGTCATCAACAAATTTGGCAACCATTCCTTCAATCCCTTCATCCAAGTCATTTATATAAATTGTAAACAATTGAGGTCCCAGCACACCACTCATTACATCTTGCCAACCTGAAAAAGACTCATTTATGCCTACTCTCCGCTTCCTGTTAGCCAGCCATCTTCTATCCATGTCAATATGTTATTCACTATACCATGAGCTTTTATTTCCTGCAATAACCTTTGATATGTCACTTTATCAAATGCCTTCTGGAAATCTAAGTACAGTACATCCATCGGTTCCCCTTTATCCACAGTGCATGTTGCTTCCTCAAAGAACTCCAATAAGTTGGTTAAGCATGATTTCCCTTTCACAAAACCAGGGAGCAAAGGGAGCATTGGGAGCTGGGGGAACAGAGGATTTTAGGAAGGGCACTCCAGAGAGTGGGGCTTAGGTACCTAGGCAGCTGAAGACACAGCTAATGGATGGGAAAGGGAGAGGGATGCACAAAAGGTTACAGTTAGTTGAAGAGTGTGTTTGGAAAGATAGTCATACTTTCATAATTTTAGTTTTGGAATTTCCTACCTAATCCTCTCTCTCCTCTATTAAGATGCTCCTTAAGGGTGAAAGGAAGATGACCAACCAGGAGCATGTTGAAATAGTCAAGTCTGAAAGCAACAAAGACATGTAGCTGGGTCTTAACAATAGACGAGCTGAGGCAAGCCAAGAGGTATGTAATATTATCAGGGGTGTGAGTAAATGGTCCCTGTGACAGAGAGGAGATGGGCTCGGAAACTCATCTCACAATAAAAAGTACACTAAGGTTATAAACAGTCTAGTTCAGTCCAAACCGGTGGCTGGGAGGTTGTAGGAAGAGTACAAGAGTTTGTGGTAGGGGCTTGAGATATTAGTGTTGGCCTTCCTCAGGTTCAGCTGGAGGATCTGAACATTCATTTAGGACTGGATGTCAGGGCAGTCTGATAACAGAGAGGCAGTGGAGGGAGTCAAGAGAGGTGGTGGATGTGGAGAGGATGTTTCCTCTTGTGGGAGAATCTAGAAGTAGGGGTCATTGTTTAAAAATAAGGGTCACCCATTTAAAATGGAGATGAGGTGAATTTTTTTCTCTCCCAAGGTCGTGAGTCTTTGACACTCTCTTCCTGAAAAGGCAGTGGAAACAGACTCTGAATATTTTTAAGACACAGGTGGATAGATTCTTGGTAAGCAAGGGGGTGAAGAGCTAGGCAGGATGCAGTTTTGAGGTTACTATCAAACCAGCCATGATCTTATTAAATGGCGGAGTGGGCTCGAGGGGCTGAATGGCCTACTCCTGCTCCTTGTTCGTAAGTTCTTATGGTGGGGAGGAAGAGTTGAGTGTCATCTCAGTACACGTGGATACTGATCCCATGTGAACAATGTCACCGAGGAGCAGTATGTCGACGAGGGAAAAGTGAAGTGCAGATATTTGAGAAATCTGAGCTGTAGCTCGATAGATAAGAGTAAAAGTAAGTGAGGGCAGTGCATGGGGTTAGACAACAACAGGAGAAAGGTGTTGCAGAATTTTGTGACTAACCACCTACAAGGTTTTAGAGAGAATGAGGTTGGACGGTGCAACATGGGCACAACGAAAGCATGTCATTTCTGACTGTGCTTTGAAGAATTTTTGTGTTGTGGGAGAGGGAAAGCTAGAATGAAAGAATTCAAAAAGGGTGTTATGAAGGAACTAGACAAAACACTGAGAGGCAATAATGCATCTAAGTGAGGGTGAGAACTGTAGCTCACTTAAGTGGCCACTGGCAGGGCTGGTCAGCTGTTTCACAATCGTACACACAAGTAATTTTTGGTAAAGACTGCATGAAATGTAAGAAATAAATGCAGAACGTAGTCCATCCTGAAAGAGTCACATGGTTGTATTGAGCTCCCGGTGATGCACACAGAGTTACTGTGTCACCAAAGTGGATCATACAAACCGGCATCCTAATATCTGTGGAAAACGTGCAGTCCTGAGGCTGGAGATCGATGGTGGGAGGGGGACATTTCATTCAAGTCTGACCTCAATCTGCCAGCATTTCCAGCTTCCACTGATTTCACTTTTATCCCTGTTGTTTGGCTTGAGAACAGATCTGGTTTCTCAACTAAATGTGTACTTACTGCTCATGGGGTCTTCTGAAATATCCAAAAGTAGTAACATCTTTTTGCAGCAGGACAGAGAGGGGACACTGGGACTTACACCATGAGAAAGGACCAAAGGAGAAGAGTGCTGTGACATTTACTGAGTAAAAATCTTTATACATTTATTCACTGTGTTTAAATGTGCTGGTACAGGAGGGATCCTTGATTGTCTCACAAGTAACGTCCGTGTCACAAAAGTGCAAGGCAATGAACACCTCCTACAAGAGAATCTAACCATCTCCCAATGACATTCTGCAGCATTACCAATGCTGAATGCTGCACCATCAACATCCTGGGATTACCACCGACCAGAAACAGAAATGGACTAGCCATAGAAATACTATGACTACAAGAGCAGGTCAAAGGCTGGAATTTCTACAAGGAGTAACTCACCTCCTGACTCCCCAAAGCCGGTCCACCATCTACAAGTCAGGAGTGTGATGGAATACTCCCCACTTGCCTGGATGAGTTCATCTCCAACAATACTCAGTTAATTTTAAAACAATGTCCCCTAGTTTTGGACTCAACTTCTGGACATAAACATCAATAAAGAATAATTTAGGAATAATTTAAAACAGTGAAGTGCAGGTCATTCTCCACCTCTACCCCATCCCATCAAAACAACTTGTAATTGTACAGCACCTGTAATGTAGCAAAAAATCCAAAAGCGATTTAAGGGAACATCACCAAATATATGACACCAAGCCACATAAGGAGATATTAGAGCAGATGACAAACAGCTTCATTCTCAGGTTTTTGAAGGATTATCCTTCAGGTAAATGACAGTCCCACCTCCACTGACAAGTAAGTGACAGACCCCTCCCCAGCAGGTAAATGAAAGGCTGCCCTCTCCCCGACAAGTGAAGGACACAATCTGAAGATTTCTATTATGCAGCTAGTGCCTCCTGGCCAAGATTTAAAGCTCCTCAACATGACCTCTGTTGTAGCATATTATCATTGATATTTCCTGCCTCATTGGGTAAAAATCCAAAGCTTAGACATAGGTGCTGATGGAAAGGACATTATTTACATTAGCTGATTAATATTGAGTGGGCTGAGTAATCCAGATAGATCAGCTCAGAGTGCTGCCTGCGCTCTCCTTATTTCTGTCGCACTATCATAGAGATCTGTAATTATTATTCAGACACAGGAAATGGATCAGACGTAGATAAACAACACAGAACGACTCTTTCATCATTACTGTGACCAGAGCGTGCAGAACTCAGTAGGTTTACCGACTCACCTGAAAGGCGACACCTCAGACAGCGCAGCACTCTCTCAGTGCTGCCTGGATTATGTGCTCAGGTTCCTGGAGAGGAACTTGAACCCATGACCACTTAAAGCCTACAAGGTACGCAGCTGCGTATCACCTCTTCTTTCTATTGCAATGAAGATCTAAAATGTAAATGCCTCCCTTACCTGAAGTGTCTTTTCACCGAGTCCCCGGAGTAAGAGGGTGATGACATGAACTGCAGCCCGACGCACTTCTGCTTCATGTTCGGTCTTCACAATGGCAGCAAGACATGCAGTCACCTGGAAGGAAATTGGAGAGTCAGCAGAGTGACTTTGTATATTGTGGCACGGACCTGGTGTCAGATCTACAGGGGCTCATGCAGTTTGTAGGGCTGAGTGTAACATCTAACCCAAGCAGATCATAACACTGAAATGTCACCTTCTTGAGGCAGCTCCCTGGAACCCAGTGTCTTAGAGAGACAGGTCAGTGCAGCAAACACCGCACACACCAACACAACCCACATTATCAAGCCTTTCAAATTGGTTTTGATGTATTAACTTAGGAAGGATAACAAGACCATGGAGATGGTGCAGAAGAGACGCCAGATGATACAGGGATGAGACACCGTAGTAATAAGGTAAGAGTCATAGTAATAAGGAAAGGGTCATTCAGTCATTTATAGCACAGAAGGAAGCCATTTGGCTCAAGTCCGTGCTGGCACTCCGTAGAGCAATCCAATCAGACCCACTTCCCCGCTTGATCCCTGTAGCCCTGCCGGTTTATTTCATTCAAGTGCCCATCCAATTTCCTTTTGAAATCATTGATTGCTTCCCCTTCAACCATCCTTGTGGGCAGTGAGTTCCAGGTCATTGCCATTGGCTGTGTAAAAAAGTTCTCCCTCACATCCCCCCTGCATTTCTTACTCAAAATCTGAAATCCGTGTCCTCTTGGAATTAGGCTGGGGGGCTCGTTTTTCAGCTGGCGTAGGCCCAATGCACCAAGTGGCCTCTTTCTGTGCTGTAAACTTCTATGATTCAAGTCCTTATACTATCAGCTAATCCTTGTCTATCTTATCTAAACCTGTCAACATCTTGTACATGTCTATCAAATCTCCCCTCAATCTCCTTTGCTTCAAGGAGAACAACCCCAGCTTCTCCAACCTAACCTTGTAGCTAAAATCCCTCATCCCTGGAACCATTCTGGTAAATCTCTTCTGCACCTTCTCAAGGACCCTCACATTCTTCCTAAAGTGTGGTGACCAGAACTGGACACAATACTCTAGTTGGGGCCTAACCAGAGCTTCATAAAGGTTCAGCATAACTTCCTGTTTTTGTACTCAATGCCTCTATTTATGAAGCCCAAGATTGCAATTGTTTTGCTACTGCTGTCTCAATATATACTGTCACCTTCAACGAAGAGATTTCCCCCTGATTCCCACTGACTCCAGTTTTGCTAGGGCTCCTTGATGCCACATGGTCAAATGTTGCCTTGATGTCCAGGACAGTCACTCTCACTTTACCTCGAGCTCAGCTCTTTTGTCCATGTTTGAACCAAGGCTGTAATGAGGTCAGGAGCCAAGTGGCCCTGGCGGAACCCAAACTGAGCGTCAGTGTGCAGGGCACTGCCGAGTAGGGGCCACATAATAGCACTGTTAACGACACTTTCCATTCCTTTTCAGATGATCGAGAGTAGACTGATTGGGATGGTAATTGGTTGGCTTGGATTTGTCCTGTTTTTTGTGTACAGGACATACCGGAGCAATTTTCCATATAGCCGGGTAGATGCCAGTGTTGTAGCTGTATTGGAACAACTTGGCTAGGGGCATAGCTAGTTCTGGAGCACAAGTCTTCAGTATTATTGATGGAATATTGTCAGGGCCCATAGCCTTTGCAATATCCAGTGCCTTCTTGATATCACGTGGAGTGAATCGAATTGGCTGAAGACTGGCCTCTGTGATGCTGGGGACCTCTGGAGGAGGCTGAGATGAGTTCATCCACTTGGCACTTCTGGCTGAAGATTATTACGAATGCTTCAGCCTTATCTTTTGCACTGATGTGCTGGGCTCCTCTATCATTGAGGACAAGGATATTTGTGTAGCCTCCTTCTCCTGCTGTTTAATTGTCCACCAGCATTCATGACTGGATGTAGTAGGACTGCAGAGATTAGATTTGATCCGTTGATTGTGGGATTGCTTAGACCTGACTTATCACTTGCCGTTTTCGCTGTTTGACATGCAAGTAGTCCTGTGTTATAACGTCACCAGGTTGACACCTCATTTTTAGGTATGCCTGGTGCTGCTTCTGGCATGCCCTCCTGCACTCTTCATTGAACCAGGGTTGATACCCTGGCTTGAGGGTAATGGTAGAGTGGGGGATATGCCGGGTGATGAGGTTACAGACTGTGTTCAAGTAAAATTCTGCTGCTGCTGATGGTCCACAGTGCCTCAAGGATGCCCAGTCTTGAGTTGCTTGATCTGTTCAAAATCTATCCCATTTAGCACGGTGATAGTGCCACACAACACAATAGAGGGTATCCTTAATGTGAAGAGGGACTTCGTCTCCACAATGACTGTGCGGTGGTCATTCCTACCGATTGTGTCATGGACAGGTGCACCTGCGGCAGGTAGGTTGGTGAGGACGAGGTCAAGTAGGTTTTTCCCCTCTTGCTGGTTCCCTCACTACCTGCTGTAGACCCAGTCTAGCAGCTATGTCCTTTAGGACTTGGCCAGCTCGGTCAGTAGTGGTGATACAGAGCCACTTGTGATGGTGGACATTGAATTCCCCCACTCTGAATACATTCTGTGCCCTTGCCACCCTGAGTGCTTCCTCCAACTGATGTTCAACATGGAGGAGCACTGATTCATCAGCTGAGGGCAGGTGTTAGGTAGTAATCAGCAGGATGTTTCCTTGCCCATGTTTGACCCGATACCATGAGACTTCATGGATCCAGAATGGATGTTGAGAATGCTCAGGGAAACTCCCTCCTGACTGCACACCACTGTGCTGCCACCTCTGCTAGGTCTGTCCTGTCAGTGGGACAGGACATACTCAGGATGATGATAGTGCTCTCTGGGTTATTATCTGTAAGGTATGATTCTGTGAGGATGACTATATCAGGCTGTTGCTTGGCTAATCTGAGACAGCTCTCCCAATTTTGGCACAAGCCCCCAGCTGTTAGTAAGGAGGACTTTGGTAGAGTGGGCAGAAAAGTGGCAAATGGAATTCAATCCAGAAAAGTGTGAGGCAATGCAGTTTGGGAGAGCAAACAAAGCAAGGGAATATTCAATAAACAGGAGGATTTGAGAGGGGTTGAAGAGATAAGAGACCTTGGAGTGCATGTCCACAGGCCTCTGAAGGTGGCAGGGCAGGTGCATAGTGGTAAAGAAAGCATATGGAATACTGTCCTTTACTGGACGAGGTATCAAATACAAAAGCAGGGATGTAATGCTGGAATGCATAAAATGCGGGTTAGGCCACAGCTGGAGTTGTGTACACTGTTCTGGTCACATTACAGGAAAGACATAATTGAGAGAGTGTAGAGGAGATTTACAAGAATGTTGCCAGAGCTTGAAAAATGCAGGAATGAGGAGAGATTTTATGAGGAGCTGAGACAGGGTAGACAGTAAAGACTTGTTTCCCCTATCTGAGGGGTCAATTACCAGGGGGCATCGATTTAAGGTGTTGGTAGAAGGATTAGAGGGGACATGAGGAAAAACTTGTTCACGCAGAGGGTGGTGCGTGGCTGGAATTCGCTGCCTAAGTTGGTGGTTGAGGCAGAAACCCTCAACTCATCGAAAAGGTACCTGAAGTGCTGTAAGGTCAAGGCTACGGAACGGATATTGGAAGGTGGGATTAAAATGGATGACTCGTTTTTTCAGCTGGCGCAGACATGATGGGCTGAATGGCCTCCCTCTGTACCATAACTTTTCTATGGTTTGCAGGGTCGACAGGACTAGGTTTGCCATTGTCACTTCGAGTGCCTAGGTCGATGCCGGATGATCCGTACAGTTTCATTCCTTTCTGTAGACTTTGTAGAGGTTTTGATATAACTGATTGGCTTGCTAAGCCACTTCAGAGGGCCGTTAAGAGCCAACCACATTGCTGCGGGTCTGGAGTCACATGTAGGCCAGACCAGGTAAGGACGGCAGATTTCCTTCCCTAAAGGACATTAGTGAACCAGATGGGTTTTTTTCAACAATGGTTTCATGGTCACTATTACTGAGACTAATTCCAGATTTATTGACTAAATTTAAATTCCACCAACTGCCATGGTGGGATTCGAACCCATGTCCCCAAAGCATTAACCTAGGGCTCTGGATTGTTAGTCGAGTAACATTACCACTATGTCACCACTTCCCTCAACTTTCCTTCAGAGGAAAGGGAAGTTGGGAATGGGGCAGTAGTTAGCAAGAATGTGGGTGGGGGGCGCAAACCAGGAGCGAGGATAGGTTTTTTGCAAGGGATGATCAAACAGATTTAAAGGTGAAAGGAACAACATCTGAGGGCGATATTAATATATGGTTAACGATATTGTTAACATGGGAACCAGGAGGGGAAGCTGTATGGTCAGCAGTTTAATGGGAATAGGATCGAGGGAAAAGGAGGTGGGTCTCATGGACAAGAGAAGCTCAGAGAGAGCATGAGCAGAAATAGGAGAGAAACTAATAAAAGGATATAAGTTCAGGGTCAGAGCAGGGAGCAGCCTTAGAGGAAATTTGATCAGGTGGACTAGTGGGAGGGAAGGACATGGCCGAGGCAGCAGATCGGATGATCTTGGCTTAGTAACAAAGAAGACCAGGAGCTCCTCACATTTATTGTTGGAGGTGAGGGTGCGGGCTTCAGGGGAGAGAGGTTTAACAAGATAGTTTGCAGTAGAGAAAAAGTTGTGAGTTATCTTTGCATTCCAGTATGCTCCTGGAATAGTGAGTGGTTTCAGCAGCTGAGAGCAGGTCCTGATTGTGCTCCCTGTGATCCATCCAGATCTCTTGGTGAATGGCTAAACCAGTTGGTTACCATATCCATTCAAATCCCTTGGATTTAAGGAGGCAGGGGTGAAGGCCATATTGGGAGGACAGCCAGGGTGAGAGAGAGAAATGATTTTATTGAGAACTAGAGCATTAAATGTGGAAATTGAGGGTGTGGCTAAGCAAATCAGTCACTGCAGAAATGTGGCAAATAGAGGAATAAAGGCTAAACAATGGGGATTTTGCAGTACAGTTGCAAGTGAATTATGGGATATTTTTTCCTGGAGGTGGATACAGAAGGTAGGGTTGTGAGGAGTACTGGAGATGTGGGTGGAGACCAATTTAAGGAAGTAGAGATGACCTTAACTGTGATTTAAAAATTTAAATTTAACTAAATTTGCTGATGACACAAAGATAGGTAGTAAAGTAAGTTGTAAAGAGGATGTAAGGAGGCTACAGAAGGATATAGAAGGATTAAGTGAGTGGGCAAAAGACCTGGCAAATGGAGTATCATGTGGGAAAATGAGAGATTCATCCTGCTAAACTGGACAACATAGAAAGAAGCCTATTATATAAACGGTGAGAGATTGCAGAGCTCTGAGGTGCAAAGGGACCTGGGTGTCCTAATGCATGAATCACAAAAGGCTAGTATGCAGGTAATTAGTAAAGCTAATAGAATGTTATTGTTTATTGTGAGGGGAATTGAATACAAGAATAGGGAGGTTATGCTTTAGTTGTACAGGGCACTAGTGAAACCACATCTGGAATACTGTATATTTAAGGAAGCATGTAAATGCATTCGAAGCAGTTCACCGAAGGTTTACTAGATTAACTCCTGGAATGAGCAGGTTGTCTTGTGAGGAAAGGCTGGGCAGACTAGGCTTTCATCCACTGGAATTTAGAAGAATAAGAAACGACTTGACTGAGACATAAAAGATCCTGAGGGGTCTTGACAGGGTGGATGTGGAGAGGATGTGGGAGAACCTCGAACTAGGGATCACTGTTTAAAAATAAGGGGTCGCCCGTTTAGGACAGAGACGAAGAATTTTTTTTTCTCTCAGATGGTTGAGACACTTTGGAATTCTCTTCCTCAAAAGGTGGTTGAGGCAGAGTCCTTGAACATCTTCAAGGCGGAGGTAAACAGATTCTTGATAAGCAAGGGGGTGAAAGGTTATCAGGGGTAGGTGGGAATGTGAAGCTGAAGTTAAAATCAGAACAGCCATGAATGACGGGGAAGGCTTGAGGGGTGGAGTGGCCTACTGCTGCTAATTCATATGTTCGAATGTGATAACTACAATGCGACTAGTAAGATGGCAAGGTCCATGGGGAGTTTACATGGCGGGAGAGATTAAGGAAGGATATGAAGGCAGTGAACTCAGAGGAGAGAGAACATGAGTAGAGATGGAGATTGAAATCACTGAGGACGAGAAGTTATTCAGTAGAGGCTGTGGGAGGAAATCCCACAGAAAATATCTTAGTGATATGGGAGGGCAGTAGAGAATGAGGGTTTTAAATGAGAGGTGAGAAAGATGGAACAAGACAAGGTGCTCAAAGGAAGAAAGGAGTAAGGGGATAGACTAAGTTTTGATTCTAGTAATAAGCAGCACACTGCCACCTCAAAAGTTTTGATGGGGTAAGTGGTGGGAGATGTCGCCAGGCAGGGAGGCTTCATTAAGGAGAAAGGTGTCATCATCCCTCAGCCAGGTTCCCATGAAGGCCACAATGGCAATACAGTCTTCCACAATAAATTCACGGATTACAAGGGTCGTCTTCTTCACAAGTGAACAGACATTCTGGAGGGAGATGCGGAGAGGCCTGGTGAGGCATATTCTACAAACTTAGCAGTGGGAAGAGTGAGTTGGACAGGAAGGAGATTAGACTGCAGCAGGCGCACTATCTGAGAGTAGGATGGGGCAATTGGGCTTGCTACTCATAATGAGCCTTTTGGAGGAGGCACAGAGGGAAGTTGTTGGCTTATCTAAAAGGGAGTCAAGCCTGGGAAAGCAGCAAGAGAGCAGGAAGGTCCAGGAGGGTTGGATTGGGGAAGTAGGAGGGTGGAGTACCCGAAAGTGGGGAAGTGAAATAAGGCATGAAGAGAGGGATCTAAGAGAGGTAAAGAGAAAGAAACTAAAAAGAAAAGCAGAAGTGGAAGCACCTACTGTTCAAATCAGGGGGACTTAAACAGTATGAGAGAGGAATTGGGGGAGAAAAAGCAATAGATAGCTGGTGGCCACAGTTAGGTGGCTCAAAGGGATTAGGGATGGGCAATAAACATTGACCATGCCAAAAATGTTTACATCTCAAGAATGTGTTAAAAAAAAAGACTTGTACAGTGAGGAGCTCCCTCAGGAGCTAACTGCCTAGGAGTCATCTTGGAAGCAATCGCCATAAAGTCAGGACATGCCAAAGCACGACTGAAATATTGTCATTATGGCAATGTAGGAAATGCAGCAGCCAATTTAAGCACAACAAAATCCGACAACAGCAATATGACCAAATATTGTTTGTGGGAAAAATATTGGCCAAAAGAAAGGGAGAGCTTCTCTGCTCTTCTTTGAACATGTCATGGGATCTTTAATGTCCATTCTCAAGAGGCAGACAGGGTCTCAGATTAACATTTCCTGAAATGTGGTATCCTCAGACAGTACAGCACTCCCTCAGTGCTGCAGGGATGTGTCAACCTTAATTTTATGGTCACATTTTGGAACTGAAGATTGACTTAGAGCCAAGACTGGCAACCATCACAAACATATCAATGACACTGCTCGACAGAGGCAGGTATATGATTAGTGCACCTAGGTCACTGCAGTCCCTGACACTGCTGGTGAGTTGCACTGTAAATGAGAAGTATTTGTAGGAGGCTGACATCAGGCTCACTGCTTGGTATTTAAGGACCTGGGACTCCTCTATGCTGTCAGAGTCCACAATCCTACTGCACATTCACTGTTTGAGTGGCCAGGAAGATCACAGCCTGTACAGGGCTGACTGCTGCAAAACACCACCAGTCTGGATTGAGGTAGTTCTGGGGCAGAGTAGGGGGTGTCAATCTCCTCAAGCGTGCCTAGAATAGGGTATGAAAAATTCTTTCCGATGTTCTGCCCACTGACCAATAGCCATTATGGTGTGATTGACACGACATGGTGTGTGCCAGTGCCAGTCATGGGGGAGTGTGGCAATGTTGTTGGGCAGTCTCACACTCTCCCGTAGCTATCCTACTAAATCTTGCCTCCGTTCTAATCAATATTGCAATTCCAATCTGCCAGTTACAGCCTGAAGTAACTCGCAGTGCAGTGACCTCCAGCAAGAGCCTGACTTTCTGCCACAAGAATGGAATTTCTGATTCTTGAAGGCAGCGAAAGATGCAGCCTCAGTAATAAAATATCCCTAACGCAGCAACAGCACGAGAGATTATGACAACACATTGTTACAGAATACTGATGTGTTCCAGCTGCTGCTGCATTTGACCCACAAATCCATCCCAATTACTGCACAACTAGAGAGTCTGGACCATTACATTCCACCTGGGCCACCTTGGCATCGATTCCCTTGAATCTATCAAAAACTCAATAACTTGCCAGGCTGCTGTGAGCCAACTGATTGAGGGCAGACAGTGCAGCAAAGATCAAACAAGAAGAATAAAGAGGCTCCTTCATTCACTATTGATTTAGAACAGATTTTTAAAAAATTCATTCATGGGATGTGGGTGTCACTGGCTAGGCCAGCATTTATTGCCCATCCCTAAATTCCCTTAAGAGTCAACCACATTGCTGTGGGTCTGGAGTGTTAGGGGGGAATTAAATATTTTATATATATATAGAACACAGTAAGAATTTGCTGAACATACTTAAAATCTCCATGCAGCCATTGATGCTAAACATATTAACAGTTGAGGATAACCAGATGGACAGTGCACACAAAGAGGCTTTGAGTTTTTGTGTGATTTACACAGAAGTCAAGAGATGAGCTAATGTCCAGTAACAGGGAGGACAGCCTCTGTTAGGCAGGACAATTCAAGTGGTGCAATGATGCGGTGAAACCTTGAGAGCGAGACTGAAGTTAACACGTGGCATAAAGTTAGATTAAATATGCTCAACCCTCAGACAAAGGGAGGGCAAATGGTTTTAGCTTAGATATGAAAAGATGAACAATGGACAAAGAGTCTTGAGTTGTGAGAACCATGGTCTTTGCGTATGTGTTTTAATTCTGATTGGATAATATAATTATGTATACATCCTTTAGAATAATTGGTCAGCAAAATCACATGTTTATGTACTCAATAGGATAGAGTTAGCATGGGACTGGTGTGTCGGTTACTGATTGGATGTATTCAAATGTTCTCAAATGTGTTATGCTAAGAAAAAGGACAAAAGGAATGAAATGTAATCATTCTGGGAGCTGGGTCTTCATTCTTAGGAATGATTGTGGCTCCCTTGCATATGCTTGGGTAAAACTGGTTAAAAGGAAGCCTGAGTCTCTGTGGTCGTTGCGGGACCGGAGTGTGTAACTTCTCCTCTTCAATGGCCTCTGTGGTCATTGCAGGATCGGAGAGTGTAACTTCTCTGCTTCAGGAGTCACATGTAGGCCAGACTAGATAAGGACAGCAGATATCCTGCCCTAAATGACGTTAGTGAACCAGATGGGTTTTTACAACAATTGGTCATGGTTTGGTAGTCATCATCTGACTTTTAATTCAAATTTTACCATTTGCCATGGTGGGATTTGAACCCGAGTCCCCAGAGGATTACCCTGGGTTCCAGGAATACTGCTCCAGTGACAATATCACTATGCCACCGCCTCCCCATGTATTTATGGGGAGTCAGTGAAATTGAGTGCTTTGTATATTTCAGTTTGGTGTAATGAGTGTGGATAAAGGGAAAGATCGAGAATCAAATCTGATCTTGCATCTTCCCATCGTTCTAAAGTAAAATGGCAGCCTAAAGATATGGAACGGCTTCTCTTACACACACGTGGTGATGTGGTGGATCAGCAATGCAGGTTGGCTGCAGATCGGAAAGGTCAGTGGGACCGGAAGGGAAGGGATCTCACATTGAAGTTGTAAGTTTACAAGTCAGGACCTGTGGGGAATGCAGTGAAGACAGCGAACTGACCCACAATGAATTCTACCTCTTCAACTTGCAGGGAACATAAAAGCGGACTGTAAAACCTTCTATAAGTATGTAAAAATAAAAATAAATGAAGAGAAATGTAGGTCCCTTATAGTCCAAAAAGGGAGAATTTATAACAGAAAACAAGGAAATGGCAGACCAATTAAACAACTATTTTAGCTCTGTCTTCATGGAAGAAGACAAATAACTTCACAGAAATTCCAGAGAGCCAAGGATCTAGAGAGGAGGAGGAGGAATTGAAGGAACTTAGTATTACTAAAACAATAGTGCTGGAGAAATTAATGGGACTGAAAGCCAATAAATCCCCAAGGCCTAATAATCTACATGCCAGGGTAATAAAGGAGGTGGCTACAGAAATAGCTGATGTGCTGGTTGTCATCTTCCAAAATTCTATAGGCTCTGGAACAGTCCCAGCAGATTGGAGGATGGCAAATGTAACCTCACTATTTAAAAAAGCAGAGAGGGAGAAAACAGCGAAATACAGCCCAGTTAGCCTAACATTAGTAGTAGAGAAAATGCTCGAGTTTATTATAAAGGATGTGATAACAGGACACTTAGAAAATGTCAACGGGATTAGACAAAGTCAAAAGCAAATTACTGCGGATGCTGGAAATCTGAAACAAAAACAAAATTTGCTGGAAAAACTCAGCAGGTCTGACAGCATCTGCGGAGAGGAACGCAGTTAACGTTCTGAGTCCATATGACTCTTCTTCAGAGCTAAAGAGAAGTAAAAATGTGGTGAAATATACACTGTTTAAGGGAGGTGGGACAGGTGAAGCTGGATAGAAGGCCAGTGATAGGTGGAGGCAAAGGAGAGATTGCAAAAGATGTCATAAACAGAAGGTCGAAGGGGTGTTGATGGTGGTGATACTGGCTAAAGGAGGTACTAATGGTGACATTAACAGTAGAAAGGACGAGCAAGTGACAAATGGCCCTAGTGGGGGTGGGGTCGGAGGAGGGGACGATGTGGGAAAAAGGTTGAAATAGGCTAAAAGGTAGGAGTAAAACAATGACTGGAAACAAATTTTTAGAATAATAATAATAGAATAGGTGGGGGGGAAATATATAAAAATTAATAAATATTTGAAAACAGGGGATCAAAAGGGATGAGGATGGGGGAGGGAGTTCATAATCTGAAGTTGTTGAATTCAATGTTAAATCTGCAAGGCTGTAAAGTGCCTGGTCGGAAGATGAGGTGCTGTTCCTCCAGTTTGCGTTGAGCTTCACTGGAACAATACAGCAGGCCAAGGACGGACATGTGGGCATGAGAGCAGGGTGGGGTGTTGAAATGGCAAGGATGAAGGTTGAAATGACAGGAATGTCTGGGTCATGCTTGCGGACAGACCGAAGGTGTTCTGCAAAGCGGTCACCCAGTCTGGGTTTGGTCTCTCCAATGTAGAGGAAACTGCATTGGGAACAGCGAACGCAGTAAACTAAATTGAGGGAAGTGCAAGTGAAATGCTCCTTCACTTGAAAGGAGTGTTTGGGCCCTTGGACGGTGAGGAGGGGAGAAGTAAAGGGGCAGGTGTTGCACCTTCTGTGGTTGCATGTGAAGGTGTCGTGGGAGGGGGTTGAGGTGTAGGGGGTGATGGAGGAGTGGACCAGGCTATCCCGAAGGGAACGGTCCCTATGGAATGCTGCCGGATGATCCTTTGAATGCGGAGGTTGATGGGGTGAAAAGTGAGCACAAGGGGGACCCTATCATGGTTTTAGGAGGGAGAGGAAGGTGTGAAGGCAGAGGCGCAGGAGATGGGTCAGGTCATTTCCATTTTTATTCATTGTTTTATCCTCAGCTTTTAGCCTTTTTGATCTTTTTTCCCACCACCGTCTTCTCCCCCCACCCCACCCCCACTCGGGCCATCTGTTACTTTCCAGAGTGCTTACCCTGGTCCTGCCATTATCACGTTCTGCCTTGCACTCTTAATGTCACCATTAGCACCTCCTTTAGCCAGCACCACCGCTATTAACACCCCTTGACCTTCTGTTTATGACATCTTTCGCAATCTCTCCTTTGCCTCAACCTATCACTGGCCTTCTATCCAGCTTCACCTGTTCCGTCCCCCTTAAACATTATATATTTCACCACATTTCTACTTCCCTTTAGCTCTGAAGAAGTCATATGGACTCGAAACGTTAACTCTGTTTTGCTCTCCACAGATGCTGTCAGACCTGCTGAGTTTTTCCAGCATTTTTTTTGTTTCAGATTTCCAGCACCTGCAGTATTTTGCTTTTAATCTATTTTAGGTGTTGGTCAATTCACCAGGGAGAACTCCATGGCTCCTCTTCAAGGCAGTGTGGTATTTTACATCCATCAGAGTCAGCACTCAAGGGCAGCATTCCCTCAGTACTGCATTGGAATCAGCCAGGATTGTGTGCTCTAATGTCTAGAACAGCTAACAAAGGACCCAGAGTTGAGTGTGCTGCTTGATCACTGGTCCCCAATTTGGTCTTTTAAATATTTCTGTCATTACTTGACGTAAAGTGTCCCTGGATTTTGGCCCCCCTCTCTCTCTCTTTAATGCACTTGCCACGAGAAGGAGAAAAGGCAAATTAACGGAGACGCACTGATTCAGTTGCACTGTTTGGGTTTAGCAGCTCCTACATTGGATCCTCCCACAATCTTGAGGTTTTTCAAGCATGGGCACAGGGAGCACTGAGGGAGCTGGAGATGGGATCAGGAGTCTGGTCTTGGCCTTATGGTTATGTCAAATGTACAGGAACAAGAGTGACATTAGGAACGATACAATGCTTAGTCAACGTCAATAAGAAAAAGGTTTTAAGATACAAGAGGTTTTATTCATTTCCACATCCTGAGCCTTATGCTTACCTCATGAACAACTGATCCTAGAGCGAAGTCCAGACACTGACAGAGCTCCCCCAGGTTTGACAGGCTACTGGCCCTCATTGTGCTATCCGAATCTCGAGTCCCCATCAAAAACACCCGGAATAATGGATCACGATAATGTGAAGCTATCTCACCTAGAGAGAGGAAGGCGGGGTGGGGGGGGGGGGGGGGTGGTAGAAAGTGAGAGAGAGTGGGGCCACAGGGGAAAGAGAGAGAGAGCAGGGCCATGGGGGAGGGACAGGGAGAAAGGGTGGGGGAGCAGGTGATAGAAAGGAGAAAGGGGGGGGGGGTGTCAAGGGGGCGGGTGAGGGAGAGAGGGGCCATGGAGAAAGAGAGAGGGGAGACGCCCGGGTGAGGGTGGTAGAAAGAAGAAAGGGTGGGGGCGAGAAAGTTGAGGGGTCACGGGGAGGGAGGGAGGAGAAAGGGGGGTGATGCGAGTGCGGGGGAGGGAAAGGGAGGAGTGGGGAGTGAGGGGTGAAAGAGAGAGACGGGGAAAGAGACAGCAAGAGAGAGCAGAAAGCTGAATCAGTTACAGTAACCACAGTGTAATTCTAGAACTCCCTTTCTAACAGCACTGTGTTTGCATCTACACTACATGGACTGCAGCAGTTCAAGGCGGCGGCTCACCACCACCATCTCAGGGGCAATTAGGGATGGGTAATAAACACCAGCCTTGCCAACGATGCTCATATCCTATGAATGAACAAAATGTTGGAACAGATGGGATTTTTCAGTTGCCATCGACATTGGGTTAGAGTGATGATTTGGTGGCCATGTTCTGGGCTAGGGAAAGACAAAGGCTTCTTTGTGAGGACTGGGGAGAACACTGATAAGAAGCAGCTATCATTACCATGGCCAGTTGACACCTCCTGTCTCAGTTCTGCTGCTGCAATGTACACATGATGTGTTCAATTCTTAGATTGATCTTAGAAATAACTTCTCTTCTGTCAGTGAGTGAAGAGATCACTAACCACTGAGATCAATGGTTTTGTACATTGAATGCAATCAGAGATAACTGCAACAGGATCTCACAGCTCTAGATGAGAGATATCTGGCTCAGGCCATTTGCTCACTCATTATTAAACTTAAACCTTGGAACCCATGGTGCTGTCATGCTGCAATAGTTGAATGTTAATTTGGCCCCCGATGTTTGTAGGAGGCTTGACAATGCACTGATTTAATTATGCTAAAATTTAAACAGCTTAAGTAGCTTAACCCCAAACCTGCCATGCTCATCCATTACTGAGGATGAGTGCAGCTCCAACAAAACTCAAGAAGCTCAACAGCACCCAAGATGTAATAGCCTGCTTGAACAGCATTCATCACCTTAATCAGAGTGGCTGCAGTGTACATCTACATCTTCAGCAACTTGTCAAGGCTCCTTCAACAGCCTTCCATCTGTACCACCTAAGACGAGGGCAGCAGACACATGGGAACACCACCAGCTGCAAGCTCCCTTCTAAGCCACTCATCGCCCTGAGCTGGAGCTATAATCACTGTTCCTTCACATTCACTGGGTCAAAATCTTGGAACTCTCTCCCTAACAGCACTGTGGGTTTACTGACACCACATGGACTGCAGTCGATGCAGGTGACGGTTCCTCACCACCTTCTCAAGGGCAATTAGGGATAAGCAATAAATGTTTGTCTAGCCAGCGATACTCAAATCCCTTGAACAAATAACAAAAAGTCTCTGTGGAGCGCTGTTACTAACTTTTCATCATTTAAATACTGCCAGAGACAGGGATTGGAATCAGAGAATAATAATCTTGGGCAGCAACAACAGCTCTGACTGTCCTGCTGACAGTGGCTGAGCTTGGGAAATTTGCATATTCCAACTCCTCCACAGAAACCTGTACATTGTTACCATGAGTTGGTATTAGCCCCGATAATCAATTCCCACTCACCCAATGCTCTTGTACTTCGCATCAGAACCTCTCCCATCTTCATCCGCATCTCCACGCACCTCGTTTTCTCAGCTCCTTGTGGTGACGTCTGGTATTCGTCCAGTAGCCGCGGCAGGATCTGGGCTGGATACACGTCCGACAGTGCTGACAGACCTGTGCAGAGGAGGCAGTGGCGTAATGGTAATGTCACTGGACTAGCAATGCAGAGGCCCAGGCTAATGCTCTGGGGATACGGATTTAAATCCCACCCTGGCAGCTGGTGCAATTTGAATTTAATTAATAAAATCAGTAACAGTGACCATGAAGCTATTATCAATGCTGTTTAAAAACCCATCTAGTTCACTGCAGGAAATCGGTCATCCTTACCTGGTCTCGCCTACATGCAATTCCAGATCCACAGTAATGTGGTTGACTATAATGGCCTAGCAAGCCACTGAGTTCAAGATGGGAAACAAATGCTGCCTTTGCCAGCAACACCCACCATCCCATGAAAGAACAAATTTGAAAAAAATTGACCTTCAGTTCACATTTGGGTTATACATTAAGCTTCAGCCTGGGAAACAAAACTTGTCAGGCCAGTTGTGAGGCTGAACAGTGAGTAAGAAAGGTTCTGTCTCCTCACTTCTTGGAGTTGGATCAAATGCTCCTCCAACAGTTGAGATGATAGACTACCTACTAGCAGTAGGAGTAGAGAGGGCTCTATTCTGTATCTAACCCCATGCTGAAACCTGTCCTGGGAATGTTTGACAGGACAGGTGTACAAGGAGCTTTACTCTGTATGTAACCCGTGTACCTGCCCTTCGACTTTGTGTTGGGACAGTGTAGCAGGAGCTGTACACCATGCTGTAGCTGATTTATTTTTATTTGTTCATGGGGTGTGGGCGTTGCTGGCTAGGCCAGCAGTTATTGCCCATTCTTAATTGCTCTTGAGGGGAGGCATAGTGTTATTGTCGCTGGACTAGTAATCCAGACCCAGGGTAATGCTCTGGGGACCTGGGTTCAAATCCCGTCATGGCAGATGGTGGAATTTGAATTCAATAAATATCTGGAATTAAAAGTCTAATGATGACCATGAAACCATTGCCAATTGTTGTAAAAACCCATCTGGTTCACTAATGTCCTTTAGGGAAGGAAATCTGTCATCCTTACCTGGTCTGGCCTACATGTGACTCCAGACCCACAGCAATGTGGTTGACTCTTAAATGGCCTAGCAAGCCCCTCAGTTGTAACAAACTGCTACAAAGTCACAAAAAGGGAATGAAACCAGACAGACAACACCGCATTGACCTAGGCACCGGAAACAACAACAGCAATTGCAGCTCTGTCGACTCTGCAAAGTCAAAGTTACTAATATCTGGGGGCTAGTGCCAAAATTGGGAGAGCTGTCTCACAGACTAGTCAAGCAACAGCCTGACATAGTCAGCCTCACTGAATCATACCTTACAGATAAGGCCCCAGACATCACCATCACTATCCCTGGGTATGTCCTGTCCCACCGGCAGGACAGACATAGCAGCGGTGGCAGCACAGTGGTAAAGAGTCCGGAGGGTGTTGCCCTGGGAGTCCTCAACATCGACTCCGGACCCCATGAAGTCTCACAGCATCAGGTCAAACATGGGCAAGGAAACCTCTTGCAGATTACCACGTACCACCCTCCCTCAGCTGATGAATCAGTGCTCCTCCATGTTGAACATCACTTGGAGGAAGCACTGAGGGTAGCAAGGGTGCAGATTGTTCTCTGGGTGGGGGACTTCAATGTCCATCACCAAGAGTGGCTCAGTAGCACCACTACTGCACAAGCTGGCCATGTCCTAAAAGACACAGCTGCTAGACTGCATCTGGGACAGGTGGTGAGGGAACCAACAAGAGGGAAAAACATACTTGACCTCATCCTTACCAACCTGCCTGCCACAGATGCATCTGTCCATGACAGTATCAATACGAGTGACCGGTCCGACCTTCACATTGTGGACACTTTCGTGTTGTGTGGCACTACCACCTAAATTTCGAACAGAACGAATAACTCAAGACTGGGCATCCATGAGGTGCTGTGGGCCATCAGCAGCAGCAGAATTATACTTGAACACAATCTGTAACCTCATGGTCCAGCATATCCCCCCTCTACCATTATCTACCAGGGGATCAAACCTGGTTCAATGAAGAGTGAAGGAGGGCATGCCAGGAGCAGTACCAGGCACACCTAAAAATGAGGTGTCAACCTGGTGAAGCTATAACACAGGACTACTGCATGCCAAACAGCATAAGCAGCAAGTGATGGACAGAGCTAAGAGATCCCACAACCAACAGATCAGATCTAAGCTCTGCAGTCCTGCCACATCCAGTTGTGAATGGTGGTGGACAATTAAACAACTCAATGGAGGAGGAGGCTCCACAAGTATCCCCCATCCTCAATAATGGAAGAGCCCAGCACAGCAGTGCAAAAGATAAGGCTGAGGCATTCGCAACAATCTTCAGCCAGAAGTTCCAAGTGGATGATCCATCTCAGCCTCCTCCTCCGGAGGTCCCCAGCATCACAGATGCCAGTCTTCAGCCAATTTGATGAACTCCACATGATATCAAGAAAGGACTGAAGGCACTGGATACTGCAAAGGTCATGGGCCCTGACAATATTCCGGCAATAGTACTGAAGACTTGTGCTCCAGAACTTGCCCCGCTCCTATCCAAGCTGTTCCAGTAGAGCTACAACATTGGTATCTACCCGGCTATGTGGAAAATTGCCCAGGTATGTCCTGTATCCAACCTGGCCAATTACTGCCCCATCAGTCTACTCTCAAACATCAGTAAAGTAATAGAAGGGGTGATCAACAGTGCTATCGAGTGGCACTTGCTTAGCAATGGCCTGTTCACTGATGTCCAGTTTGGGTTCTGCCAGGGCCACTCAGTTCCTGACCTCATTACAGCCTTGGTTCAAACGTGGACAAAAGAGCTGAACTCCAGAGGTGAGGTGAGAGTGACTGCCCTTGACATCAAGGCCACATTTGACCGAGTGTGGCATCAAGGAGCTCTAGCAAAACTGGAGTCAATTGGAATCAGGGAGAAAACTATCCGCTGGTTGGAGTCATACCTAGCACAAAGGAAGATGGTTGTGGTTGTTGGAGGTCAGTCATCTTAGCTCCAGGACATTACTGCAGGAGTTCCTCAGGGTAGTGTACTCAGCCCAACCATCTTCAGCTGCTTCATCAGTGACCTTCCTTCCATCATAAGGTCAGAAGTGGGGATGTTTGCTGATGATTGCACAATGTTCAGCTACTGAAGCAGTCCACACCCAAATGCAGCAAGACCTGGACAATATCCAGGCTTGGGCTGACAAGTGACAAGTAACATTCGTGCCACACAAGTGTCAGACAATGACCATTTCCAACAAGAGAGAATCCAACCATCGCCCCTTGATGTTCAATGGCATTACCATCACTGAATCCCCGTCTATCAACATCCTGTGGGTTACCACTGACCAGAAACTGAACTGAACTAGCTATATAAATACTGTGGCTACAAGAGCAGGTCAGAGGCTAGGAATCCTGTGATGAGTAACCCACCTTCTGACTCCCCAAAGCCTGTCCACAATCTACAAGGCACAAGTCAGGAGTGTGATGCAATACTCCCCACTTGCGTGGATGAGTTCAGCTCCCACAACACTCATGAAGCTTGACACCATCTCGGACAAAGCAGCCTGCTTGATTGGCACCACATCCACAAACATTTACTTCCTCTACCATCAATGCAAAAAGGCAGGAGTGTGTGCCACCTACAAGATGTACTGCAGGAATTCACCAAGGCTCCTTCGACAGCATCTTCCAAACCCAAGACCACTACCACCAGAAGGACAAAGGCAGTAGACACATGGGAACACCACCACCTGGAGATTCCCCTCCCAGCCACTCACCATCCTGACTTGGAAATATATCACTGTTCCTTTACTGTCGTTGGGTCAAAACTGGAACCCCCTCGCTAACAGCACTGTGGCTGTACCTGCACCACGTGGACTGCAGCAGTTCAAGGAGGCAGCTCACCATCACATTCTCAAAGGAAACTAAGGATGGGCAATAAATGCTGGCCCAGCCAGGGAAGCCCACATCCCCTGGATGAATAATAAAAAAGAATGCTGGTGGTGAGCTGCCTTCTTGAACATTGGGACTGATGGGATGATGATACTCAGTTGCTGAAATGGAAGGTGTTTCATGCTCCAAACAGATCAGCACAAGATTCAGGAAAACAAAAGGAAAACAACATAAACTCAGTGAACTGATATTGCACAACAAAAGTGACCTCAATATTTAAACAGGGGGATCAAAGCAGTTCCTCAATGAATGTGTTTAGTTAGTTACTTGAAAAGTACGTGTAGGTGTCTGGAAAAATTAAGATAAATAGGAGTTGCTGTTGAGACTCGAAGGAAGCCCGGTTTTGCGCAATTGGTCATAAATTACACATAATTGCAGAGAAATTTCACCATCCCAGGAAGTAATTTAAAGAAGTTATAATATTAAACACTTAGGTTGTAATTCCTTAAGTTTAGAAGGTCAAGCAGAAGTCTACTTGGGGTGTTTAAAAATGCTAAAAGGATTTGATAGTGTGGATATAGAGAAATGATTGCCTCTGGTGGGGAAATCCAGAAAAAGGATTTAAAATTATAGCCAGGCAATTCAGAGGGGGAAATCAGGATTCACCTTTTCACAAAAAGGGTGATGGAAATGCAGAATTCTTTGGGTACAAATGTAGTTGAGGTACAGATCAGTCATGATCTAATTGCTAAAGCTTGAGACCTGTGTTCTTTATTGATCAGAGCACCAACATTTGAAGGCCAAGCCATCATCTTGGAGTCAGTCACTGGCCAGCAAGCATAGTAATTTCAACAAAGTAGCAGACCATTTGGCCCATCTGTACATGTTGGTGGTTAACTTCTACATGACCAGTAGTTCTGATCCTGTTCCCATTAGTTGCCAAATCCCTTCATTCCCCTTTCCTTCACCCACCTGTTTAACCTCATCATTAAGTAGAACAATTCTCAATCGTTGTTTCTAAATGAAACTCGGCAGCTCTTTCAGTTCCAATGAGCTCTGTTTGCCTTTTCCCATTTCTTCCCACCAAACCCATCCCGTCCCTCAAATTCTTAACTCTACCCAAAGCCGTATTCGGAATGATCTGAAAGCTGTTCCCAATCAGAAGAGTCTCTGCCTTTCTACCACAAACTTATGGATATGTCTTCATTTGCTCCCATGCTTAGTGCTGTTCTGGATGTTCCCCACTTATCCTCCTAGGTTGTAAATGCTCTTCCTATAATATACTTTTATTCAGCACTTTTAATATACAACATCCCACAACAGCAGCGCAATCAAGCAAAAATTGACACCAAGTCAAAGAAGCAAAGAGGTCAATGAGATAGTTTTAAGGCCTAAAAAGGGGACAGGTACAGAGACAGAGAGCTTTAGGAAAGCAATTTCAGATGGGTCAAATGAGACAAAAAGATTGCAAACAATTGAGTATAGTTCACCATGTCAAAGACTACAGTGAGGATGAGGGCAAGGTCACAGTCACAGGGTTATGGTGTGGCAGGGGTGGAAACCTGAATGGAAAGTTAAATATGGAAAGATGGACATGAACTTTGCAGAGGAGATGGAACTTGGAGCTAGTTTTCAAAGACCCAGGTGTTGAGGATGGGGGTATGAAGGCAATGGTTCTGAAAGGAAGGGGGACAGTAACTGTGGGGCCAGGAAAGGAAGTTGGGTGTTCAGAAGTTTAGTGGGAATGGGGGTTGAGAGCAGGACATGAGTCTAATGGTCAAGGTGAGTTTGGAGAGGGCATAATGGGAGATCCGAGAGAAAGAGTTTACACACTTCACTCTACCTGAAGGCAGTGTTGAAATCAAACACTCATCGTTCCCCTTCCTACTTGAATTCCGTTTCCTAGAATTTCAAAACCTTAGAACTCATCATTATCCACCTCAGATTTATAATTAACTGACCTAATACCAACTACTCTTTACATGAGAGAGTTCCAAATTTCTACCACTCTTTATCTGTAGAAATGCTTCCTAATTTTACTCCTGAAAGATCTGGCTCCAATTTGACACTATGCTCACTAGTCCTAGACTCCACAACAGCAGAAAGAGTTTCTCACTATTGGCATGCCCACAACAGGCATGACGCTATTACAAACTTTAAAGCTATATTTTTAAAAGTGGATACCAAAAGCTGTTTAAGATGGAGAATGTCATGTGACTTGGCAGTATCCAGCTCCAGACAATCCTGAAACTCAAATAAATACCTAGGGCAGAATTTTGCCCTTATCGGGCAGGCTGGGCGGGTACAGGCAGAAAGCCAACCGCCACCCGTGATCGGGGCTGGACTGTAATTTCACGCTGGCCAATTAAGGCCCGCCCAGCGTGAAACGCGTGCTGCAGCGCTCAGCACTGCCTGTGCCGGGGTGGGGGAGGAGGGTGAGTGGGGAACTTGACGCATGGACACAGGGGCACGCTGGAAAAGCTCCCTGAGGCACAGAGCTGCTTCAGAGAGATGAAGAGTTCTGAAAAACAAAAATAAAAAAATTTTCAATGTCAAAAAATATGTCCCTCATGTGACTCTGTCACATGAGCAGGGACACATTATGAATGAGATGTAAAATTTTTTAAAATGTTATTTTTATTTACTGTTGGAAACCTCATCTTGCCCATGGATGAGGGTTCCTAAAAAGTGCAAAAGGCACTTTAAAAATCTAACAGCAGAAGCTGTTCTGAGACAGATAGCTTCAGAAACACCTTAAGCCATTAAACCAGCTGCAAGATAACTAACAGTCCAGGTAATATACAGCTATACCTCAAAAGTGGGAAAAGGGTCCTTTCCCCAACCTGTCCCAACTTCAAGTTCACCTAAGAGCTGGCCTTCTGGCAATTCAACTTCAAGAAGCCTTGAAGCTTACTGAGAATCCTCTGCTTTTACAAGACCTCCAATCCAGCTAAAGCATCAATTCATCCAAGAAACTATAGGCCTGCTATGACAGAGACTGAAATAATTCCAGATTGTAATTGTTTTGTTTTTATCTTCATCTGTATCTAATATTTGTGTGTGAGATAGTGTGTATAAGATGTGGTGTTTAAACCTCGGAGACAAGTGTGTGCTAATAAATAAGCTTCTTCATTTTTAAAGGTGCAAAAGTTTGCTGCTTGGGACAACTCATTCCGAGGGCAAGAAAACACACTAAGCTCATACATTTGAATACTTTGATCACAGACAACAATAAAACACAAACTCAGTCCATGACACTATATACTCTGCCTGTTCCCTTTAATATCTTTAAAAAAATGATCAAGTCACCCCTTAAACTTTTAAGTTCCAGGAAATGCAACCAACCTCCCCGCTCATAATTTAACTCTTGGAGATCAGCTGTCATTCTGGCAAATCTATGCTGTACTCCCTCCAAGGATGATACATTCTTTCTAAGGATGAAATCTGCTCTGCCTGCATGATGTATGCTGATTAAACCTTCATTCTCTGGGTAGACTGTGTATTGACTGGACCCTCTTTTTCTCTCTGCTCATGTTATATGACATCTGTACTGCCTCTCTAGCAGAATAAAATATTGCATCTCAGTTTCTTGTTGGCTATTTGACACAATGATGAGGATCACTCTCTCAATTCCCAAAAGAAAAGTCACATCGGTGCAGCAATCTATCCTTTCAAACAGAATTTAAGTACAAAAACAGGTCATCCAACCAAAGAGATCCAACGTTTATGCTCCACCTGAGCCTCCTCCTACCTCTCTTCATCTCACTCTATTACTCCCAGGTACTTCATTACAGATTCTAACCACTTGTTGCAAATAAAATTTTTTCATGTTGCCAATGTTTCATTTGCCAATCAACCTAAATCAGTGTCCTCTGGTTCTCGATACTTTCCCTAATGGGAACAATTTCTCCCTACTTACTCTGTGCAGACCCCTCATTATTTGAAAACCTCTATCAAATCTCTGCTGAATCTTCTCTTTTCCAAGGAAAACAGTCCCAGCTTCTCCAAATGTAACTGATGTTCCTCATCCCTGGAATTCTATCCGACCCACCTGTCTTTTTAATATAATGAAAACTTATATCAAATCAATCCTTTAACATATTCTGGAGAGACAGTGGATTAGTGGTATTGTAACTAGACTAGTAATTCATTGACCCAGGGTAATGCTCTGGGGATCCAGGTTCGAATCCCACCAAGGCAGATGGTGAAAATTGAATTCAATAAAAATCTGGAATTAAAAGTCTAATGATGGCCATGAAACGAACATTGATTGGTTTTTAAAACCAATCTGGTTCCCTAATGTCCTTTAGGGAAGGAAATTTGCTGTTCCTACCTGGTCTGGCCTACATGTGACTCCAGACCAAAAGCAATGTGGTTGGCTCTTAAAAAATTTCCTCTGAACAAGGGCAACTAGGGATGGGCAATAAATGCTGGCCTAGCCAGCGAGGTCCACATCCCATGAATAATGTTTTACAAACTCTAGTTTGTGTAATCTCTCCTTATAATTTAACTCTTGGAAGTCCAATTCGTTTGAAGAGTCTAGGTGAGGCCTGTTACGACTTGTCTGTGTTAAGTCTGCAACTGCTACACCAAACCTCTTCCCTCGGCAGTTGTTCCTCCTCCTCTGCCCCAATCTCACAGCTCAACACTATTGTCTATCTTCCCCAGCTCCTCCTCTGCAAGATTCACAGTTTGACAGTGTTGGCCACCCCATGGCCCCAGTTCTCACAGAGTCTAGACTAAGTGATGGTGGGCTATTTGATCCATAAGATCACCACAGTTGTACCTAATGTTATTCTCACCCAATTTCCACATATGTGCATGTTCCAGTAGGCAGGAGTAGGACTCCAGCTGAATTTCAATACAACCCAGCTCATGTCCTCAGCTCAGAGGAGCTATTGCAGTGCAGACCAGAGGCAGAGCCCAGGACATTTCGCTTGTGCATCCCAGATACAAAATGATATACCAACAGTAGGCAGCTTCAGTGCTTCCTGCTCCCTGGAACTGACTGATCCAGGAGATGATTCTGTGTAAGCAGCAGTCAGACCATGTGCTTTGCATTGTATAAAACAGCACTTCTTCATATAATCATACACTACAGAAAGGGGACTCTCGGCCAATCGCCCTGTGCTGGCTCTTGGAAAGAGCTATTCACTTCCCAGCTTTTTCCCCATAACTACATAAACATTCCCCTTTAATTATTTAGCCAATTTTCTTTTGGAAATTATTGTTATACCTGTTTCCACTGTCCCTTCAGGCAGTGCATCCCAGATCACACAACTCATTGTGTAAAAACAATTCTCATCTCGACTCTGGTTACCAAGTTTTCAGCCACTGGAACAGTTTCTTTGCATTTATTCTATCAAAACATCTGATAATATCAAATATCTTGATTAAGTTTCCCCTTAACTTTCTCTGCTCCAAGGAGAACAATCCCACATTAACTGAACTCCCTCATACTTCTCTTGGCAGTTTGCAGCGAATGCTGGGAATTGTAGTTTGTAATAGCCACATATCAGGACTAAACGGAATTCCAGCTCCCAGAAGAAATATTCCAAAACCACCCAAACCTTCACCATAAATACAGGCTTGTTTTTCAGGTAATCCACATGATAGAAGTTTCTAGATTAAATTGTTACTTCAAACTGAAATATAATCCTCCCAGCCTCAGGGAAACACAGACTGCAGGCAACTCCTTCAGGCCTCACTGAGATTGAACAACAGACACTATTGATAAAATAAGCAAGATTACTGGTCCTTCCACTGAATTGCGGGGTCGAACTGCTCTCATCTCTAAGAGGGCTTTTTTGATGAAAGTTAATTAATCATTAAGTCTGTTTATTCAGAGTTAGAACAGGGTGTTGTCCATCTTACAGTTTGAAGAACAAGAAATTGGTCGGAAATTCAGAGAATGCTGGACATTAAATGCATCAAAAAAGTGACTGTGAAATGGATTTTGATGCCCTCCCACCCTTTCTTCAAACTGATAAGATTTCTCTGCTTTGCTCCATCAGATTATTGAGAACCTGCTCACAGAAAAAGAAACAACCCATAATAGTCTACTCTGTGCACAAGCCAAGCTGCAACGCCAGGGTTAAACTCAGATCCATTCTGTCTTGCATGCAATGGGTGGGATACATACACACAGCTGGAATAGTAAGAAGCTGAAATCTTGAAAACAGGTTTGTCCAACTCACTAGTGAGCCTATCAGCAGCAAATGCGAGAGAAACTACTCTAATTGGACAAGCGTCAAACAGTGCAAAGGTATGTTTTAAACTAAGTTCCAAGCCAGGAGGGGCCCAGGGGCGAGAGGGAGGGAGGGCGTGGGGCAGGGAGGGAGAGAGAGAGAACGCGAGGGGCAGGGAAGGAGAGAGGGATAGAGAGTGTGAGGGGCAGGGAGAGAAAGAGAGAGCGTGGGGCAGGGAGAGAGAGCACGTGAGGGGCAGGGAGAGAGAGAGTGCGTGGGGCAGAGAGAGAGAGAGAGAGAGAGTGCGTGGGGCAGGGAGAGAGAGCACGTGAGGGGCAGGGGAGAGAGAGAGAGAGAGAGAGCATGAGGGGCAGGGAGATGGAGAGAGAGAGCGCAAGGGGCAGGGAGAGAGAGAGAGTGCGGGGGCAGGGAGAGGGAGAGAGAGAGATCACGAGGGGCAGGGAGAGAGAGCGCGCGAGGGGCTGGGAGAGAGAGAGAGCACGAGGGGCAGGGAGAGAGAGAGAGCACGAGGGGCAGGGAGAGAGAGAGAGTGTGAGGGCAGGGAGAGGGAGCGCACAGGGGCAGGGAGAGAAAGAGAAAGCGTGAGGGGGAGAGGGAGAGCGCCAAGGGGAGAGGGAGAGCGCGAGGGGGAGAGGGAGAGCGCGAGGGGGAGAGGGAGAGCGTGAGGGGGAGAGGGAGAGCGCGAGGGGGAGAGGGAGAGCGCGAGGGGGAGAGGGAGAGCGCCAAGGGGAGAGGGAGAGCGCCAAGGGGAGAGGGAGAGCGCCAAGGGGAGAGGGAGAGCGCCAAGGGGAGAGGGAGAGCGCCAAGGGGAGAGGGAGAGCGCGAGGGGGAGAGGGGGAGAGGGAGAGCGCGAGGGGGAGAGGGAGAGCGCCAAGGGGAGAGGGAGAGCGCGAGGGGGAGAGGGAGAGCGCGCGGGGGAGAGGGAGAGCGCGAGGGGGAGAGGGAGAGCGCCAAGGGGAGAGGGAGAGCGCCAAGGGGAGACGGAGAGCGCCAAGGGGAGAGGGAGAGCGCGAGGGGGAGAGGGAGAGCGTGAGGGGGAGAGGGAGAGCGCGAGGGGGAGAGGGAGAGCGCGCGGGCTAGAGAAAGGGCAGGGGGAGAGAGTGAGGGGCAGGGGGAGAGAGTGAGGGGCGGGGGAGAGAGTGAGGGGCGGGGGAGAGAGTGAGGGGCAGGGGGAGAGAGTGAGGGGCAGGGGGAGAGAGTGAGGGGCAGGGGGAGAGAGTGAGGGGCGGGGGGAGAGAGTGAGGGGCGGGGGGAGAGAGTGAGGGGCGGGGGAGAGAGTGAGGGGCGGGGGAGAGAGTGAGGGGCGGGGGAGAGAGTGAGGGGCGGGGGAGAGAGTGAGGGGCAGGGGGAGAGAGTGAGGGGCAGGGGGAGAGAGTGAGGGGCGGGGGGAGAGAGTGAGGGGCGGGGGAGAGAGTGAGGGGCGGGGGAGAGAGTGAGGGGCGGGGGGAGAGAGTGAGGGGCGGGGGAGAGAGTGAGGGGCGGGGGAGAGAGTGAGGGGCGGGGGAGAGAGTGAGGGGCGGGGGGAGAGAGTGAGGGGCGGGGGAGAGAGTGAGGGGCGGGGGAGAGAGTGAGGGGCAGGGGGAGAGAGTGAGGGGCGGGGGAGAGAGTGAGGGGCGGGGGAGAGAGTGAGGGGCGGGGGGAGAGAGTGAGGGGCAGGGGGGAGAGAGTGAGGGGCGGGGGGAGAGAGTGAGGGGCGGGGGAGAGAGTGAGGGGCAGGGGGAGAGAGTGAGGGGCAGGGGGAGAGAGTGAGGGGCAGGGGGAGAGAGTGAGGGGCGGGGGAGAGAGTGAGGGGCGGGGGAGAGAGTGAGGGGCGGGGGAGAGAGTGAGGGGCGGGGGAGAGAGTGAGGGGCAGGGGGAGAGAGTGAGGGGCAGGGGGAGAGAGTGAGGGGCAGGGGGAGAGAGTGAGGGGCAGGGGGAGAGAGTGAGGGGCAGGGGGAGAGAGTGAGGGGCGGGGGAGAGAGTGAGGGGCAGGGGGAGAGAGTGAGGGGCAGGGGGAGAGAGTGAGGGGCAGGGGGAGAGAGTGAGGGGCAGGGGGAGAGAGTGAGGGGCAGGGGGAGAGAGTGAGGGGCAGGGGGAGAGAGTGAGGGGCAGGGGGAGAGAGTGAGGGGCAGGGGGAGAGAGTGAGGGGCAGGGGGAGAGAGTGAGGGGCAGGGGGGAGAGAGGGGCGGGGGGAGAGAGTGAGGGGCAGGGGGAGAGAGTGAGGGGCAGGGGGAGAGAGTGAGGGGCAGGGGGAGAGAGTGAGGGGCAGGGGGAGAGAGTGAGGGGCAGGGGGAGAGAGTGAGGGGCAGGGGGAGAGAGTGAGGGGCAGGGGGAGAGAGTGAGGGGCAGGGGGAGAGAGTGAGGGGCAGGGGGAGAGAGTGAGGGGCAGGGGGAGAGCGCGAAAATGTTAGACAAGCCTGCACTGAATGGATCCTGATGCCTATCCGGCCCCACTCTCCCAACTCCTCTCCCCAACAAACCCCATGGAAATTCACAACAGTCAACAGTAAAGATGCTGAGGAGTGATGAGGCTTTAATAAAATTCACACCAAGACTTTCGGGCACAGCTGACTCCTTCCCTCAGCAGCACTGTTACAGTACTTACAGACTGATGTTAGCTCCCAGTTGCTGTTCATTGCTGACAGGTTTCCCCCAGCTCATGCACTGTCCATCAAGCAATGACAGGGTTACTGTTTGCTGCACACATCGATTACTTCAGGTGGTGGGGGTATATAGAATCAGAATAGAATCTCAGGATAGCAACAGCACAGGAGGCCATTTGGCCTATCATATCTATGCTGGCCCTCTGCAAGATCTACTCAGCTAACCCCACTCTCCCACCTTTACCCTGTAGCCCTGCAAACTTTTTCTTCTTCAGATAATTATCAAATTCTCTTTTGAAAGGCATGATTGATCCCGCCTCGATCACACTCTCAGGCAGTGCATCCCAGATCCTAACCATTCACCACATCAGTAAATTTTTCCTCATGACACCTTTGGTTCTTTTGCCATTCAAATTAAATTGGTGACCTCTAGTTCATGATGCTTCCTCCAACGGGAACAGTTTTTCTCTATCTACTCTGTCCAGGCCCCTCATGATTTTGAACACCTCTATCGAATCTCTTCTTAACCTTCTCTTCCTGAAGGAGAACAGCCCCAGCTTCTCCAATCTATCCACGTAAATGAAACCCCTCATCCCTGGAACCATTCTCGTAAATATAGAAACAGCAACTAGGAGCAGGAGTAGGCCACTCGGCCCTTCGAGGCTGCTCCGCCATTCATGATCATGGCTGATCCTCTATCTCAATACCATATTCCCGCTTTCTCTCCATACCCCTTGATGCCCTGAATTTCCAAAAATTTATCAATTTCTTTCTTGACTATACTCCACAGCCTTCTGTGGTAGAGAATTCCACAGGTTTTCCACCGTCTGAGTGAAGAAATTTTTCCTCATCTCAGTCCTAAATGGTCTGCCCCATATCCTGAGACTGTGGCCCCTGGTTCTAGACTCCCCAACCTGGGGAAACATCCTCCCTGCATCCAGTCTGTCCGGCCCTGTTAGAATTTTATACGTTTCAATCAGATCCCCTCTCATTCTTCTAAACTCTAGTGAATACAGGCCTAGTCAAACCAATCCCTCCTCATAAGACAGTCCTGCCACCCCCAGTATCAGTCTGGTGAACCTTCGCTGCACTCCCTCTGTGGCAAATATATCAGTCTTTAACACCATTAATTTCTCTAGCACCATTTTTTTTTACTAATACTGACTTTCTTCAATTCCTCCCTTTCACTAGACCCTTGGTTCCCTAACATTTCTGGGAAATTATTTGTGTACTTTTTTATAAAGACAGAACCAATTCTTCTGCCATTTCTTTGTTCCCCATTATAATTTCCCCCGTTTCTGACTGTAAGGAACCTACATTTGTCGCCAATAGTCTTTTTGTCTTCATATATTTATAGAAGCTTTTATAGTCAGTTTTTATGTTCCTTACAAGTTTACTCTCATACTCCATTTTCCACTTCTTGATCAATATTTTGTCCACTTTTGTTGAATTCTAAACTGCTCCCAATCCTCAGGCTTGTTGCTTTTTCTGGCAATTTTATATGTCTCCTCTTTGGATCTAATACTATCCCTAATTTCTTTTGTAATCCATGATTGAGCCACCTTTCCTGGTTTATTTTTGCACCAGACAGGAATGAATAATTGTTCTAATTCATGCAGATGTTCCTTAAATATTAGCCATTGCCTATCCACTGTCAACCCTTTTAGTAAGGTTCCCTAATCCATCATTGCCAACTCGAGCTTCATACCCTCATAGTTCCCTTTATTTAGATTCAGGACCCTAGTTTCAGATCCAACTTCTTCACCCTCCGTCCTAATGAACAATTCTGTCAGTTTACGGTCGCTCTTCCCCAAGGGACCCCACACAACAAGATTGTTAATTAATCCTTTCTCATTGCACAATACCCAGTCTAGGACAGCCTGCTCTCTAGTTGGTTCTTCAACGTATTGGTCTAAAAAACCATCAAGTAGACACTCCAGGAAATCCTCCTCCACAGTATTATTGCTAATTTGGTTTGCCCAATCTATATGTAGGTTAAAGTCACCCATGATTACAGTTGTACCCTTATTGCGTCTCTAATTTCCTGCTTAATGCCTTCCCTTACATCTCCATTACTGTTTGGGGACCTATGGACAACCCCCACCAAAGTTTTCTGCCCCTTGGTGTTTCTTATCTCGACCCAAACAGATTGCACATCATGGTTTTCCAAGCCAATATCCTTCCTCACTATTACATTGATTTCCTCCTTTACTAACAGTGCTACCCCACCACCTTTTCCTTTTTGTCTGTACTTCCTAAATATTGAATATCTCTGGATGTTCAGTTCCCACGCTTGGTCACCCTGCAGCCATGTCTCTGTAATTGCAACTATATATTTTGCACTATGACCCCATTTCTTTCTCGCCCTTGTTTTGTCTGCCACTCACTTTTGCTTCTTACTTTACTGTCTTTCGTTTCTATTTTTGTTTCTCCTCCTCTGTCTCCCTGCTCAGGTTCCCATCCCCGACTGCACTCGCAAACACCCCCCTGACAACATTGATTCCAGTCCTGCCCAGATGTAACCCGTCCTATTTGTACCGGTCCCACCTTCCCCAGAATCAGTCCCAATGTTCCAGGATTCTGAATCCCTCCCCCTTACACCATTTCTTCAGCCACATTTTCATCTGATATATCCTGTTATTCATATTCTCGGTAGCACATGGCACTGGCAATAATCCCGAGATTACTACCTTTGAGGTCCTACTTTTTAATTTACATCCCAACTCCCTACCTTCAGCTTGTAGAACCTCATTCCTTTTTATATCTATGTCACTGGTACAAATATGTGCCACGGCCACTGGCTGTTCACCCTCCCCCTTAAGAATGCCCTGCAGCCTCTCCGAGACATCCTTGACCCTGGCACCAGGCACTCTTCTTCCTCCCCTCTTGTGTAACAGAGCCACCCGTGGTGCCATGGACTTGGCTCCTGCTGCTTTCCCCTGAGAAGTCATCTCCCCAACAGTATCCAAAACGGTGTATCTGTTAGAGAGGGGGACAGCCACAGGAGACTCCTGTACTAACTGCCTTCCTCTACTCAGTCTTTACCTGCGGTGTGACCACCTCACTGAACGTGCTGTCCACGATAATCTCAGCATCACGGATACTCCACAGTGAATCCATCTGTAACTCCAGCTCTGAAATGTGGTTAGCCAGTAGCTGCAGCTGGACACACTTCCTGCACACATGGTCGCCAGGGACACTGGAAGTGACTTCCCACTTGTGCAGGAGGATATCACAGGTGTGAGCTCTGCTGCTATGACTTCCCTTTAGATTAAATTTGTTAGTTACTCCTTTTAAAGAATGCTAATTATGCAAGGGGCCTTATTCCACTTCCAACACTCCCACTACAGTCTAACGTCCTCACCGTATTTTGTTTTAAGCTCATGGACTGCAGCAATTTAATTAGTAGAAAAAATAGAAATAGAAGTACTCACCTGACACTGCTTACCAATCAGCTGCCTCCCCTGCGTCATCACTTTTTGAATCGTGACCTCAACCCCGAGTCCAGCTCCCGCTTTTTAAATCTCCGCTCTGACTCTGAGCTCCCGCTCTTTTTAAATCTCCGCCCTGATTCTCAGCTCCCGCTCTTTTTAAATCTCTGCCAATCGCCTCTAAGTGCTGCTAACTGCCTGTCCCAGGGTCCTCCTCTGACACCTACCTGCACCTTCTCTAATGCCTTCACATCCATCCTAAAATGTGGTTCCCAGAATTTGACACAATACTCCAGCTAAGACTGAACCAGTAATTTTTAAAGGTTCACCATAACTTCCTTGTCTCTATATAAAGTCCAGGATTTGAAATGGTACCCTGGGATTTAAGTCGACCTGAGCGAGCAGACTCGATCTTGGTTTAACATCTCATCTGAAAGCTGGCACTTGCACTCCCTCACTCCTTCCCTGCAGTGTCAGCATAGAGATTTGTGTTCAAGTCCTGGAGGGGAGCTTGAGCGCATAACCTTCTGATTTCATAACATTCAAGGCTATGGGCCAAGTGCTGGTAAATGGGATTAGGTAGGTCGGTCAGGTGTTTCTCTCGTGTTGGTGCAGACTCGATGGGCCAAGAGGCCTCTTCTGCACAGTGATTCTATGATCCCATTATCTTGGGCAATATCTGCCCATAGGGAATGTAGTGGGCCAGTAAAGGAAAGTTCATGCAGTAGCTGCATCAGGCAATTGTGTTCTAATTTATGCCAACCGGAGTTCAAAGATTCATGAGTCTGCACTGATCATAGAATAAGACCCAACCCTGAATCTGGGCCAGTGGCTATAGCAGTGCAAGGCTGCTTGACAGGCTACCAGGTTTCTGTTCTGTTTGATTGAAATGCTTGTGTCAGTTGTGGCTCGGTTGATGGCGCTCTCACTTCTGAATCAGAAGGTTGTGCGCTCAAGTTCCCCTCCAGGACTTGAACCCAAATCTCTATGCTGACATTCCAGGGAAGGAGTGAGGGGGTGCTGCATTGTTGGAAGTGCCATTTTTCCGATGAGATGTTAAACCAAGATCAAGTCTGCTTGCTCAGGTGGACTTAGATCCCAGGGTACCATTTCAAAGAAGTGCAGGGGAGCTATCCCAGGTGTCCTGCACAATATTTATGCCTGAATCAATCTCTCAAACACATTATCTGGTAATTATCATGTTGCGATTTATGGAAGCTTACTGTGCACAACTGGCTGCCACATTTTTATCTTGGGATGTGGGCTTCGCTGGCTAGGCCAGCATTTATTGCCCATCCCTCATTGCCCTTAAGAAGGTGGTGGTGAGCTGCCTTCTTGAACTGCTGCAGTCCATGTGATGTAGGTACACCCACAGTGCTGTTAGAGAGGGAGTTCCAGGATTTTGATTCAGCAACAGTGAAGGAACGGTGATATATTTCCAAGTCAGGATGGTATGTGGCTTGGTGGGGAACGTCCAGGTGGTGGTGTTCCCATGTGTCTGCTGGCCTTGGCCTTCTAGATGGTAGCGGTTATGGGTTTGGAAGGTGCTGTTGAAGGAGGCTGGGCAAGTTGCTGCAGTGCATCTTGTAGATGGTACACAACTGCTGCTACTGTGCATCGGTGGTGGAGGGAGTGAATGACGAAGGTGGTGTTGAGGTGTCAGTTGAACAGGCTGCTTTGTTCTGTTTGGTTGGTAGAGTAACATCAAGGCAGCATTTGACCATGTGTGGCATCAAGGATCCCTAGTAGAAATGAAGTCAATGGGAATCAGGGGAAAACTCTCCACTGGTTGGAGTCATATCTAGCACAAAGGAAGATGGTTGTGGTTGCTTGAGGTCAATCATCTCAGTCCCAGGCCATCACTGCAGGAGTTTCTCAAGGTAGTGCCCTCGGCCCAACCATCTTCAGCTGCTTCAATGACCTTCCTTCTATCATTAGGTTAGAAGTGGGGATGTTCACTGATGATTGCACAATGTTCAGCACTATTTGTGACTCCTCAGATACTGAAGCAATTCGTGCTCACATTCAGCAAGACCTGGACAACATTCAAGCTTAGGCTGATAAGTGGTAAGTAACATTCGCGCCATGCAAATGCCAGACAATGACCATCTTGAATAAGAGAGAATCTAACCATCGTCCTTTGACATTCAATGGCATTACCATCACTGAATCCCCCACTATCAACATCCTGGGGGTTACCATTGACCAGAAACTGAACTGGACTAGCCATATAAATACTGTGGCTACAAGAGCAGGTCAGAGGCTGGGAATTCTGCAGAGAGTAACTCACCTCCTGACTCCCCAAAGCCTGTCCACCATCTACAAGGTTCAAGTCAGGAATGTGATGGAATACTCTCCATTTGCCTAAATGATGCTGCTCCAACAACACTCGATATCATCCAGGACAAAGCAGCCTGCTTGATTGGCACTCCGTCCACCACCTTAAACATTCACTCCCTCCAGCACCAATGCACAATGGCAGCAGTGTGCACCATATACAAGATCCACTGCAGTAACTCACCAAAGCTCCTTCGAAAGCACTTTCAAAACTCACAACTTCCACCACCTAGAAGGACAAGGGCAGCAGATGCATGGAAACACCACCACCCTGATCCCTGTCCCCATTTCCAGTCCTCGTCCATTCTCTTGGCCCTCGTACCTGCCCATTCTCTCTGCCCGCTCTCCCCACATTCCCCTCCCACCACCTACCTGCATTTACCATCCTCGTCCCTGCCTGCACTCCTGCAACTATAAACCCTCAAACCAAACTCTGTTCATCCCTTCACCTGCCCTGTCTATAAATGTTTAGATCGGCAGTTTGAACATTAAAATGTTTACATTGAAGAAAATCACCAAAAACCATGAGAAGAGGAGAAACGCTGTGTGGGCTGGATGTGCACACATATGCAAATTTTTAAAAATAATAAACTATTGTCAGTACAAGCCTGTTTACGTGCATTCTGTGGCTTTGCTCCTCCCTGTTTTTCCAACTAACATGTATGCTTGATGAATCAAAGGGCACACTTTTAAAAACTACCTTCACTGTGATTGATTGGTTCCTGTTATGGAAATTATGAGCTTCACCCTATACAGAATACACTGTAATTCTGACACACTGCTCACAATGCAGGTTTCTTTTCTGATGTTGCAGGATAATACATGCAACAGGATTTAATGCAAATCAGCAAATCACTGAGACACAGTGACTGGGACTAACTTGCGTCTGCTCTTGTGCAATCTGACTGCAGCTGATGACATGACGGCTCAGTGCGTTTCCATTTAATGCAGTTGTTATCATTTGAATTTCATATGTAGCACACAGCATTCCAATGGTACAAAGCACACCTCAGTCTGGGACAGGATATGAGGCAGCCTATTCACCCAGGAAATTTCTCACACTAAGTTTCCAGTATAACTTGCACCCTAGTGTCAAACTGATCTTCGATTTTAATCTAAGCGTTTCCAAAGACTAGACGTTCCTGGCAGGAAGTCATGTGGAGCTGGAATGACTGAGACACACTCAGATCTAGAATCAGATTGTTACAACACACAAAGGCCAATTGGCCTATCATGTCTGTACCGGCTCTCTGTAAGATCTACTTGGCTGGTCCCACTCGCCTGCCCTTTCCCTGTAGCCCTGAAAATGTGTCTCTTCAGATAATTATCCAATTCCCTTTTGAAAGCCAAAATTATAACTGCCTCCATCACTCTCAGGCCAGATCCTGACCACTCGCTACAAAAAATGTTTTTCCTCATGTCGCCCCTTGTTCTTTTGGCAATCACTTTAAATCAATGTCCTCTGGATCTTGACCCTTCCACCAATGGGAACAGTTTCTCCATATTTACTCTATCCAGACCGCTTGTGATTTTGAACAACTCGATCAAATCTCCTCCCAATCTTCTCTTCTTCAAGGAGAACAGCCCCAGTTTCTCCAATATATCCCCACAACTGAAGTTCCTCAACCCTGGAACCATTCTTGTGAATCTTTTCAGCACCTTCTCTAATGCCTTTACATCCTTCCTAAAGTGCGGTGCCCAGAACTGAATGCAATATTCCAGTTGAGGTTCACCAAAACTTCCTTGTTCCTACTTATAACGCCCAGGGCCCCATTGGCCTTATTATCACTTTCTCAAGCCTGCCACCTTCAATGATATGTGCACAATTACCCCCAAATCCCTCTGTTCCTTCTTGGCATTAAATTTCATCTGTCACATGATCACCCATTCCACCAGCTGGTCTGTGTCCTCTTTAAGTCTATCGTTATCATCTTCATAATACAGTTCACAATACTTACAAATTTTGTGTCATCCACAAATTTTGAAATTGTGCCTTATACACCCAAGTCTAGGTTATTAACAGTGATGATGAAAAGCAGTGGTCCTAATACCAGCCCTTGTGAAACCCCACTATATACCTTCCTCCAGTCCAAAAAAAACAACCATTTGCCATTACTCTTCATTTCCTGTCACTCAGAAAACTTTGCATCCATGGTGCCACTATCCCTTTTATTCCATGGGCTTTAACATTAAGCTCATCAACATCTCTGTTACCTCATCAAAAAACTCAAGCAAGTTAGTTAAGCATGATTTGCTCTTAACAAATCATGCTGGCTTTCCCTAATTAATTCACATTTGTCCAAGTGACTTTTAATTTTGTCTGGATTATCATTTCTAAAAGCTTTCCTACCACCGAGGTTAAACTGACTGACGTGTAGCTGCTAGGTTTACTCTTCAAGGTGTAACATTTGAAATTCTCCAGTCCTCTGGCAATAACCCTGTATCTAAGGAAGATTACAACAGATGGTTCGGTAATCAGCCTGATGTCACACTGGGCTGTTGACACAAGTCCGAGAGAAGATATTAGAAGCTCTGACTCCAATTTTCAAATCCTGAAATCTACGAACTGCCCCATGGGTCTGGACAGTGGGGAATCAAGTATGAAGATTATATTGTTTTTCCAACACAGAAACAGATCATTTGGTCCAACTGGTCTATGCTTCTTCAGAGCAGCAACAACCCTGTATCTAAGGAGGATTACAATAGATGGTTCAGTAATCAGTCAGGAGGAGTGTGTTGTTATAGTCAAACCTGGAGGTAACCAAAGGTGTGAATGAGGGCTTCAGCAGATGAGCTGAGACAAGGGTGAAGTCGGGCAATGTTGCAGAGGTGGAAATAGGTTTTTTTTTATTCATTCATAGGATGTGGGCTTCGCTGGCTGAGCCAGCATTTATTGCCCATCCCTAGTTGCCCTTGAGAAGGTGGTGGTGAGTCCAGGTGGTGTAGGTACACCCACAGTGCTGTTAGGGAGGAAGTTCCAGGGTTTTGGCCCAGTGTTGTCTTAGTGATGAAGCGAATATGCGGACGGAAGTTTGAGGTAGGTTGAGCAGGTTGAGCCTGTACTCACTGGAGTTTAGAAGAACCAGAGGTGATCTTATTAAAACATATATAATATCCTGAGGGGTGGATGCTGAGAGGATGTTTCCTTTGTGGTGGAATCTAGTAAAAGAGGGCACAGATTAAAAATAAGGGGCCTCCCAGTTAAGATGGAGATGAGGTGGAATTTTGTCTCTTAGAGGCTTTAGTCTTGGAATTCTCTTCCCTGGAGAGCAGTGAAAGTTAGGTCATTGAATACTTTCAAGGCTGAGTTAGACAGATTTTTGATCGACTAGGTTATTGGAGACAGGCAGGAAAGTAGAATTAAGGCCACAGTCAGATCACCCGTGATCTTATTTATTGATAGAACAGGCTCGATGGGCCATTCCTGATTCTTATGATTCTGCACAGATTTGTTAATGGCAAAGCAGTGGTTGCAGTGTAAATGGCCATCAGAAAGGGTCTCACTGGAGACTTCAGAAAAATTCAGGAATTAGATTGAAAGGAATGTAGCACCATAGACAAGTTTGCTGATGCTCAGGAAAGAGTTTAGAACAAATGGTGGTTCTCAGATTGGAAGTGATGCACCCCATGTCTCAGAAGCTCTGCTTTGTGTGTGTGATATGGACTTGGACATACAAAGCACACGTTTTGCTAATGTGAATACCGCACGTTGTAACTGCTGTTTTTAGGGTGGTGGACTGCCTTGTACTCACAGATCTTAGGCCCATGAAGTTCAACAATCCTTCTTACCTTGAATCGAAGACAAATAAACAAATGAGTCTTCATGCTTCAGATTTTCCAGAAACACCTAAAACAATAAGACTTCAATGATATTGACTTCATGAGGTTGATAACACCCATCAACAAAGTCACAGACTGGAGCTATCCAGCTGAATTATCTAAAGCAACATTTATTCAGAACAAGCACCTTTCATTTACTGCATGGAGTCATTAACATTCTCAAGATGATTCCTCCTTCTTCCCCACGAAATTGTAACTCTTTGCAGCATCACCTTTTCCAACTCACTCTTGCTTGAGAACGTTGTAACACAACTCCTGAAATCGATTGACTTTATAATCCAAGGCTGCTGTCACCTAAGCACTGTCTCCTGAACCATCTGTCTCTACTACTCTTTCTAATATAGAATGTTACAGCACAGGAGGCCATTCAGCCCATCATGACTATGCTGGTTCTTGGGAAAAGCTGCCCAATTTAGGCCCACACCCAAATTTTCCCCACATTCACGCTAATTAATCCTCTAAGTATATATGCAAGTGTCTTTTGAGAGTTCCTATGGAATCTTATTCCAACAGCCTCTCAGGAAGTGGATGATCCAAACCAGCCTTCCCCACAGGTACTCAATGTTACCGAAGTCAGTACTTAGCCAACTCAGTTCAGTCCACGGGATATCAAGAAATAACTGAGCACATTACAAAGAGCAAAGGCCAGAACTAGCCGAGCATGAGCAAAGCTGTTCCACTACAGCTACACCACTGGCATCGACCTGACAATGTGGAAATTGTCCAAGTATGACTTGTCCACAAAAAACAGGACAAACCAATCTGGCCAATTACCGCCCCATCAGTCTACTTTCAATCATCAGCAAAGTAGTGGACTGTGTCATTGACAGTGCTATCAAGCAGCACTGGCACAGCAATAACCTGCTGACTGACGCCCAGTTTGTGTTTCAACAGGGCCACTCAGCTCCTGACCTCATTACAGCCTTGGTTCAAATATGAACAAAAGACCTGAACTCCTGAGGTGAGGTGAGAGTGACTGCCCTTGACATCAAGGCAGCATTTGACCAAGTGTGGCATCAAGGAGCCCTAGCAAAACTGGAGTTAATGGGAATCAGGGAAAACTATCCGCTGGTTAGAGTCATACCAAGCAAAAAGGAAGATGGTTGAGATTGCTGGAGGTCAGTCATCTCAGCTCCGGGGCTCCCTACGGAGTTTCTCAGCATACTGTGCTAGACCCAACCATCTTCAGCTGCTTCATCATTGACCTACCCCCCATCGTAAGGTCAGAAATGGGATGTTCGCTGATGATGGCAGTGTTCAGTATTATTTGTGACTCATCAGATATTAAAGCAGTCCAAGTACATGTGCAGCAAGACCTGGACAACACTTAGGTTGATAAGTGGCAAGTAACATTCACGCCAGGTAATGATCATGTCCAACAAGAGAGAACCTAACCATCTCTCCTTGACATTCAATGGCATTACCATCGTTGAATACCCCACTATCAACATCCCACGGGGTTACCAATGAACAGAAAATGAACTGGGCCAGCCATATACATATAGTAACATCTCCTGACTCCTCAAAGCTTATCCACCATCAAGAAGGCATGAGTCAGAGTGTGATGGAACATTCTGCACTTGCCTGGATGAGTGAAGCTCCAACAACACTTAAGAAACTCAACACCATCCAGGACAAAGCAACCAAGGCTCCTTAGACAGCACCTTCCAAACCCATGACCACTACCACCTAAAAGGACAAGGGCAGCAAACACATCAGAACACCACCACCTAGAAATTCCCCTCCAAGCCACTCAGCATCCTGAGTTGGAAATATATCGCCATTCCTTCACTGTTGCTGGGTCAAAATCCTGGAACTCCTTTCCTAACAGCACTGTAGGTGTACCTACACCACATGGACTGCAGCGGTTCAAGAAGGCAGCTCATCACCACCTTCTCAAGGGAAACTAGGGGTGGGCAATAAATGCTGGCCCAGCCAGGGAAGTCCACATCCCGTGAATGAATAAAAAAAGAACATCCTATCCATGGCCTTAATCATTCACCCCCTCCACCACTAACACTCAGTGACAGCAATGTGCACCATATACAAGGTGTACTGCTCCGACTTGCCAAGCTCCTTCAACAGTATCGTCTCAGCCCACAGACTCAAACACCTAGAAGGACAAGGGCAGCAAATGCATGGCAACACCACCACCTAGAAGCTCCCCTCCAAGCCACTCACCATCCTGACTTGGAAGTATATCTCTGCTCCTTGGTCAAAATCTTGGAACTCTTCCTAACAGCAGTTAGGGCAATTAGGATGGGCAATAAACGCTGGTCCAGCCAGTGATGCTCACATCCTGTTAAAGAATAAAGACGATTTTGGGCTCTCTTTGGTTACCTGCTAATCTTTTCTGCTACTCTCTCTTTTGCTCTTTCTATATTTTTCAATTTCCCCTCACTCTATATTCTGCCTAGTTTTTGATTACATTCTGGGCCTGGCATGTGTCCTAGGCCTCTGTTTCCTTTGTTATCCAGGGAGCTCAAACATTGGATTCCCCATTTCCTTCAGCTAATGGGAATATGTTTGGTTTGTATCCAAACTACCTCCACCTTGAAGGCCTGCTATTGGTCATTTACAGTTTTTCTGGTCCATTAATGTTTCTATTCAGCAATGTTCGATCTCTTCAATCACTGAAATTCTCTCTCCCAATTGGGTACTTTTCTTTGTCCCTTTGTATAATATGATTAGGTTTAAAGTATTTAGCATTATTGCCCAGATATTCGGCTACTGCAACACTTGCCCTACTTAATTCCCCAGAACTAGGTCCAGCATTGCTTCATTCCTCATTGGGTTAGAAACATAAGTGTTCTTGTACACATTTTAGGAATTCCTCAATCTCCTTGCTCTTCACAGTTTTCCCTGAAGTCTATATTAGGGTAATTGAAGTCCCTTACTACAACTGCTCTTTCTGAAATATGTCTATAGATTTGATTCTCTCGCTCTCTTTTACTATTGGGCATCTATAGTAAACACCCAGCAATGTGACAGCTCCCCTTCTATTTCTTAACTTAAGCCAAGTAGATTCAGTCTTTGAACTGTTTATTGTGCTGTGTCCTGCACCATGATCTTTAGTTCTTCAGCCCAGGTCCTCAGCAAAAACACTTGAACACCTTCATCATTTTAAGTGTGGAAATCCAGGTGCATAGAGGCAAACAGACTGACGTTCTCAATATTACGTGCATCAAAAATCGAAAATTAGGAATAAGACTGATAGTTAGTGAGAGTAGAAATGCAGCAGTAAGAGTAGACATAGGAAGATAGGGAGGATCCATGCATAGCTTGAGGCATACTGCAGGAGGAAGGACTTCAGATTCTTGAGAAATTGGAATCAGTTCTAGAGCGGGGGGTACCTATTCAAAAGGGACCAGTGCCCTTGTGGTGAGGTTCATTGGTTTGGTTGGGGGAGGGTTTAATTGGAAGGGGAATGGGAACCAACATACAGAAATAGGAAAAAAAGGAATAAGGTTCACAAAGTAATGAAAGTTTTGGAAAGCACCAAAGAAGTAAGTAGTACCACGTTACATAGCAGCAGACTAAGAAGGGTTACGAGGAATACAAAGACAAGTTTACAATGCATGTATGTAAAAGCACAGTGTGGTGAATATGGTTGGTGAGTGAGTAGCACAAGTAGCTGGTTGGGAATATGATGTAGTAGCAGTAACGGTAACGTGGCTTAAAAATGTTGAAGACTGGGCATTTGATATTCAAGGATACAAAGTGTTCAGGAAAGATAGGAAAGGAAAAAAGGGAGGTGGAGTAGTTGTACTAATGACTGCACTGTCTTCTTGTCACATCTCCACTGTCTATTGGAAAGAGAGGATGTCCTGGAGGGGCAAGGGCAGAGTCCATTTGGTTAGAGTTGAGAAGCAAGAAAGATATCAAGCTACTGGGGATATTCTATAGTGAGTGCAAGATAGAGCAGCAAATCAGCAGGGAAATCACAAAGATGGTTTGGCAATAACTAAAGTGTTACGTCCACTTAGGAACATAGGAAAGAGCATAGGACATAGAAGCAGGAGGAGGCCATGTGGCCCTTCGAGCCTGCTCTGCCATGCAATAGGATCGTGGCTGATCAGGTTGTGGTCTCAACTCCACTTTCCTGTCATAACCCTTGACTCCTGTGTCTATTAAAAATTTACCTAACTCAGCCTTGAATATAGCAACATGGTCAATTCTGGCTCTCACACTTTAGGAAGAATGTGACTGAGGGTCCTTGAGAGGATGCAGAGGAGATTTACTATAATGGCTCCAGAGATGAGGGAATTTTAGCTACAAGGTAAGGTTGGAGGTGAGATTGTTCTTGGTTCAAAGGAAATTGAGAGATTTGATAGAGGTCTACAAGATTATGACAAGTTTGGTTGAATAGACAAATAAAGCTGTCCCCATGAGCTAATGGCACAAGGACTAGGGAACACACATTAAGGTTTTGGGCAAGAGGTGCAGGAGAGATGTGAGGAAGAACATTTTTAATGTAGTAAATGGTAATGACCTGGAACTCGCTGCCTGAGAGGGTGATGGAAGCAGAGGCAGTGGATGATTTCAAAAGAAAACTGGATGGACACTTGAGGAAAATAAATTTGCAGGGCCACAGGGGAATGGAACTGACTGAATTGGTCTAGAGAGGGCAGGCATGATCCTGATGGGCTGAATGGCCTCTTGTGCCATAATGACTCCATGGGTTCCATGAAACCTAAATTTCCCTGGCGCCTAGCTGAATGTTGACTATTAAAGAAACCTTTTTATTTCATCAATTAAAAGCTTCTGCCACAGGTACGGAGCTTTCTGCACAGCATTTCTCAAAAACAACTACCTGTGACAATTCCAGTATAACAATAAGAAAACTCACCGACAGAACCTTCTCCTGGTTGCTAAGGGCATCAGGATTGCGCTGTTGAACCATTTGAGTAACTGTCCTTAGAGCAGCTGCTCGTGTGGGTACCTCGGGATCAAAGGCTGCCTGAAGAATCTGGTGGAAGTTCCTGGGGGAGTTGCCAGAGGAGGGTTTGTTCCCATGCTCAGTCCCACTCACCCTGAATGAACTGGGTGACTGGCGGTGGCTGTCAGTGGCACCGGTCTCTTTCGGTTGGCTGGACTCTGTCGATTTGTCATCATTTTTATTTTGGTTGCCCATGGTGCTGTGTGCAGCCATGGCAACCATTTCGGTGGAGAACGCTCCATGAGTAGCAACAGTAATGCGCAGGTCTGATGCCAACTCTTGTATAACAGGGTCAGGATGTAAAGCTCTGATCTGCTCAAGTTTGGGCAACATTGGTCTCATGGCATGAAAATCTGCTGAAGTGAGCTGCAGAGAGACAAGCAGTACAATCAGAAGTCTCCCCAGAGCCTCTGTCAACCCCAATGTGACCCTACTGCCCCTCTTCTCCCTCCATAGGTTATACCATTCCCAACGTGATCCCACCATCTCTCTCCCTCACCACACCTCTGTATCTTTCTCTGCTTCAAATATTTATCCAATTTCCCTTAAAAGATGCAATGGTCTCTGCTTCAACCGTGACTTATGGCAACAACCTCTGTGTAAAGAAAATTATCCAAATCTCTCTCTCTCCTCACTCTCTCATAAATAGTTTTAATTTGATGATCCCTTGTCACCGATCCCTCCCACAACCAGAGGAAATATTTTTTTTTCCCTATTTACTCCATGAAAACCCTTCATTATTTAAAAAACTTAATTAAACTTCCTCTTGGCCTTTCCTGCTGCAGTGGAAACAGTTGAGTATCTCAAGTCCCTCATCATAACCACAGCTTTCCATCCTGATGACTGGAGCACCAGGAACAAGGCTGAGGGGTTTCAATGACAGCACAGGGACAAGAGCAAATGGGAGTGGATATAGCACAGGTTAAGGCAACATCAATAGGATGGATGATGACAGGGGATAATGGAATGCCACGCCTGTAAACACGCAGCATGAAATGCTCTAATTGGAACCAACCCCAAGTTTTCTGGATTAAATACAATCCTATAGTTTGATGTAATATTGCTCACTGATGTATGGAGCATCATTACATAAAGCATGTAAAAAAAAATTCCGTTTGCACACCACCTCTTTGCCTTGCTCGCTTACCTGGACAGCTCCCCCAAGCATGGCTGCTATCAGTCCCATTGCCATACTCAGTGTCTGTGCTTGCACAGTCTCCTCAGTTCTGTGCATCAAGTTGACACAGGAACGCTCCAATGTTGCGATGACAAATTCAATAACCTGCAGCACAATTGCATTATTACAGAAACACAGCAATAAAGAGATTATTTCAGATTCTGCTGGCTGTCCAGTGCAGTCACTCCCATACCAGTGCAGGCCCTGTATATTATGACGCTAAACCTACAGCACATGCATAACCCACACTGTAATATACCATGCAATGCTCTGGTACAAGTGTGGCATATTTTTTGCTGTGACTGATGCACTATTATTTATAAACACTAGCTGGTGTCCCACTGCATTGTTCATAGTGATTTGAGCAGTGGAACACAGCTATGGTGTTTAGCTGCTACATTTAATCTGCCCTGTCCCTTTAAGGCCAGTGCACAGATTCTCCCTTTAATCAAATGTTGTAAGTAAGCTTGTCCAGGCAATTGCAGCTATTCATGAAATTGAGGTCAATTAGAGTTTAATTGCAGCTGCGAATAAATTTCTGACTCCATATCCAGACAGGTCCAACATTAAATTATTGAGCTTTAGTTTTTTAAGGTTCCTTTGTATCTGTACAAAGAATGTCAGGAATGCCACCGAAGTGGGCCTGACTAACACAGATGTTGTCACAAGAATCTATCCATATTGTGTTGCTCACACACCTGCAGGCACAATCACATTCTCAATGTAAGTAAGTATCCACAAGCCTCAGGGTACCAGGAATGCTCAACTTATCCCAATGCAGTGCTCAGTTTCATTAATGCCTGCCATTAATTCTAATTTTCAGGGGAAATGATAGGGCTCTAGACACAGAACTCACTGGATACTGTGTCTGCATTAATACATTCAGCACAGAAATTATTATTTGATCTGATGTGGCAACAAAATGATTGCGAGAAGCCCAAGGGCTTCCTGTCCTGATTGCTCTTTGGAGTCACTACAGGGAGCATTTTCTATCTCCTGCCCACAAGTGTTAAATGAGAGATGGAGAGCAGATTGGTCAACATGCATAGAGCACTGTATCCAGTGTCAATATCTCACTCTTCTGGAGAGTACTATATCCAGTGCCAATACCCTGCTCTCCCAGAGAGCACTGCATCCAATGCCAGTACCCCGCTCTCCACTGTATTTAGTGCCAGTAGCCTGTTAGCTCTCTCTGAGAGAGTGCTGTATTATTCCATAAGACCATAATACATAGGAGCAGAAATTAGGCCATTCGGCCCATCGAGTCTGCTCCACCATTCAATCACGGCTGATAAGTTTCTCAACCTTATTCTCCTGCCTTCTCCCCATAACCTTTGATCCCCTTACCAATCAAGAACCTATCTCTCTTGGTTTTAAATAAATTCAATGACCTGGCCTCCACAGCCTTCTGTGGCAATGAATTCCATAGATTCACCACTCTCTGGCTAAAGAAGTTTCTCCTCATCTCTGTTCTAAAAGGTCTTCCCTTTACTCTGACGCTGTGCCCTCGGGTCCTAGTCTCTCCTACTAATGGAAACGTCTTCCCCACGTCCACTCTATCCAGGCCTTTCAGTATTCTGTAGGTTTCAATCAGATCCCCCCTCATCCTTCTAAACTCCATCGAGTATAGACCCAGAGTCCTCAAACGTTCCTCATATGTTAAGCCTTTTATTCCTGGGATCATTCTCGTGAACCTCCTCTGGACCCTCTCCACGGCCAGAACATCCTTCCTGAGATACGGGGCCCAAAATTGCTCACAATATTCTAAATGTGGTCTGACCAGAGCCTTATAAAGCCTCAGCAGCACATCCCTGCTTTTATATTCTAGTCCTCTCGAAATAAATGCCAACATTGCATTTGCCTTCCTAACTACCGACTCAACCTGCAAGTTAACCTTAAGAGAATCCTGGACTAGGACTCCCAAGTCCCTTTGCACTCCAGATTTCTGAATTCTCTCCCCATTTAGAAAATAGTCTATGCCTCTATTCTTCGTCACAAAGTGCATGACCTCACACTTCCCCACATTGTATTCCATCTGCCACTTCTTTGCCCATTCTCCTAACCTATCCAAATCCTTCTGCAGACTCCCCACCTCTTCAATACTACCTGTCCCTCCACCTATCTTTGTATCATCTGCAAACTTAGCCAGGATGCCCTCAGTTCCTTCATCTAGATCATTAATGAAAAGTTGTGGTCCCAACACTGACCCCTGTGGAACTCCACTAGTCACCAGCCGCCATCCTGAGAAGGACCCCCTTATCCCCACTCTCTGCCTCCTGCCAGACAGCCAATCTTCTTTCCATGTTAGTATCTTGCCTCTAACACAATGGGCTCTTATCTTACTGAGCAGCCTCCTGTGCGGCACCTTGTCCAAGGCCTTCTGGAAGTCCAAGTAGATAACATGCATTGGCTCTCCTTTGTCTAACCTACTCGTTACCTCCTCAAAGAATTCTAACAGATTTGTCAGGCATGACCTCCCCATGCTGACTTTGCCCGATTTTACCATGCACTTCCAAGTATTCTGAAATCTCATCCTTAATAATGGACTCTAAAATCTTACCAACAACCAAGGTCAGGCTAATCGGCCTGTAATTTCCCGTCTTTTGCCTCACTCCCTTCTTAAATTAGCGATTTTCCAGTCCTCTGGGACCCTCCCTGGCTCCAGTGATTCCTGAAAGATCACCACTAACGCCTCCACTATCTCTTCAGCTATCTCCTTCAGAACTCTGGGGTGTAATCCATCTGGTCCAGGTGAATTATCCACCTTCAGACCTTTCAGTTTTCCTAGCACCTTCTCCTTGGAAATGGCCACCATACTCACCTCTGCCCCCCGACTCTCTTAACTTTGGGGATGTTACTCGTGTCTTCCACTGTGAAGACTGAGGCAAAGTACCTATCCAATTCCTCTGCCATTTCTTTGTTCCCCACTACTACTTCTCCAGCGTCATTTTCCAGCGGCCCAATGTCCACTTTTGCCTCTCTCTTACCCTTTATATATCTAAAAAGACTCCTGCAATCTTCTTTTATATTACTGGCTAGTTTACCCTCATATTTAATCTTCTTCCTCCTTATTTCTTTTTTAGTTGTCCTCTGTTGGTCTTTGTAGGCTTCCCAATCCCCTGGTTTCCCACTGCTCTCCGCCACATTGTATGCTTTCTCTTTAGCTTTTACGCTGTCCCTGATTTCCCTTGTCAGCCATGGTTGCCTCGTCCTCCCTTTAGTATGCTTCTTCTTCCTAGGGATGAATTTTTGCTGTGTCTCCCAAATTACTCCCAGAAACTCCTGCCATTGCTGTTCCACTGTCTTTCCTGCTAGGCTCATCTCCCAGTCAATTCTGGCCAGCTCCTCCCTCATGCCTCTGTAGTTGCCTTTATTCAACTGTAATACCGTTACATCTGATTCCAGCTTTTTCCTCTCAAATTGCAGGGTAAATTCTATCATATTATGGTCACTCCCTCCTAAGGGTTCCTTCACCTTAAGCTCCCTTATCAAATCTGCCTCATTACACATCACTAAATCTAGAATTGCCTGTTCTCTAGTGGGCTCCACCACAAGCTGCTCCAAAAAGCCACCTCGTAGACATTCCACAAATTCCTTTTCTTGGGATCCACTACCAACCTGATTTTCCCAGTCTACCTGCATATTGAAATCCTCCATGATCACTGTAACCTTGCCTTTCTTAAACGCCTTTTCTACCTCCTGGTGTATCTTGTGCCCCACATCCTGACTACTGTCCGGAGGCCTGTACTAAACTCCCATTATGGTTTTTTACCTTTGCAGTTCCTCAACTCTACCCACACAGATTCTACATCATCTGACCCTACATCATTTCTTGCTATCGATTTAATTTCATTTCTTACTAACAAAGCAACTCCACCCCCTCTGCCAACCTGCCTATCTTTTCGATAGGATGTATATCCTTGGATATTTAGCTCCCAGTCCTGATCCCCTTGTAGCCATGTCTCCGTAATGCCCACCTGAGCTGTAGGGTTTCAGCATACAGTAATTGACAGATTGTGGGACTCACATGTACAGTATTGCTGAGAACGAAGTGACCAAATTTCTCGCAAAAGATGGCGATGAGTTGCAAGGTGACCATCTGCTGCTCCTGTTCAGGCAGACCATCAACGAGGCTCGGTGCAGGCCTGCTATCCGCCTCCCCCGCTAAACATGTAAGACCCTGGAGAGCAGACACATGCATTACCTCTCCCTAAATCTGCAGAATCAGGCCACACTGTCCAACATCATTCACACAAACTACACCTTTCGAAAGCTCAGCACTTGATATCATTCTTTGGCCTAACCAGCCACCACTACTGCTGAACGCCCCTGTGGTTCCTCATCAAACTGCAGGGGCAGTTCTTTCATCAGCCAATAAGAGGAGCATCTGTAAGACAAACTTGGTCCCAGCAAGTTCTTGAGCCCTTGTCCTTTGACACTGTCCTAGTACTGATCACTCCACTTGCTGGGCCCTAATAATCTGCACCAATCAGCCCTCCTTGTAAAGATCACAGCATAATCAGAGCCATCCAAGGTGAATGGGTGAGATCCCAGGGTGGGTGTCAAGCACAGGGTACACAACATCATCAACAGGTGCATGTAGGAATCCCAGGGTTACAGATCCCATTGACCAGTTTTGGCTCAATAAATTTCTGAAGAACTGCATGTAAAATCTCAGCCCAGGAGAGGGGTCATGCAGTCTACAGCCCCAGAATTTCAGTTAACTCAACAATCTGGCCCCAATGGGGCACAGCCGTGGCGAATGAGTGGCTGGGCCATTTTGCTGTAGCAGCCCCAGGTTTTGAGGCATTCACTGATCTAGGTCAATATCCATATCAGGGCCTACATTAGGCCTTTTCCTTCCTGGACTGAGGAGTGGAGAAAGTCAGTTGGGCTCGTGTGTGAGCCGGTGCTGAGTGATCTCTGCAGGTGTAGGTGCTGGGTGACAGGGTCAGGCTGTCAGCAACAATGGTCATTTGGGTTGAGCAAGAGTTGACACCTTCAGCAAATACTGACATGAAACAGCTTCACTCAAAGATCAAACTCCTCCCATGTTGTAAGACGGGTGCATTTTGTATCTAGAGTAACCTCCTTGCTTCTCTGCTGATCTCTGTCCCCAGGCTCCAGTTCCTTTTAGAGCAGGATGCAGCACCAGATGACAGCCCTGCCCTCTCCTACTCCTTCCCCATGTGAAGGGCAGTCAGGAGCTGTCTCAAAACACTGTGCCACTGTTCTGCCTACCTTCAAACACTCGATGAAGAAATCTCCAGCAAGGCTGCTCTCCTGCAGGTTGCTCAGCAACTGTGCCAGGCACTCGGTCCGCCACTGCTCCAAGGACACTTTCTCGTACAAAGCCTCATCTTCGTCACTGATTAAAGCAAAGACACAGTCTCAGAGTATGGCCAGGGCATATGTTGAGGAAATTCTTGGTTTCAGTGTACATATGGCACCTGACCTTGTCTTTTCAGATGATGTTACCCGGGCGCAGCAAGTAGATGAGAAATATGAGGGGTCCAAGAATAGATCCTTGGGGGACAGAAGTAATGGTGTGAGACAGGAAGAGAAGCCATTGCAAGTGATTCTCTGGCTCTGACTGGACAGATAAGAATGGAACCAGGTGAGAGCAGAACCCCGCCTCCCCCCCCCCCACAGCTGATGACGAAAAGGCAACGGAGGAGGATTGTGTGATCAGCCATGCCAAAGGCTGCTGGCAGGTTGAGCAGGGTGAGGTCACACAGTTATAGAGGATGTCATTTGTGATTTTGATTAGGACCATGGCAGGGGTGGAAACCCAATTTGCGGGATTCAAACATGCAGTTTGAGAGTTGGGCATGGATTTGGGAGGCAGCAAGACATTTGGGGGGCTTTGGAGGGGAAAGTGAGGTTGGAAATGGAGCAGTAGTTTGCAAAGACAGTAGAGTCAAGGGTGTATTTTTTTTTGTGAAGCGGCTAACATTGGTGGGGTGTGGGGAAGGATGCAGAAAGCAAAACTGAATGATCAGCAGTGAGATCAGCAAAACTGAAGATGGGTGTCATGCACAGATGGACAGAGGCATTGGAGAGAAGCTAGAGCAAAAAATACATGAGGTTAGGTCAGAAAGCCAGTGGAAGAGGAGGAGGAGGCCAGTGATAAAGAAGTCTGTTGCTGGAGTTTTTTTTATTCTTTCATGAGATATGGGCATTGCTGGCAAGGCCAGCTTTTGTTGCCCATCCCTAATTGCCCTTGAACAGAGTGACTTGCTCAACCATTTCAGAGGGCACTTTAGAGTCAACCACACTGCTGTGGGTCTGGAGTCACATATAGGCCAGACCAGGTAAGGATGGGAGATTCTCTTCCCTAAAGGGACTTAGTGAATCAGATAACATTCGATAATAAACAAAACAAAAACAGAATTGCCTGGAAAAACTCAGCAGGTCTGGCAGCATCGGCAGAGAAGAAAAAAGTTGACGTTTCGAGTCTTCATGACCCTTCGACAGAACTTGAGTGAATCCAAGGGGTGAAATATAAGCTGGTTTAAGGTGTGTGTGGGGCAGTGGGGGGGGGAGAAGTGGAGGGGGTTGGTGTGGTTGTAGGGACAAACAAGCAGTGATAGAAGCAGATCATCAAAAGATGTCACAGACAACAGAACAAAAGAAGACATAGGTGTTAAAGTTGGTGATATTATCTAAACAAATGTACTAATTAAGAATGGATGGTAGGGCACTCAAGTTATAGCTCTAGTGGGGGTGGGGAGAGCATAAGATATTTAAAAATAATGGAAATAGGTGGGAAAAGAAAAATCTATATAATTTATTGGAAAAAACAAAAGGAAGGGGGAAGAAACAGAAAGGGGGTGGGGATGGAGGATGAGCTCCCTGCCATGGTGGGATTTGAACCCATGTCCCCAGACATTAGCCTGGGTCTCTGAATTACTAGTCCAGCAATACTACCACTGTCTCCCTCTATTGAGGGTGAAGGGTTTAAGAAGTCCATTGGTATTGGAGAAAATATCAGTTTCAGCCTCTCTGAAGTGCCATGGGACGGTTTACTATGTTAAATGTGCTGCAAAAACAGCAGTTATTGATATTTTTGACTACGATTCACCACACTCAAAACTCTCTTACCTTACTACCTCCTTCACGCTGAGCTTCACACCTCCCTCATTTCCTGCTGTAAAGTGGTACAGTGGGTGTAGGACAGGAATAGATTGTGTCAGGCCTGCGAGCTGCCTCAACACCAACAAAGCTACTGATGGCTCAGATTTCTGCAGGAACCACAAAAGAATCTCCTGGCAACCAGAGCTGGTAGAAAAAAGAACAACCGTTAGTGAACAGCAAAAAGAGTCAATAACCGGGCATCAGAGGGTTACTTCAATTAAAATATCACAAACACTTGCTGCACTTCACAGGAGGCAGAGAATGGAGGGAAACACAAGAGGGTCATGTGTGGGGAGAGAAAGGACACGAGCATTGTTAGGAACTAGAGATAGTTGTGTGTGTTCGGAATAAGGTATATCTTTAAGTTTAAGTTTGATTTGTGTTTCTGTATTGGTGTGTTAAGAAAGGGGGGGAATCTTGAGTTTTAGTTTCACCTTTAAAATATGCCTGTATTTTAATGAGGTTTTATGACTCTTGAAGGGAAGTTAAAACAAACACAAAGGAGATAAACTGGGCTGCTGCCTAGCAACAAGAGGCTCACAAAGAGAAACAGAGAAGCAGTCTGAATTCAGTTGGTGATTATGCTCTAAGGTGGGGGAAGCAGTTTAACTTTTTCTCTAGCTGGGGGAGGGAACTGCAGGGAGCAGGTCCCAAAGGAAAAAGGGAAAGGTCCCAAGAAGCCCTTTGACTTAATTTAAAGGACAAGGACAGGAATCTGGAACAGGATCCTATTCAGTGGAAGTGAAAGCAAGGAGCAGAGGGAGAGGCTCCAAATTAAAGAGAAGAAAGCTGCAGGAAGCAGACTTAAAGCAAAATAGGCTTGCAAGAAGGCAGAAAATCCAAGGAGACAGCTGAAAGTCTGTGACTCTTACAACAGGCATGTGAAACAGCGGTGTTCTGTTGGCATGGCTGAGTATCCGAGAGTGTGTGCATGAAAGGCAAAGCTTGAATGCATGTGGTGATCCAGGGGAGAGGAACACTGGAAGGAGAGTTTGAAACCTTGGGGGTTACCCTTCTGGAAGGCATCTGAGACAAGGTGTTGTTTGGGAGAAGATTCCAAAGCGGCTTCTTCGAAAATAAAGATTGGAAACCCTCATGTGAAAGACGGAGTTCAGTGAGACCAGTTGGCTCACAGTGTGATAAGTGTCTGGGGGGAGTTGATGAGGGACCCATAGTATCTGTTTGGGGTTGCACCTGTCACTTGGTTTCAGAATGCAGTGTCTGACCACAGATCACTTATTGGTTTATGTGGACTGTGCGCTGTAACTTGTTACCCTTACGAATCTGTATATATCTGTAAAGGTGTGGTTGTGGGTGAAGGAGTAATGTAATATAGTTCATCTTTTCCTGTTTAATAAATATTTTATTCCTTTGTAAAATGTCATCAGCTACCTCCTGTGACTCTGTTTAGTAGCCGCTTCTCCATGTTTCTAAATAAAAAATAAAAGTTGGGATCTATCAAGCTGGGTTCCAGCTAGGGTCTGGTTTGTCTGCTTATGCCACCTTGAGGCGGTGGCATAGTGGTACTGTCGCTGGACTGGTATTCCCAGAATATGCTCTGAGGACCCGGGTTCAAATCCCATCACAGCAGATAGTGGAATTTGAATTCAATAAAAGTCTGGAATTAAAAAGTCTAATGAACATTGTCGATTGTCGTAAAAACCCATCTGGTTCATTAATGCTCTTTAGGGAAGGAAATCTGCTGTCCTTACCTGGTCTACATGTGATTCCAGACCCACAGCAATGTGGTTGACTCTTAAAATGCCCTCTGAGCAAAGGCAATTAGGGATGGGCAATAAATGCTGGCCTAGCCAGCAACACCCACATCCCATGAATGAATTTTTTTAAAAAATCAGCTGATAGTTATAGTATTAGGATTCAAGAACCTTTCTAATTCAACTTGCATCTGAAGTAGGGAAGTTGACAGGGCTGAAGTGAGAAGAACAATGGTTCAAAGCAACAACTTTCAACCAGTATCTACAACAACAAACTGCGTTACAGAATACGCATGAAGATTGAGTACAGTCATGGATTCTGGGACGTGAATCAAGCCCCTTCAGGTGACAAATACAAATACAAATGAAAGTCAGCTACTGGAATTCAATTTTTTATTTCAGATTTCCAGCATCCACATTATTCTGCTTTCTGATTAGTGGCTAATTCACAACCACTTCTCTTCCAGGAATGCCTATCTTGAAGAAGTTCTACTCCTCTCTCCAAAAGGATTTCCATTTGCCTCTTTTACCCTGTTCACCTTCCTTGCTTTTTATTTCCCTCATTGTGTTTGATCAGATCCAATAAAAGCCGCTTCCACAACTACATTTCCTTTCTCAGCAACTGTCTCCAGTTCTAACTTATTCCAAGTAGATTCCAACTAAAATTCCAGCCTTTGCGGTTCAGATCCAGCCGTGATTACAGGTACCTCCCAGTCATTCAACTTTCTTCAAACTGCTGTATTTGCCGCATCCTGAGATCCACACGTAGTGCCATGCGACGCCACATGAATAATCTCTTCACCATCACCGACCCATCCTATCTCAAAGCCGTCCTGCTCCACAGTTTCATTTTATCCTTCAACTCATCCGACAAAAGCTTTTTCTCTTTCTTTTAGGTGTTAAGGATTACAAACTCCATCAACTCATGGAACCAACACCCTCCAGGTCTTTCTTTCCCTTCACTTCTCTCTGGTCCCATCCCTTCTTCTAATCTCAACCCTTGCTGTATATTCATGATACCCTCTGACCTTCCCCTCTGATGCTGAATGGTCTGTCTTTAGCAAAGGACTCAGCTTTATCTCCTTATGCCCCCACCTTAATGGATTTCAAGCTCTGACTGGCTATCAGCTCTTCCTCCATCACCTTTGCACCCACTTCTTTGGTCAAGAGCTCTCCCCCTCACCCCACTCAATGGACCCTCTCACCTACCTCCAGCGTTCTCCCTCCACCTACACCCCTCCCTCTGGCCTTTTACCCTCTCTTGATCTTTTTATTGAAACCTGCCAGTAGGGTGTCGGCCGTCTCAACTGTTCTGCTCCCTTCACCCACTCTAACCCGTCTCCCTTTGAATTTGCTGATCTCCATTCTCAAGTTTAACCCTGCAGGTAGACTATTTAGGACTAAGATAGGGAGAAACTTCACTCAGAAGGTGGTGAACCTGTGGAATTCACTACAACAGAAGGCTGTGGAGGCCAAGTCACTGAATATATTTAAGAAGAAAATAGGTAGAGTTCTGGACTATAAAAGTGTCAAGGGGTATGGGGAAAGAGTGGGAATGTGGCATTGAGATAGGGATTCAGCCATGATCATACTGAATGGCAGAGGAGGCTTGAAGGGCCAAATGACCAACTCCTGCTCCTATTTTTCTATGTTTCTACATAGTTGTTAATAAACCTGCTTACAGGGAATGCTTTTGTTGTCTGCCGAGCTGACCTCTACCTTGCAGATGCTGAATGCCAACTCTGACACTTCCTCCTACCGCCCCCACTCCCTGGGCCACGACCCCACCACCGAACATTAAGCCATTGTTTCCAGAACAATCAGTGACCTCATCTCCCCCTGCAATCTTCCCTCCACTACTTCCCATCACATTGTTCCCCAAACCTGTAAAGCTAGTTAGTTTCTACCTCCTTCCCCAGGTCGATAAACAGGACTGCCCAAGTGAACCTATTGTTTCAGCCTGTGCCTGCCCCACTGAACTCATTTTTTCTTAACTTGACTCCATTTTTTCTCTCCTTGTCCAGTCTCTCCCTGCCCACATCCGTGAAGCTTCTGATGTCCTCTGTCGCTTTAAGAAGTTTCCAATTTCCTGGCCTAATCGTCACCGCTTCACAACGGACATCCAATCTCTACACCTCCATCCTCACCAACAGTCTGAGGGCTCTCCACTTCTTCTTTGAACAGGGGCCTAACCAGTTTCCAATGACCACTACCCTCCTCCACCCGGTTGAACTTGTTCTCTCATTTTCTTCATTCATTCATGGGATGTGGGTGTTGCTGGCTAGGCCAGTATTTGTTGCCAATCCCCAACTGCCCTTGAGAAGATGATAGTGAGCTGCCTTCTTGAACTGCTGCTGACTGCCTGTCCCAAGGCCCTCCTCTCGCACTCTCCTCCAGAGTTGGTGCAGGAGGGAGGGCTTTAGATTCCTGGATCACTGGGTCCATTTCTGGGGAAGATGGGATCCGTACAGGTCCTTCCAGTTGCACCTGAACCGGAACAGGACCAACATCCTTGCGGGAGAGGGAGGTGCTGTTTGCTAGTGCTGTTGGTGGGGGTTTTAAGTAATTTGGCAGGGGAATGGGGTATGGAGTGGAGGTATAGTAGGGGGTGATGCACAGACAAGTATAGAAGAAAAACCAAGTCAGTCTGGAAGGCTGAGCTTATATAATCAAGTTAAGGCAGGAGGGAGCATGGCAAGGCTGGGTGGCATTTATTTTAATGCAAGGAGTTTTGCAAGTAAGGCAGATGAGTTGAGGGTGTTGATTAACACACGGGGATAGGGTATATCGCCATTACGGAGACATGGCTGAGGGAGGGTCAGGGCTGGCAGCTCAATATTCCAGGGTGTAGAATGTTCAGGCGAGATTGAGGGGGGGGTGTAAATTATGAGCTGGTGTTGCAATATTGACCAAGGAGTCAGTTACTGCAGTAAGGAGGGATGGTATCTTAGAAGGTTCCTCAAATGAGGCCATTTGGGTCGAACATAAAAACAAAAAGGGAACAATCACATTGCTGGGAGTCAGGAAGAGACAGAAGGGCAGATATGTAGGCATATCTCAGAAATGTAAAAATAATAAGTTAATAACAGTAGGGGATTTCAACTTCCCCAATATTAACTGGGATAGTCTTATTGTGAAAGGCTTAGAGGGGGCGGAATTCTTAAAATGTATCCAGGAGAGTTTTTTAAGCCAGCATGTAGAAAGTCCAACAAGAGAGGGGGCGGCGCTGGACCTAATTTTAGGGGACGAAGCTGGGCAAGTATTAGAAGTGTCAGTGGGGGAGCATTTCAGTAATAATGACCATAACTCAGTAAGATTTAATGTAGTTGTGGAAAAGGACAAAAGGTTCTGAATTGGGGAAGGTCAATTTTAATATGATAAGACAGGGTCTGGCCAAAGTAGACTGGAAGCAGCTACTTGTAGGAAAATCTACATCAGAGCAGTGGGAATCATTCAAAAAAGAAATAGTGAAAGTGCAGGGTCAACCTGTACCTGTAAAGGTGAAGGGTGGGACCAACAAGTCCAGGGAACCCTGGATGTCGAGGAATATACAGGATTGGATAAGGGAAAAACGGGAAACTTATGGTAGATAACGAGGGGTCAAAACAGCGGAAGCCCTAGAGGAGTATAAAAAATGCAGGGGGTTATTTTTTATATTCATTCACGAGATGTGGGCTTCGCTGGCTGGGCTCAGCATTTATTACCCATCCCTAGTTGCCTTTGAGAAGGTGGTGGTGAGCTGCCTTCTTGAACCGCTGCAGTCTATATGGTGTAGGTACACCCACAGTGTTGTTAGGAAGGGAGTTCCAGGGTTTTGACCCAGCGACAGTGAAGGAACGGTGATATATTTCCAAGTCAGGATGGTGAGTGATTTGGAAGGGAACTTCCAGGTGGTGGTGTTCCCATCTATCTGTTGTCCTTATCCTTCTAGATGGTAGTGGTCGTGGGTTTGGAAGGTGTCTAAGGAGCCTTGGTGAATTCCCGCAGTGCATCTTGTAGATGGCACACACTGCTGCTACTGTGCGTCAGTGGTGGAGGGAGTGAATGTTTGTGGATGTGGTACCAATCAAGCGGACTGCTTTGTCCTGCATGGTGTTAAGCCTCTTGGGTGTTGTGGGTGCTGCACTAATTTAGGCAAGTGGAGAGTATTCCATCACACTCCTGACTTGTGACCTGTAGACGGCAGACAGGAGGTGAGTTACTGGTCACATGATTCCTAGCCTCTGACCTGCTCTTGTAGCCACAGTATTCATATGGCTAGTCCAGTTCAGTTTCTAGTCAATGGTAACCCCTGGGATGTTGATAGTGGGGTTTCAGTGATGGTAATGCCATTGAACATCAAGGTGCGATGGTTGGATTCTCTCTTGTTGGAGATGGTCATTGCCTGACAATTGTGTGACGTGAATGTTACTTGCCACTTGTCAGCCCAAGCCTGGATATTGTTCAGATCTTGCTGCATTTGGACATGGACTGCTTCAGTATCTGAGGAGTCGCGAATGGTGCTGAACATTGTACAATCATCAGCGAACATCCCCACTTCTGACCTTATAATGGAAGGAAGGTCATTGAAGCAGCTGAAGATGACAAGAGGATAACCAGGGAAAGAGGAGGGCCCACTAGGGACCAAAGTGGCAATCTGTGTGAGGAGCCAAAAGAGGTGAGGTTTTGAATGAGTACTTTGCATCTGTATTCTCTATAGAGAAGGACAATGTAGGTATAGAAATCAGGGAGGGGGCTGTGATATACTTGAACAAATTAGCATTGAGAGTGGGGATGTATTAGTGGTTTTAGCTGGCTTAAAAGTAGGTAAATCCCCAGGCCCAGATGAGATGTATCCCAGGCTATGTGAGGCAAGGGAGGAGATTGCACGGGGCTCTGACACTAATTTTCAAATCCTCTCCGGCCACAGGGGAGGTGCTAGAGGACAGCAAATGTGGTATCATTATTCAATAACAAAGAACAAAAAAAAGTACAACACAGGAACAGGCCCTTTGGCCCTCCAAGCCTGCGCCGATCATATTGCCCGTCAACTAAAACATTTTGCACTTCCGGGGTCCACATCCCTCTATTCCCATCCTATTCATGTATTTGTCAAGCTGCCTCTTAAACACCACTATCATACCTGCTTCCACCACCTCCTCTGGCAGCAAATTCCAGACACTCACTACCCTCTGCGTGAAAAACTTGCCCCGCACATCTCCTTTATAGTTTTCTCCTCTCACCTTAAATCTATGTCCCCTAGTAATTGATTCTTCCACCCTGGGAAAAAGCTTCTGACTATCTACTCTGTCCATGCCACTCATAATTTTGTAAACTTCTATCAAGTCGCCCCTCAATCTCTGTCGCTCTAGTGAGAACAATCCGAGTTTCTCCAACCTCCAGACCAGGCAGCATCCTCGTAAACCTCCTCTGCACCCTCTCCAACGCCTCCATCTCCTTCTGGTAATGTGGTAACGAGAATTGCACGCAATATTCCAAGTGTGGCCTAACCAAGGTTCTATACAGCTGCAGCATGACTTCCCAGCTTTTATACTCAATACCCCTGCCGATGAAGGCAAGCATGCCATATATCTTCCTGACTACCTTATCCACCTGTGTTGCCACTTTCAGTGACCTGTGGACCTGTACACCCAGATCCCTCTGCCCGTCGATGCACTTAAGGGTTCTGCTATTTACTGTGTAATTCCTGCCTGTGTTAGACCTTCCAAAATACATTACCTCGCATTTGTCCAGATTAAACTCCATCTGCCATTTCTCCGCCCAAGTCTCCAACCGATCCATATCCCGTTGTATCCTTTGACAATCCTCTTCACTATCTGCAACTCCTAACTCTGATGTCGTCTGCAAACTTACTAATTAGCCTAGTTATATTTTCCTCCAAATCATTTATGTATACTACAAACAGCAAAGGTCCCAGCACTGATCCCTGCGGAACTCCACTACTCACAGCTCTCCATTCAGAAAAGCACCCTTCCACTGCTACCCTCTGTCTTCTATGACCAAGCCAATTCTGTATCCAACCTGCCAGCTCACCTCTGATCCCGTGTGACTTTACCTTCTGTACCAGTCTGCCATGAAGGATCTTGTCAAAGGCCTTACTGAAATCCATGTATATAACATCCACTGCCCTTCCATCGTCGATCATCTTTGTCACATCCTCGAAAAACTCAATCAAGTTAGTGAGACACGACCTCCCCTTCACAAAACCATGCTGCCTCTCACTAATACACCCATTTGCTTCCAAATGGTAATAAATCCCGTCACGAAGAATCTTCTCCAATAATTTCCCTACCACTGACGTAAGGCTCACTGGCCTGTAATTTCCTGGATTATCCCTGCTACCCTTCTTAAACAATGGAACAACATTGGCCATTCTCCAGTCCCCTGGGACCTCACCCGTTGCCAGTGAGGATACAAAGATTCTGTCAAGGCCCCAGCCTCCTTGCCTCCCTCAGTACTTTGGGGTAGATCCCATCTGGCCCTGGGGACTTATCCACCTTAATATTCTTCAAGACGCCTAACAACTCCTCTTTTTTTATCTCAACATGATCCAGGCTATCTACACACTCTTCCCTAGACAAATCAACCGCTACGTCCTTCTCTTTGGTGAATACTGATGAGAAGTATTCATTCAGTATCTCTCCCATTTCTTCTGGCTCCATACAAAGATTCCCACCTCTGTCCCTGAGTGGGCCTACCCTTTCCCTGGCTACCCTCTTGCCCTTTACATATGTATAAAAGGCCTTCGGATTTTCCTTTATCCTAGTTGACAGTGACTTTTCATGACTCCTTTTACCCCTCCTGACTCTTTGCTTAAGTTTCTTCCTACTTTCTTTGTATTCTCCACGGGCTTCTAGCCCTTACGAATGCTTCCCTTTTCTTTTTGACTAATCTCACAATATCCTTCATTATCTAAGGTTCCTGAAACTTGCCATGCTTATCCTTCATCTTAGCAGGAACATGCTGGTCCTGAATTCTTAACAACTGACGTTTGAAAGCCCCCCACATGTCAGTTGTTGATTTGCCCTCAAACATTCGCCTCCAGTCTAGATTCCTCAGTTCCTGCCTAATATTGTTATAATTAGCCTTCCCCCAATTAAGCACCTTAACCCGAGGACCCCTGTTTTCCTTATCCACTAGTACCTTGAAACTTACTGAATTATGGTCACTTTTCCCTACTGAAACTTCGACCACCTGGCCTGGTTCATTCCCTAATACCACGTCCAGTATTGCCCTGGTATTAGGGAATGGTAGGGATAAACCAGGGAACTATAGGCTGTGAGTCTAACATCAGTGGTAGGGAAACTTTTGGAAAAAATTCTGAGGGACAGAATTAATCTCCACACGGAGAGGCAAGGATTAATCAAGGATAGTCAGCATGGCTTTGTCAGAGGGAGATCATGCCTAACAAATTTGACTGAATTTTGAGGAGGTGACCAGGTCTGTAGATGAGGGTGGTGCAGTTGATGTAGTCCACATGGACTTCAGTAATGCTTTTAACAAGTTCTTGCATGGGAGACTGGTCAAGAAGGTAAGAGCCCATGGGATCCAGGGCAATTTGGCAAATGGATCCAAAATTGGCCGAGTGGCAGGGGGCAGAGGCTGATGGTCGAAGGTTGTTTTTGTGACTGGAAGCCTGCATCCAATGGTGTGCCACAGGTTCAGTGCTGGGACCCCTGCTGTTTGTAGCGTACATTAATAATCTAGACATGAATGTAGGAGGTATGATCACAGATGACACCAAAATTGGTGTGGTAAATAGCGAGGAGGAAAGCCTTAAACTACAGGATGATATAGACGGGCTGGTCAGATGGATAGAATATTGGCAAATGGAATTTAATCCTGAAAAGTGTGAGGTGATGCATTTTGAAAGGAATAACAGGACAAGGGAATGCACAATGAATGGTAGGACCTTAGGAAGTACAGAGGATCAGAGGGACCTTGGTGTGCATGTCCATAGATCTCTGAAGGCAGCAGGACAGGTAGATAAGATGGTTAAGGCATATGGAATACTTGCCTTTATTAGTCAAGGCAATGAATACAAGAGCAGGGAGGTTATGTTGTCCCCCTCTCCAACCACTTCTCAAGCCGGTTTGATGGCCTTCACCTGGCACCTGGAAGGCAACGCAGGGGCAGGAGGCCATTTGGCCCTTCAAGGCTGCTCCACCATTCAATAAAAGCATGGCTGATCTGGTTGTGGTCTCAGTTCCACTTTCCTGTCTGTACCCCATAACCTTGGCTCCTTTGCCTAACAAAAATTTGCCTTTAATAAATTCAAAGACCTAGCCTCAACTACTTTCTGGGGAAGAGCATTCCACACGATGACTCTTTGGGAGAAAATATTGTTCCTCATTTGTCTTGAAAGAGAGATCTCTTATTTTTAAACTATGTGCCCTATTTTTAGTCTCCCCCACAAAAGGAAACATCCTCCAGGTCTCCACCCTAACCAATCTCCTTGAGATCTTTCTAAACTCCAATAGTATAGGCTTAATCTGTTCAACCTTCCTTCATAAGACAGCCCCTTCATCCCAGGAATGAGTCCAGCGAACCTTCTCTGAACTGCTTCTAAAGCAATTATATCTTTTTTTTAAAAAAAGAGACCAAAACTGCACACAGTGCTCCAGACATGCCTCATCATCAGGGCAAACCTCCCTCAAAGCTGCCCAACATCTAACTGAATGGCAGAACATGTCCGAGGGGCTGAATGGCCTACTTGTGATCTTATGCTCCAAAAGAGGAGCTTTATACTTTTACTCACTAAATAACCCTTTTTGCTTCTATACTGGGCAACTCAAAATCCATACCCCACTTTCCCACAACTCAACATCTGAATCTCTCCAATCAGGTTCCTGTCCTGCCACAGCACTGAAACAGTCCCAAAGTCACCAATAACATCCTTCATGACTGCGATCCTTGTGCGCTCTCCTTCCTCAGCCACCCAGCCCATCTGCCACTGGCACAGTTGACCACGCCAATGTCAGCTGAAATCGAGCATTTCAAATAAACTGAGTACAATTTAGACACAGAACAGTTTGAGCATAAATACAAACCGCAAATGCGACACTCCTCGTTTTGTGAAACAGTAAAGACTAAAGATTGCCGGAATTACTGTCTTCAGAGACTTCAACAATCTGGAATTTGGGTCATTGCCAACCACACAGACCTAGAAAGGAAGTGCAGAAACACAAAGCAATTATTCTGGAATATAACAACAACTTGCATTTAGATAGCATCTTTAACATAACGAAACACCTGAAAATACTTCACAAACATTATCAAGCAAAATGTGGCACCAGGCTGCATAAGGAAATATCAGGCCAGATGACCTAAGTTTGGTTAAAGAGGTAAGCTTTAATGAGCATCTTATAAAGGAAAGAGAAATAGAGGTAATTCCCATACTTAAGAGTTTTGACAACTAAAGGCACAGTCGCCAATGGTGCCAATGTCAATGGTCCAATATCAATCCTGAAATGCTCAAAAAAGCCTAAATTGGAGGAGCGCAGAGCTCTGTCAATTAGAGGGCTGGAGGTGATAACAGAGATCTAGAGAAGGGAGGTCATGGAAGGATTTGAAAACAAGGATGAGAATTTTGAAATCAAGATTATGTTTAACCAAGAACAATGTAAGTCAGTGAGCACAGGAAGCATGGCCGTGTCACGCCAAAACACCCCCCCACACACACCTCCTCCCCTCCCCAACACACGCCTCCCCCCCACCCACGCATGCCCCAACACACGCCTCCCCACGACCCAAACACGCCTCCTCCCCTCCCCAACACACACCTCCCCCCCCATCCACACACACCCCAACAAATGCCATCCCCTCCCCCCACACACACAAGCATGCCTCCCCCCCAACACACGCATACCTCCCCCCTCCACAGGTCTCCTCCCCACACGCGCACACATCCCCTCAACCGCCCCCACATACACACACACAGTGACCATGTTGCATTGACATGCACCCTAATGCCCAACCATGTCATGCCCAGACACACACACATCATAATGTGCAGCTGTGACGCACAGCTGCGTCACACTGAGTTGCTGTTTCACTGTATATTACAATATATCAGAGAGCTATTTCCAGGTTATGTTCTCCACCAGGGGCAGCTGCAGATATGCAAATTGTGGTAAGCGGTCCCTCACTGGTGAGCTATGATGACAGCAAGATGTCAGTCAACCACCAGTGTCTGAGGCAAAGTGGGAACTGGAAAATACCGACTCCTGAACTGATTGGATCTTAGCCACTTAGAGAGTGATAAAATCTGGACGAGGTTCCAACCAACTACACTCCCTGTGGCTTCAAACCTGCAAACTACTAAATCACGGTCCTAACAGAGGCAAAAAAAAAACAACCCTTCCCACCAATTTCCTGTAAACTTTTAAAACAAACAATTTTTCATATCCTCAACCATTAACTTGCTTCAACTTGTTAGACATCCTTGAGTCACTCTCTTAATCACTCTTCCACACTGAGCCTTTCCGGACATAAGGAATATACGTTAACATTGAATATTCAAAGGTCACAATGTACTGCAGTTATATCAAGTGTATAATCATGTTTTTTTTCATTCATTCATGTGATGTAGGTGTCACTGGCTCGGCCAGCATTTGTTGCCCATCCTTAATTGCCCTTGTTCAGAGGGCATTTAAGAGTCAACCAGGGGTCCGGAGTCATGTGTACACTAGACCAGGTAAGGGTGGCAGATTTCCTTCCATAAAAGACATTAGCGAACCAAGTGTGTTTTTACAAGAATCAACAATGATTTCAAGGTCATCATCAGACTTTTAATTCCAGATTTTTTCAAATATCCGAATTCAAATTTCACCATCTACCGTGGTGGGATTTGAACCTAGGAGCATTAACCCTGGGTCTCTGGAATACCAGTCCAATGATGATATCACTATGCCATCCCCTCCCCTCAAATCAGGATTAGTAAACCATAAACTTTCAAATCAGGATAACTTTAAATCTTTCCACATACAACCAAATACCTCATGGCAAAGTGACATGAATCACATGCTACAATAACTGCTTGTAAAGGTTCTGTAGAATATGTCAACATATCTAACAAAACACAAAAATATTCATCTATTCTTGTATCTCTCAACGCCAGATGGTACCTCACTGCCAGCAGTAGGGCACTTCCAAAATTCAAGTCTCAAATATTGTCTAATACCTTCCCACCCCATTCTGACCCCATACCTTTCCATCTTAATCCAACGCCATATCCTTCAGCCATGCCTCACACAAATTTTATCAACTTTTGTATCAAGACTCTGGTCTATTCACTTAAGTACCTGTCTGAAAACCACATGAAAGTCCCCTACTACTGAAAAAAGAGACATGTCGAAGCTTTTCATCTTGCACTCATCAGGACACTTTGCAAGAATACCAATATAAGGGGAAAACAACAATTTATACTGTATGAGAAGAGAGTGCTGATTGGTTGGCAAATGGGCTGATTGGTAGAAGGGTTGTCATGGGGAATGCACCAGTGATGGTGACTGACAGTTAACTGACAAGCATTGTTTGAAATTTAAACCAGGCAGCTTGACCCTGATTGGTCAAGGCATTGCCCTGAGGAATGAGTTAGCAAATGGCTGTCACATATTTTGTTTAGTTGAAACAGGTGCAATGTGTGTACATGCTCTTTCTGTCTGCAAAGAACGGGGCCCTGTGTATTAATACATGTAGCTTCCAATACACGCAAATGTACCACAACTGACAATCTTAAGTTGGTTTTCAGCGTAATTCTTAGCAAATTGAGGATTATTTAGCAAACGTTGTCCAATCACGAAATCACATCTAATGTTGGACCCTGTGTTTTGAGTTTTGCAAGCAAGGGCTGGTTGGGTAGAGTCTGTACCTTGACCGTTATAAACAGCGGCTGGAACATGCTGTTTGATATGATCCGCCAGTATTTGGGATGTACAGCCTACACAATTAGCATCACACTGGCACTGAATTCATATACCACATCACTCATTTGTGTGATAAGCAGAATGACTTTCTGGCTTGGCAGCAGCATCCTGTTTGTGGCGAATATCATTCGTGTTGCTACTGCATAGTAGCAGCGTGAAACAGCTAGCTTCACCTGTAGCTCAAATTTTTGAGATACCTTACCCTTCCAGGGTAATCTGAGTTGGACTGGGCACTTTTCAGAGCCAAAAGTGACGGCCTTAGGCCTATTCATGAGTTTGCATGATATACTGCAAGATATGATCTGATCAGGGTAGCTATTAACCATCAGGATGTCTTTGATGTGTCCTACTTTAGCGTCATTCTTGCATGGTGAGCAAATGACTCAGATGCTGTTTAGAAGGTCGCCAATAAGACCAATCTTATAGCGTGTGGAACTGTAAGAATCCCAATGTGTATATTGACCAGTGAAGGTAGACTGTGGTAGAGAACCCCTTGGCAGATTTCTCAACTAGTATGTCAAGGAAAGGGAGTTCATCTGACTGCTCCATTTCAAAGGTGAATTTGAGCGCAGGATGGAGCCCATTAAGACATATAAGGGAATTATCACATGCAGCCGCAGGTTTAAACGTAGCCAACACATCACCCCATATCAGAAATATACAAGGGGTGGAAAGTTAGGTGTCATTCCATCAAAAATACGTTTCTCATGGAACCCAACAAAGATGTTTGCAAGAACTGGACCTAAAGGGGATCCCACAGCAACACCATCCATTTGGGTACACATGAAGTCATTAAAACTGAACTGCGTGAGTTGCTGACTTCATAAATTCAATGAATACTGAATGCTGTACCCAACCAGCCTGTGCTTGCAAAACTCAAACAAAGTGTCCAACATTAAATGTGGTTCCGCAATTAGATAACATTTGCTAAATAATCCTGTGTGCTAAGAATTACGCTGACGACCAATTTAAGATTGTCAGTTGGGTTTGCAGTGTGTCGCATGTGCCTGTACTGGAAGCTACATATATTAATACACAAGGCCCTGTTCTTTGCAGACAGAAAGAACATCTACACACATTGCGCCTGTTTCAGCTAAACAAAACAAGTGACAGCCATTCACTGGCTCGTTCTTCAGGGTAATGTCTTAGCCAATCAGAGTCAAACTGCCTGGTTTAAATTTCAAACAATGCATGGCAGTTAACCGTCAGTCATCATCAATGGTGTGTTCTCCGTGGCAACACCTCTACCAGAGTTCACTTGCCAAATAATCAGCACTCTCTTCACATACAGTATAAATTGCTGTTTTCCCTTTATATTGGTATTCTTACAAGTGCAAAATGAGTGCAAGAGGAAAAGCAATACTCAAATTCTGTATTACCAAATGACTATTTTAATAGCCTCCTACTTAATCATGTCCCTCAGCGTTACAAAAATTTGCATCAAGCCTGCATAAGTTTTCTGGTCTGCAATGAAAAGACCCAGGTTATATTTTGTGTTAAGGTAGTTCTCTCTATGTGGTTCACTGACCCATCTCTTACTCTATTTAAACCATCATTTTAACCTGAGTGCAGATGCCATACTGCTTGTCTAACTTTCACAATTTTAAGGACAAGAAAACAGGAAATGGAATTAGCTACAAATACAGTTTAAGCAAGCAGCTGTTAGGAGCCTTGCACTGGCACAGAAGCTGTATAATCTGATTCCAAGCCACCACCCCTGACTAATGGACACTCCCTCTCAAAGATCAGGGCCCTGGGCAGAGCAAGCTATTTAGAAGCAAATATTTCAATCTTACCTTATATACATCCTCCACACATCTGGTCAGTTCCAGCTCTCCCACAATCACAGTTCCCACTTGTTCAGATCCCTCTTGTGTTTCTGAAAGGAAGTGAGACAGCAGAGAGTTGAGTTGTACACACAGGCCCGAATAGCAGAGGAACCTAGTGAAGACTGTATAAGCATCATGAGGATGAACTCCAAGTTTCTCATTATTTAACAGTAAAAAAGTCAGTGCTAAATGAGCAGGAAACGGGGAGGAAGAATCAAAACTCCAGTCTAGTTTTCTTTTTTCACACAGCTCCCCATGCCCCACTCCCCTCCCACCCCCCCCCCCCCCTATCCCCCTGGACCTCTCTGCCACCTGCATTCTGTCCAAAGGAGATAAAAACCAAAGGATAAAGAATTCAGTTTCAGTGAGCTGACGGATCTGTTTACATTTCATTGTGGTTGCTTGTTAAGCCATGTTAATGGGTTCTTAGCATAAGATATAGTTTTGCTGATGGGCCAGGCTAATGGAATCCTACTAAAGAAATTTGCCCACAGGGAATTGAAAATAATAAGCATTTCTCAACCACTTTATTAAAATAAATCAAGCCCATAAGATTAGTAGCCTAGTAAAACTGGCAAATACAGTCTTAGCAGAGAAAGTGAAAAGGCAATAACATAAAAGCAATTCATTAAAATCTCTGACTCACGTTAAGCAGTTTCATCTGAAAGCATTTCACACAGCCTCACATCACAAAGAACAACTCTTCATACCTGTTTCACCAAACCATCCCACTCACTACAATTGCTTGCCTGGTCCACAACCCCTTACAGAAATCCCTAAACACTGCCCCATCCCAAGATCTCCCACCAAACCTCTGAATTTCAATCCCCCAACCTTTCTCCACATACAAGTATGCATGCCACAACCTTTCCACACACCAGCATGTGGCTGCGATCTTTCCACACAGGTGCATGTGCACTATAGCCTCTCCACACAATTGCGAGGTGGAGAAAAATATTAGTCAGGATTTCCATCCAGTTTAATGCCAAAGACTGCTGCCTGAAGAGTGAGTGCACGTGTACATGTGCAAAGATAGAGTCGGAATGGAGCATAATAATATTCACCTTCTACGGAACTCACTAAGGTCACCTACAGAGAATGGGCATCTGGGTGTAGTATCAGAGGTCACTGTGTGCCAGAGGAACCTGTACCTCAGCGGCAGCAGTGCCTTCTGGAGGGAAAGAGAGTCACAGAGAAATTGCGAAGGAATTTAAATCACAGTGTTTAGTCCTCAAGTGTAACTATTGAAAATAAAATGCATGAGGAACTGCATCTTTGATTTATAAAGACAAATCAAGACTGTGGCTGGTAAAGGAATGGATTTCTCTCATCAGGAATCTCACCCTCCTCACCCGTCTCACAAATTTACAAACATGTCTGGACTGGGAGATGAACAGGAAGAAATCTCAATTCTAATCTTTATTCAACTTTCCTGGGTGTCAGCAGCTGAAAGAAAGTAATGGAACCTCCACAAGAGCAACACCTCAAAGGAAAGGGATGGGAGAGATTGGAAAATACTGTCAAGGTTGGATTGAACCTACCCCAGGCTGGTGAATGAAATTCTCCTCTCCTGCCAGTGAAATCAGGGCAGCTTCAAATCACTTGTTTGGGGATCATGAGTCAACAACACAAACCTAGCGTTAACTTGGCACAATTGGGAGAGTGATTCAGAGAGGCTACAAGGATAGCTCATGTGAGGGCATGGAAACATCACACTGGTGCAGAAAGCAAAACATTGCTGCAAATCTGAAACAAAAGCAGACGGAGGCTAAAATCATTCAACAGGTCAGATAGCATCTGGACATCAGTTCTGACTAAAGATCATTGACCTGAGAGGTAAATCATGTTTCTTTCTCAACAAATACTGCCTTACCTGCTGACTGCTAAGTGTTAGATGTTGATCACAGTTGATCCCGACTGAAAGATTAAATTCACTGAAACTCTTTAATTTCACACTGCTGCAAGTCTGTGTGCTCAATTATCAACTCCATCACATTTTACAAAGAGTCTATAGCACAGAAACAGGCCATCTGGCCCAACTGGTCTGTACTAGCGTTTGTGCTCCACACGAGCTTCTTCTCACTCCATCAACATATCCTTCTATTCCTTTCCCTGCTGTGTTTATGTAATATCTATGCTATATGCCTCAAATAGTACTTGTGGCAGCGAATTCCAGTCTCGCCACTCTATGATTTCTCCTGAATTCCCTACTGGATTTATTAATGACTATCTTATATTTATGAGCTCTAGTTTTCATCCAGGGGTGTCTTGTGGTGCAGTGGGTAGCATCCTTGCCTCTGAGCCAGAAGCTCCAGCTTCGAGTCCCAAGCCAGGACTTGATGGCCAAGTAAGGTGGCCAAACAGGTTGATTATCAACCTGCAAATCCTTCCAATACACCTATGGCAGGTGGCAAGAGCAGTAGTCTGGTCAGCCAGAACCTGCAGAAGGCAATGGCAAACCATTGCAGTGCTTTGCCAAACATAAAGATGGACCAACACATGTAAGCCCATGGTCGCCAATACCCTCTTAGGATGTGGTACCTGAAGAGTGGGTGAGAGAGATTTTGTCTGCCCCACAAGTGGAAACATCTTCTGTAATCCATGCTATCAACCCTTTCATAATTTTGAAGACCTCTATCAGGTCACCCCTCAGTCTCTCTTTTCTAGTAAAAAGAGCCATAGCCTTTTCAATCTCTCTCAAGTTCTGGTATCATCCTTGTGAATTGTTTTTGCACATTCTCCAGTGCCTCTATATTCATTTTAATATAGAGGCCAAAACTGTTCACAGTACTTCAAGTGTGGTCTAACTAACGATCTCAGGAAGAGTAACACAACCTCTCTGCTTTTCAGTTCTATCCCTTTAAAAATGATCACCACAGCCTTATTGACTTTTAGTGATTTCTGTACCCCAAGATCCTTCTGCACCTCTAGCCCATTTAAACAATTAATTTCCAAGCAGTTATTATTGATAAAAGGGCAGAACGCAGTCACTGTGAGCATGCTCTCAGCTGTAGGTGTCGCAGGATCTGTCCTGGAAAGTATGAGGCACGATGAAGGCAAATAGGTACTGGCAGGCAGGAGGCAGATGCCAGACTAGGAGTGCATAAGGTAGGTAGGTACCTGATAGGTTTGTGACAGTGGAGAGTGGCTGGCACTGTATGGATGTACCAGAGGGGTTGGGGGCATAAACCAAGTCAGCTATTGTACATTCCCCTTTTCCTCTAATGGCTGAGGCCTCGAGAGTGTGTGAAAAGGAGCACCAGAAGCCTCCCAGCTACCGAGCACTACCGACTGTGATAACTGTGTCACACGTAAAACTACATCTTGCTTCCAAGGCTGAACATAACTGTTGCCTCTCCCTGTTGTTAAGGAGAAATCCACGATCTCTATGCAATTCCATGAGAACATTTTTACTGACACACCCCAATTGGAGAAAACTTCTCAGGCTGGAATTTTCCAGCCCCTCGTGCTGGTGGGATCTTCCAGTGCCGCCGATTCGCCGGCCCCTCCGCGGTGGGGGTTGGAAAATTCTGGCCTAAATGTCAGAGTGAGGACATTCACTGCGTTCAACTTTAAAAAAAAAATTACAAAGGCATGGCAAGAAAATAATTAAGACTTTTAAAAACAAACTGACTGTCCATCTACCAACATTAAGCAAATGTTAGTTGCAAAGTGGTACTGGAAGAAAAACAGAAGAAGAGCGGAGGGTTTAAATTACCCAAGGCTGAAACTGAACAGAGCGAGTGACTTACCGCTCAGGTTGGACGCCATGCGCTACATGCCTGTGTTAAAGACGTTAGCTAGTTCAGAATGGTCCATCTTAACCCTCTGCGGTGAATGAGAATTGGAATAAAATCTGCTCAGCCAAGATCAGCACTGCCATCTCCGAGGGTGATGGACGGTGCTGATGTTCTTTACATCTGACACCTCGATGTCGAGGCGGGGGGCTGGGACGGTTGCCTTGATTCGCTGCACCTTAGGGACGACTCTGAAAAGACTGTCCTGTTACTGCTTATGGTGCAAACGTAGGACGTTTGTTCAATGGTGTCAGTGGTCACAGCACTTATATCGCACTGGGAGCAGAAATCTGACTAGGCTCTAGGTAGGCATTTACAAGGACAGAACAGTTGACAGACAGCACAATAAAATACCCACCCCATCCACTGTAACTTCCTTCCTTCCCCCTCTCCCCAGGTTGCAGGGAGTACTATAGTTCAAATTTTATGCCATCAATATTTTCACACCATATTTCATATAAGCAAACTAACTCTCAGACACAAGTAAGATTTTGGGACTTATACCCGTGTGGTCTGTAAGGGATTGTGTTTTAATTTATGTTACTGTATCTCTAAGGTTCAACTTACAAGAGGTTAAGTCCCAGGAAAATGCTATAATTTTTGAGTTAGCATTAACCAAATCATCATGAAGTTACGTCTGAAGTGTCAATCAAATGTTAGGTTTAAATTTAAGGATTTCATGCCAAAGTAAATTGCCCTCGGAGATGGCAGTGCTGATCTTGGCAGAGCAGATTTTATTCCCATTCTCATTCACCGCAGAGGGCTAAGATGAACTATTCTGAACTAGCTAACGTCTTTAACACAGGCATGTAGCGCATGGCGTCCAACCTGAGCAGTAAGTCACTCGCTCTGTTCAGTTTCAGCCTTGGGTAATTTAAACCCTCCGCTCTTCTTCTGTTTTTCTTCCAGTACCACTTTGCAACTAACATTTGCTTAATGTGCGCTGGAGGGGCTTAGCTAAGCATACACGCAAGTGCCATGAACTGCTGCATTAAAAATGGTTTTTTTTGGGGGGGGGGGGGGGCCGCGCCAGGTGCGTGAGTGGGGCAGTGGGGAAAACAATTTTGTGCAGTGTTACAACTGTGACTGGCAGTCCAGCAGGTTAAATTCTCACACGGAGAGAGAGGCTTCTCTTGCTATTTCTCCCTTGCTCCCCATAGCACTTGCTTCCCCAGCTTTCAGCCCATGCTCATGGTTCCTGCAGGCTCTTGTAGTGCAGCTAAAAGGTGGATATCTATCTCTGTACCTCCAGTGTCCAAGCAACAGATCAGAGGAGTGAGTAGAGGCCTCAGCAGGTACTTTTCCGCGAGCTCAGGTTGTTCTTTCACCATCGAGAGGACAGTTGTCGTTGCCACTCTCTGAAACTGACGGGCTGTCAGCTTGTCCTTGATGTGAAACAGTTCGAGAACCTAGTATGAAGCAGAAATAGGGCAGTGTCAAAAATAACAAACTAATTAGTTTTTAGGATTCTAAAGGATGAAATAATGTAGAACACAACAAGCTGTTTCACCTTGTGCATGGACAGTGCTGAAAGGAGAAAAATATATTAATCTAATGAGTGGGCAATCTATGGAACCGGTTTCTCCATTCACAGGCAGTAAAGCCCTGTCCACAACCAGAAAATACCACCTCCAGGGTATGGTAGTGCAGTGGTTATGTTACTAGAACCAGACAGCTGGACCAATATTTAAGGAAATGAATTTGATTCCTACTATGGACAGTTTGACAATTTAAATTCACTAAAGAAATATTAGGAAATAAAAAGCTGGTGTCAGTAAAAGTGACCAGAAAGCCGTTGAATTGCCATAAAAACCCTGAAAGAGCACTGGTGAACCAGCTGGAAGAAATCCTGCTGTCCTTACCCAGTCTGGTCTATTTGTGACTCCAGGCCTATACCAATGTGCTTAATTCTCAGCTATCATCTGAAACTGACCTTGCCAAGTCACTCAGATGAAGCAAACTGCTTGGAAGGAAAATTTTAAAAAACCGCAGACCACTTGGCTGTGTTCCTGGCTTTAAATCACAACACAACTAAGGTGCACCCAACCCAACAACATTGCAAAGCCCACTCACTAACATCTGGGAGTGGTACCCTGAAGATGAATCAAGGTGTGGGTATTTGCTCATGGATAAGCCAAGTACAACGCATTGCTGGCACACAGATGGATCAAGGGATATCCCCATGAAACTGATAGGAATAAAGGTCAACCATCGATTCCATCCCATCATGTGAAGGAGTATCAATATCAATCTATTCCACTCTAAACAGAAAGCATTAACGTGGCTCCGGTCTACAGTTACTGCCTGACCCCCTGAATGCTTCCAGAATTTTCTATTTTTATTTCAGGTTTCAAGTATCTGGAATATTTTGCTCGTCTTCCTCAAGTTGAAAGTTTCAGTAAGTCTTTAACATGTCTCCTAATTCTTTTCTGTTTGGTAGTGAAAACCTCTCCACATAACCATCCAACTCACTTGAGGGTGAAACAGAGCTGAGAACAATAGCATAGGGAAGGGGCAGATAGTAAGGAATGTTTTATATAACATGTGCATCAGGACCTTGCAGTCTTTATGAACACATCACAGCTTCACATTCTCAATCCTTGGGAGCTTACTGACCTACATTTAAACTTTGAAACTTTATGTAGAGAGTGCTATTTCCTGAGCTTAAACAAGGCTAATTAACCAAGGATGACATTTTTAATTCATATTTCATTGAACAATCTGATCCTGGCACTCACCTCATGCCAGAAATTGAACTCACTCAGGTTCTAGACATGAACAGTAAACACCCAGCCCTTCCCCTCCCCCACCCCCTTCAGACAGGGAAGGACAACTTTATCACCTCTGTCTGGGCCAGAGTTGAGTGCAATAAAATGAAGGACAAGACTCAAGTCGCAGGAGCACATGTTGACAGAATATGGATGTTAGCCTGTGATGTCAACACAAGCAAAGCAGATGTAGTAGTATAACAGTTGTGTGTTATGGTGCACAGTGGCAAGGATGGCTTCGTATGTATAGAATATATAACATGTAGGCATCTGCGCCCACCATAAGGGGGAATTCCAGCCCAGGAATCCCAGTCCATGTTCTCCAACTGTTTAATTAGGAAGGTTTTAGCATGTTTTCATGGTGAAAATCACTCTCAATGCAAGTTCAGGGCCCACTGGTCTGCAATGGAGCAAATTCAGGTTGTGAAATGAGCCATATCCTCCATCTCTCTTATACAGAACACCTGTCACCACCCTAAACGCCTACTCAGCAAACCAACTGAAGTAAAATATAGACAGACTGAAGGTCTTTTTTTTGCTGATGCATGCAATCAGCGACTCTGCGGGTATTACAAAAACACAATATCTATCAGTTATTTATGCAAAGTTTTTAAAAAATAAACAAGCTGGGTACTGGAATAAGTCAGTTGATTTTTGGGCACAGCCCCCCCCCCCCCCACCCCGCCCCCAACCCCACCCACCCACCCAGGCAGCCACTTCCATTTCAGCTTTCATATGGGGAAATTAATTGATCAGAAAACAATCTATGATCAATGTTCTCAGATTTTGACAACTCACCCTGTGCACTCAGATCATTAAATAACTCTGCAAACATTGCACCCGTCTCTTGCTCCTGACTACCTGGCACTGTGTGGATAAATTACTTAAAACTAGTACTGAGGTTCAGTGAGCAAGTAAGAAACATGGTCATTGCTAGAAGTTGGTGTCAGACTTATTCATTCTCCTGAAGATATTTCAGACTTTAAGATACAACACCAACACTAGGAATTGAAACACCCTCGATGATAAACAATTCAATCAGTTGCTTCCTGCCCATTTTTAGTTTTAACCACAGCTGAGACAAATAGACACAACACAGCCTGGGGAATGGAGAGAAGAGAGGGATGGAGGGGAGACCAGGGCAGAGGGCAGGGAGCCAGGGCAGGGGAAGGAGAGAGCGGATGGGGGAGGCGGGGCAGGGAGCAGTGGGGAGAGTGGGGCAGGGAGCGAGGGGTGGACAGCCAGGAGCGGTGGGGGACAGGAGAGCTGGGAACTTGGGGCTGCTGCATTTAAAAGCAACTCAATCGAGCCAATGGTTAGCAGTAAAAGACTGTTTTCCCGCCATGCTGATGAAGGAGAACTGCAGGATAAGTTACATTTTAATGACAGGGTTTATTCTTATCTGTTGTTACAACTGGAATGGGAGGAGTGTGCAGGTTATGAAGCCCTGCTACCCTGCAGGCTGTACCGTTAATTAAGATGTTTCATTTTCTCAGCAAAATGGCCATTTGTGTACTTATGCTTCTAGCACTCAGAAGAAAAGAGTGGACTGGGATAGGATTTTAGCAGAAAAGAGTTGGTGAACAATGGCAGACGTTTAAGGAAATAGTTCATGACTCACAATAAAGATACATCGCAGTGAGGAAGATGGATTCTAGGAAGGAGATAAACCAACCATGGTTAACCAAGGAAGTTAAGGATAATATCAAATTAAAAGAAAAGACATAACACAAAAAACACAAGACATGGCAAAGATTAGTGGTAATCCAGAGGATTGGGAAAGTTTTAAAAACCACCAAAAGATGACCAAAAAAATAATAAAGAGGGAGAAAATAAACTAGTAAGTAATATAAAAACAGACAGCAAGAGCTTATTTAAATATATTAAAAGGAAGAGAAAGACCAAAGTGAACATAGGGCCCTTACAGAATGAGGCTGGGGAAATGATAATGGGGAACCAGGAAATGGCTGAAGAGTTGAATAACACTTTGCTTAAGTCTTCACAGTAAAAGACACTAATAGCATTCCAATACTAAGTAATCAATGGGCAAAAGAGAGGGAGGAAATACGATAACTTTCACTAGAGAAAAAGTGCTAGGAAAACTAATGGGGCTAAAGGCCGATAAGTCCCCTACACCTGATGGTTTGCATCCAGGATATTAAATGAAGTAGCTGGAGAGATATTGGATGCACTGGTAGTAATCTTCCAAGAATCCTTAGATTCTGGAAAAGTCCCAGAGGATTGGAAAACTGTCAATTTAACTGCCAATGTAAGATCTTTATTCAAAAAGGGAGGGAGACAAAAAACAGGTAACTATATGCCAGTTAGCTTAACCTCTGTCATTGGGAAAATGTTAGTGTCTGTTATAAAGAGTGTAATAACAACGCTTTTAGGATTACATAATCTAATCAAGCAGAGTCAACATGGCTTCATGAAGGGGAAATCATGCCTGACAAATTTATTAGAATTTTTTGAGGAGGTAGCAAGCAGGATAAAGGGGACCCAGTAGATCTAATATATTTGGATTTCCAAGAGGTGTTCGATAAGGTTACTTGATAAGATAAGAGCCTATGGTGTTGGGGGTAGTATATTAGCAAGGGTAGAGGATTGCCTAACTAATAGAAGAGCTAACTAACTAATAGAAATCAGGCCTCAATTATTTACAATATATATTAATGACTTAGATGAGGGAAGTGAATATACTATTGCCAAATTTACGGATGATACAAAAATAGATGGGAAGGCAAGTGGTGAGGATGACACAAGGAGTCCACAGAGGGATATAGACAGGTTAAGTGAATGGGCAAAAAAGTGGCAGATCACAGAATCACAGTGCAGAAGAGGCCCTTCAGCCCATCAAGTCTGCACAGACATGTGAGAAAGACCTGACCTACCTACCTAATCCCATTTACCAGCACTTGGCCCATAGCCTTGAATGTTATGACTTGCCAAGTGTTCATACAGGTACCTTTTAAAGGATGTGAGGCAACCCGCCTCTACCACTATTGTCTCTGCACTGCTAAATGAACTCAGTAATAAGTAGTCCCCATTGTAATTGAAGAAGGAAAATAACGTGGGAAAATGAGAGGTTATGCACTCCTGTCGTAAAAACAGGGAAGCCTTGCTAAAACTATACAAGGCACTCGTTAGACCACAACGAGAATACTGTGAACAGTTTTGGTCCCCTTATCTAAGGAAAGATACACTGGCATTGGAGGCAGTCCAGAGTAGGTTCACTAGGTTGATTCCAGGTATGAAGGGATTTTTTTTTATGAGGAGGGGTTGAGTAGGTTGGGCCTGTACTCACTGGAGTTTAGAAGAATGAGTGGCGACCTTATTGAAACATATAAGATTCTTAGGAGGCTTGACAGGGTAGATGCTGAGAGGTTGTTTCCCCTTGTGGGAGAGTCTAGGCCCAGAGGGCATAATCTCAGAGTAAAGGGGTCGCCCATTTAAAACAGAGATGAGGAGGAATTTCTTCTCTCAGAGGGTAGTTAATCTGTGGAATTCTTTACCACAGAGGGCTGTAGAGGCTGGATCATTAAATATATTCAAGGCTGAGATAGACAGATTCTTAATCAGTAAGGGAATCAAGGGTTATGGGGAAAAGGCAGGAAAGTGGAGTTGAGGATTCTCAGATGAGCCATGATTCACTGATTGGCGGAGCAGACTCGACGGGCCGAATGGCCTACTTCTGCTCCTGTGTCTTTTGGTCTAAAAGAGACTCTGACTCGGCTTCTTTCAAAAAATCAGAGCGATTAATTTATTATAAAACAAAACTCCTTTTAAACAAGTTTCAAGAACTGGTTGACACACGATTGTAATCTGGAAGTGTAACTAGCTAACCCTTTCAAACTTCCCCAGCACACACGCAGGCAAAGAAATGACACAAACAGACACACAGACAAACAAGAGACACACACACAGACAAACAAGAGACACACACAGGCAGACACACAGGCAGTCTCTGCAGAGTCAGACAGATAGAAAAAAAATTTTCTGAGAAAGGGAAAAAAAATTAAAGCTCATGGAGGTTCGATGTTGTCGGTCTGAAGTTCCCTCAGGTGAAGACATGCGCTGAGCCCAGTAGATGTCAGGAAGTTCACTAACAATGCTTCAGCGGAGAGGAGTATAGCTGGGCCAATTCCTCCTTTCTCAGCTAGCAAGTCCAAAATTACGCAGACAAACTACACTCAGGTGAGGTTTATCTGGCTACAGGTTGAGAACCACACAGGTTTCACAAAGCACAGGGAGAGAGGGAGAGAAAGAAAAAGAAAGAGAGCGAGCTAGTCGGGGTAGCCTCCTGTTCTCAGCCTTTCCCCAACAAGACTGAAATCAAACCACAGGGTCAAACTTAAGGCTTTTTCCTCTGCTATGTGATTGCCCTTGTGTCCTCCATCTTTTCATTAATTAAAGCTCAAAACAAACAACTCCTTCTCAACTACCATGTAGCTCAGGTGATTGCTTGGAAGAGGCTTCCTTGCTGACAGTTCCAAGATGAACTTACGGCTCTTGCGCAGCCTCTAAATGTCCAAATACTGCAATGTCCTTCCACATTTTTAAAAAGAAAAATCCAGTTTACAGATGTGATTCGAACAGTATATTTATGGTCAGACACCAAAACAGTTAATGGGGAAAATATCACTTCAAAAACAAATAATTCCAGCATACTAATTGGTATGACTTGTGAGGGGAGTGGAATCAGTGGTGAGCGTACACGGTTAGTCTGATATTACTGAGACAGTGGAGGACTGCGAGGGATGGTGGAGAATTGAGCCAGATATGTTCAGGGTACATGTGCAGCCTGACCCCATATTTTTGGATGATGGTGCCAAGGGAAAGGCATTGAGATGAGGCAAAGGGAGCCAAGGAAAGGTCCTTTGGGGATGACCAAGGTAACAGGGATGAGAAGAGAAGCCATTGTCGGAAATGCTCTGCCTAAGTAATAGATAAGAGCAGAACCAAATAACCCACTCAGCTGGACAACAGAGGAGAGGCGTTGGGAGGATCAAGTGGACAACCATGTCAAAGATGTACTGTACAGTCACTAAGCGTATCATTTATAAATTTCATTAGGGCCATTTGAGTGAGGTAACAACACATTTGAAGACTTTTGGAGGGGAAAGAGGTTACTGGAACTGGCAGGTAGCAGAGTTGAGGTCAAGATCACTTGCAAACAAGACTTCAAGTTGACAGATCAAAGTTGCTGCATGGGAAATCCTTGCTGCTGACTGGAATGCCTGGAGACAAGCAGTCAGGAAGGCATGGAAAAAGCAGAGGACAAAAGAAATGACCAGATGGTGGAAAAGAAAGCCTGGCAGAAGGAAAAAAATGAGTCAACCTCAAGCCAATGTTATTCATCTCTGCCAGATGCGGAAGGGACTGCCACTCATCAATCAGCCTCTCCAACCACACTGACGATGTTCAATTCAGCAGTGGCACACACCCTGGGTGCAGTCCATTGTCTCAAAAGAAGGATGGAAAAAAGTCAAGATCAAATTACCATGATCATATTGAACGACAGAGGAGGCTCAAGGAGCCAGATGCCTATTCCTGTTCCGATTACTTATATCATCATGTTTTGGTGATTGATCTAATGGAAGTGTTTGTGATGAAGAAAGGGTGGGGCAGGGTAAAAAGAATCAGACTGTTTCCAGTAGTTGAGGGGTAATAAATAAGAAATACGAACAGGAGTAGACCATTCGGCCCCTCGAGCCTTCTTTGCCATTCAATAAGATCATGGCTGATGATCTTGTAATTCGATTTCCACATTCCCATCTGTCTCCGATAGCCTTTGATGCCTAACAAGAATCTATCTACCTCTGCCTTAAAAATATTCAATGATCCCGCTTCCACCACCTTTTGAGGCAGAAAATTCCAAAGTCGCACAACCCTCGGAGAGAAAAATTCTCCTCATCTCTGTCCTAAAAGGCTGACCCCTAATTTTAAAACAGTGCCCCCTGTTTCTGGACTCACCCACAAGAGGAAACATCTTTTCGACGTCCACCTTCTAAAGGCTGTTCAGGATCTTGTATATTTCAATCAAATCATCCCTCACTCTTCTAAAGTCCAGTGGAAGCAAGCCCAGTCTGTCCAACCTTTCCTCATAAGACAACCAGGTATTAATCTTGTAAACCTCCTCTGAACCGCCTCCAATGCATTTACATCCTTCCTTAAATAAGGGGACAAAAACTGCGCACAGTATTCGAGGTGCGGTCTCACCAATGCCCTGTATAACTGAAGCACAACATCCTTACTTTTATGTTAAATCCCTCTCGTAATAAATGATAGCATTCCATTAGCCTTCTTAATTACTTGTTGTACCTGCATACTAACCTTTTGTGTCTCATGTACTAGAACACCTAGATTCCTCTGCACTTCAGAATTATGCAGCCATTCTCATAAACTCAGATGGCTACAGCACAGAAAGAGGCCATTCGGCCCATCGTGTCCATGCTGGTCAACAAAGATCTGACTACATTAATCCCATTTTCCTTGGCACATAACCCTGGAGACTATGGCAACGCAAATGAATATCTAAATACTTCTTATATGTTACTAGAGTTTCTGACCCTTTCAAACAGTGAGTTCCAGACTCCCATCATCCTTTGAGTGAAAATATTTCTCAACTCCCCTTTTAGTCTTCAAACTTTTACCTTAAATCTATGCCCCCTGGTTATTTACTCCTCTACTAATGGAAAAAGTGTCTTCCTATCCAGCCTATCTATGCCCCTCATAATCTTATACAACTCGATCAGGTTCCCTCTTAACCTTTGCAGTTCCAAAGAAAACAACTCCAGCCTGTCTAATCTTTCCTCATGGCTCAGACCCTCTAACCCAGGTAGCATCCTGGTAAACCTCCTCTCCAGTGCAGTCACATCCTTCCTATAATATGGTGACCAGAACTGCACGCAGTACTCCAGTTGTGGCCTAACCAGCGTTTTATACAGTTCCAGCATAAACTCCCTGCTCTTGTATTCTATGCCTCGGCTAATAAAGGCAAGTATCCCATTTGCCTTCTTAACTACCTTATCTACCTGCCCTGCTACCTTCAGGGATCTATGAATATGCACACCAAGGTCCCTCTGATCTTCAATACTTTCCAGGATCCTATCATTCATAGTGTAATCCCTTGCCTTGTTAGCCCCCGCCAAGTGCATTACCTCACACTTTTCCGCGCTGAATTCCATTTGCCACTGCTCTGGCCACCTGACCAATCCATTGATATCCTCCTGCAGTTTACGGCTATCCTCTTCACTATTTACCACCCGACCAATTTTTGTGTCATCCATGAACTTCTTAATCATAGCCCCTATATTTAAGTCAAAATCATTTATGTACACCACAAACAGCAAGGGCCCCAGCACCAAGCCCTGCAGAACCCCAGTGGACACAGGCATCCAGTCACAGAAACATCCCTCTACCATCACCCTCTGCTTCCTGCCTCTCAGCCAATTTTGGATCCAACGTGCCACTTTGCCTTGGATCCCATGGGCTCTTACTTTCTTGACCAGTCTGCCATAAGGGACCTTATCAAAAGCCTTGTTAAAGTCCATGCAGACCATATCAAATGCATTACCCTCATCAACACTCCTGGTTACCTCCTCAAAAAATTCAATCAAATTTGTCAAACACGGCCTTCCCTTAACAAAGCCATGCTGACTATTCCTAATTAATCCATGTCTCTCCAAGTGCAGATATATTTTGTCCCTCAGAATTTTTTCTAGTAACTTCCTCAACACCAAGGTTAGACTGACTGGCCTGTAATTTCCTGGACTATCCCTTCCTCCCTTTTTTAATAATGGGACAACATTAGCAGTCCTCCAGTCTGGCACCTCACCTGTGGCCAGAGAGGATTTGAAAATTACTGCCAGGGCCTCTGATATCTCTTCCCTTGCCTCTCTCAACAGCCAAGGCCTCTCATCTCATCCAGGCTGCAGATTTATCCACTTTTAAGGTCGCTAAACCTGCTAGTACCTTCTCTCTCTCTATGTTAATTTCCTCTAATATTTCACAGTCCTCTTCCCTGATGTCGATACCTGCGTCGACCTTTTCCATTGTGAAGACTGATGCAAAGTATTCATTGAGAACTACACCCACGTCTTCCAGGTCCACACACAGATTACCTCTAGTCTCCCTAATTGGTCCTACTCTTTCCCTAGTTATTCTCTTGCTCTTTATATATTTATAAAACCCCTTTGGGTTTTGCTTTATTCTACCCACCAATACTTTCTCATGCAGTCTCTCAGCTTTCCTAATTTCCGTTTAAAGTTCCCCTCTGCACTTTTTACATGAGATCATAGCTATAACTGAGACATGGATAAAAGAAGGACAGCATTGGCAGCTCTAAGGACTCTGCCATATTCAGTCCTTGGTTTCTGCCAAAAATTTGTCTTTTTTCCCCTTAATCCTAGCCTTTCTGTCCCATGACATCCAGAGTTCTCTGGACTTGGTCCCACCCGTCTTTATGGGAACATATTTGCCCTGTACTCTTGCTATTTCCTCTTTGAATACCTCCCACTGCTCTGACACAGTTTTACCTGCAAGTAGCTGCTCTCAGTCCACTTGGGCCAAATCACATCTTAGTAAAATTAGCCTTTCCCCAGTTTAGAACTTTTATCCCTGGCCCAATCTTATCCTTTCCCTTAACTATCCTAAATCTAACTGAGTTATGGTCACGATCTCCAAAATGCTCCCCTATGCCTCCCACCTGCCTGGGCTCATTTCCGGACATTAGGTCCAGAACTGCCCCCTCCCTTGTTGGGCTTTCTACATACTGACTAAAAAGTTCTCCAGGATGCAACTTAAGAATTTTGCTCCCTCGCTACCTTGCACACTAAAACTATCCCAGTTAATATTTGGGTAGTTAAAACCCCTACTATTACTGCCCTAATATTCTTACACTTCTCTGAAATTTGATCAAATATTTGATCCTCTATCGCTCCCTGACTGTTTGGGGGCCTATTGTCCACACCCAACAGCGTGTTTACCCCTCTTCAATCCTTCCCTCCGCACTGCTATAATTGATTCCTAGATTAATATTGTAACCCCGTCTCCTCTTCTATCCCCCTCTCTATCTCATCTGAATACCCTACAACCAGAAATGTTGAGCTACCAATGCCGTCCTTCTTTTAGCCATGTCTCGGTTATAGCTATGATCTCATGCTCCCACATGCCTATTTTGTGCCCACAGCTTGTCTGTCTTATTCCTCAGTTCTCCATTTAAGTGATACTCTGCATGATGAAATGTATGAGATTTAAAACAGAGTGCAGAAGGAACCTCTTCACACAGAGATTAGAGACTGTGGAATTCATTTCAAGGGTTAGTGGTTGAGGCAAGAACTGTCAACCTTCAAGGTTAGATTGGAGAGGTGGATGATGGAAGTGGGGGTAAAGAGCAGGTTAATGTGATTAGGACTATCCATTTGCAGAGAAGGTAAAAGCCAAAATAGAACTGGTTAGACTGAATAGCCGTTCCTGTACTGTAACATCTGTGTATGTCGCTGTGGAGAGCTGAGAGTGCATGTTGCCTGATCGGTTCCAGAGCTCCATCTACTGGGAGAGGAGGAGAGGCTGAGACACTGGCTGCTCCTCAATTAAGAGTGAAAAATTCTATTTAGAAGCCAACCCAAGGCATGACAAACTAAAGATTGTGCAACAAACAGAGCAAATTTAATATATTTAATGGATAATAGATACATAAGCCAATCAAAACTTCAACCTCACAATCTACCTGTCCATGACAGTATCGGTAGGACTGAACACCGCACCATCCTTGTGGAGACGAAGTCCCGTCTTCACATCGAGGATACCCTCCATCATGTTGTGTGACACTATCACTATACAAAATGGGACAGATTCAGAACAGATCTAGCAACTCAAAACTGGGCAACCATGAGGTACTGTGGGCCATCAGCAGTAGCAGAGCTGTTTACAACGCCAACTGTAATCTCATGGCTCGGCATATGCTGCACTCTCTCATTACCACCAAGCCAGGTGATCAATCCTGGTTCAATGAAGAGTAAACCTGGTTAAGCTACAACACAGGATGACTTACATGCTAACAGCAGAAGCAGCAGCTGACCAACAGAGATAAGCAATCCCACAACCAAAGGATTAGATAAAAGCTCTGCAGCCCTGCCACATCCAGTCGTGAATGGTGGTGGACAATTCAACAACGAACAGGAGAAGGAGGTTCCACCAGTACCGCCATTCCCAATGATGTGGGTGCCCAGCACACCTGTGCAAAAAACAAGGCAGAAGCATTTGCAGCCACTTTCAGCCAGAAATGCTGAGTCGATGATCCATCTCGGCCTCCTCCTGAGGTCCCCAGCATCACAGATGCCAGTCTTCAGCCCATTCAATTCGCTCCATGTGATATTAAACCACTGAAGGATACTGGATACTGCAAAGGCTATGGGTCCTGACAATATTCTGGCAATAGTACTGAAGGTTGTGCTCCAAAACTACCCAGCAATGTGGAAAATTGCCCAGGTGTGTCCTGCACACAAAAAGCAGGACAAATCCAACCTGACCAACTACCATCCTTTCAGTCCACTCTCAATCATCAGTAAAATGAGGGAAGTTATCATCAACAGTGCTATCAAGTAGCAGTTACACAGCAATAACCTGTACACTGATGCTCAGTTTGGGCTCTGCCAGGACTATTCTGTATTTGGCACAAGACCTGACCTCATTTGACAGTCTTGTGCCAAATACAGACAAAAGAGCTGAACTCAAGAGGTGAGGTGAGAGTGACTGTCTTTGACATCAAGGCTGCATTTGACAGGGTATGACATCAAGGAGCCCTTGCAAAACTGGAATCAATGGGAACCAGGGGGAAAATTCTCCATTGGTTGGAGTCATACCTAGCACAAAGGAAGATGGTTGTAGTTGTTGGGGGTCAATCATCTCAGTTCCAGGACATCACAGTTCCTCAGGGTTAGTGTCCTCGGCCCAACCAACATCAGCTGCTTCATCAATGGCCAGCCTTCCTTCCATCATGAGGTCAGAAGTGGGGATGTTCGCTGATGATTGCACAATGTTCAGCATCATTCATGACTCCTCAAATACTGAAGCAGTCCATGTCCAAATGCAGCAAGACCTGGACAATATCCAGGCTTGTGCTGACAAGTGGCAAGTAACATTCACACCACACAAGTGTCAGGCAATGACCATCTCCAACAAGAGAGAATCTAACCATTGCCCCTTGACATTCAATGGCATTACCATCACCGAATACCCCATTATCAACATAAATACTGTGACAACAAGAGCAGGTCAAAGGCTAGGATTCCTGCTGCAAGTAACTCACCTCCTGACTCCCCAAAGCCTGTCCACCATCTACAAGGAACAAGTCAGGAGTGTGATGGAATACTCCCCACTTTCCTGGATGGGTGCAGCTCCAACAACACTCAAGAAGCTCGACAACATCCAGGACAAAGCAGCCTGCTTGACTGGCACCCCTTCCACGAACATTCACTCCTTCCGCCATCAACGCACAGTGGCAGCAACATGTACCATCTACAAGTTGTGCTGCAGCAACTCACCGAGGCTCCTTAAGCAGCACCTTCCAAACCCACGACCACTACCATCTAGAAGGACAAGGGCAGCAGATGGGAACACCACCACCTGGAAGTTCCACTCCAAACCATTCACCATCCTGACTTGGAAATATATCGCCGTTCCTTCACTGTAGCTGGGTCAAAATCCTGGAACTCCCTCCCTAACAGCACCGTGGATTTACCTACACCACATGGACTGCAGTGGTTCAAGGTGGCAGCTCACCACCACTTTCTCAAGGGCAACTAGGGATGAGCAATAAATGCTGGCCCAGCCAGCGACGCCCAGATCCTGTGAAAGAATTTTTTTTTAAAAAAATGTTTATTGTCAAAGTTTTGGAACTGAGAGGTATACGCTGAAGATGTGAAAATATCTTATAAAATCCTAAGTAACCTGTCAAACCCCTTAAGAATTTATATTGTTTGTGAAATAACCTTTCGTTTTTCTAAACTCAGGAAATATACACCCACTCTAGTTAAACACTCCTCCCAGAACAATCTCTCATCCCAGCAATCTGTCTAGTGAAGCTTCATTGCATTCCCCTTAAGTCAAGTACGAAGATCCAAAACTGTATACAGTATTCCAGATTCGATCTCAGCCAGACCCTGCATAATTCACCCCACCAGCCTCAGCATTCAAAGGATCATCCTCCACCATTTCCTCCAACTCCAGCATGATGCCACCACCAAACACATCTTCCCTTCACCTCCCCATCGGAATTCCGTAGGGACTGTTCCCTCCGGGACACCCTAGCCCACTCCTTCATCACCCCCAACACCTTCCCATGCAATCACAAAAGGTGCAACACCTGCCCCTTTACTTCCTCTCTCCTCACAGTCCAAGGGCCAAAACAGTCCTTTCAAGTGAAGCAGCATTTCACTTGCACTTCCCTCAATTTAGTCTACTGCATTCGCTGCTCCCAATGCGGTCTCCTCTACACTGGAGAGACCAAACGCAGACTGGGTGACCAATTTGTAGAACACCTTCAGTCTGTCCGCAAGCATGACCCAGACCTCCCTGTCGCTTGCTATTTCAACACACCACCCTGCTCTCATGCCCACATGTCTGTCCTTGGCCTGCTGCAACGTTCCAGTGAAGCTCAACACAAACTGGAGGAACAGCATCTTATCTTCCAATTAGGCACTTTACAGCCTTCTGGACTTAACATTGAGTGCAACAACTTCAGATCATGAACTCTCTCCTCCATCCCTACCCCTTCTTGATCCTTTTTTTCAAATATTTATTTTTTAATTTTTAGATATACATTTTTCTCCCACCTATTATTATTATTTAAGCTTATTTTCAGTCAGTGTTTTATCCCCACCTTTTAGCCTATTTCGATCTTTTTTCCCCACATCGTCCCCTCCCCCCACCCTACCCCCACTAGGGCCATCTGTCACTTACACATTCTGCTTTCTACTGTTAATGTCACCATTAGCACCTCCTTTAGCCAGTATCACCACCATCAACACTCCTTCTACCTTTTGTTTATGACATCTTTTGCAATCTCTCCTTTGCCTCCACCTATCGCTGGCCTTCTATCCAGCTTCACCTGTCCCACCCTCCTTAAACAGTATATATTTCACCACATTTTTACCTCTCTTTAGTTCAGAAGAGTCATACCGACTCGAAACATTAACTCTGTCTTTCTCTCTACAGATGCTGTCAGACCTGCTGAGTTTATCCAGCAATTTTTGTTTCTGTGTCCTGTATAATTACAGTAAGGTTTCTTCATTCTTATACCCCAATCCTTTGGTAATAAATACTAATCTGCCATTTGCTTTTCTAACTGTTTGCTATACATGCATGCACACTTACACCAACATATCAAAGTTCTAGCCCTCGGTACAGGCCCTCCCCCACTTTATTGATTTATTAAAGGAAAACTTGCTCAGTTGGCAAAACAGCTGCAAGATAAAGTGAAGCTATGAGGCAGCTATTTATAGTTATACTGCAGAGGGTAGGCAGCACAATCTTATGGAATTTGGTAACACTGCAGTCTGGTAGCCTGAATAGCTTCTAGCTTCATATGATCTGATTACTGAAATAAATTGCAATGGATGTGAAAGGGAGGAAGTGGGGCGAAAGTGAAGAGAGAGAGACAGACTCTGGCCCAACAGAAACAGCACTCCATTTGAGTCCTCCAAGGAGAACAGAAAGGTCTCTCCACAAATCTCATTCCCACGCTCCCTGTCAGCCCTTTCACCTGCCCCTCATCACTTGAGTTCTCAGCATTTCAAAATCCTGGAACTCCCACCCTAACAGCACTGTGGGTGTACCCACACCACATGGACTGCAGCGGTTCAAGAAAGCAGCTCACCACCACCTTTTGAAGGGCAACTAGAGGTGGGCAATAAATGCTGGCCCAGCCAGGGAAGCCCACATTCCATGAACGAACTTTTAAAAATTTCACTGCTGTGGCCTGGTGAATCAACAGATTTCTGTACCAGGGTCAGCGTCTGAAAAGGCCATTCTGTACATTAGGCCAACCCTACAGTCCAAAACACACTGTTCACCATCAGTGACTGTCATTGAGTTTCTACCTAAATACCAGCCCAACTCTCTCTTCAAATTATTGATGTTGTTGATTTGCTCCCTGGACAGTTCCTTCAAAACACCTGCCACCTTACATGTCTGGGAGTTGCATCTGGTCTAACCATTCACCATCCCTCTGGATACAGCTGTTCTATCAGATCCATCCCCTTGTTTATCTCATTCGTCCATTTCCTGAGCTGATTCCGAGTCCTGTAATTTCATTCCCACTCATTGGTGTATAGTTCCTCATGGTTCAACCAGCCTCCCCTTGCCCACACCCACATCAGCCCACACCCACACCAGCCTCCCCGTGTCCACACCAACTGCCCGTGCCCACACCCACACCAGCCTCCCCGTGCCCACACCCACACCAGCCTCCCCATGCCCACACCCACACCAGCCTCCCCGTGCCCACACTCACACCAGTCTCCCTGTGCCCACACTCACACCAGCCTCCCCGTGCCCACACTCACACCAGCCTCCCCGTGCTCACACCCACACCAGCCTCCCCGTGCCCACACCCACACCAGCCTCCCCGTGTCCACACCAACTGCCCGTGCCCACACCCACACCAGCCTCCCCGTGTTTCCCCTCTAATTCTATGCTCTATGATTCTAAACAAACACTTGCATTAAAGAGCTGCTTGTCTTTACCTGAGGGCACACCTGCCTGTAGTAATCTGCAACAGACAGACACTGCTGAGGACAGGAAGCCAATATCCTGGCAACAGTATCACATTTCCTCCAATCAGCAGCAGCTGCTTCTGCACCCTGACCTCCAGCAATTCCAGCTGTGAACAGACAGTGAAGAAAGAAAAGTGAGATGTACACAGGATCAACACACAACTCATACACACACATCCTCATACATCCCCCGTACCCGTGTACACCTCCTACACCCGAACACACAACCTTGTACATCCCCACGAACCTGTGGAGGGAGAGGGGAGACTGGGAGGAGGAGGCGTTACCCAGCAAATCAACCAATTGACCAATCAAAAAAGTGCAGAGAACAAAAAGTGTGGATTATTATTGGATTGCGTCTTGGACCAAAACTATCAATTTTGGACCTAAGACCGTGCGGTAGACCCCATGCGCCCCCCGACACCGAGCAGTACGCCCCGTGCGCCCCCCGACACGGTGCGGTACACCCCCTGCAGCCCCCAGACACCGTGCGGTACTCCCCCTGACCCCCAGACACCGTGCGGTACTCCCCCTGCCCCCCCCAGACACTGTGCGGTACTCCCCCTGCCTCCCCCAACACTGTGTGATACGCCCCATGCCCACCGCCCCCGACACCGTGCGGTATGTCCCGTGCCCCCCCCACACCGCGCAGTATGCCCCGTGTCCCCCCGACACCGCGCGGTACTCCCCATGCCTCCCAACACTGTGCGGTACGCCCCGTGCCCCCTGATACCGCGCGGTATGCCCCATGCGCACCCCCCCCGACACCGCGCGGTACGCCCTGTGTCCCCCCGACACCGTGCGGTACTCCCCATGCCCCCTGACACTGTGCAGTACATCCCGTGCCCCCCGACACCGCACGGTACTCCCCGTGCCCCCCGACACCGCGTGGTACGCCCCCATGCCCCCCGACATCGCGCGGTACTCCCCGTGCCCCCCGACACCGCGCGGTACTCCCCATGTCCCCCCTACACTGTGCGGTACGCCCCGTGTCCCCCCGACACCGCGCGGTACGCCCCGTGTCCCCCCGACACCGCGCGGTACTCCCCGTGCCCCCCGACACTGTGCGGTATTCCCCCTGCCCCCAGGGACTGTCCGAACACCACCTCAGGCTGATCGCTTACCTCCAGCTCCTTCCACTATCCCTCTGACCACTGCCTGAACACCAGATGGCTTCATCAGCCTCTCAGACAGAAGCTGGCCACACCGACGTCGCAGCCAGGCTGGGGCCTGTGAGAGAGTCCGTGCTTTTCCCCCCATCGCAGACGCCACCTGCAAATACACAAGAACAGCAACGTCAAAAATACACAACAAACATCCCGCTCTCTGCAGCCAAGCTCTGAATGGTTGGCAATCACTTTACAGAGATGAGTGAACAGTTTCTCACTGTCCCTGCCAACTCCCCCAAAACAACCCACCTCTCCCTAACTACCTCCGATAACCTTCAATCCCCTGTTTATCAAGAATCTACCACTGCCTTAAAAGATATTCAAAAGCTCTGCCTCAACCACCTTTTGAGGAAGAGAATTCCAAAGTCTCTCAACCCTCTGAGAGAAATGTTTTCCTCATCTGTCTTAAATGGGTGACCCTTATTTTTAAACTAATTCTAGATTCTCCGACAAGAGGAAACATCCTCTCCACATCCACCCTGTTAACTTCCCTCAGGATCTTGTATGTTTCAATCAAGTTGCCTCTTAAGCTTCTATTAGATCAGCCATGATCTTATTGAATGCTACCCCACCCGCCGACGTCCCTCCTTCCAGCCCACCCCCCCAGATGCCCTACCTCTCCGCCGTCCCTCCTCCCTTGCCCCCCGCCACCTGACCCCTCCACTCCTCCCCCACCCACCTCCCCCCACAGACACTCCCACATGGCCCCACCCACCCGCAGTCACCCCTCCTCCCCAACCTCCCTGTCCACAAGCACCCCGCCTCGCCCCCACCCACAAGCACCCCTCCTCGCCCCCACCCACAAGCACCCCTCCTCGCCCACACCCACAAGCACCCCTCCTCGCCCACACCCACAAGCACCCCTCCTCCCCAACTCTCTTACCCCCTGCTAAGGCCCCTCCTCTCGCCCCCTTACCGGCTTTGCTCCTCCCTGTAAGATCAGCAACTCCTTGATGACAAGCGGTTGATATACTCGATCCAGTAGATTCTGCAAAGCCTGCTGGCAGCCCTGCTGCTCAGCAACAGTGAGACCCTGGCAAAGACACAGATGTTACACAAAACTACAAACCATCACCCTTAACCCTAACAACCGGAGTGCTGCAGCTTCACCTTTAACCCTAACAACCGGAGAGCTGCAGCTTCACCCTTAACCCTAACAACCAGAGTGCTGCAGCTTCACCCTTAACCCTAACAACCGGAGCGCTGCAGCTTCACCCTTAACCCTAACAACCAGAGTGCTGCAGCTTCACCTTTAACCCTAACAATCAGAGTGCTGCAGCTTCACCCTTAACCCTAACAACCGGAGCGCTGCAGCTTCACCCTTAACCCTAACAACCAGAGTGCTGCAGCTTCACCCTTAACCCTAACAACCAGAGTGCTGCAGCTTCACCCTTAACCCTAACAACCAGAGTGCTGCAGCTTCACCCTTAACCCTAACAACCGGAGCGCTGCAGCTTCACCCTTAACCCTAACAACCAGAGCGCTGCAGCTTCACCCTTAACCCTAACAACTGGAATGCTGCAGCTTCACCCTTAACCCTAACAACCAGAGTGCTACAGCTTCACCCTTAACCCTAACAACCAGAGTGCTGCAGCTTCACCCTTAACCCTAACAACCAGAGTGCTGCAGCTTCACCCTTAACCCTAACAACCAGAGTGCTGCAGCTTCACCCTTAACCCTAACAACCGGAGCGCTGCAGCTTCACCCTTAACCCTAACAACCGGAGCGCTGCAGCTTCACCCTTAACCCTAACAACGAGAGTGCTGCAGCTTTCATTTTATTCATTAAGCTAATGGGGTTTGTCAAACTCAGAGCTAAGAATCCATATATTTATTAAATCAATAAACTAGATAAACTAATCACTCTATAGAACTAAAGTAATTGGTTGAACAATAATTATAACTAATTAAACAAGAAAATACATGGCACAAAAGGTGATGTGCTGTGGCTGCAATATGTGGGAGTTTCTGGACAGCATTAAGGTCCCCATTATTATTTTACCAATGCCTTAATCTATAGTTAAGAAACTCTTAATGCACTTAGAAAATCATAGTATGATCAGGGAAAGTCAACATGGTTTTACAAAAGGGAAATCGTGTTTCACTAATGTTATTTGCTTCTTGAGGATGTAACTAGTATGATAGATAGAGGGGAACCAGTAGATGTAGTATACATAACTTTCCAAAAGGCATTTGATAAGGTGACACACAAAAAGGTTACTAGGCAAGATAAAGGCTCATTGAGTTGGGGGTGATATATTAGCATGGTCCTTTGAGCAGATGATGAATTCATCTAGTGCCATTCTCCTGCCTTCTCCCCATAACCCTGCACAATTTTCTTTGTCAGATAACAGTCTAATTCCCTTTGGAATGCTTCAATTGAACCTGCTTCCACCACACTCTCGGGCAGTGCATTCTAAATCCTAAGGGAGGCAGTTGCCACTGGACTAGTATTCCAGAGTAATGCTCTGGGGACCCAGGCTCGAATCCCACCATGGCAGACCGTGAAATTTGAATTCAGTAAATATCTGGAATTAAAAGTCTGACAACGACCATGACACCATTGCCAATTGTAAAAAAAAAACCCATCTGGTTCACTAATATCCTTTAGGGAAGGAAATCTGCCATCCTTACCTGGTCTGGCCTACACATGGCTCCAGACCCACAGCAATGTGGGACCCTTAGATACCCTCTGAACAACAGCAATTAGGGATGGGCAATAAATGCTGGCCTGGGCGGTGATGCCCACATCCCATGAACAAATAAAAAAAACACTTGCTGCACAAAAAAATTACTTTTGCTTCTTTTACTAGTTATTTTAAATCTATGCACTATCATTCGCGATCCTTTCGCAAAAATGAAAAGTTTCTCCCTATCTACTCTGTCCAGACCCCTCATGATTTTGAATACCCTGATCAAATCTCCTCTTAACCTCCTTTTCTCTAAGCAAAACTGTCCTAATTTCTCCAATCTATCTTCATAACTAAAGTTCCTCATCCCTGGAACCATTCTCATGAAGCTTTTCTGCATTTTCTCTAACGCCTTCACATCCTTCCTGAAGTGCAGCATCCAGAAATGGACACAATAATCCAGCTGAGTTCGAACTCTTGACTTATACAAGTTCAACATAACCTCCTTGCTCGTACTCGATACCCCTATTAATAAAGCCCAGGATACTTTATGTTTTATTAACTGCTCCCTCAACCTGTCCTGCCACCTTCAATGTTCTATGTACACATACACCCAAGTCCCTCTGCTCCTGCACCCCCTTCACCAGCCAAGATGTTCAGCCCCCGTTTTCTCCATGAGTGCTGACTGCCGAGATTCAGAGCCAGTTAATAATCTTCCCCTCAGATCTGTCATATAGGAAGTTGCAGTTTGTTTGCTTGTATTGATAGCTCCAGGTTGCTGCTATTAGGGTCAGTTATAGTACCTTCTGTCTCTCTCTGTCCTGCTGTGAGCCCTCCAGTGATACAGAGCTCAGTTGACATTTGTTTGGTGAATATCCCAGTTGGCAGAGGCTGGCTAACAAATCTCCAAGGTGCCTGGTTAGGACCAGGCTCTCTAAGGAAGGATGACGAGTGATCTCGAGGAGTGCCAGGGTGACAGCGTGAAGCCTCCACATTCTGCTGGGAAATGCCAAGCGACAAACCATCTTCTCAACTGTTGCGGCAAAATCCGACCTGCAGCCAAGAGGAGTTCCGACCCCTGGCAAGAGGTAAGGGCAGATCCCAAGAGTGATGACAAACTGCAGTGCAGACTGGACTGTTTTTTGTTGCGAGATACTCAGAGCATCAGGAGGTAGTGCCGGCGCACACTCTGGGGTCTTCGGGTTTGGTTTTGGGGGTGTGAACTGTGCAAGCAACTCAATCATCGCCTGCTTTAAACACAAGAGCAGCACCAATATCTCAGTAACAAAGTTCCACACAGCATCATCTGATCTCATTGGCCATGTGAACTGAGAGATCACCTGCTCCCTCAGCTGCTGCAAAGTTGTCCAGTCAGGATCCTGCTGCAGCTTCTGCTCCAGGATAGACAGATTGTGAGACAGCGTCTGCAGTAGCACATCCTCTTGGCTGCTCTGTGCTGTCAGCACACAGGCTTCTGAAAAGAATATAAAGGAAATTCATCACAATGAGACTAACTGAATAATTGGAATGCTATTCTCACCCCACAAGCTCTCTCTCCTGTTTGTCCCACACCAGCTCTCTCTCTCTCCCTGCTGCTTGCAATGCATTCGCCTGAAACGACAATGGCGAACCCAGTCCTGTCGACCCTGCAAAGTCCTCCTGACTAATACCTGGGGACTTATTCCAAAATTGGGAGAGCTGTCTCACAGATTTGTCAAGCAACAGCCTGACATAGTCATGCTCACAGAATCATACCTAACAGATCATGTTTCAGACACCACCATCACCATCCTTGGGTGATGTCCTGTCCCACCATAGTGGGGGATTCCGTGATGGTAATGCCATTGAATGTCAAGGGGCAATGGTTAGATTCTCTCATGTTGGAGATGGTCATTGCCTGACACTTGTATGGCACAAATTTTACTTGCCACATGACAGCCCAAGCCTGGATGTTTTATGCCACATTTGGACATGGACTGCTTCAGGATCTGAGGAGTCATGAATGGTGCTGAACATTGTGTAATCATCAGCAAATATCCCCACTTCTGACCTTATGATGGAAGGTCATTGGTGAAGCAGTTGAAGATGGTTGGGCTGAATACACTGCCCTGAGGAAATCCTGCAGTGATGTCCTGGAACTGAGATGACTGACCTCCAACAACCACCTTCCTTTGTGCTAGGTTTGACTCCAACCAGAGGGGAGTTTTCCCTTATTCCCATTGACTCCAGTTTTGCTCGGGCTCCTTGATGCACCACACTATCATGTGCTGCCTTGATGTCAAGGGCAGTCACTCTCACCTCACCTCTGGCGTTCAGCTCTTTTGTCCAAGTCTGAACCAAGGACAAAAGAGCTGAACTGATCATATGGAATAGTGAGACAAACTTGAGAGGCCATTGGGTGTACCCCTGCTCCAATTTCTTTTGTTCTTGGCAGAGGTTGGGAGTTTAAAAGGTGATGTCGAAAGAGGCTTTTTCAGTTGCTACAGTGCAACTTTTGGATGGTACACACTGCTGCCACTGAGACTCAGTGGTGGAAGGAGTTAATGTTTAAAGGTGGTAGATGGGATTGCCAATCAAGCAGATGGCTTTGTCCTGGATGATGTCGAACTTCTTTAGTTTTGCTGGAGCTGCGCTCATGACGAATTCAGTTACATGGACAGATTGGAGAAGTTGGTACTGTTTTCCTTGAAGAGGAGATTTGATAGAGGGATTCAAAATCATGAGGAGTCTGGACAGAGTAGATAAGAAAAAGCTTTTTGCATTGGTGGAATGATTGAGGACCAGAGAGCACAGGCTCTGGGGAGTTAGGAGGCAAGTTACTCATTGTAGAATTCCCAGTCTCTGATCTAAAGGTGGTATGCAGGTGGACTCTAGGCTGGAATTGAGTTCCCGTTACTCCAGTCTGTCCTCAGTGTAGGCAGGAAACATAATACAATTTCTAAAAGTTTCTTTTAATTAGGTTTTAGATAACAAAACTTAAATAATTCTTTTCAAACATAAAAACATTAAACTGAAAATTTCTCTTTTATAAATTTTAACATAAATATTAAAATCTTTTAAGCATAATAATTGTATAAACTGAAACTTAAATAATACTTTAATTCCTGATATAGTGTCATTATGTCTCCATTGATGGGTTTAGAGGGGTGGAGTTTGATGAGGTCTGAGAGAAACACCTGACCCAGGTATAATCGAATTTCTGATCAAATACAAAAATCATCACTTCCTCCTCATTCTATCCCTCTCCAAACACAATAAATGTAGTTGTTTGGTAGTACAAAACTTAAATATTGCTGGAAAGAGACATGCCGTCTAAGCTTTTCGTCTTGCAGTCATCAGGAGATTGCAAGAATACCATTGTAAAGGGAACAACAAGTCATACCACATTGAGAAGAGAATGCTGATTGGTTGGCAAGTGGACTCTGATTAGTACAGGCATTGCCATGGACATTGCAGCAGGGAACAGTTAACTGCCAAGCTTTTGTTCAAATTCAAACCAGACAGGTCAATCAAAGTCAAACTTGGCAATTAACTGTTCCCTCCTGCAATGTCCAAGGCAACGTCTGTACTAATCAGAGTCCACTTGCCAACCAATCAGCACTCATGCAGTATAAATTGTTGTTCCCTTTACTGTTGGCAATCTTGCAATCTGTACTGATGAACATAAGATGAAAAGCTTAGGTTTCATGTCTCTTTTTTTCAGCAATACAAAAGCATGTGTGTTCAACAATGTGTAACAAAATTAAAAGACAAAGCCCCTCAGAAACCCTCACTGAACCAACAAAGGTTACTCAGCATACAGAAAAGTCAAAGCTTCATTCGATCCTTATTCCCACCTTTGTTGTTAATGCACAAGCAAGCACTGGGAGATTCTCCGCACTCCCATCTACATTTCGTTCTCTATTCAGTCCACGCAGGTAGCTCTGAAAGAAACTTTATTACGAAACCATTGCAGCAATTATTACCTTCGGGTAGTAGCTCAGGTGAGAAGGGATGGGGTTAAAGGTGAGGAGAAGGTGATACGTGGTTCTGGCAACTTCAAACACCAGTCTTTCTTCCCAAAGTGCATGCTTTAGTGGACATGGGGAGAGACTGCTTTACACAGCTGTGATTGCTCATTGATACAACACTTCATTCCCTGAGAGCTGACATTAGTCAGGATGTCCATGACTGCATGCTCTTGAGCATCAATTCAAAAGCTTCTTTAAAAGGAGCCTGTGCACTTCTCAGCGAGTCTTCAATCCTGCTGTACAAGCTAAACGATTTCAGGTCCAGCCAGATGAAGCCGAAACATCGCTCATCAAATAGAACGAAAAGCCCAGGTGTCCTTTCAGGGCTGGTGAATCCATGTCCTGCTATCAGGCCAGTGCCGTAAAAACTAGCAATAAGGTAGAAAGACAACACACATTCAATATCACTAAAAAGAGTTGAAAAAAATTACTGTGCATGAAAAGTTTGTTAGTTATTTGCATTAATTATAATTACAAACTGATAGAACTGGGCAGACATCTTAATACAATCTATTCTAGAATTCATCAGGCCTCTCGTCTGTTCTGAAAGTTATAATTTTTTATAAATTGATTCCGGTAACCAGCTGGAGAGGAGCAAGAATGTCACCGACGAAAACCCGCCCTTCAATCTCTCTGAGTGGATAGCAAGGGACAGGCTTGAATTTTTAGATCACCTAATCACACTCTTTAAAATCTCAAAACTTTAAGCAACTTGCACTTATTATAGAGTCTTTAATGTAGAAAAAGACCACAATGTTTTACAGAGAAGAGAAAATATATAAGGTAAAGGGATGCGGACCAGACCCTGAACCATGGTGAGAGTTACAAGGGAGTATGGAGAAACTTGGGTGAGGTTTGCAGAGTGCTTGACAATGAGGATTTTAAAGGAGGGGTGGGAGGGATGGAATAGGCTGAAGTTTTTACAGGAGTAGAGGCTAAGGTGTTATAAAGGAAGCACAGCACTACCACTGAAAGAAGATTAGCCAGGTGAGGAGATTTCAGTAATGGGCAAGGTGTCAGCAGCCACAAGCCAAGTTTCATCAAAGCCAGGACCAATTTGTTCTTTGCTGATATTGGATGCAGGATGAATCTTGTCCCGGATAACAGGACTTTTTGTTCAGCTTTGAATAGTGTTGTAGTCACTTAATACCCACTGGAGCAGACAGGTCCTCCGTTTAGCATCTCATCTGAAAGAGGGCAGGTAATGCAGCACCCCCCCAAGTGGTAATAGGCCACTTAGCCACTTGAGCCCTGTTCTGCCATTCAATTATGACTGATCTACGATCTAACCCTATATACCCACCATTGCCCCATATCCCTTCATACTTTTGTCGTGCAAAAGTCTATCAATCAGTCTCAGTTTTAAAATTAGCGATTTCTCTAGCGTCAAGTGCCTTTTGCAGACCAGAGTTCCAAAATTCCACCGTCCTGAGTGTGTGTTTCCTGATTTTACCTCTGAAAGATCTGAGTCTAAAAATTAGAGCATGTCCCCTAGTCTTAGACAGCCCAACCAGTGGAAATCATTTCTCCATCTTTCCTGTCTGTTCCCCTTAATATCTTAAACTTTGATCAAATCAGCCTTTATTCTTTTAAATTCCAGGGAATACGGCCCTAGTTTGTGTGATCACACCTTGTAATTTAACACTTGGAGTCCAAGTATCATTTAGACAATCCAACACTTCACTCCTTCCAAGGCCCATATATCCTTCCCAAGGTGTGGTGCTCAGAACTGTTCATAGTAATCCAGGTGTGATCTAACCAGGGCTTTGTATATCTGGAGCTTGACTACTACCCACTTTTGTATTCTGTTCTTCTATTCCCTTTTTGATTATTTTCTCTTTCTGTTCATGACATTTTAATGATCCATGAACCTTGACCCCCCCAAATTTCCAACTTTTCACCATTTAGAAATACCCTGCTCCATCAATTAAGTTCAAAGCAGTTGACCCTGCATTGAAATCTATTTGCCACAGTTTTGTGCATTCATTTAATCTATTAATATCGTTTCGTAATGAAACACAAGGTTGTATCTGCCATGTGCCTGCCCATTTCATCAGTCTCTCCATGCCCTCCTGTACTTCCCATACCCACATCCAGGTCATTTATATTCAATAAGAAAAGCAATGGGCCTAATACTGACTCCTGGGGGACCCCACTGCATACCTGCCCCCAGTCACAAAAATATCCATTCACCACTACTCTGTCTCCTATCCCTAATCCAGTTGCCCAAATTATACACCCAAGTTAGCATCATGCTTTCAATACTACGTACTTATATTTTCCAAGCAAGTGTGTTGTCTGGCACTTCAAGTGCCAATTGAAAATCCATATGTACATCGAACACACTATATTTTCATCAATCCTCCCTGTTATTTCAAAGAATACAATCAGGTTAGCCAGACAGAGTTTACCTTTAACAAGTTCATGCTGTCGCTTATTAATCCATGCTTCTCAATGAATATTCATTTTTCCTGAAGAATTGGCCTCCAGTAGCTTTCCCCATCACTGGTACTAAGCTGACTGACCTGTAGTTACCAGGTTTATCCCTTTCCATTTTTCTTTAAGATAGGATCTAACATTGTAATCCCTCAGTCCCCTAGAATCATTTCATCAGAGGGAGGATTGAAAGATTGTGGGCAGAGTTTCTGCTATCTCTAAGTTAAAAGCAAAAAAACTGTGGATGCTGGAAATCCAAAACAAAAATAAAAATACCTGGAAAAACTCAGCAGGTCTGGCAGCTTCTGTGGAAAGGGGCCCAGTTAAACACAGATGCTGCCAGACCTGCTGAGTTTTTCCAGGTATTTCTGTTTATGTTTTTGTTCTGCTACTCTATCCTGGTAACTCAGCAATTTGGGATTTATCCCATTGGGATTAAGTGACTTGTTAAATTTTGAGTGACGGCAACCTGTTCAGCACCTCCTTTCTCTTTTTATCTTATTGAATACCTCTAATACTCTACTTCGTCCTCAAATCTCACATTAACTCCATCCTTTTCTTCTGTGAAACTAGATGCAAAGTATACCTTTAATACCTCATTCATGCCCTCTGCTGCCACAAGATGTTACCATTAGGAAGACCAATAATTTGTGGTATTTAGTGCCACACACTCAACAGTCCCTTACCAGGCTCTACACGTCCTTGGGTACACTTCATTTCGAGCCATCACTCCCACAGGTAAGACAAAGGGCTGCCCAGGCACTGGCGGTGCTGGTGACCCTTCGGCAGTTGCTCCCTCTGCTTCTCCTGTCTCAGGCTTCGTGCTCATTCCGGCAGCTTTCATTCTCTGGTCACCATTACATGCGGACTGCAAGCTGTCCATACTGCACTGCGCATTCTCCTGCCGGTGCCCCTGGTTCTGTTGGTCACATTGCACCTGTTGGTGAATCTCCAACACGATTCGGGATAGTTTGTCGAAGCTTCTAAGGTGCTCGATGTCAGGCAGCTGAACTGGGCGGGTGACATCAATGTGCAAAGTCAGCTGACCCGCAGGTACATTCGGGTCTCCCTGTGCTCAATAGTCAAAAAGAACTAAAGGTTAGTTTACATCTTTCGTCCCCAGTGGTGTCTCACCGGTTTATTCAATACTATACTGGACAATTACAAATGTTTCTCAAGTCCCTGCAATTACAATGTCACTTGAAATTTTAACCTACAGAATGTTGTGACATGCACTGTAAAAGCAAAATACCCAACATGTTATGTAGGCAAACTTGGCAACCAATGTGCACGGCAAGATGCCACAAGAACAAATGAATAACCCAGATGAGCTGTTTATCATGGTGTTAGCTGAGAGATGAATATTGGGTCAGGTCACTAGGAGAACTCCTTAGACTTGAAAACAGAGGGACACTGCCATCAACTGAGTCAAGATGGCACTCAATGGGCATTGCGCTTGGGCAAGTTACAGATATTTTCATAATTCACAGTAAGAGGGAGAGGTTATCAATACAATTTAAAATTCTGGAAAATTAAATCAATAATTCCACTCCACTTCCCAGGAACAAAGACTCCTCCACACAAGGAGCATATTCTCCCAGCAAAAGCCCGCCAAGACTTTTGATATCTTTTCCTGCAAACTACAGTTTCCAACACGATTGAGAGATTTCACCCTCCTGAAACACTGCGGGACCGGCGGTGAGCGCAGGCCCCGCGGGACCGGCGGTGAGCGCAGACACCATGGGTATAACAGTGAGCACAGACACCATGGGTATAACAGTGAGCACAGACACCATGGGTATAACAGTGAGCACAGACACCATGGGTATAACAGTGAGCACAGACACCATGGGACTGGCAGTGAGCACAGACACCATGGGACTGGCAGTGAGCACAGACACCATGGGTATAACAGTGAGCACAGACACCATGGGTATAACAGTGAGCACAGACACCATGGGTATAACAGTGAGCACAGACACCATGGGTATAACAGTGAGCACAGACACCATGGGTATAACAGTGAGCACAGACACCATGGGTATAACAGTGAGCACAGACACCATGGGTATAACAGTGAGCACAGACACCATGGGTATAACAGTGAGCACAGACACCATGGGTATAACAGTGAGCACAGACACCATGGGTATAACAGTGAGCTCAGACACCATGGGTATAACAGTGAGCACAGACACCATGGGTATAACAGTGAGCACAGACACCATGGCTATAACAGTGAGCACAGACACCATGGGTATAACAGTGAGCACAGACACCATGGGTATAACAGTGAGCACAGACACCATGGGTATAACAGTGAGCACAGACACCATGGGTATAACAGTGAGCACAGACACCATGAGTATAACAGTGAGCACAGACACCATGGGACTGGCAGTGAGCACAGACATCATGGGTATAACAGTGAGCACAGACACCATGGGTATAACAGTGAGCACAGAACCATGGGTATAACAGTGAGCACAGACACCATGGGTATAACAGTGAGCACAGACACCATGGGTATAACAGTGAGCACAGACACCATGGGACTGGCAGTGAGCACAGACACCATGGGTATAACAGTGAGCACAGACACCATGGGTATAACAGTGAGCACAGACACCATGGGTATAACAGTGAGCACAGACAACATGGGTATAACAGTGAGCACAGACACCATGGGACTGGCAGTGAGCACAGACACCATGGGTATAACAGTGAGCACAGACACCATGGGTATAACAGTGAGCACAGACACCATGGATATAACAGTGAGCACAGACACTATGGGTATAACAGTGAGCACAGACACCATGGGTATAACAGTGAGCACAGACACCATGGGTATAACAGTGAGCGCAGACACCATGGGTATAACAGTGAGCGCAGACACCATGGGTATAACAGTGAGCTCAGACACCATGGGTATAACAGTGAGCACAGACACCATGGGTATAACAGTGAGCACAGACACCATGGGTATAACAGTGAGCACAGACACCATGGGTATAACAGTGAGCACAGACACATGGGTATAACAGTGAGCTCAGACACCATGGGTATAACAGTGAGCACAGACACCATGGGTATAACTTTGAGCACAGACACCATGGGTATAACAGTGAGCACAGACACCATGGGTATAACAGTGAGCACAGACACCATGAGTATAACAGTGAGCACAGACACCATGGGACTGGCAGTGAGCACAGACACCATGGGTATAACAGTGAGCACAGACACCATGGGTATAACAGTGAGCAAAGACACCATGGGTATAACAGTGAGCACAGACACCATGGGTATAACAGTGAGCACAGACACCATGGGTATAACAGTGAGCACAGACACCATGGGTATAACAGTGAGCACAGACACCATGGGTATAACAGTGAGCACAGACACCATGGGTATAACAGTGAGCACAGACACCATGGGTCTGGCAGTGAGCACAGACACCATGGGTATAACAGTGAGCACAGACACCATGGGTATAACAGTGAGCACAGACACCATGGGTATAACAGTGAGCACAGACACCATGGGTATAACAGTGAGCACAGACACCATGGGTATAACAGTGAGCACAGACACCATGGGTATAACAGTGAGCACAGACACCATGGGTATAACAGTGAGCACAGACACCATGGGTATAACAGTGAGCACAGACACCATGGGTATAACAGTGAGCACAGACACCATGGGTATAACAGTGAGCACAGACACCATGGGTATAACAGTGAGCACAGACACCATGGGTATAACAGTGAGCACAGACACCATGGGTATAACAGTGAGCACAGACACCATGGGTATAACAGTGAGCACAGACACCATGGGTATAACAGTGAGCACAGACACCATGGGTATAACAGTGAGCACAGACACCATGGGTATAACAGTGAGCACAGACACCATGGGTATAACAGTGAGCACAGACACCATGGGTATAACAGTGAGCACAGACACCATGGGTATAACAGTGAGCACAGACACCATGGGTATAACAGTGAGCACAGACACCATGGGTATAACAGTGAGCACAGACACCATGGGTATAACAGTGAGCACAGACACCATGGGTATAACAGTGAGCACAGACACCATGGGTATAACAGTGAGCACAGACACCATGGGTATAACAGTGAGCACAGACACCATGGGTATAACAGTGAGCACAGACACCATGGGTATAACAGTGAGCACAGACACCATGGGTATAACAGTGAGCACAGACACCATGGGTATAACAGTGAGCACAGACACCATGGGTATAACAGTGAGCGCAGACACCATGGGTATAACAGTGAGCGCAGACACCATGGGTATAACAGTGAGCACAGACACCATGGGTATAACAGTGAGCACAGACACCATGGGTATAACAGTGAGCACAGACACCATGGGTATAACAGTGAGCACAGACACCATGGGTATAACAGTGAGCACAGACACCATGGGTATAACAGTGAGCACAGACACCATGGGTATAACAGTGAGCACAGACACCATGGGTATAACAGTGAGCACAGACACCATGGGTATAACAGTGAGCACAGACACCATGGGTATAACAGTGAGCACAGACACCATGGGTATAACAGTGAGCACAGACACCATGGGTATAACAGTGAGCACAGACACCATGGGTATAACAGTGAGCACAGACACCATGGGTATAACAGTGAGCACAGACACCATGGGTATAACAGTGAGCACAGACACCATGGGTATAACAGTGAGCACAGACACCATGGGTATAACAGTGAGCACAGACACCATGGGTATAACAGTGAGCACAGACACCATGGGTATAACAGTGAGCACAGACACCATGGGTATAACAGTGAGCACAGACACCATGGGTATAACAGTGAGCACAGACACCATGGGTATAACAGTGAGCACAGACACCATGGGACTGACAGTGAGCACAGACACCATGGGTATAACAGTGAGCACAGACACCATGGGTATAACAGTGAGCACAGACACCATGGGTATAACAGTGAGCACAGACACCATGGGTATAACAGTGAGCACAGACACCATGGGTATAACAGTGAGCACAGACACCATGGGTATAACAGTGAGCACAGACACCATGGGTATAACAGTGAGCACAGACACCATGGGTATAACAGTGAGCACAGACACCATGGGTATAACAGTGAGCACAGACACCATGGGTATAACAGTGAGCACAGACACCATGGGTATAACAGTGAGCACAGACACCATGGGTATAACAGTGAGCACAGACACCATGGGTATAACAGTGAGCACAGACACCATGGGTATAACAGTGAGCACAGACACCATGGGTATAACAGTGAGCACAGACACCATGGGTATAACAGTGAGCACAGACACCATGGGTATAACAGTGAGCACAGACACCATGGGTATAACAGTGAGCACAGACACCATGGGTATAACAGTGAGCACAGACACCATGGGACTGGCAGTGAGCACAGACACCATGGGTATAACAGTGAGCACAGACACCATGGGTATAACAGTGAGCACAGACACCATGGGTATAACAGTGAGCACAGACACCATGGGTATAACAGTGAGCACAGACACCATGGGTATAACAGTGAGCACAGACACCATGGGTATAACAGTGAGCACAGACACCATGGGTATAACAGTGAGCACAGACACCATGGGTATAACAGTGAGCACAGACACCATGGGTATAACAGTGAGCACAGACACCATGGGTATAACAGTGAGCACAGACACCATGGGTATAACAGTGAGCACAGACACCATGGGTATAACAGTGAGCACAGACACCATGGGTATAACAGTGAGCACAGACACCATGGGTATAACAGTGAGCACAGACACCATGGGTATAACAGTGAGCACAGACACCATGGGTATAACAGTGAGCACAGACACCATGGGTATAACAGTGAGCACAGACACCATGGGTATAACAGTGAGCACAGACACCATGGGTATAACAGTGAGCACAGACACCATGGGTATAACAGTGAGCACAGACACCATGGGTATAACAGTGAGCACAGACACCATGGGTATAACAGTGAGCACAGACACCATGGGTATAACAGTGAGCACAGACACCATGGGTATAACAGTGAGCACAGACACCATGGGTATAACAGTGAGCACAGACACCATGGGTATAACAGTGAGCACAGACACCATGGGTATAACAGTGAGCACAGACACCATGGGTATAACAGTGAGCACAGACACCATGGGTATAACAGTGAGCACAGACACCATGGGTATAACAGTGAGCACAGACACCATGGGTATAACAGTGAGCACAGACACCATGGGTATAACAGTGAGCACAGACACCATGGGTATAACAGTGAGCACAGACACCATGGGTATAACAGTGAGCACAGACACCATGGGTATAACAGTGAGCACAGACACCATGGGTATAACAGTGAGCACAGACACCATGGGTATAACAGTGAGCACAGACACCATGGGTATAACAGTGAGCACAGACACCATGGGTATAACAGTGAGCACAGACACCATGGGTATAACAGTGAGCACAGACACCATGGGTATAACAGTGAGCACAGACACCATGGGTATAACAGTGAGCACAGACACCATGGGTATAACAGTGAGCACAGACACCATGGGTATAACAGTGAGCACAGACACCATGGGTATAACAGTGAGCACAGACACCATGGGTATAACAGTGAGCACAGACACCATGGGTATAACAGTGAGCACAGACACCATGGGTATAACAGTGAGCACAGACACCATGGGTATAACAGTGAGCACAGACACCATGGGTATAACAGTGAGCACAGACACCATGGGTATAACAGTGAGCACAGACACCATGGGTATAACAGTGAGCACAGACACCATGGGTATAACAGTGAGCACAGACACCATGGGTATAACAGTGAGCACAGACACCATGGGTATAACAGTGAGCACAGACACCATGGGTATAACAGTGAGCACAGACACCATGGGTATAACAGTGAGCACAGACACCATGGGTATAACAGTGAGCACAGACACCATGGGTATAACAGTGAGCACAGACACCATGGGTATAACAGTGAGCACAGACACCATGGGTATAACAGTGAGCGCAGACACCATGGGTATAACAGTGAGCGCAGACACCATGGGTATAACAGTGAGCGCAGACACCATGGGTATAACAGTGAGCGCAGACACCATGGGTATAACAGTGAGCGCAGACACCATGGGTATAACAGTGAGCGCAGACACCATGGGTATAACAGTGAGCGCAGACACCATGGGTATAACAGTGAGCGCAGACACCATGGGTATAACAGTGAGCGCAGACACCATGGTATAACAGTGAGCACAGACACCATGGGTATAACAGTGAGCACAGACACCATGGGTATAACAGTGAGCACAGACACCATGGGTATAACAGTGAGCACAGACACCATGGGTATAACAGTGAGCACAGACACCATGGGTATAACAGTGAGCACAGACACCATGGGTATAACAGTGAGCACAGACACCATGGGTATAACAGTGAGCACAGACACCATGGGTATAACAGTGAGCACAGACACCATGGGTATAACAGTGAGCACAGACACCATGGGTATAACAGTGAGCACAGACACCATGGGTATAACAGTGAGCACAGACACCATGGGTATAACAGTGAGCACAGACACCATGGGTATAACAGTGAGCACAGACACCATGGGTATAACAGTGAGCACAGACACCATGGGTATAACAGTGAGCACAGACACCATGGGTATAACAGTGAGCACAGACACCATGGGTATAACAGTGAGCACAGACACCATGGGTATAACAGTGAGCACAGACACCATGGGTATAACAGTGAGCACAGACACCATGGGTATAACAGTGAGCACAGACACCATGGGTATAACAGTGAGCACAGACACCATGGGTATAACAGTGAGCACAGACACCATGGGTATAACAGTGAGCACAGACACCATGGGTATAACAGTGAGCACAGACACCATGGGTATAACAGTGAGCACAGACACCATGGGTATAACAGTGAGCACAGACACCATGGGTATAACAGTGAGCACAGACACCATGGGTATAACAGTGAGCACAGACACCATGGGTATAACAGTGAGCACAGACACCATGGGTATAACAGTGAGCACAGACACCATGGGTATAACAGTGAGCACAGACACCATGGGTATAACAGTGAGCACAGACACCATGGGTATAACAGTGAGCACAGACACCATGGGTATAACAGTGAGCACAGACACCATGGGTATAACAGTGAGCACAGACACCATGGGTATAACAGTGAGCACAGACACCATGGGTATAACAGTGAGCACAGACACCATGGGTATAACAGTGAGCACAGACACCATGGGTATAACAGTGAGCACAGACACCATGGGTATAACAGTGAGCGCAGACACCATGGGTATAACAGTGAGCGCAGACACCATGGGTATAACAGTGAGCGCAGACACCATGGGTATAACAGTGAGCGCAGACACCATGGGTATAACAGTGAGCGCAGTCACCATGGGTATAACAGTGAGCGCAGACACCATGGGTATAACAGTGAGCACAGACACCATGGGTATAACAGTGAGCACAGACACCATGGGTATAACAGTGAGCACAGACACCATGGGTATAACAGTGAGCACAGACACCATGGGTATAACAGTGAGCACAGACACCATGGGTATAACAGTGAGCACAGACACCATGGGTATAACAGTGAGCACAGACACCATGGGTATAACAGTGAGCACAGACACCATGGGTATAACAGTGAGCACAGACACCATGGGTATAACAGTGAGCACAGACACCATGGGTATAACAGTGAGCACAGACACCATGGGTATAACAGTGAGCACAGACACCATGGGTATAACAGTGAGCACAGACACCATGGGTATAACAGTGAGCACAGACACCATGGGTATAACAGTGAGCACAGACACCATGGGTATAACAGTGAGCACAGACACCATGGGTATAACAGTGAGCACAGACACCATGGGTATAACAGTGAGCACAGACACCATGGGTATAACAGTGAGCACAGACACCATGGGTATAACAGTGAGCACAGACACCATGGGTATAACAGTGAGCACAGACACCATGGGTATAACAGTGAGCACAGACACCATGGGTATAACAGTGAGCACAGACACCATGGGTATAACAGTGAGCACAGACACCATGGGTATAACAGTGAGCACAGACACCATGGGTATAACAGTGAGCACAGACACCATGGGTATAACAGTGAGCACAGACACCATGGGTATAACAGTGAGCACAGACACCATGGGTATAACAGTGAGCACAGACACCATGGGTATAACAGTGAGCACAGACACCATGGGTATAACAGTGAGCACAGACACCATGGGTATAACAGTGAGCACAGACACCATGGGTATAACAGTGAGCACAGACACCATGGGTATAACAGTGAGCACAGACACCATGGGTATAACAGTGAGCACAGACACCATGGGTATAACAGTGAGCACAGACACCATGGGTATAACAGTGAGCACAGACACCATGGGTATAACAGTGAGCACAGACACCATGGGTATAACAGTGAGCACAGACACCATGGGTATAACAGTGAGCACAGACACCATGGGTATAACAGTGAGCACAGACACCATGGGTATAACAGTGAGCACAGACACCATGGGTATAACAGTGAGCACAGACACCATGGGTATAACAGTGAGCACAGACACCATGGGTATAACAGTGAGCACAGACACCATGGGTATAACAGTGAGCACAGACACCATGGGTATAACAGTGAGCACAGACACCATGGGTATAACAGTGAGCACAGACACCATGGGTATAACAGTGAGCACAGACACCATGGGTATAACAGTGAGCACAGACACCATGGGTATAACAGTGAGCACAGACACCATGGGTATAACAGTGAGCACAGACACCATGGGTATAACAGTGAGCACAGACACCATGGGTATAACAGTGAGCACAGACACCATGGGTATAACAGTGAGCACAGACACCATGGGTATAACAGTGAGCACAGACACCATGGGTATAACAGTGAGCACAGACACCATGGGTATAACAGTGAGCACAGACACCATGGGTATAACAGTGAGCACAGACACCATGGGTATAACAGTGAGCACAGACACCATGGGTATAACAGTGAGCACAGACACCATGGGTATAACAGTGAGCACAGACACCATGGGACTGGCAGTGAGCACAGACACCATGGGTATAACAGTGAGCACAGACACCATGGGTATAACAGTGAGCACAGACACCATGGGTATAACAGTGAGCACAGACACCATGGGTATAACAGTGAGCACAGACACCATGGGTATAACAGTGAGCACAGACACCATGGGTATAACAGTGAGCACAGACACCATGGGTATAACAGTGAGCACAGACACCATGGGTATAACAGTGAGCACAGACACCATGGGTATAACAGTGAGCACAGACACCATGGGTATAACAGTGAGCACAGACACCATGGGTATAACAGTGAGCACAGACACCATGGGTATAACAGTGAGCACAGACACCATGGGTATAACAGTGAGCACAGACACCATGGGTATAACAGTGAGCACAGACACCATGGGTATAACAGTGAGCACAGACACCATGGGTATAACAGTGAGCACAGACACCATGGGTATAACAGTGAGCACAGACACCATGGGTATAACAGTGAGCACAGACACCATGGGTATAACAGTGAGCACAGACACCATGGGTATAACAGTGAGCACAGACACCATGGGTATAACAGTGAGCACAGACACCATGGGTATAACAGTGAGCACAGACACCATGGGTATAACAGTGAGCACAGACACCATGGGTATAACAGTGAGCACAGACACCATGGGTATAACAGTGAGCACAGACACCATGGGTATAACAGTGAGCACAGACACCATGGGTATAACAGTGAGCACAGACACCATGGGTATAACAGTGAGCACAGACACCATGGGTATAACAGTGAGCACAGACACCATGGGTATAACAGTGAGCACAGACACCATGGGTATAACAGTGAGCACAGACACCATGGGTATAACAGTGAGCACAGACACCATGGGTATAACAGTGAGCACAGACACCATGGGTATAACAGTGAGCACAGACACCATGGGTATAACAGTGAGCACAGACACCATGGGTATAACAGTGAGCACAGACACCATGGGTATAACAGTGAGCACAGACACCATGGGTATAACAGTGAGCACAGACACCATGGGTATAACAGTGAGCACAGACACCATGGGTATAACAGTGAGCACAGACACCATGGGTATAACAGTGAGCACAGACACCATGGGTATAACAGTGAGCACAGACACCATGGGTATAACAGTGAGCACAGACACCATGGGTATAACAGTGAGCACAGACACCATGGGTATAACAGTGAGCACAGACACCATGGGTATAACAGTGAGCACAGACACCATGGGTATAACAGTGAGCACAGACACCATGGGTATAACAGTGAGCACAGACACCATGGGTATAACAGTGAGCACAGACACCATGGGTATAACAGTGAGCACAGACACCATGGGTATAACAGTGAGCACAGACACCATGGGTATAACAGTGAGCACAGACACCATGGGTATAACAGTGAGCACAGACACCATGGGTATAACAGTGAGCACAGACACCATGGGTATAACAGTGAGCACAGACACCATGGGTATAACAGTGAGCACAGACACCATGGGTATAACAGTGAGCACAGACACCATGGGTATAACAGTGAGCACAGACACCATGGGTATAACAGTGAGCACAGACACCATGGGTATAACAGTGAGCACAGACACCATGGGTATAACAGTGAGCACAGACACCATGGGTATAACAGTGAGCACAGACACCATGGGTATAACAGTGAGCACAGACACCATGGGTATAACAGTGAGCACAGACACCATGGGTATAACAGTGAGCACAGACACCATGGGTATAACAGTGAGCACAGACACCATGGGTATAACAGTGAGCACAGACACCATGGGTATAACAGTGAGCACAGACACCATGGGTATAACAGTGAGCACAGACACCATGGGTATAACAGTGAGCACAGACACCATGGGTATAACAGTGAGCACAGACACCATGGGTATAACAGTGAGCACAGACACCATGGGTATAACAGTGAGCACAGACACCATGGGTATAACAGTGAGCACAGACACCATGGGTATAACAGTGAGCACAGACACCATGGGTATAACAGTGAGCACAGACACCATGGGTATAACAGTGAGCACAGACACCATGGGTATAACAGTGAGCACAGACACCATGGGTATAACAGTGAGCACAGACACCATGGGTATAACAGTGAGCACAGACACCATGGGTATAACAGTGAGCACAGACACCATGGGTATAACAGTGAGCACAGACACCATGGGTATAACAGTGAGCACAGACACCATGGGTATAACAGTGAGCACAGACACCATGGGTATAACAGTGAGCACAGACACCATGGGTATAACAGTGAGCACAGACACCATGGGTATAACAGTGAGCACAGACACCATGGGTATAACAGTGAGCACAGACACCATGGGTATAACAGTGAGCACAGACACCATGGGTATAACAGTGAGCACAGACACCATGGGTATAACAGTGAGCACAGACACCATGGGTATAACAGTGAGCACAGACACCATGGGTATAACAGTGAGCACAGACACCATGGGTATAACAGTGAGCACAGACACCATGGGTATAACAGTGAGCACAGACACCATGGGTATAACAGTGAGCACAGACACCATGGGTATAACAGTGAGCACAGACACCATGGGTATAACAGTGAGCACAGACACCATGGGTATAACAGTGAGCACAGACACCATGGGTATAACAGTGAGCACAGACACCATGGGTATAACAGTGAGCACAGACACCATGGGTATAACAGTGAGCACAGACACCATGGGTATAACAGTGAGCACAGACACCATGGGTATAACAGTGAGCACAGACACCATGGGTATAACAGTGAGCACAGACACCATGGGTATAACAGTGAGCACAGACACCATGGGTATAACAGTGAGCACAGACACCATGGGTATAACAGTGAGCACAGACACCATGGGTATAACAGTGAGCACAGACACCATGGGTATAACAGTGAGCACAGACACCATGGGTATAACAGTGAGCACAGACACCATGGGTATAACAGTGAGCACAGACACCATGGGTATAACAGTGAGCACAGACACCATGGGTATAACAGTGAGCACAGACACCATGGGTATAACAGTGAGCACAGACACCATGGGTATAACAGTGAGCACAGACACCATGGGTATAACAGTGAGCACAGACACCATGGGTATAACAGTGAGCACAGACACCATGGGTATAACAGTGAGCACAGACACCATGGGTATAACAGTGAGCACAGACACCATGGGTATAACAGTGAGCACAGACACCATGGGTATAACAGTGAGCACAGACACCATGGGTATAACAGTGAGCACAGACACCATGGGTATAACAGTGAGCACAGACACCATGGGTATAACAGTGAGCACAGACACCATGGGTATAACAGTGAGCACAGACACCATGGGTATAACAGTGAGCACAGACACCATGGGTATAACAGTGAGCACAGACACCATGGGTATAACAGTGAGCACAGACACCATGGGTATAACAGTGAGCACAGACACCATGGGTATAACAGTGAGCACAGACACCATGGGTATAACAGTGAGCACAGACACCATGGGTATAACAGTGAGCACAGACACCATGGGTATAACAGTGAGCACAGACACCATGGGTATAACAGTGAGCACAGACACCATGGGTATAACAGTGAGCACAGACACCATGGGTATAACAGTGAGCACAGACACCATGGGTATAACAGTGAGCACAGACACCATGGGTATAACAGTGAGCACAGACACCATGGGTATAACAGTGAGCACAGACACCATGGGTATAACAGTGAGCACAGACACCATGGGTATAACAGTGAGCACAGACACCATGGGTATAACAGTGAGCACAGACACCATGGGTATAACAGTGAGCACAGACACCATGGGTATAACAGTGAGCACAGACACCATGGGTATAACAGTGAGCACAGACACCATGGGTATAACAGTGAGCACAGACACCATGGGTATAACAGTGAGCACAGACACCATGGGTATAACAGTGAGCACAGACACCATGGGTATAACAGTGAGCACAGACACCATGGGTATAACAGTGAGCACAGACACCATGGGTATAACAGTGAGCACAGACACCATGGGTATAACAGTGAGCACAGACACCATGGGTATAACAGTGAGCACAGACACCATGGGTATAACAGTGAGCACAGACACCATGGGTATAACAGTGAGCACAGACACCATGGGTATAACAGTGAGCACAGACACCATGGGTATAACAGTGAGCACAGACACCATGGGTATAACAGTGAGCACAGACACCATGGGTATAACAGTGAGCACAGACACCATGGGTATAACAGTGAGCACAGACACCATGGGTATAACAGTGAGCACAGACACCATGGGTATAACAGTGAGCACAGACACCATGGGTATAACAGTGAGCACAGACACCATGGGTATAACAGTGAGCACAGACACCATGGGTATAACAGTGAGCACAGACACCATGGGTATAACAGTGAGCACAGACACCATGTGTATAACAGTGAGCACAGACACCATGGGTATAAGTGATCACAGACACCATGGGTATAACAGTGAGCACAGACACCATGGGTATAACAGTGAGCACAGACACCATGGGTATAACAGTGAGCGCAGACACCATGGGTATAACAGTGAGCGCAGACACCATGGGTATAACAGTGAGCACAGACACCATGGGTATAACAGTGAGCACAGACACCATGGGTATAACAGTGAGCACAGACACCATGGGTATAACAGTGAGCACAGACACCATGGGTATAACAGTGAGCACAGACACCATGGGTATAACAGTGAGCACAGACACCATGGGTATAACAGTGAGCACAGACACCATGGGTATAACAGTGAGCACAGACACCATGGGTATAACAGTGAGCACAGACACCATGGGTATAACAGTGAGCACAGACACCATGGGTATAACAGTGAGCACAGACACCATGGGTATAACAGTGAGCACAGACACCATGGGTATAACAGTGAGCACAGACACCATGGGTATAACAGTGAGCACAGACACCATGGGTATAACAGTGAGCACAGACACCATGGGTATAACAGTGAGCACAGACACCATGGGTATAACAGTGAGCACAGACACCATGGGTATAACAGTGAGCACAGACACCATGGGTATAACAGTGAGCACAGACACCATGGGTATAACAGTGAGCACAGACACCATGGGTATAACAGTGAGCACAGACACCATGGGTATAACAGTGAGCACAGACACCATGGGTATAACAGTGAGCACAGACACCATGGGTATAACAGTGAGCACAGACACCATGGGTATAACAGTGAGCACAGACACCATGGGTATAACAGTGAGCACAGACACCATGGGTATAACAGTGAGCACAGACACCATGGGTATAACAGTGAGCACAGACACCATGGGTATAACAGTGAGCACAGACACCATGGGTATAACAGTGAGCACAGACACCATGGGTATAACAGTGAGCACAGACACCATGGGTATAACAGTGAGCACAGACACCATGGGTATAACAGTGAGCACAGACACCATGGGTATAACAGTGAGCACAGACACCATGGGTATAACAGTGAGCACAGACACCATGGGTATAACAGTGAGCACAGACACCATGGGTATAACAGTGAGCACAGACACCATGGGTATAACAGTGAGCACAGACACCATGGGTATAACAGTGAGCACAGACACCATGGGTATAACAGTGAGCACAGACACCATGGGTATAACAGTGAGCACAGACACCATGGGTATAACAGTGAGCACAGACACCATGGGTATAACAGTGAGCACAGACACCATGGGTATAACAGTGAGCACAGACACCATGGGTATAACAGTGAGCACAGACACCATGGGTATAACAGTGAGCACAGACACCATGGGTATAACAGTGAGCACAGACACCATGGGTATAACAGTGAGCACAGACACCATGGGTATAACAGTGAGCACAGACACCATGGGTATAACAGTGAGCACAGACACCATGGGTATAACAGTGAGCACAGACACCATGGGTATAACAGTGAGCACAGACACCATGGGTATAACAGTGAGCACAGACACCATGGGTATAACAGTGAGCACAGACACCATGGGTATAACAGTGAGCACAGACACCATGGGTATAACAGTGAGCACAGACACCATGGGTATAACAGTGAGCACAGACACCATGGGTATAACAGTGAGCACAGACACCATGGGTATAACAGTGAGCACAGACACCATGGGTATAACAGTGAGCACAGACACCATGGGTATAACAGTGAGCACAGACACCATGGGTATAACAGTGAGCACAGACACCATGGGTATAACAGTGAGCACAGACACCATGGGTATAACAGTGAGCACAGACACCATGGGTATAACAGTGAGCACAGACACCATGGGTATAACAGTGAGCACAGACACCATGGGTATAACAGTGAGCACAGACACCATGGGTATAACAGTGAGCACAGACACCATGGGTATAACAGTGAGCACAGACACCATGGGTATAACAGTGAGCACAGACACCATGGGTATAACAGTGAGCACAGACACCATGGGTATAACAGTGAGCACAGACACCATGGGTATAACAGTGAGCACAGACACCATGGGTATAACAGTGAGCACAGACACCATGGGTATAACAGTGAGCACAGACACCATGGGTATAACAGTGAGCACAGACACCATGGGTATAACAGTGAGCACAGACACCATGGGTATAACAGTGAGCACAGACACCATGGGTATAACAGTGAGCACAGACACCATGGGTATAACAGTGAGCACAGACACCATGGGTATAACAGTGAGCACAGACACCATGGGTATAACAGTGAGCACAGACACCATGGGTATAACAGTGAGCACAGACACCATGGTATAACAGTGAGCACAGACACCATGGGTATAACAGTGAGCACAGACACCATGGGTATAACAGTGAGCACAGACACCATGGGTATAACAGTGAGCACAGACACCATGGGTATAACAGTGAGCACAGACACCATGGGTATAGGCAGTGAGCACAGACACCATGGGTATAACAGTGAGCACAGACACCATGGGTATAACAGTGAGCACAGACACCATGGGTATAACAGTGAGCACAGACACCATGGGTATAACAGTGAGCACAGACACCATGGGTATAACAGTGAGCACAGACACCATGGGTATAACAGTGAGCACAGACACCATGGGTATAACAGTGAGCACAGACACCATGGGTATAACAGTGAGCACAGACACCATGGGTATAACAGTGAGCACAGACACCATGGGTATAACAGTGAGCACAGACACCATGGGTATAACAGTGAGCACAGACACCATGGGTATAACAGTGAGCACAGACACCATGGGTATAACAGTGAGCACAGACACCATGGGTATAACAGTGAGCACAGACACCATGGGACAGGCAGTGAGCACAGACACCATGGGTATAACAGTGAGCACAGACACCATGGGTATAACAGTGAGCACAGACACCATGGGTATAACAGTGAGCACAGACACCATGGGTATAACAGTGAGCACAGACACCATGGGTATAACAGTGAGCACAGACACCATGGGTATAACAGTGAGCACAGACACCATGGGTATAACAGTGAGCACAGACACCATGGGTATAACAGTGAGCACAGACACCATGGGTATAACAGTGAGCACAGACACCATGGGTATAACAGTGAGCACAGACACCATGGGTATAACAGTGAGCACAGACACCATGGGTATAACAGTGAGCACAGACACCATGGGTATAACAGTGAGCACAGACACCATGGGTATAGCAGTGAGCACAGACACCATGGGTACAGGCAGTGAGCACAGACACCATGGGTATAACAGTGAGCACAGACACCATGGGTATAACAGTGAGCACAGACACCATGGGTATAACAGTGAGCACAGACACCATGGGTATAACAGTGAGCACAGACACCATGGGTATAACAGTGAGCACAGACACCATGGGTATAACAGTGAGCACAGACACCATGGGTATAACAGTGAGCACAGACACCATGGGTATAACAGTGAGCACAGACACCATGGGTATAACAGTGAGCACACAGACTCCATGGGTATAACAGTGAGCACAGACACCATGGGATGAACAGTGAGCACAGACACCATGGGTATAACAGTGAGCACAGACACCATGGGTATAACAGTGAGCAGAGACACCATGGGATATCAGTGAGCACAGACACCATGGGTATAACAGTGAGCACAGACACCATGGGTATAACAGTGAGCACAGACACCATGGGTATAACAGTGAGCACAGACACCATGTGTATAACAGTGAGCGCAGACACCATGGGTATAACAGTGAGCCGCAGGACACCATGGGTATAACAGTGAGCACAGACACCATGGGTATAACAGTGAGCACAGACACCATGGGTATAACATGAGCACAGACACCATGGGTATAACAGTGAGCACAGACACCATGGGTATAACAGTGAGCACAGACACCATGGGTATAACAGTGAGCACAGACACCATGGTTCTGGCAGTGAGACAGACACCATGGTAATAACAGTGAGCACAGACACCATGGGTATAACAGTGAGCAGCAGACACCATGGGTATAACAGTGAGCACAGACACCATGGGTATAACAGTGAGCACAGGACACCATGGGACTGGCAGTGAGCACAGGACACCATGGGTATAACAGTGAGCACAGACACCATGGGTATAACAGTGAGCACAGACACCATGGGTATAACAGTGAGCACAGACACCATGGGTATAACAGTGAGCACAGACACCATGGGTATAACAGTGAGCACAGACACCATGGGTATAACAGTGAGCGACAGACACCATGGGTATAACAGTGAGCACAGACACCATGGGTATAACAGTGAGCAGCAGACACCATGGGTATAGGCAGTGAGCGACAGACACCATGGGTATAACAGTGAGCTCAGACAACATGGTATAACAGTGAGCACAGACACCATGGGTATAACAGTGAGCACAGACACCATGGGTATAACAGTGAGCACAGACACCATGGGTATAACAGTGAGCACAGACACCATGGGTATAACAGTGAGCACAGACACCATGGGTATAACAGTGAGCACAGACACCATGGGTATAACAGTGAGCACAGACACCATGGGTATAACAGTGAGCACAGACACCATGGGTATAACAGTGAGCACAGACACCATGGGTATAACAGTGAGCACAGACACCATGGGTATAACAGTGAGCACAGACACCATGGGTATAACAGTGAGCACAGACACCATGGGTATAACAGTGAGCACAGACACCATGGGTATAACAGTGAGCACAGACACCATGGGTATAACAGTGAGCACAGACACCATGGGTATAACAGTGAGCACAGACACCATGGGTATAACAGTGAGCACAGACACCATGGGTATAACAGTGAGCACAGACACCATGGGTATAACAGTGAGCACAGACACCATGGGTATAACAGTGAGCACAGACACCATGGGTATAACAGTGAGCACAGACACCATGGGTATAACAGTGAGCACAGACACCATGGGTATAACAGTGAGCACAGACACCATGGGTATAACAGTGAGCACAGACACCATGGGTATAACAGTGAGCACAGACACCATGGGTATAACAGTGAGCACAGACACCATGGGTATAACAGTGAGCACAGACACCATGGGTATAACAGTGAGCACAGACACCATGGGTATAACAGTGAGCACAGACACCATGGGTATAACAGTGAGCACAGACACCATGGGTATAACAGTGAGCACAGACACCATGGGTATAACAGTGAGCACAGACACCATGGGTATAACAGTGAGCACAGACACCATGGGTATAACAGTGAGCACAGACACCATGGGTATAACAGTGAGCACAGACACCATGGGTATAACAGTGAGCACAGACACCATGGGTATAACAGTGAGCACAGACACCATGGGTATAACAGTGAGCACAGACACCATGGGTATAACAGTGAGCACAGACACCATGGGTATAACAGTGAGCACAGACACCATGGGTATAACAGTGAGCACAGACACCATGGGTATAACAGTGAGCACAGACACCATGGGTATAACAGTGAGCACAGACACCATGGGTATAACAGTGAGCACAGACACCATGGGTATAACAGTGAGCACAGACACCATGGGTATAACAGTGAGCACAGACACCATGGGTATAACAGTGAGCACAGACACCATGGGTATAACAGTGAGCACAGACACCATGGGTATAACAGTGAGCACAGACACCATGGGTATAACAGTGAGCACAGACACCATGGGTATAACAGTGAGCACAGACACCATGGGTATAACAGTGAGCACAGACACCATGGGTATAACAGTGAGCACAGACACCATGGGTATAACAGTGAGCACAGACACCATGGGTATAACAGTGAGCACAGACACCATGGGTATAACAGTGAGCACAGACACCATGGGTATAACAGTGAGCACAGACACCATGGGTATAACAGTGAGCACAGACACCATGGGTATAACAGTGAGCACAGACACCATGGGTATAACAGTGAGCACAGACACCATGGGTATAACAGTGAGCACAGACACCATGGGTATAACAGTGAGCACAGACACCATGGGTATAACAGTGAGCACAGACACCATGGGTATAACAGTGAGCACAGACACCATGGGTATAACAGTGAGCACAGACACCATGGGTATAACAGTGAGCACAGACACCATGGGTATAACAGTGAGCACAGACACCATGGGTATAACAGTGAGCACAGACACCATGGGTATAACAGTGAGCACAGACACCATGGGTATAACAGTGAGCACAGACACCATGGGTATAACAGTGAGCACAGACACCATGGGTATAACAGTGAGCACAGACACCATGGGTATAACAGTGAGCACAGACACCATGGGTATAACAGTGAGCACAGACACCATGGGTATAACAGTGAGCACAGACACCATGGGTATAACAGTGAGCACAGACACCATGGGTATAACAGTGAGCACAGACACCATGGGTATAACAGTGAGCACAGACACCATGGGTATAACAGTGAGCACAGACACCATGGGTATAACAGTGAGCACAGACACCATGGGTATAACAGTGAGCACAGACACCATGGGTATAACAGTGAGCACAGACACCATGGGTATAACAGTGAGCACAGACACCATGGGTATAACAGTGAGCACAGACACCATGGGTATAACAGTGAGCACAGACACCATGGGTATAACAGTGAGCACAGACACCATGGGTATAACAGTGAGCACAGACACCATGGGTATAACAGTGAGCACAGACACCATGGGTATAACAGTGAGCACAGACACCATGGGTATAACAGTGAGCACAGACACCATGGGTATAACAGTGAGCACAGACACCATGGGTATAACAGTGAGCACAGACACCATGGGTATAACAGTGAGCACAGACACCATGGGTATAACAGTGAGCACAGACACCATGGGTATAACAGTGAGCACAGACACCATGGGTATAACAGTGAGCACAGACACCATGGGTATAACAGTGAGCACAGACACCATGGGTATAACAGTGAGCACAGACACCATGGGTATAACAGTGAGCACAGACACCATGGGTATAACAGTGAGCACAGACACCATGGGTATAACAGTGAGCACAGACACCATGGGTATAACAGTGAGCACAGACACCATGGGTATAACAGTGAGCACAGACACCATGGGTATAACAGTGAGCACAGACACCATGGGTATAACAGTGAGCACAGACACCATGGGTATAACAGTGAGCACAGACACCATGGGTATAACAGTGAGCACAGACACCATGGGTATAACAGTGAGCACAGACACCATGGGTATAACAGTGAGCACAGACACCATGGGTATAACAGTGAGCACAGACACCATGGGTATAACAGTGAGCACAGACACCATGGGTATAACAGTGAGCACAGACACCATGGGTATAACAGTGAGCACAGACACCATGGGTATAACAGTGAGCACAGACACCATGGGTATAACAGTGAGCACAGACACCATGGGTATAACAGTGAGCACAGACACCATGGGTATAACAGTGAGCACAGACACCATGGGTATAACAGTGAGCACAGACACCATGGGTATAACAGTGAGCACAGACACCATGGGTATAACAGTGAGCACAGACACCATGGGTATAACAGTGAGCACAGACACCATGGGTATAACAGTGAGCACAGACACCATGGGTATAACAGTGAGCACAGACACCATGGGTATAACAGTGAGCACAGACACCATGGGTATAACAGTGAGCACAGACACCATGGGTATAACAGTGAGCACAGACACCATGGGTATAACAGTGAGCACAGACACCATGGGTATAACAGTGAGCACAGACACCATGGGTATAACAGTGAGCACAGACACCATGGGTATAACAGTGAGCACAGACACCATGGGTATAACAGTGAGCACAGACACCATGGGTATAACAGTGAGCACAGACACCATGGGTATAACAGTGAGCACAGACACCATGGGTATAACAGTGAGCACAGACACCATGGGTATAACAGTGAGCACAGACACCATGGGTATAACAGTGAGCACAGACACCATGGGTATAACAGTGAGCACAGACACCATGGGTATAACAGTGAGCACAGACACCATGGGTATAACAGTGAGCACAGACACCATGGGTATAACAGTGAGCACAGACACCATGGGTATAACAGTGAGCACAGACACCATGGGTATAACAGTGAGCACAGACACCATGGGTATAACAGTGAGCACAGACACCATGGGTATAACAGTGAGCACAGACACCATGGGTATAACAGTGAGCACAGACACCATGGGTATAACAGTGAGCACAGACACCATGGGTATAACAGTGAGCACAGACACCATGGGTATAACAGTGAGCACAGACACCATGGGTATAACAGTGAGCACAGACACCATGGGTATAACAGTGAGCACAGACACCATGGGTATAACAGTGAGCACAGACACCATGGGTATAACAGTGAGCACAGACACCATGGGTATAACAGTGAGCACAGACACCATGGGTATAACAGTGAGCACAGACACCATGGGTATAACAGTGAGCACAGACACCATGGGTATAACAGTGAGCACAGACACCATGGGTATAACAGTGAGCACAGACACCATGGGTATAACAGTGAGCACAGACACCATGGGTATAACAGTGAGCACAGACACCATGGGTATAACAGTGAGCACAGACACCATGGGTATAACAGTGAGCACAGACACCATGGGTATAACAGTGAGCACAGACACCATGGGTATAACAGTGAGCACAGACACCATGGGTATAACAGTGAGCACAGACACCATGGGTATAACAGTGAGCACAGACACCATGGGTATAACAGTGAGCACAGACACCATGGGTATAACAGTGAGCACAGACACCATGGGTATAACAGTGAGCACAGACACCATGGGTATAACAGTGAGCACAGACACCATGGGTATAACAGTGAGCACAGACACCATGGGTATAACAGTGAGCACAGACACCATGGGTATAACAGTGAGCACAGACACCATGGGTATAACAGTGAGCACAGACACCATGGGTATAACAGTGAGCACAGACACCATGGGTATAACAGTGAGCACAGACACCATGGGTATAACAGTGAGCACAGACACCATGGGTATAACAGTGAGCACAGACACCATGGGTATAACAGTGAGCACAGACACCATGGGTATAACAGTGAGCACAGACACCATGGGTATAACAGTGAGCACAGACACCATGGGTATAACAGTGAGCACAGACACCATGGGTATAACAGTGAGCACAGACACCATGGGTATAACAGTGAGCACAGACACCATGGGTATAACAGTGAGCACAGACACCATGGGTATAACAGTGAGCACAGACACCATGGGTATAACAGTGAGCACAGACACCATGGGTATAACAGTGAGCACAGACACCATGGGTATAACAGTGAGCACAGACACCATGGGTATAACAGTGAGCACAGACACCATGGGTATAACAGTGAGCACAGACACCATGGGTATAACAGTGAGCACAGACACCATGGGTATAACAGTGAGCACAGACACCATGGGTATAACAGTGAGCACAGACACCATGGGTATAACAGTGAGCACAGACACCATGGGTATAACAGTGAGCACAGACACCATGGGTATAACAGTGAGCACAGACACCATGGGTATAACAGTGAGCACAGACACCATGGGTATAACAGTGAGCACAGACACCATGGGTATAACAGTGAGCACAGACACCATGGGTATAACAGTGAGCACAGACACCATGGGTATAACAGTGAGCACAGACACCATGGGTATAACAGTGAGCACAGACACCATGGGTATAACAGTGAGCACAGACACCATGGGTATAACAGTGAGCACAGACACCATGGGTATAACAGTGAGCACAGACACCATGGGTATAACAGTGAGCACAGACACCATGGGTATAACAGTGAGCACAGACACCATGGGTATAACAGTGAGCACAGACACCATGGGTATAACAGTGAGCACAGACACCATGGGTATAACAGTGAGCACAGACACCATGGGTATAACAGTGAGCACAGACACCATGGGTATAACAGTGAGCACAGACACCATGGGTATAACAGTGAGCACAGACACCATGGGTATAACAGTGAGCACAGACACCATGGGTATAACAGTGAGCACAGACACCATGGGTATAACAGTGAGCACAGACACCATGGGTATAACAGTGAGCACAGACACCATGGGTATAACAGTGAGCACAGACACCATGGGTATAACAGTGAGCACAGACACCATGGGTATAACAGTGAGCACAGACACCATGGGTATAACAGTGAGCACAGACACCATGGGTATAACAGTGAGCACAGACACCATGGGTATAACAGTGAGCACAGACACCATGGGTATAACAGTGAGCACAGACACCATGGGTATAACAGTGAGCACAGACACCATGGGTATAACAGTGAGCACAGACACCATGGGTATAACAGTGAGCACAGACACCATGGGTATAACAGTGAGCACAGACACCATGGGTATAACAGTGAGCACAGACACCATGGGTATAACAGTGAGCACAGACACCATGGGTATAACAGTGAGCACAGACACCATGGGTATAACAGTGAGCACAGACACCATGGGTATAACAGTGAGCACAGACACCATGGGTATAACAGTGAGCACAGACACCATGGGTATAACAGTGAGCACAGACACCATGGGTATAACAGTGAGCACAGACACCATGGGTATAACAGTGAGCACAGACACCATGGGTATAACAGTGAGCACAGACACCATGGGTATAACAGTGAGCACAGACACCATGGGTATAACAGTGAGCACAGACACCATGGGTATAACAGTGAGCACAGACACCATGGGTATAACAGTGAGCACAGACACCATGGGTATAACAGTGAGCACAGACACCATGGGTATAACAGTGAGCACAGACACCATGGGTATAACAGTGAGCACAGACACCATGGGTATAACAGTGAGCACAGACACCATGGGTATAACAGTGAGCACAGACACCATGGGTATAACAGTGAGCACAGACACCATGGGTATAACAGTGAGCACAGACACCATGGGTATAACAGTGAGCACAGACACCATGGGTATAACAGTGAGCACAGACACCATGGGTATAACAGTGAGCACAGACACCATGGGTATAACAGTGAGCACAGACACCATGGGTATAACAGTGAGCACAGACACCATGGGTATAACAGTGAGCACAGACACCATGGGTATAACAGTGAGCACAGACACCATGGGTATAACAGTGAGCACAGACACCATGGGTATAACAGTGAGCACAGACACCATGGGTATAACAGTGAGCACAGACACCATGGGTATAACAGTGAGCACAGACACCATGGGTATAACAGTGAGCACAGACACCATGGGTATAACAGTGAGCACAGACACCATGGGTATAACAGTGAGCACAGACACCATGGGTATAACAGTGAGCACAGACACCATGGGTATAACAGTGAGCACAGACACCATGGGTATAACAGTGAGCACAGACACCATGGGTATAACAGTGAGCACAGACACCATGGGTATAACAGTGAGCACAGACACCATGGGTATAACAGTGAGCACAGACACCATGGGTATAACAGTGAGCACAGACACCATGGGTATAACAGTGAGCACAGACACCATGGGTATAACAGTGAGCACAGACACCATGGGTATAACAGTGAGCACAGACACCATGGGTATAACAGTGAGCACAGACACCATGGGTATAACAGTGAGCACAGACACCATGGGTATAACAGTGAGCACAGACACCATGGGTATAACAGTGAGCACAGACACCATGGGTATAACAGTGAGCACAGACACCATGGGTATAACAGTGAGCACAGACACCATGGGTATAACAGTGAGCACAGACACCATGGGTATAACAGTGAGCACAGACACCATGGGTATAACAGTGAGCACAGACACCATGGGTATAACAGTGAGCACAGACACCATGGGTATAACAGTGAGCACAGACACCATGGGTATAACAGTGAGCACAGACACCATGGGTATAACAGTGAGCACAGACACCATGGGTATAACAGTGAGCACAGACACCATGGGTATAACAGTGAGCACAGACACCATGGGTATAACAGTGAGCACAGACACCATGGGTATAACAGTGAGCACAGACACCATGGGTATAACAGTGAGCACAGACACCATGGGTATAACAGTGAGCACAGACACCATGGGTATAACAGTGAGCACAGACACCATGGGTATAACAGTGAGCACAGACACCATGGGTATAACAGTGAGCACAGACACCATGGGTATAACAGTGAGCACAGACACCATGGGTATAACAGTGAGCACAGACACCATGGGTATAACAGTGAGCACAGACACCATGGGTATAACAGTGAGCACAGACACCATGGGTATAACAGTGAGCACAGACACCATGGGTATAACAGTGAGCACAGACACCATGGGTATAACAGTGAGCACAGACACCATGGGTATAACAGTGAGCACAGACACCATGGGTATAACAGTGAGCACAGACACCATGGGTATAACAGTGAGCACAGACACCATGGGTATAACAGTGAGCACAGACACCATGGGTATAACAGTGAGCACAGACACCATGGGTATAACAGTGAGCACAGACACCATGGGTATAACAGTGAGCACAGACACCATGGGTATAACAGTGAGCACAGACACCATGGGTATAACAGTGAGCACAGACACCATGGGTATAACAGTGAGCACAGACACCATGGGTATAACAGTGAGCACAGACACCATGGGTATAACAGTGAGCACAGACACCATGGGTATAACAGTGAGCACAGACACCATGGGTATAACAGTGAGCACAGACACCATGGGTATAACAGTGAGCACAGACACCATGGGTATAACAGTGAGCACAGACACCATGGGTATAACAGTGAGCACAGACACCATGGGTATAACAGTGAGCACAGACACCATGGGTATAACAGTGAGCACAGACACCATGGGTATAACAGTGAGCACAGACACCATGGGTATAACAGTGAGCACAGACACCATGGGTATAACAGTGAGCACAGACACCATGGGTATAACAGTGAGCACAGACACCATGGGTATAACAGTGAGCACAGACACCATGGGTATAACAGTGAGCACAGACACCATGGGTATAACAGTGAGCACAGACACCATGGGTATAACAGTGAGCACAGACACCATGGGTATAACAGTGAGCACAGACACCATGGGTATAACAGTGAGCACAGACACCATGGGTATAACAGTGAGCACAGACACCATGGGTATAACAGTGAGCACAGACACCATGGGTATAACAGTGAGCACAGACACCATGGGTATAACAGTGAGCACAGACACCATGGGTATAACAGTGAGCACAGACACCATGGGTATAACAGTGAGCACAGACACCATGGGTATAACAGTGAGCACAGACACCATGGGTATAACAGTGAGCACAGACACCATGGGTATAACAGTGAGCACAGACACCATGGGTATAACAGTGAGCACAGACACCATGGGTATAACAGTGAGCACAGACACCATGGGTATAACAGTGAGCACAGACACCATGGGTATAACAGTGAGCACAGACACCATGGGTATAACAGTGAGCACAGACACCATGGGTATAACAGTGAGCACAGACACCATGGGTATAACAGTGAGCACAGACACCATGGGTATAACAGTGAGCACAGACACCATGGGTATAACAGTGAGCACAGACACCATGGGTATAACAGTGAGCACAGACACCATGGGTATAACAGTGAGCACAGACACCATGGGTATAACAGTGAGCACAGACACCATGGGTATAACAGTGAGCACAGACACCATGGGTATAACAGTGAGCACAGACACCATGGGTATAACAGTGAGCACAGACACCATGGGTATAACAGTGAGCACAGACACCATGGGTATAACAGTGAGCACAGACACCATGGGTATAACAGTGAGCACAGACACCATGGGTATAACAGTGAGCACAGACACCATGGGTATAACAGTGAGCACAGACACCATGGGTATAACAGTGAGCACAGACACCATGGGTATAACAGTGAGCACAGACACCATGGGTATAACAGTGAGCACAGACACCATGGGTATAACAGTGAGCACAGACACCATGGGTATAACAGTGAGCACAGACACCATGGGTATAACAGTGAGCACAGACACCATGGGTATAACAGTGAGCACAGACACCATGGGTATAACAGTGAGCACAGACACCATGGGTATAACAGTGAGCACAGACACCATGGGTATAACAGTGAGCACAGACACCATGGGTATAACAGTGAGCACAGACACCATGGGTATAACAGTGAGCACAGACACCATGGGTATAACAGTGAGCACAGACACCATGGGTATAACAGTGAGCACAGACACCATGGGTATAACAGTGAGCACAGACACCATGGGTATAACAGTGAGCACAGACACCATGGGTATAACAGTGAGCACAGACACCATGGGTATAACAGTGAGCACAGACACCATGGGTATAACAGTGAGCACAGACACCATGGGTATAACAGTGAGCACAGACACCATGGGTATAACAGTGAGCACAGACACCATGGGTATAACAGTGAGCACAGACACCATGGGTATAACAGTGAGCACAGACACCATGGGTATAACAGTGAGCACAGACACCATGGGTATAACAGTGAGCACAGACACCATGGGTATAACAGTGAGCACAGACACCATGGGTATAACAGTGAGCACAGACACCATGGGTATAACAGTGAGCACAGACACCATGGGTATAACAGTGAGCACAGACACCATGGGTATAACAGTGAGCACAGACACCATGGGTATAACAGTGAGCACAGACACCATGGGTATAACAGTGAGCACAGACACCATGGGTATAACAGTGAGCACAGACACCATGGGTATAACAGTGAGCACAGACACCATGGGTATAACAGTGAGCACAGACACCATGGGTATAACAGTGAGCACAGACACCATGGGTATAACAGTGAGCACAGACACCATGGGTATAACAGTGAGCACAGACACCATGGGTATAACAGTGAGCACAGACACCATGGGTATAACAGTGAGCACAGACACCATGGGTATAACAGTGAGCACAGACACCATGGGTATAACAGTGAGCACAGACACCATGGGTATAACAGTGAGCACAGACACCATGGGTATAACAGTGAGCACAGACACCATGGGTATAACAGTGAGCACAGACACCATGGGTATAACAGTGAGCACAGACACCATGGGTATAACAGTGAGCACAGACACCATGGGTATAACAGTGAGCACAGACACCATGGGTATAACAGTGAGCACAGACACCATGGGTATAACAGTGAGCACAGACACCATGGGTATAACAGTGAGCACAGACACCATGGGTATAACAGTGAGCACAGACACCATGGGTATAACAGTGAGCACAGACACCATGGGTATAACAGTGAGCACAGACACCATGGGTATAACAGTGAGCACAGACACCATGGGTATAACAGTGAGCACAGACACCATGGGTATAACAGTGAGCACAGACACCATGGGTATAACAGTGAGCACAGACACCATGGGTATAACAGTGAGCACAGACACCATGGGTATAACAGTGAGCACAGACACCATGGGTATAACAGTGAGCACAGACACCATGGGTATAACAGTGAGCACAGACACCATGGGTATAACAGTGAGCACAGACACCATGGGTATAACAGTGAGCACAGACACCATGGGTATAACAGTGAGCACAGACACCATGGGTATAACAGTGAGCACAGACACCATGGGTATAACAGTGAGCACAGACACCATGGGTATAACAGTGAGCACAGACACCATGGGTATAACAGTGAGCACAGACACCATGGGTATAACAGTGAGCACAGACACCATGGGTATAACAGTGAGCACAGACACCATGGGTATAACAGTGAGCACAGACACCATGGGTATAACAGTGAGCACAGACACCATGGGTATAACAGTGAGCACAGACACCATGGGTATAACAGTGAGCACAGACACCATGGGTATAACAGTGAGCACAGACACCATGGGTATAACAGTGAGCACAGACACCATGGGTATAACAGTGAGCACAGACACCATGGGTATAACAGTGAGCACAGACACCATGGGTATAACAGTGAGCACAGACACCATGGGTATAACAGTGAGCACAGACACCATGGGTATAACAGTGAGCACAGACACCATGGGTATAACAGTGAGCACAGACACCATGGGTATAACAGTGAGCACAGACACCATGGGTATAACAGTGAGCACAGACACCATGGGTATAACAGTGAGCACAGACACCATGGGTATAACAGTGAGCACAGACACCATGGGTATAACAGTGAGCACAGACACCATGGGTATAACAGTGAGCACAGACACCATGGGTATAACAGTGAGCACAGACACCATGGGTATAACAGTGAGCACAGACACCATGGGTATAACAGTGAGCACAGACACCATGGGTATAACAGTGAGCACAGACACCATGGGTATAACAGTGAGCACAGACACCATGGGTATAACAGTGAGCACAGACACCATGGGTATAACAGTGAGCACAGACACCATGGGTATAACAGTGAGCACAGACACCATGGGTATAACAGTGAGCACAGACACCATGGGTATAACAGTGAGCACAGACACCATGGGTATAACAGTGAGCACAGACACCATGGGTATAACAGTGAGCACAGACACCATGGGTATAACAGTGAGCACAGACACCATGGGTATAACAGTGAGCACAGACACCATGGGTATAACAGTGAGCACAGACACCATGGGTATAACAGTGAGCACAGACACCATGGGTATAACAGTGAGCACAGACACCATGGGTATAACAGTGAGCACAGACACCATGGGTATAACAGTGAGCACAGACACCATGGGTATAACAGTGAGCACAGACACCATGGGTATAACAGTGAGCACAGACACCATGGGTATAACAGTGAGCACAGACACCATGGGTATAACAGTGAGCACAGACACCATGGGTATAACAGTGAGCACAGACACCATGGGTATAACAGTGAGCACAGACACCATGGGTATAACAGTGAGCACAGACACCATGGGTATAACAGTGAGCACAGACACCATGGGTATAACAGTGAGCACAGACACCATGGGTATAACAGTGAGCACAGACACCATGGGTATAACAGTGAGCACAGACACCATGGGTATAACAGTGAGCACAGACACCATGGGTATAACAGTGAGCACAGACACCATGGGTATAACAGTGAGCACAGACACCATGGGTATAACAGTGAGCACAGACACCATGGGTATAACAGTGAGCACAGACACCATGGGTATAACAGTGAGCACAGACACCATGGGTATAACAGTGAGCACAGACACCATGGGTATAACAGTGAGCACAGACACCATGGGTATAACAGTGAGCACAGACACCATGGGTATAACAGTGAGCACAGACACCATGGGTATAACAGTGAGCACAGACACCATGGGTATAACAGTGAGCACAGACACCATGGGTATAACAGTGAGCACAGACACCATGGGTATAACAGTGAGCACAGACACCATGGGTATAACAGTGAGCACAGACACCATGGGTATAACAGTGAGCACAGACACCATGGGTATAACAGTGAGCACAGACACCATGGGTATAACAGTGAGCACAGACACCATGGGTATAACAGTGAGCACAGACACCATGGGTATAACAGTGAGCACAGACACCATGGGTATAACAGTGAGCACAGACACCATGGGTATAACAGTGAGCACAGACACCATGGGTATAACAGTGAGCACAGACACCATGGGTATAACAGTGAGCACAGACACCATGGGTATAACAGTGAGCACAGACACCATGGGTATAACAGTGAGCACAGACACCATGGGTATAACAGTGAGCACAGACACCATGGGTATAACAGTGAGCACAGACACCATGGGTATAACAGTGAGCACAGACACCATGGGTATAACAGTGAGCACAGACACCATGGGTATAACAGTGAGCACAGACACCATGGGTATAACAGTGAGCACAGACACCATGGGTATAACAGTGAGCACAGACACCATGGGTATAACAGTGAGCACAGACACCATGGGTATAACAGTGAGCACAGACACCATGGGTATAACAGTGAGCACAGACACCATGGGTATAACAGTGAGCACAGACACCATGGGTATAACAGTGAGCACAGACACCATGGGTATAACAGTGAGCACAGACACCATGGGTATAACAGTGAGCACAGACACCATGGGTATAACAGTGAGCACAGACACCATGGGTATAACAGTGAGCACAGACACCATGGGTATAACAGTGAGCACAGACACCATGGGTATAACAGTGAGCACAGACACCATGGGTATAACAGTGAGCACAGACACCATGGGTATAACAGTGAGCACAGACACCATGGGTATAACAGTGAGCACAGACACCATGGGTATAACAGTGAGCACAGACACCATGGGTATAACAGTGAGCACAGACACCATGGGTATAACAGTGAGCACAGACACCATGGGTATAACAGTGAGCACAGACACCATGGGTATAACAGTGAGCACAGACACCATGGGTATAACAGTGAGCACAGACACCATGGGTATAACAGTGAGCACAGACACCATGGGTATAACAGTGAGCACAGACACCATGGGTATAACAGTGAGCACAGACACCATGGGTATAACAGTGAGCACAGACACCATGGGTATAACAGTGAGCACAGACACCATGGGTATAACAGTGAGCACAGACACCATGGGTATAACAGTGAGCACAGACACCATGGGTATAACAGTGAGCACAGACACCATGGGTATAACAGTGAGCACAGACACCATGGGTATAACAGTGAGCACAGACACCATGGGTATAACAGTGAGCACAGACACCATGGGTATAACAGTGAGCACAGACACCATGGGTATAACAGTGAGCACAGACACCATGGGTATAACAGTGAGCACAGACACCATGGGTATAACAGTGAGCACAGACACCATGGGTATAACAGTGAGCACAGACACCATGGGTATAACAGTGAGCACAGACACCATGGGTATAACAGTGAGCACAGACACCATGGGTATAACAGTGAGCACAGACACCATGGGTATAACAGTGAGCACAGACACCATGGGTATAACAGTGAGCACAGACACCATGGGTATAACAGTGAGCACAGACACCATGGGTATAACAGTGAGCACAGACACCATGGGTATAACAGTGAGCACAGACACCATGGGTATAACAGTGAGCACAGACACCATGGGTATAACAGTGAGCACAGACACCATGGGTATAACAGTGAGCACAGACACCATGGGTATAACAGTGAGCACAGACACCATGGGTATAACAGTGAGCACAGACACCATGGGTATAACAGTGAGCACAGACACCATGGGTATAACAGTGAGCACAGACACCATGGGTATAACAGTGAGCACAGACACCATGGGTATAACAGTGAGCACAGACACCATGGGTATAACAGTGAGCACAGACACCATGGGTATAACAGTGAGCACAGACACCATGGGTATAACAGTGAGCACAGACACCATGGGTATAACAGTGAGCACAGACACCATGGGTATAACAGTGAGCACAGACACCATGGGTATAACAGTGAGCACAGACACCATGGGTATAACAGTGAGCACAGACACCATGGGTATAACAGTGAGCACAGACACCATGGGTATAACAGTGAGCACAGACACCATGGGTATAACAGTGAGCACAGACACCATGGGTATAACAGTGAGCACAGACACCATGGGTATAACAGTGAGCACAGACACCATGGGTATAACAGTGAGCACAGACACCATGGGTATAACAGTGAGCACAGACACCATGGGTATAACAGTGAGCACAGACACCATGGGTATAACAGTGAGCACAGACACCATGGGTATAACAGTGAGCACAGACACCATGGGTATAACAGTGAGCACAGACACCATGGGTATAACAGTGAGCACAGACACCATGGGTATAACAGTGAGCACAGACACCATGGGTATAACAGTGAGCACAGACACCATGGGTATAACAGTGAGCACAGACACCATGGGTATAACAGTGAGCACAGACACCATGGGTATAACAGTGAGCACAGACACCATGGGTATAACAGTGAGCACAGACACCATGGGTATAACAGTGAGCACAGACACCATGGGTATAACAGTGAGCACAGACACCATGGGTATAACAGTGAGCACAGACACCATGGGTATAACAGTGAGCACAGACACCATGGGTATAACAGTGAGCACAGACACCATGGGTATAACAGTGAGCACAGACACCATGGGTATAACAGTGAGCACAGACACCATGGGTATAACAGTGAGCACAGACACCATGGGTATAACAGTGAGCACAGACACCATGGGTATAACAGTGAGCACAGACACCATGGGTATAACAGTGAGCACAGACACCATGGGTATAACAGTGAGCACAGACACCATGGGTATAACAGTGAGCACAGACACCATGGGTATAACAGTGAGCACAGACACCATGGGTATAACAGTGAGCACAGACACCATGGGTATAACAGTGAGCACAGACACCATGGGTATAACAGTGAGCACAGACACCATGGGTATAACAGTGAGCACAGACACCATGGGTATAACAGTGAGCACAGACACCATGGGTATAACAGTGAGCACAGACACCATGGGTATAACAGTGAGCACAGACACCATGGGTATAACAGTGAGCACAGACACCATGGGTATAACAGTGAGCACAGACACCATGGGTATAACAGTGAGCACAGACACCATGGGTATAACAGTGAGCACAGACACCATGGGTATAACAGTGAGCACAGACACCATGGGTATAACAGTGAGCACAGACACCATGGGTATAACAGTGAGCACAGACACCATGGGTATAACAGTGAGCACAGACACCATGGGTATAACAGTGAGCACAGACACCATGGGTATAACAGTGAGCACAGACACCATGGGTATAACAGTGAGCACAGACACCATGGGTATAACAGTGAGCACAGACACCATGGGTATAACAGTGAGCACAGACACCATGGGTATAACAGTGAGCACAGACACCATGGGTATAACAGTGAGCACAGACACCATGGGTATAACAGTGAGCACAGACACCATGGGTATAACAGTGAGCACAGACACCATGGGTATAACAGTGAGCACAGACACCATGGGTATAACAGTGAGCACAGACACCATGGGTATAACAGTGAGCACAGACACCATGGGTATAACAGTGAGCACAGACACCATGGGTATAACAGTGAGCACAGACACCATGGGTATAACAGTGAGCACAGACACCATGGGTATAACAGTGAGCACAGACACCATGGGTATAACAGTGAGCACAGACACCATGGGTATAACAGTGAGCACAGACACCATGGGTATAACAGTGAGCACAGACACCATGGGTATAACAGTGAGCACAGACACCATGGGTATAACAGTGAGCACAGACACCATGGGTATAACAGTGAGCACAGACACCATGGGTATAACAGTGAGCACAGACACCATGGGTATAACAGTGAGCACAGACACCATGGGTATAACAGTGAGCACAGACACCATGGGTATAACAGTGAGCACAGACACCATGGGTATAACAGTGAGCACAGACACCATGGGTATAACAGTGAGCACAGACACCATGGGTATAACAGTGAGCACAGACACCATGGGTATAACAGTGAGCACAGACACCATGGGTATAACAGTGAGCACAGACACCATGGGTATAACAGTGAGCACAGACACCATGGGTATAACAGTGAGCACAGACACCATGGGTATAACAGTGAGCACAGACACCATGGGTATAACAGTGAGCACAGACACCATGGGTATAACAGTGAGCACAGACACCATGGGTATAACAGTGAGCACAGACACCATGGGTATAACAGTGAGCACAGACACCATGGGTATAACAGTGAGCACAGACACCATGGGTATAACAGTGAGCACAGACACCATGGGTATAACAGTGAGCACAGACACCATGGGTATAACAGTGAGCACAGACACCATGGGTATAACAGTGAGCACAGACACCATGGGTATAACAGTGAGCACAGACACCATGGGTATAACAGTGAGCACAGACACCATGGGTATAACAGTGAGCACAGACACCATGGGTATAACAGTGAGCACAGACACCATGGGTATAACAGTGAGCACAGACACCATGGGTATAACAGTGAGCACAGACACCATGGGTATAACAGTGAGCACAGACACCATGGGTATAACAGTGAGCACAGACACCATGGGTATAACAGTGAGCACAGACACCATGGGTATAACAGTGAGCACAGACACCATGGGTATAACAGTGAGCACAGACACCATGGGTATAACAGTGAGCACAGACACCATGGGTATAACAGTGAGCACAGACACCATGGGTATAACAGTGAGCACAGACACCATGGGTATAACAGTGAGCACAGACACCATGGGTATAACAGTGAGCACAGACACCATGGGTATAACAGTGAGCACAGACACCATGGGTATAACAGTGAGCACAGACACCATGGGTATAACAGTGAGCACAGACACCATGGGTATAACAGTGAGCACAGACACCATGGGTATAACAGTGAGCACAGACACCATGGGTATAACAGTGAGCACAGACACCATGGGTATAACAGTGAGCACAGACACCATGGGTATAACAGTGAGCACAGACACCATGGGTATAACAGTGAGCACAGACACCATGGGTATAACAGTGAGCACAGACACCATGGGTATAACAGTGAGCACAGACACCATGGGTATAACAGTGAGCACAGACACCATGGGTATAACAGTGAGCACAGACACCATGGGTATAACAGTGAGCACAGACACCATGGGTATAACAGTGAGCACAGACACCATGGGTATAACAGTGAGCACAGACACCATGGGTATAACAGTGAGCACAGACACCATGGGTATAACAGTGAGCACAGACACCATGGGTATAACAGTGAGCACAGACACCATGGGTATAACAGTGAGCACAGACACCATGGGTATAACAGTGAGCACAGACACCATGGGTATAACAGTGAGCACAGACACCATGGGTATAACAGTGAGCACAGACACCATGGGTATAACAGTGAGCACAGACACCATGGGTATAACAGTGAGCACAGACACCATGGGTATAACAGTGAGCACAGACACCATGGGTATAACAGTGAGCACAGACACCATGGGTATAACAGTGAGCACAGACACCATGGGTATAACAGTGAGCACAGACACCATGGGTATAACAGTGAGCACAGACACCATGGGTATAACAGTGAGCACAGACACCATGGGTATAACAGTGAGCACAGACACCATGGGTATAACAGTGAGCACAGACACCATGGGTATAACAGTGAGCACAGACACCATGGGTATAACAGTGAGCACAGACACCATGGGTATAACAGTGAGCACAGACACCATGGGTATAACAGTGAGCACAGACACCATGGGTATAACAGTGAGCACAGACACCATGGGTATAACAGTGAGCACAGACACCATGGGTATAACAGTGAGCACAGACACCATGGGTATAACAGTGAGCACAGACACCATGGGTATAACAGTGAGCACAGACACCATGGGTATAACAGTGAGCACAGACACCATGGGTATAACAGTGAGCACAGACACCATGGGTATAACAGTGAGCACAGACACCATGGGTATAACAGTGAGCACAGACACCATGGGTATAACAGTGAGCACAGACACCATGGGTATAACAGTGAGCACAGACACCATGGGTATAACAGTGAGCACAGACACCATGGGTATAACAGTGAGCACAGACACCATGGGTATAACAGTGAGCACAGACACCATGGGTATAACAGTGAGCACAGACACCATGGGTATAACAGTGAGCACAGACACCATGGGTATAACAGTGAGCACAGACACCATGGGTATAACAGTGAGCACAGACACCATGGGTATAACAGTGAGCACAGACACCATGGGTATAACAGTGAGCACAGACACCATGGGTATAACAGTGAGCACAGACACCATGGGTATAACAGTGAGCACAGACACCATGGGTATAACAGTGAGCACAGACACCATGGGTATAACAGTGAGCACAGACACCATGGGTATAACAGTGAGCACAGACACCATGGGTATAACAGTGAGCACAGACACCATGGGTATAACAGTGAGCACAGACACCATGGGTATAACAGTGAGCACAGACACCATGGGTATAACAGTGAGCACAGACACCATGGGTATAACAGTGAGCACAGACACCATGGGTATAACAGTGAGCACAGACACCATGGGTATAACAGTGAGCACAGACACCATGGGTATAACAGTGAGCACAGACACCATGGGTATAACAGTGAGCACAGACACCATGGGTATAACAGTGAGCACAGACACCATGGGTATAACAGTGAGCACAGACACCATGGGTATAACAGTGAGCACAGACACCATGGGTATAACAGTGAGCACAGACACCATGGGTATAACAGTGAGCACAGACACCATGGGTATAACAGTGAGCACAGACACCATGGGTATAACAGTGAGCACAGACACCATGGGTATAACAGTGAGCACAGACACCATGGGTATAACAGTGAGCACAGACACCATGGGTATAACAGTGAGCACAGACACCATGGGTATAACAGTGAGCACAGACACCATGGGTATAACAGTGAGCACAGACACCATGGGTATAACAGTGAGCACAGACACCATGGGTATAACAGTGAGCACAGACACCATGGGTATAACAGTGAGCACAGACACCATGGGTATAACAGTGAGCACAGACACCATGGGTATAACAGTGAGCACAGACACCATGGGTATAACAGTGAGCACAGACACCATGGGTATAACAGTGAGCACAGACACCATGGGTATAACAGTGAGCACAGACACCATGGGTATAACAGTGAGCACAGACACCATGGGTATAACAGTGAGCACAGACACCATGGGTATAACAGTGAGCACAGACACCATGGGTATAACAGTGAGCACAGACACCATGGGTATAACAGTGAGCACAGACACCATGGGTATAACAGTGAGCACAGACACCATGGGTATAACAGTGAGCACAGACACCATGGGTATAACAGTGAGCACAGACACCATGGGTATAACAGTGAGCACAGACACCATGGGTATAACAGTGAGCACAGACACCATGGGTATAACAGTGAGCACAGACACCATGGGTATAACAGTGAGCACAGACACCATGGGTATAACAGTGAGCACAGACACCATGGGTATAACAGTGAGCACAGACACCATGGGTATAACAGTGAGCACAGACACCATGGGTATAACAGTGAGCACAGACACCATGGGTATAACAGTGAGCACAGACACCATGGGTATAACAGTGAGCACAGACACCATGGGTATAACAGTGAGCACAGACACCATGGGTATAACAGTGAGCACAGACACCATGGGTATAACAGTGAGCACAGACACCATGGGTATAACAGTGAGCACAGACACCATGGGTATAACAGTGAGCACAGACACCATGGGTATAACAGTGAGCACAGACACCATGGGTATAACAGTGAGCACAGACACCATGGGTATAACAGTGAGCACAGACACCATGGGTATAACAGTGAGCACAGACACCATGGGTATAACAGTGAGCACAGACACCATGGGTATAACAGTGAGCACAGACACCATGGGTATAACAGTGAGCACAGACACCATGGGTATAACAGTGAGCACAGACACCATGGGTATAACAGTGAGCACAGACACCATGGGTATAACAGTGAGCACAGACACCATGGGTATAACAGTGAGCACAGACACCATGGGTATAACAGTGAGCACAGACACCATGGGTATAACAGTGAGCACAGACACCATGGGTATAACAGTGAGCACAGACACCATGGGTATAACAGTGAGCACAGACACCATGGGTATAACAGTGAGCACAGACACCATGGGTATAACAGTGAGCACAGACACCATGGGTATAACAGTGAGCACAGACACCATGGGTATAACAGTGAGCACAGACACCATGGGTATAACAGTGAGCACAGACACCATGGGTATAACAGTGAGCACAGACACCATGGGTATAACAGTGAGCACAGACACCATGGGTATAACAGTGAGCACAGACACCATGGGTATAACAGTGAGCACAGACACCATGGGTATAACAGTGAGCACAGACACCATGGGTATAACAGTGAGCACAGACACCATGGGTATAACAGTGAGCACAGACACCATGGGTATAACAGTGAGCACAGACACCATGGGTATAACAGTGAGCACAGACACCATGGGTATAACAGTGAGCACAGACACCATGGGTATAACAGTGAGCACAGACACCATGGGTATAACAGTGAGCACAGACACCATGGGTATAACAGTGAGCACAGACACCATGGGTATAACAGTGAGCACAGACACCATGGGTATAACAGTGAGCACAGACACCATGGGTATAACAGTGAGCACAGACACCATGGGTATAACAGTGAGCACAGACACCATGGGTATAACAGTGAGCACAGACACCATGGGTATAACAGTGAGCACAGACACCATGGGTATAACAGTGAGCACAGACACCATGGGTATAACAGTGAGCACAGACACCATGGGTATAACAGTGAGCACAGACACCATGGGTATAACAGTGAGCACAGACACCATGGGTATAACAGTGAGCACAGACACCATGGGTATAACAGTGAGCACAGACACCATGGGTATAACAGTGAGCACAGACACCATGGGTATAACAGTGAGCACAGACACCATGGGTATAACAGTGAGCACAGACACCATGGGTATAACAGTGAGCACAGACACCATGGGTATAACAGTGAGCACAGACACCATGGGTATAACAGTGAGCACAGACACCATGGGTATAACAGTGAGCACAGACACCATGGGTATAACAGTGAGCACAGACACCATGGGTATAACAGTGAGCACAGACACCATGGGTATAACAGTGAGCACAGACACCATGGGTATAACAGTGAGCACAGACACCATGGGTATAACAGTGAGCACAGACACCATGGGTATAACAGTGAGCACAGACACCATGGGTATAACAGTGAGCACAGACACCATGGGTATAACAGTGAGCACAGACACCATGGGTATAACAGTGAGCACAGACACCATGGGTATAACAGTGAGCACAGACACCATGGGTATAACAGTGAGCACAGACACCATGGGTATAACAGTGAGCACAGACACCATGGGTATAACAGTGAGCACAGACACCATGGGTATAACAGTGAGCACAGACACCATGGGTATAACAGTGAGCACAGACACCATGGGTATAACAGTGAGCACAGACACCATGGGTATAACAGTGAGCACAGACACCATGGGTATAACAGTGAGCACAGACACCATGGGTATAACAGTGAGCACAGACACCATGGGTATAACCAGTGAGCACAGACACCAGGGGTAGAACATGAGCACAGACACCATGGGTATAACAGTGAGCACAGACACCATGGGTATAACAGTGAGCACAGACACCATGGGTAAAACAGTGAGCACAGACACCTTGGACGAGGCAGTGAGCACTGACACCATGGGTATAACAGTGAGCACAGACACCATGGGTATAACAGTGAGCACAGAACCATGGGTATAACAGTGAGCACAGACACCAGGGTATAACAGTGAGACAGACACCATGGGTATAACAGTGAGCCAGACACCATGGGTATAACAGTGAGCTCAGACACCATGGGTATATACAGTGAGCACAGACACCATGGGTATAACAGTGAGCACAGACACCATGGGTATAACATTGAGCCAGACACCATGTGAATACAGTGAGCACAGACACCATGGGTATAACAGTGAGCACAGACACCATGGGTATAACAGTGAGCACAGACACCATGGGTATAACAGTGAGCTCAGACACCATGGGTATAACAGTGAGCACAGACACCATGGGTATAACAGTGAGCACAGACACCATGGGTATAACTTTGAGCACAGACACCATGGGTATAACAGTGAGCACAGACACCATGGGTATAACAGTGAGCACAGACACCATGGGTATAACAGTGAGCACAGACACCATGGGTATAACAGTGAGCACAGACACCATGGGTATAACAGTGAGCACAGACACCATGGGTATAACAGTGAGCACAGACACCATGGGTATAACAGTGAGCACAGACACCATGGGTATAACAGTGAGCACAGACACCATGGGTATAACAGTGAGCACAGACACCATGGGTATAACAGTGAGCACAGACACCATGGGTATAACAGTGAGCACAGACACCATGGGTATAACAGTGAGCACAGACACCATGGGTATAACAGTGAGCACAGACACCATGGGTATAACAGTGAGCACAGACACCATGGGTATAACAGTGAGCACAGACACCATGGGTATAACAGTGAGCACAGACACCATGGGTATAACAGTGACACAGACACATGGGATAACAGTGAGCAGCAGACACCATGGGTATAACAGTGAGCACAGACACCATGGTTATAACAGTGAGCACAGACACCATGGAATAACAGTGAGCACAGACACCATGGTAATGAACAGTGAGCACAGACACCATGGGTATAACAGTGAGCGCAGACACCATGGTATAACAGTGAGCACAGACACCATGGTATAACAGTGAGCACAGACACCATGGGTAGAACAGTGAGCACAGACACCATGGGTATAACAGTGAGCACAGACACCATGGGTATAACAGTGAGCACAGACACCATGGGTATAACAGTGAGCACAGACACCATGGGTATAACAGTGAGCACAGACACCATGGGTATAACAGTGAGCACAGACACCATGGGTATAACAGTGAGCACAGACACAATGGTAATAACAGTGAGCACAGACACCATGGGTATAACAGTGAGCACAGACACCATGGGTATAACAGTGAGCACAGACACCATGGGTATAACAGTGAGCACAGACACCATGGGTATAACAGTGAGCACAGACACCATGGGTATAACAGTGAGCACAGACACCATGGGTATAACAGTGAGCACAGACACCATGGGTATAACAGTGAGCACAGACACCATGGGTATAACAGTGAGCACAGACACCATGGGTATAACAGTGAGCACAGACACCATGGGTATAACAGTGAGCACAGACACCATGGGTATAACAGTGAGCACAGACACCATGGGTATAACAGTGAGCACAGACACCATGGGTATAACAGTGAGCACAGACACCATGGGTATAACAGTGAGCACAGACACCATGGGTATAACAGTGAGCACAGACACCATGGGTATAACAGTGAGCACAGACACCATGGGTATAACAGTGAGCACAGACACCATGGGTATAACAGTGAGCACAGACACCATGGGTATAACAGTGAGCACAGACACCATGGGTATAACAGTGAGCACAGACACCATGGGTATAACAGTGAGCACAGACACCATGGGTATAACAGTGAGCACAGACACCATGGGTATAACAGTGAGCACAGACACCATGGGTATAACAGTGAGCACAGACACCATGGGTATAACAGTGAGCACAGACACCATGGGTATAACAGTGAGCACAGACACCATGGGTATAACAGTGAGCACAGACACCATGGGTATAACAGTGAGCACAGACACCATGGGTATAACAGTGAGCACAGACACCATGGGTATAACAGTGAGCACAGACACCATGGGTATAACAGTGAGCACAGACACCATGGGTATAACAGTGAGCACAGACACCATGGGTATAACAGTGAGCACAGACACCATGGGTATAACAGTGAGCACAGACACCATGGGTATAACAGTGAGCACAGACACCATGGGTATAACAGTGAGCACAGACACCATGGTATAACAGTGAGCACAGACACCATGGGTATAACAGTGAGCACAGACACCATGGGTATAACAGTGAGCACAGACACCATGGGTATAACAGTGAGCACAGACACCATGGGTATGGACAGTGAGCACAGACACCATGGGTATAACAGTGAGCACAGACACCATGGGTATAACAGTGAGCACAGACACCATGGGTATAACAGTGAGCACAGACACCATGGGTATAACAGTGAGCACAGACACCATGGGTATAACAGTGAGCACAGACACCATGGGTATAACAGTGAGCACAGACACCATGGGTATAACAGTGAGCACAGACACCATGGGTATAACAGTGAGCACAGACACCATGGGTATAACAGTGAGCACAGACACCATGGGTATAACAGTGAGCACAGACACCATGGGTATAACAGTGAGCACAGACACCATGGGTATAACAGTGAGCACAGACACCATGGGTATAACAGTGAGCACAGACACCATGGGTATAACAGTGAGCACAGACACCATGGGTATAACAGTGAGCACAGACACCATGGGTATAACAGTGAGCACAGACACCATGGGTATAACAGTGAGCACAGACACCATGGGTATAACAGTGAGCACAGACACCATGGGTATAACAGTGAGCACAGACACCATGGGTATAACAGTGAGCACAGACACCATGGGTATAACAGTGAGCACAGACACCATGGGTATAACAGTGAGCACAGACACCATGGGTATAACAGTGAGCACAGACACCATGGGTATAACAGTGAGCACAGACACCATGGGTATAACAGTGAGCACAGACACCATGGGTATAACAGTGAGCACAGACACCATGGGTATAACAGTGAGCACAGACACCATGGGTATAACAGTGAGCACAGACACCATGGGTATAACAGTGAGCACAGACACCATGGGTATAACAGTGAGCACAGACACCATGGGTATAACAGTGAGCACAGACACCATGGGTATAACAGTGAGCACAGACACCATGGGTATAACAGTGAGCACAGACACCATGGGTATAACAGTGAGCACAGACACCATGGGTATAACAGTGAGCACAGACACCATGGGTATAACAGTGAGCACAGACACCATGGGTATAACAGTGAGCACAGACACCATGGGTATAACAGTGAGCACAGACACCATGGGTATAACAGTGAGCACAGACACCATGGGTATAACAGTGAGCACAGACACCATGGGTATAACAGTGAGCACAGACACCATGGGTATAACAGTGAGCACAGACACCATGGGTATAACAGTGAGCACAGACACCATGGGTATAACAGTGAGCACAGACACCATGGGTATAACAGTGAGCACAGACACCATGGGTATAACAGTGAGCACAGACACCATGGGTATAACAGTGAGCACAGACACCATGGGTATAACAGTGAGCACAGACACCATGGGTATAACAGTGAGCACAGACACCATGGGTATAACAGTGAGCACAGACACCATGGGTATAACAGTGAGCACAGACACCATGGGTATAACAGTGAGCACAGACACCATGGGTATAACAGTGAGCACAGACACCATGGGTATAACAGTGAGCACAGACACCATGGGTATAACAGTGAGCACAGACACCATGGGTATAACAGTGAGCACAGACACCATGGGTATAACAGTGAGCACAGACACCATGGGTATAACAGTGAGCACAGACACCATGGGTATAACAGTGAGCACAGACACCATGGGTATAACAGTGAGCACAGACACCATGGGTATAACAGTGAGCACAGACACCATGGGTATAACAGTGAGCACAGACACCATGGGTATAACAGTGAGCACAGACACCATGGGTATAACAGTGAGCACAGACACCATGGGTATAACAGTGAGCACAGACACCATGGGTATAACAGTGAGCACAGACACCATGGGTATAACAGTGAGCACAGACACCATGGGTATAACAGTGAGCACAGACACCATGGGTATAACAGTGAGCACAGACACCATGGGTATAACAGTGAGCACAGACACCATGGGTATAACAGTGAGCACAGACACCATGGGTATAACAGTGAGCACAGACACCATGGGTATAACAGTGAGCACAGACACCATGGGTATAACAGTGAGCACAGACACCATGGGTATAACAGTGAGCACAGACACCATGGGTATAACAGTGAGCACAGACACCATGGGTATAACAGTGAGCACAGACACCATGGGTATAACAGTGAGCACAGACACCATGGGTATAACAGTGAGCACAGACACCATGGGTATAACAGTGAGCACAGACACCATGGGTATAACAGTGAGCACAGACACCATGGGTATAACAGTGAGCACAGACACCATGGGTATAACAGTGAGCACAGACACCATGGGTATAACAGTGAGCACAGACACCATGGGTATAACAGTGAGCACAGACACCATGGGTATAACAGTGAGCACAGACACCATGGGTATAACAGTGAGCACAGACACCATGGGTATAACAGTGAGCACAGACACCATGGGTATAACAGTGAGCACAGACACCATGGGTATAACAGTGAGCACAGACACCATGGGTATAACAGTGAGCACAGACACCATGGGTATAACAGTGAGCACAGACACCATGGGTATAACAGTGAGCACAGACACCATGGGTATAACAGTGAGCACAGACACCATGGGTATAACAGTGAGCACAGACACCATGGGTATAACAGTGAGCACAGACACCATGGGTATAACAGTGAGCACAGACACCATGGGTATAACAGTGAGCACAGACACCATGGGTATAACAGTGAGCACAGACACCATGGGTATAACAGTGAGCACAGACACCATGGGTATAACAGTGAGCACAGACACCATGGGTATAACAGTGAGCACAGACACCATGGGTATAACAGTGAGCACAGACACCATGGGTATAACAGTGAGCACAGACACCATGGGTATAACAGTGAGCACAGACACCATGGGTATAACAGTGAGCACAGACACCATGGGTATAACAGTGAGCACAGACACCATGGGTATAACAGTGAGCACAGACACCATGGGTATAACAGTGAGCACAGACACCATGGGTATAACAGTGAGCACAGACACCATGGGTATAACAGTGAGCACAGACACCATGGGTATAACAGTGAGCACAGACACCATGGGTATAACAGTGAGCACAGACACCATGGGTATAACAGTGAGCACAGACACCATGGGTATAACAGTGAGCACAGACACCATGGGTATAACAGTGAGCACAGACACCATGGGTATAACAGTGAGCACAGACACCATGGGTATAACAGTGAGCACAGACACCATGGGTATAACAGTGAGCACAGACACCATGGGTATAACAGTGAGCACAGACACCATGGGTATAACAGTGAGCACAGACACCATGGGTATAACAGTGAGCACAGACACCATGGGTATAACAGTGAGCACAGACACCATGGGTATAACAGTGAGCACAGACACCATGGGTATAACAGTGAGCACAGACACCATGGGTATAACAGTGAGCACAGACACCATGGGTATAACAGTGAGCACAGACACCATGGGTATAACAGTGAGCACAGACACCATGGGTATAACAGTGAGCACAGACACCATGGGTATAACAGTGAGCACAGACACCATGGGTATAACAGTGAGCACAGACACCATGGGTATAACAGTGAGCACAGACACCATGGGTATAACAGTGAGCACAGACACCATGGGTATAACAGTGAGCACAGACACCATGGGTATAACAGTGAGCACAGACACCATGGGTATAACAGTGAGCACAGACACCATGGGTATAACAGTGAGCACAGACACCATGGGACTGGCAGTGAGCACAGACACCATGGGTATAACAGTGAGCACAGACACCATGGGTATAACAGTGAGCACAGACACCATGGGTATAACAGTGAGCACAGACACCATGGGTATAACAGTGAGCACAGACACCATGGGTATAACAGTGAGCACAGACACCATGGGTATAACAGTGAGCACAGACACCATGGGTATAACAGTGAGCACAGACACCATGGGTATAACAGTGAGCACAGACACCATGGGTATAACAGTGAGCACAGACACCATGGGTATAACAGTGAGCACAGACACCATGGGTATAACAGTGAGCACAGACACCATGGGTATAACAGTGAGCACAGACACCATGGGTATAACAGTGAGCACAGACACCATGGGTATAACAGTGAGCACAGACACCATGGGTATAACAGTGAGCACAGACACCATGGGTATAACAGTGAGCACAGACACCATGGGTATAACAGTGAGCACAGACACCATGGGTATAACAGTGAGCACAGACACCATGGGTATAACAGTGAGCACAGACACCATGGGTATAACAGTGAGCACAGACACCATGGGTATAACAGTGAGCACAGACACCATGGGTATAACAGTGAGCACAGACACCATGGGTATAACAGTGAGCACAGACACCATGGGTATAACAGTGAGCACAGACACCATGGGTATAACAGTGAGCACAGACACCATGGGTATAACAGTGAGCACAGACACCATGGGTATAACAGTGAGCACAGACACCATGGGTATAACAGTGAGCACAGACACCATGGGTATAACAGTGAGCACAGACACCATGGGTATAACAGTGAGCACAGACACCATGGGTATAACAGTGAGCACAGACACCATGGGTATAACAGTGAGCACAGACACCATGGGTATAACAGTGAGCACAGACACCATGGGTATAACAGTGAGCACAGACACCATGGGTATAACAGTGAGCACAGACACCATGGGTATAACAGTGAGCACAGACACCATGGGTATAACAGTGAGCACAGACACCATGGGTATAACAGTGAGCACAGACACCATGGGTATAACAGTGAGCACAGACACCATGGGTATAACAGTGAGCACAGACACCATGGGTATAACAGTGAGCACAGACACCATGGGTATAACAGTGAGCACAGACACCATGGGTATAACAGTGAGCACAGACACCATGGGTATAACAGTGAGCACAGACACCATGGGTATAACAGTGAGCACAGACACCATGGGTATAACAGTGAGCACAGACACCATGGGTATAACAGTGAGCACAGACACCATGGGTATAACAGTGAGCACAGACACCATGGGTATAACAGTGAGCACAGACACCATGGGTATAACAGTGAGCACAGACACCATGGGTATAACAGTGAGCACAGACACCATGGGTATAACAGTGAGCACAGACACCATGGGTATAACAGTGAGCACAGACACCATGGGTATAACAGTGAGCACAGACACCATGGGTATAACAGTGAGCACAGACACCATGGGTATAACAGTGAGCACAGACACCATGGGTATAACAGTGAGCACAGACACCATGGGTATAACAGTGAGCACAGACACCATGGGTATAACAGTGAGCACAGACACCATGGGTATAACAGTGAGCACAGACACCATGGGTATAACAGTGAGCACAGACACCATGGGTATAACAGTGAGCACAGACACCATGGGTATAACAGTGAGCACAGACACCATGGGTATAACAGTGAGCACAGACACCATGGGTATAACAGTGAGCACAGACACCATGGGTATAACAGTGAGCACAGACACCATGGGTATAACAGTGAGCACAGACACCATGGGTATAACAGTGAGCACAGACACCATGGGTATAACAGTGAGCACAGACACCATGGGTATAACAGTGAGCACAGACACCATGGGTATAACAGTGAGCACAGACACCATGGGTATAACAGTGAGCACAGACACCATGGGTATAACAGTGAGCACAGACACCATGGGTATAACAGTGAGCACAGACACCATGGGTATAACAGTGAGCACAGACACCATGGGTATAACAGTGAGCACAGACACCATGGGTATAACAGTGAGCACAGACACCATGGGTATAACAGTGAGCACAGACACCATGGGTATAACAGTGAGCACAGACACCATGGGTATAACAGTGAGCACAGACACCATGGGTATAACAGTGAGCACAGACACCATGGGTATAACAGTGAGCACAGACACCATGGGTATAACAGTGAGCACAGACACCATGGGTATAACAGTGAGCACAGACACCATGGGTATAACAGTGAGCACAGACACCATGGGTATAACAGTGAGCACAGACACCATGGGTATAACAGTGAGCACAGACACCATGGGTATAACAGTGAGCACAGACACCATGGGTATAACAGTGAGCACAGACACCATGGGTATAACAGTGAGCACAGACACCATGGGTATAACAGTGAGCACAGACACCATGGGTATAACAGTGAGCACAGACACCATGGGTATAACAGTGAGCACAGACACCATGGGTATAACAGTGAGCGCAGACACCATGGGTATAACAGTGAGCACAGACACCATGGGTATAACAGTGAGCGCAGACACCATGGGTATAACAGTGAGCGCAGACACCATGGGTATAACAGTGAGCGCAGACACCATGGGTATAACAGTGAGCGCAGACACCATGGGTATAACAGTGAGCGCAGACACCATGGGTATAACAGTGAGCGCAGACACCATGGGTATAACAGTGAGCGCAGACACCATGGGTATAACAGTGAGCGCAGACACCATGGGTATAACAGTGAGCGCAGACACCATGGGTATAACAGTGAGCACAGACACCATGGGTATAACAGTGAGCACAGACACCATGGGTATAACAGTGAGCACAGACACCATGGGTATAACAGTGAGCACAGACACCATGGGTATAACAGTGAGCACAGACACCATGGGTATAACAGTGAGCACAGACACCATGGGTATAACAGTGAGCACAGACACCATGGGTATAACAGTGAGCACAGACACCATGGGTATAACAGTCAGCACAGACACCATGGGTATAACAGTGAGCACAGACACCATGGGTATAACAGTGAGCACAGACACCATGGGTATAACAGTGAGCACAGACACCATGGGTATAACAGTGAGCACAGACACCATGGGTATAACAGTGAGCACAGACACCATGGGACTGGCAGTGAGCACAGACACCATGGGTATAACAGTGAGCACAGACACCATGGGTATAACAGTGAGCACAGACACCATGGGTATAACAGTGAGCACAGACACCATGGGTATAACAGTGAGCACAGACACCATGGGTATAACAGTGAGCACAGACACCATGGGTATAACAGTCAGCACAGACACCATGGGTATAACAGTGAGCGCAGACACCATGGGTATAACAGTGAGCGCAGACACCATGGGTATAACAGTGAGCGCAGACACCATGGTTATAACAGTGAGCGCAGACACCATGGGACTGGCAGTGAGCACAGACACCATGGGTATAACAGTGAGCACAGACACCATGGGTATAACAGTGAGCACAGACACCATGGGTATAACAGTGAGCACAGACACCATGGGTATAACAGTGAGCACAGACACCATGGGTATAACAGTGAGCACAGACACCATGGGTATAACAGTGAGCACAGACACCATGGGTATAACAGTGAGCACAGACACCATGGGTATAACAGTGAGCGCAGACACCATGGGACTGGCAGTGAGCACAGACACCATGGGTACAACAGTGAGCGCAGACACCATGGGTATAACAGTGAGCACAGACACCATGGGTATAACAGTGAGCACAGACACCATGGGTATAACAATGAGCACAGACACCATGGGTATAACAGTGAGCACAGATACCATGGGACTGGCAGTGAGCACAGACACCATGGGTATAACAGTGAGCACAGACACCATGGGTATAACAGTGAGCACAGACACCATGGGTATAACAGTCAGCACAGACACCATGGGTATAACAGTGAGCACAGACACCATGGGTATAACAGTGAGCACAGACACCATGGGTATAACAGTGAGCACAGACACCATGGGTATAACAGTGAGCACAGACACCATGGGACTGGCAGTGAGCACAGACACCATGGGTATAACAGTGAGCACAGACACCATGGGTATAACAGTGAGCACAGACACCATGGGTATAACAGTGAGCACAGACACCATGGGTATAACAGTGAGCACAAACACCATGGGACTGGCAGTGAGCACAGACACCATGGCTATAACAGTGAGCACAGACACCATGGGTATAACAGTGAGCGCAGACACCATGGGACTGGCAGTGAGCACAGACACCATGGGTATAACAGTGAGCACAGACACCATGGGTATAACAGTGAGCACAGACACCATGGGTATAACAGTGAGCACAGACACCATGGGTATAACAGTGAGCACAGACACCATGGGTATAACAGTGAGCACAGACACCATGGGTATAACAGTGAGCACAGACACCATGGGTATAACAGTGAGCACAGACACCATGGGTATAACAGTGAGCACAGACACCATGGGTATAACAGTGAGCACAGACACCATGGGTATAACAGTCAGCGCAGACACCATGGGTATAACAGTCAGCGCAGACACCATGGGACTGGCAGTGAGCACAGACACCATGGGTATAACAGTGAGCGCAGACACCATGGGTATAACAGTGAGCACAGACACCATGGGTATAACAGTGAGCACAGACACCATGGGTATAACAGTGAGCACAGACACCATGGGTATAACAGTGAGCACAGACACCATGGGTATAACAGTGAGCACAGACACCATGGGACTGGCAGTGAGCACAGACACCATGGGTATAACAGTGAGCACAGACACCATGGGTATAACAGTGAGCACAGACACCATGGGTATAACAGTCAGCACAGACACCATGGGTATAACAGTGAGCACAGACACCATGGGTATAACAGTGAGCACAGACACCATGGGACTGGCAGTGAGCACAGACACCATGGGTATAACAGTGAGCACAGACACCATGGGTATAACAGTGAGCACAGACACCATGGGTATAACAGTGAGCACAGACACCATGGGTATAACAGTGAGCACAGACACCATGGGTATAACAGTGAGCACAGACACCATGGGACTGGCCGTGAGCACAGACACCATGGGTATAACAGTGAGCACAGACACCATGGGTATAACAGTGAGCACAGACACCATGGGTATAACAGTGAGAACAGACACCATGGGTATAACAGTGAGCACAGACACCATGGGTATAACAGTGAGCACAGACACCATGGGACTGGCAGTGAGCACAGACACCATGGGTATAACAGTGAGCACAGACACTATGGGCATAACAGTGAGCACAGACACCATGGGCATAACAGTGAGCGCAGACACCATGGGTATAACAGTGAGCGCAGACACCATGGGTATAACAGTGAGCGCAGACACCATGGGTATAACAGTGAGCGCAGACACCATGGGTATAACAGTGAGCGCAGACACCATGGGTATAACAGTGAGCGCAGACACCATGGGTATAACAGTGAGCGCAGACACCATGGGTATAACAGTGAGCGCAGACACCATGGGTATAACAGTGAGCGCAGACACCATGGGTATAACAGTGAGCGCAGACACCATGGGTATAACAGTGAGCGCAGACACCATGGGTATAACAGTGAGCGCAGACACCATGGGTATAACAGTGAGCGCAGACACCATGGGTATAACAGTGAGCGCAGACACCATGGGTATAACAGTGAGCGCAGACACCATGGGTATAACAGTGAGCGCAGACACCATGGGTATAACAGTGAGCGCAGACACCATGGGTATAACAGTGAGCGCAGACACCATGGGTATAACAGTGAGCGCAGACACCATGGGTATAACAGTGAGCGCAGACACCATGGGTATAACAGTGAGCGCAGACACCATGGGTATAACAGTGAGCGCAGACACCATGGGTATAACAGTGAGCACAGACACCATGGGTATAACAGTGAGCACAGACACCATGGGTATAACAGTAAGCACAGACACCATGGGTATAACAGTGAGCACAGACACCATGGGATTGGCAGTGAGCGCAGACACCATGGGTATAACAGTGAGCACAGACACCATGGGTATAACAGTGAGCACAGACACCATGGGTATAACAGTGAGCACAGACACCATGGGTCTGGCAGTGAGCACAGACACCGCGGGACCGGCAGTGAGCACAGACACCATGGGTCTGGCAGTGAGCACAGACACCATGGGTATAACAGTGAGCACAGACACCATGGGTCTGGCAGTGTGCGCAAGCACCGCGGGACCGGCAGTGAGCACAGGGAACTAGCAGCAAGCGTGGGTATCACAGGACTGGCAAACGGTGTCACGGAACTGGCAATAGGCACACGGGATTGGCAGCAAGCGCTGTAGGACTCTTTTCACAGATCTGAGGGATATACAGTATCTCAGGAATGAATGGTCACTTACAGTGATTTTTGTGACTTTGATATGGGTCCCATGGAAGCTCAGCATAACTATCTCTAGCCCGTGGCTCCCATATGTTCCTTTAAATAGGCCAGGTGGTATCAGATCCTCTGGACTGGATGGTGGTAAGTAGATCCTACGATATGTCAGGCAGTTACTGAAACACAAACACAAGGTATTAGGACACCTCATCCTCCTGTCGAGGGGTCAAAATCACCTTCGCCAATTCCTGATCATCCCTGGGCCAGAACATCACCAGATCAACTCCACCAGAGGACCCTAACACCAACAGCAGCCCAGACCACGCCTACCGCACTCAGTGTGGTGCCCTGACCACATGCTAACTGATCCCTTAACTGCAAGGGAAAACCCTGTCAAAGTCATTCAATTTGAAGCCAGTGGACCCAAGCACTACATGCCACTATCAGCCTTGCCCAACACTCCCAATTACGACTACCACAAAGCAGCTTCCCAAATCCCTCTGAACACAATGGAGTGAAAGCAGACAAATTTTGAGAATAAGAATCTCAGGCCTTTCCTCTATCCCCAGCAGTCCAGGCACATACCCTCCCCAGCACCCTGAAACCTCGCTGCATACACCACCACCCCCATGCCCCAGGCTCTGCTCCCAAACAACAGGAGTCCCAATTACTGAAGGTTCAAAATGTTGGTTGCCAGTCACTCACTCGTACTGACTGGTATAGATAAACTTCATAAGGATTAGCTCCTGCATGTGCTCATGGAAAATATCCTCCAGCGTTCGACCCCATTCTTCTGCCAGCCATGTCCGGAACTCCTGTTATCCAAACACAATTTAACCAAAGAAAGTCAGTGCTGCAAAGGAGCTCATCGCTCGAACCAACCCAAACCATTGTTCCAAAACTCCCTAGATTCGGAGAAGGTCCCATTAGAGTAGAAGATAGCAAATGTAACTCCATTATTCAAACAGGGGGACAGAAAGCGGGAAACAACAGGCCAGTTAGCTTAACATCTGTAGTAGGGAAAATGTTAGAAGCCAGTATTAAAGAAGGGCATTTGGATAAGCTCAAGGTCATCAGGCAGAGCCAACATGGTTTTGTGAAAGGGAAATTGTGTTTAACCAATTTACTGGAGTTCTTTGAGGAAGTAACATGTGCTGTGGATAAAGGGGAACCGCTGGATGTATGGGACTTAGATTTCCAGAAGGCACTTGATAAAGTGCCACATAGAAACATAGAAAATAGGAGCAGGAAGAGGCCATTTGGTCCTTCGAGCCTGCTTCACCATTCATTATGATCATGGCTGATCATCCAACTCAATAGCCTGCTCCTGCTTTCTCCCCATATCCTTTGATCCCTTTCGTCCTAAGAGCTATATCTAACTCCTTCTTGAAAACATTGAAAGTAATTGGGGCCAAAACGTGGTGTGGTAGCGAATTCCACAGGCTCAACACGATCTGGGTGAAGAAATTTTTCATCTCAATCCTAAATGGTCTACCCCTTATCCTCAGACTGTGACCCCTGGTTCTGGACTCCCCCACCATCAGGAACACCCTTTCTGCATCTACCCTGTCTAGTCCTGTTAGAATTTTATAGGCTTCTATGAGATCCCCCCTCATTCTTCTGAACTCCAGCGAATATAATCCTAACCGACTCAATCTCTCCTCATATGTCAGTCCCACCATCCCAGGAATCAGTCGGGTAAACCTTCGCTGCCCTCCCTCTATAGCAAGAACATCCTTCCTCAGAAAAGGAAACCAAACCTGCACACAATATTCCAGGTGTGGTCTCACCAAGGTCCTGTGTATTTGCAGCAAGACATCCCTGCTCCTGTACTTGAATCTTCTCGGTATGAAAGCCAACATACCATTTGCCTTCTTTACCGCCTGCTGCACCTGCATGCTTACCTTCAGCAACTGGTGTACAAGGACACCCAGGTCTCGTTGCACATTCCCCTCTCTCAATTTATAGCCATTCAGATAATAATGTGCCTTCCTGTTTTTGCTACCAAAGTGGATAACCTCACATTTATCCACATTATACTGCATCTGCCATGCATTTGCCCACTCACTCAGCTTGTCCAAATCACATCATAGGTTATTGTGGAAAATAAAAGCTCATGGTGTCAGGGGTAACATATTGGCATGGATAGAAGACTGGTTGGCTAACAGGAAGCAGACAATAGGCATAAATGAGTATTTTTCAGGTTGACAAGATGTAACGAGTGGCATGCCACAGGGATCAGGGCTGGGACCTCAACTGTTTACAATTTATATCAATGACTTGGATGAAGGGATGGATGGGATGGTTGCCAGATTTGCTGATGACACAAAGATATGTAGGAAAGTGAGTTGTGAAGAGGGCACGTTGAGGCTACAAACAGACATAGGTTAAGTGAGTGGGCAAATATCTGGCAGATGGAGTTTAATGTAGGAAAATGTGAAATTGCCCACTTTGGCAGGAAGAATAAAAGAGAAGCATTTTATTTAAAATGGTGAGAGATTGAAGAGCTCTGAGGTGCAGAGGGATCTGGGTGTCCTCGTGCATGAATCACAAAAGGTTGGTCTGCAAGTACAGCAAGTAGGAAAGCTAATAGAATGTTATCATTTACTGCGAGGGAGACTGATAATAAAAGTAGGGAGGTTATACTTCAGTTGTACAGGGTATTGGTGAGACCACATCTAGAGCGCTGTGTACAGTATTCATCACCTTATTTAAGGAAGGATGTAAATGCGTTGGAAGTGGTTCAGAGAAGGTTTACCAGAGTAATACCTGGATTGGGTGGGTTGTCTTATGAGGAAAGTTGAACCAGCTAGGCTTGTATCCACTGGAGTTTAGAAGAGTAAGAGGTGACTTGATTGAAACATATAAGATCCTGAGGGGTCTTGACAGGGTCAATGTGGAGAGAGTATTTCCTCTTGTGGGAGAATCTAGAACTAGGCGTCACTATTTAAAAATATGGGGTCGTCCATTTAAGACAGAGATAGGCAAAATATTTTCACTCAGAGGGTCGTGAGTCTTTGGAACTAACTCTGCTTCTACCACCTTTTCAGGAAGAGAGTCTTTGAATATTTTTAAGGCAGGAGTGGACAGATTCTTGGTAAACAAGGGATGATTGGAGGTAGGTGGGATGCAGGTTTTAGGTAGCGATCAGGTCAGCCATGATCTTATTAAATGGCGGTGCAGACTCGAGGGGCTAAATGGCCTACTCAGAATCTTAGAATTTTAACAGCACGCAAGGAGGCTATTCAGCCCATCATGTCTGCATCAGCTCTCCAAACGAGCATTATGACTTAGTGCCATTGCCCTGCCTTTTACCCGTATCCTTGCACATTAGTTAAATAATCATCTAATGTCCTCTTGAATGCCTCAATTGAATCTGCCTCTACCACTCTTCCCAGCAGAGCATTCCAGACCTGAACCACTCGTGTGAAAAAGTTTTTTCTCACGTCACATTTGCTTCTTTTGCAATTCACTTTAAATTTGTGCCCTCTCGTTCTTGATTCTTTTACGAGTGGGAATAGCTTCTCCCTATCTCCTTTGTCTAGCCCCCTCATGATTTATATTCTTTGCCCCTATTAATAAAGCCCAGGATACTATATACTTTATAAATTGCTCTCTCCACCTGTCCTGCCACCTTCAATGATCTATGTACATATACACCCAGGTCTTTCTGCTCCTGTACCCCCTTCAAAATTTCACCCCTTATTTTATATTGTATGTCTATGTTCCTCCTACCAAAATGCATCACCTTACACTTCACTGTATTGAACTTTATCTATCACCTATCTGCCCACTCCACCAACTTGTCCATGTCCTCTTGAAGTTCCATACCATCCTCCTCGCAGTTCACAACACTCCCAAGCCTCGTATCATCCGAAACTTGGCACTTGTCCTCTGCACGCCAAGGTCTAGATCATTAATATATATCAGGGAAAGCAAGAGTCCCAATACCGACCCCTGGGGAACTCCACTACTCCAACTCCTTGTTCGTATGTTCCTATGTTACCAAGGGCACAAACAACCAAACCCATCTTAACTGCTTTCCCAGGGTTTGGTGGCTATGGGTCAATTGACAGGTCAATTCTCAATGAGCACAGAAGCTGCTGTGGACCACTGGCAGCAAATCCCTATTAACACCACCTCCGGGAAAATAGGAGCAGCTGAAACAACTGGTCTCAGTCAAGCTACAAACATTTAGAACTGGAAATAGAAAGAGCAAATACTGGAACTACACAGTAGCCCTACCAACAGGGGAAGAGAAAGGACAGGTGAATATGATGGGAATGTGGAATTCCAAACACAAGAAGATTAGCTATGATCTTATTGAATGGCAGAGCAGGTTTGAGGGGCCGAATGGTCTAATCCTGTTCCTATTTCTTATGTTGGTATCAGTCAGAACAAGAAACCACAAGAACGGTGGCAGACAGGGTGGGAGGTGGTTCTAAACAGAAAGCATTGAGTATTTTGCTTTTATTTAAGCATTGAATATTGCCAGAAAAAAGAAACGTGCTGTCAAAGTTTTTTGTCTTGCACTCATCAGGACAGATGCAAGAATACCAAATTTCAAAGGGAGCAACAATATATACTGCATGAGGAAAAGGTACTAATGTCCTTTAGTGAAGGCCCCAAATCAATGTGGCTGTCTCGTCACTGCCCTCTGAAGTGGCATCTCAAGCCACTCAGTGGTGTCAAAACACTACAGAAAAGTCAAATAATTAAAACAGGAAAAACCAACTGGTGTCAACATTGGAATCGGATACAAAAAAGGCAAATCCAGCTCTGTCAACCATGCAAAATCCTCCTCACTAATGTAGGGGAAGCTGTGCCAAAATTGGGAGAGCTGTCCCACAATTGAGTCAAGCAACAGCCTGACATCATTACAGTCACAGAATCATTCATTTCTTTGACTCAATGCCCCAGACTCCTCCATCACCATCCTTGGGTACGCCCTGTCCCACCAACAGGACAAACTCCCCTGTGGTGCTGTCACAGTGGGATAGTCAAGAGGGAATAAGCCTGGGAGCACACATCAACTCCGGATCCCACAAACGTAGCATTAGATCAAACATGTGCAAGGAAATCACCTGCTGATGACCAACTACTACCCTCCCACAACTCAATATTCTTCCATGTTGAGCGCCACTTGGAAGAGGCACTGATTCAAGTGAATCCAGGGCAGAATTTTTTCTGATGGCAAGGTTTCCCACCCATCACCGGAAGATTAAGCAGAAGAGCTGCCCCACAGCCATTTGACATTCCATGGAGGGTTAATTGGCTGGAGGTGAGACTTTCACACCTCACTTGGCATTAAGATTTTTTAAAATTATTTCACGGGATGTGGGCGTCGCTGGCAAGATCAACATTTGTTGACCATCCTTAATTGCCCTTGAGAAGGTGGTGGTGAGATGCCTTCTTGAACTGGTGCAGTCCATGTGACGCAGGTGCTGTTAGGGAGTTACGAGCATAAGGGTTAGCAGGAGTAGGCCACTCAGCCCCTTGAGCCTGCTCCGCCTTTCAATAAGATCATGGCTGATCTGATTGTAACCTCAACCCCACATTCCTGCCCACTCCCAATAATCTTTCACTTCCCTCCTTATCAAGAATCTATCTAGCTCTGCCTTAAAAATATTCAAAGGCTCTGCTTCCAGCACCTTTTCGGGAAGAGAGTTCCAAAGGTTCATGACCATGAGAAAAAAATTCTTATCTGTCTTAAATGAGAGCCCCCTTATTTTTAAACAATGATCCCTAGTTCTAAATTCTCCCTCAAGAGGAAACATTCTCTCCCACATCCACCCTGCCAAGACCCTTCAAGATCTTAAAGGTTTCAATGAAGTCGCCTCTCACTCTTCCAAACTCCACTGGATACAAACCCAGCCTGTCCAAATTTTCTCCCTAAGATAACCTGCCCAATACTGCATTAGTCTGGTAACCTTCTCTGAACTGCTTCCAATACACTTACATCCTTCCTGAAATAAGGAGAATGTGCTGTACATAGTACTCCAGATGTGGTATCACCAGTGCCCTGTAGAACGTAATCATAATCTCCCTAGTTATGTATTCAATTCCCCTCGCAATAAATGATAACATTCTATTAGTTTTCCTAATTACCTGCTGTACCTGCATACTAGTCTTTTGTGGATACTCAAATCCTCAATCTCAGAGCTCTGCAATCTCTCACCATTTAGATAATATGCTTTTTTTTATTCTTCCTGCCAAAATGGACAATTTCACATTCGCCCACATTATACTCCATTTTCCAGATCTTTGCACAGCAGTTTGACCCAGTGATAACGAAGGAATGGCGATATAGTGCAAACTCAGGATCAATGTGTGACTTGGAGGGGGAACTTGCAGGTGGTGATGTTCCCAGTCATCTGCTGCCCTTCTCCTTCTAAGCAGGAGAGGTCTTGGGTTTGGAAGGTGCTGTTGAAGGAGCCTGAGTGAGTTGCTGCAGTGCATTTTGTAGGTGGTACACACTGCTGTCATTGTGCAGTGGTGGTGGAAGGAGTGAATGTTTGTGGATGGGGTGCCAATCAAGCAGGCTGCTTTGTACTGGATGGTGTCAAGCTTCTTGAGCGTTGTTGGAGCTGCACTCATCCAGGCAAGTGAAAAGTATTCCATCACACTCCTGACTTGTGCCTTGTAGATTGTGGACAGGCTTTGGAGAGTCAGGAGGTGAGTTACTCACCCCAGAATTCCCAGCCTCTGACTTCTCTTGTAGCCCTATTTATATGGCTGATCCAGTTCTGTTTCTGGTCAATGGTAACTGATAGTGGGGGACTCAGCAATGGTGATGCCATTGAATGTCATGGGGAGATGGTTAGATTCTCTCTTGTTGGAGATGGTCATTGTCTGGCACTTGTGTGGCGCAAAGGTTAATTGTCAATTAACAGGATATTGTCCAGGTATTGCTGCATATGGACAGACTGCTTCAGTATAAGAGGAGTTGTGAATGGCACTGAACTTTAGGCAAAAGAACCAAAGGATCTGAAATGCACTGCCTGTAGGGTAGAGGCTGATTCAATAAAAGCTTTCAACAGGGAATTGGATAACTAGCTGAAGAGAAAAAAATGATAAGGCCACAGTGAAAGGGGCGGGGAAGTGTGACTAGCCAAGTTGCTCTTGCAGAGAGCTGGCACAGACACAACGGGCCAAATGGTCTCTGTCTGTGATGTAACCAATCTTTGATGCTATGTTAAATGCTGGCCTTGCCAGCGATATCTGCAACCCATGAATGAATTTTAAAAATGGTACTGCGGCTCTGTGGGTGACTCTTTTCCCTCAGAGGGTTGAGTTTTCAAGAACCACTGCAGAATCTTGAGGAGAAAAATCTAGGCTGACACTCCAGTGCAGCGCTGAGGGAGTGCTGCGCTGTTGGAAGAGCCATATTTCAGGAGAGATACTAAAGCAAAGCCCAGGCTGCTCTCAAGTCAATGTAAAAGTTTCCAAGGCACTATTTAAAAGAGGAGCAGGAATGTTTTCTCTGGTGTCCTGGCCAACACACACCCCTCAAACAACATTACAAAAAGCAGATTACCTGGTCAATATCATATTGCTTCTTTTGACAGTTTGCTGTGTGTAAATTGGCTGCCCTGTTTCCTATATTATAACAGCATATGCACTTCAAAAAATAAAGTATTCCATTGGCTGTGAAGCACTTTGGGGTGTCCTGAGGTTGTAATAGTCATTATATCAATGCAAGATTTTCTTTTCCTTCCCCACAAAAGGACTTGGATCAGGTACTGAATAGCAAACTCAGGACCAAGGTTAGAGCAAGTAGAGTCAGAGGGCAAATAGCAAAGGGGTAGCAAACTGGCTACAAAACAAAAAACAGAATGGAGGTTGAAGACAGTCTGCATCCATACAATGTAAATCAGAATCATTCAAAGACAAGCTGGTGTAACTTTACTGTTAGCAGTAACAAGAGTCATCCAGCATGGGGTGGGACATCAATAATAATTTACAAATTCCAGAATGTTGGAACATAAGAAGCAACTGAGTATCACTTTAAATAAAGTTCTTCACCTCAACAGAATAACAGCCCCTCATTGTCACAAACTTTCTGCCCCAACAGGGGATCTGCACCCCTCAGGATGTCAAACCCTCACCTCACGACTTACCTCCTGCCTCCCTCCTGCCATCCGGTGGAAATCAGTCTGATTGCATTTGGTTGAAAACTCGTCCTTCTTCACAATCTGCAAAGAAATAAAACTCTACTGGATACAGGATTCTGCAGCTAAAAACATCAAATATGCTCACAATGGTTCAGTTCAACAATATTTAACCTGTGGCAATAAATTGCAAAACAGCAGCCCAATTAAAATGGAAAAGGAATCAGTGTCAAGATTCAAGAGGCACAGGCGATGTCCTTCAAATCTCCCTTTACTGCGCATGGCCCATTTGCTGCACTGCACTGTCCCTTTATGGTGGTTCTAAATAAAATTCCTCACGTCAACAAACATTCTGCCCTGACAGGGTATCTGCCCCACATTCCCGACATGGCACCACCGCACATGCACACACCTTAAAGGGACCGCTTCTTGCGCACAGTCCACTTGTCCCCCTGCATGGTAAGTTTTAGACTGCAGTGTGGCTGTGCACCAAGAACATGGAACACGGGACCTGGAGGGACTGGCAGAGAAGCAATGGCCTCAGCGAAATTAAAAAGTCTGAAAGGGGCAGTTCTTGTGCACTCTATCCTTTGGGGCATGCTTTTTATTTCTTGAAAAAGCGAATGGACAAACAAATATTTCCTCTTACCTGTATATCACCCTTGTGAGACCCCTTGTGACCATACATGCATTCCACTTCCGCTTTATTCTTTTCCCACAGGTGAATCCGGAACAAAGGTTTACAGCGCATGGCATCGTTGACTCTGGGATCGTGAGGGGGCAGGTACATCCAACCAATAATAAACAATCCGTCTACCTATGAATTAACAACACAAACACCACTGAATATCCCCTCACATCACCACTGTGGAAAACAACACAAGCACAAAAGACCTCGAGACACTCACTGAAGATGCTCAATCACACTGCAATGCACTCAATACAAACTGATGACTAAATCAACAATGTATCACCACAATAAACTTATACATGATAAAACATCCCTAAGCGCTTCACCAAGCCCACATAAGGTGATCTTATGGCAGGTGACCAGAAGTTTAGGATGGAATTCCAGAGCTTAGGCCAAGGTAACTGAAGGCACAGCCACCAATGGCAGAGCAATTAAAATCAGGGATGCTCAAGAGTCAAAATTAGGGGATGATAGAGATCTGAGGGTTGTGGGGCTAAAGGATGTTACAAAGAGAGGGAGGAATGAGGCCACGGAGATATTTGAAAGCAAGGATGAGAATTTTTAAATCCAGATGTTGTCAGACCAGGAGCCAATATAGATCAGTGAGCACAGAAGTGATAGGTGAACAGAACTTGGTGAGAGTCAGGATGTGGAAAACAGAGTTTTGGATGAATTCAAGTTTAGAGAAGGTAGAAGATTGGAGGCCAGCCAGGAGAGCAGTGAATTAGTCAAGTCTAGGGGTAACAAAGACATGGATGAGGATTTCATCCATGAAACAGGGGCAGAGTCAGACAATGTCATCAGAGATGAGCGTAGACAGTCTTAATAATGGCACGGAAGCTCACCCCGAGGTCAAATACTGTAAGCCATCACTTGTGGTTGTTGTTGTGTTCCTTAAAATCACAACTTTAAGTGATTCCAATGCAAGTCTATGATTCAACGTTAAAGCCAGAGTTCAGTTCCTTTGGGTATGTCTCTCCTGGAAAAACAGATATATAAGTTGAAATAACGACATATGCAGCACTGTGCATTCCTAACTGAAATAACTTGTAAAATAAATTACTAAATATAAAAGAAATACTTAGTAAATTCAAATTAGTTAACACTCACCAGTCCCTCTTTCTTCTCTCTCAGTCCCTCGGTTCCAGGGATGACTTCTTCGACTCTGGTTCAATGGATTCGGAGAAGTTCAATGCGCGAGCTGTTTGGACGGTCAGTTAGAGGAGGTGTTTGGGGGTTTTTGTGCTCTCTCCACCATCTTGACTTCGCCTCTGCATGCTCCTGAGGTCTCTGTGTTCAGTGCCTTCCCAAATGAACCTTCTCCCATTTTGGTCCATCACCATGAGTCGGTGGAGATGTTTGACCTCTTCAAGGATGCTTTGAGAACGTCCCTGAAACGTTTCAGTGGAGGTGACCTTGAGTGATTAGCGCCTCAATGCTGGGCATGTTGGCTTGGGAGAGGCCAATGGCTCTCTCACCAGGTTTGAAATGGCCTCGTTGCTTCAGCTACTCCAGAGTCGAACAAGGCCAGATTTGGGGCACCAAAATTAATAAGATTGCAGAGTCAGGCTCCTGCAGGATAGCACTGCACTTTTTCACCCAAACAAGTCCTGAGACAAGGAAATCAATTTTATCTGTGTACAGCAACAAATGCCTCCCTCTCAGACTTTAAAATGGCCTCTCTGCCTCACCCAAAGTAAAGATCCACAGCAGGACACCTGGGGTTCCAAAACTGAAATCAGCTTGCAGGGTGAAGAAATGCACAGAAATCAGCAGCCTGGGCTTCAACTTCGTCCTTGCAAAAAAATGCTGTTTGTTTTGGTATTCTTGTAAAAGCTTGTTCCAAGTGTTTTTGAAAAAAAAATCAGGATTCTTTTGAATGCAATTAAATACCTCTTCTTGCACCAGATTCAAAATGGTGCTGATCAGGTCAGGAGACCTGACACCAAACCAGCGCAAAACAACGACAAGAAACAGCATGAAACTACACATAACAATGACACGAAATGACTTAAAATCAAAACCGAAGACTGAAATCTGGAATACCAGCTCTAAAAACTGTACCATTTTAAATGGAAGCAACTTGAAACGGAGCAGCTTAAAGCGAGGGCTTGCTGTATAACATCAAGCATGTCCAAGAGGTTCAAGGTTTTTGCAGCCTGTAGGGGCAAAGGGTGGAGAGCTGCAGGCTGGATGTGCAAACTGACAATGGTATCGTGGTACAGGAAGTCATTCAAGCGGTCCGAGTTAATAGGAATGCAGTGGTAATATGGGACAGTATAGTCAGGGGGATGGACACTGTTCTCTGCAGCCGAGAACAAGAGCCCAGAAGGCTGTGTTGCCTGATTGATGCCAGGGTTCGGACATTTGTTCTGGGCTGGAGAGGAACTTTCAGTAAGAGGAGGAGGATCCAGTTGTCATGGTCCACATAGTCACCAACAACATAGGTAGGAGGAGGAAAGTGATTCTGCTTAGAGAGTATGAGCGGCAAGGAGCTAAATTAAAAAGCAGAACTGGATTATCATCTGAGCCAGGAGCAAATTGGGTAAGATTAGAGCATTGAATGAACTGCTCAAAGACTGGTGTGGGAAAAATAGGTTTTGATTCCTGGGGCACTGACACCAGTACTGTTGGGATCGTCTTCACCTGAACCATGCTGGGACCAGTGTTCTGGCAAGTTTGATAACTAAGGTGGTAGATAGTGCTTTAAACTAAATAGTGGGGCAAGGCGTCATGTGAGAGAGATGTGATATATTAAAGAGAGAGGAGAAGGCAAGAGAGCAAGGTAGTACTAAGGGAAATGGTAATTGTTGTATAAGGGTTTGGCATGTATAGGGTTAATGTAGGACTACGTGCAGTACAACCCACAAAGTGATGTAAGTGAACAGATGACTCGCACCTACGGGTCAGTCTAGTGTTGGAGAGAGCCACATGCACAAGCAAGCTGCAGACAGCTGCTAACTTGAACCCTTCGCTGTGTGTATGAGAACTATGTACATAGTTAATAAACACATACAGTTAACCGACTTAAGATAAGAAGGCTTCATTAAGACCTACTGAATGGCACCGAACACCCTCTGCAAATGGAAAAACCCAAAATCTTGCAAATAAATGCAGAGAAAAACTGAAATCTTGCAAGACAAAGAAAATTGGAAGGAATGTCCTGACCTGAAGAAAAGCTCGAGAAGCAGATGAGGAAAGGAAAATTGCCAGGGAAAAGCTCCAAAGAAAGGCTTAGAAGCTGAAGGCAGAAATTTAAAATTCCTCACTGCAGAAGACTTGGAAGTCCAGCTTCAATTCCCAGTGTGGAGGCAGATGACCTAGCAGGAGTAAGCTGGCTTTAAGTTCCATGATACAGCAAATCATGAGAAACATTTAAATAGTTTGGTGGTCAGAAATTGTTTTTTTTTAAAAACTCCATTGGAAAAACCAGATTTCTGAGTCAGTGCCCGAACACATGGCCATAGTCGGTTATACAGAAAGAAACAGGCCCTTTGGCCCATCATGTCTGTGCCAGCCATCAAGCACCTATCCATTCTAATCCCATTTCCCAGCACTTGGCCTGTAGCTCTCTATGCTATGATGTTTCAAGTGCTCATCTAAATACTTCTTAAATATTGTGAGGGTTCCTGCCTCTACCACCCCCTCAGGCAGTGTGTGTTCCAGATTCCAACCACCCGCTGGGTGAAAAGATTTTTTATCGAACCCCCTCTAAACCACCTGCCTCTTTCCTTAAATCTATGCCCCCTGGTTATTGACACCTCCACTAAGGGGAAAAGTCTCTTCCTATCTACCCTATCTATGCCCCTCATAATTGTGTATACCTATCAGGTCCCCCCTCAGCCTTCTCTGTTCTAAGGAAAACAACCCTAGCTTATCCAGTCTCTCTTCATAGCTGAAACACTACAGCCCAGGCAACATCCTGGTGAATCTCCTCTGCACCCTCTCCAGTGCAATCACATCCTTCCTATAGTGTGGCAACCAGAACTGCACACAGTACTCCAGATGTGGCCAAACTAACATTTTATACAGCTCCAACATTACCTCCCTGCTCTTATATTCTATGCCTCAGCTAATAAATAAAGGTAAGTATCCCATATGCCTCTTAACCACCTTATCTATCTGTGCTGCTGCCTTCAGGGATCTATGGATATGTACACTGATCCTCTGTACTTCCTAGAATCCTACCATTCGTCGTGTGTTAGTCCTCCCAAAATGCATCACCTCACACTTGTCAGGATTAAATTCCTTTTGCCACTGCTCTGCCCATCTTACCAGCCCATCTATATCATCCTGTAATCTAAGGCTTTCCTCCTCACTACTTACCACAACACCAATTTGTGAACTTACTGATCATAACTCCTACATTCATGTCTAAATCATTAACGTACACCACAAACAGCAAGGGTCCCTGCAGTATACCACTCGTCACAAGCTTCCAATCGCAAAAACCTTTGACCATCACCCTTTACCTCCCACTGCTAAGCCAACTTTGGATCCAAATTGCCAAATTGTCCTGGATCCCATGGGCTTTTACCTTTTTGACCATTCTCCCATGTGGGACCTTGTCAAAAGCCTTACTGAAGTCCATGTAGACTACATCAGCCGCACTATCATTATCTGCGCAACTAGTCATCTCCTCAAAAAATTCAATCAAATTTGTTAGGCATGATCTCCCCCTGACAAAGCCATGCTGACTATCCCTGTTTAATCCCTGCCTCTCTAAGTGGAGATTAATCCTGTCCATCAGAATTTTTTCCAATAGTTTCCCTACCACTGATGTTAGACTCACTGGCCTGTAATTACCTGGTTTATCTGTACTACCCTTCTTGAGTAATGGTATCACATTCACTGTCCTCCAGTCCTCTGGTACCTCTCCTGTGGCCAGAGAGGATTTGAAAATTAGTGTCAGAGCCCCCTGCAATCTCCTCCCTTGTCTCACACAGGTGTCTGAGCTCACTCTGAAAAGGGAAAAAAAATTAATTCGGAAGAACTGCGACTAAAGAATCAGCTTTAAAGTTCAGCAAAGGCCAGGTTCCACACTTTCTCGACCCTAAAGGGAGAAGTCTGCAGCTTGCCGATCCAAGCAGCCACTGTGTAAATTTTTTTCAAGGCTGAGTGCAAATCGCATTACAGTTGAATCCCACCAAAACCAGCAAGCACGGGTAAACACTGTCTTGAAATGATCAGTAGCACCATCTTGAATTTCAGCAACTGCTTAAAGCTGAACTTACACTTTAAAAATTTTTAACCATGGATTAAAAATCCAACTCTCAAGATCAGTTTGGATTCATCCAAGGGCCAAACTTAACAGAAAATTGGACTTCCTGGAGAAGAGAATTTCTGATCTGATGTACTCCAGTAGTTTAAGTAGAAAGTCAGAAAAGGTCCAGATTAATACATTTTTGTACTGGTTTGGTGAACTTGCTGAAGTAACTCTAATGCAGTGCACTGATGAATCCTCAACCAACTTCGACAAAATATTAAAAGCCTTTGATGAATATTTTAATCTTCAAGTTGAGTGTACAGAGTTTAAAAAGAGGCTCAGAAAACCCCTTGCAAAGTGCCAAAAAGGAAAAAAACAATGCTCAAGTACACCAAACGTGGGCAGCAGAGAGACATCGAACTTTCCGGAGTGACAAAACTATCTTTTCAGAAATCCCAACGCATTACCTGAACTGCAACAGGAGGTGACAGTACTAAGCGAGTAGCTGGCGGTGAATGAAAGAAAGCTTTCTGATGAAACCCAAAATAAACAAACCCTGCAAAAGGAAAATGAAATAAGATTGGAGAATGTTCACATCAGAACAGAATTGGAAGATTTGAAAGTCAAGATTCAAGCTGAGTATACACCCTTGAAAACGCATAAGATGCTAAAGTCGCTAATGAACCAAACTGTTCAAGACATGAACAAACAAAATTTTGAGGTTTCACAGAGGTACAAGAAGAGACTGTAGAGTTGCAGAAAATGGTTGGACATTTGGAAGGGAACTTGGAAAAATATTACATTTCCAAGGAGATGTATGAAGAGGTGAAAATCAAGAACCTAGAATGGCAAGAGAAAGTAGAAGTTCTCAAAAAAGCGTGAGAAGTCTCAAAATCAATTAGCAGAAGCACAATTACAGAATGCGAGCTTAAACGATGGCACAGGGGAATTATACTCCGCCAAGGAAAAACTGATCAGTTAGAGTGTCAACTTTCACGTACGAAAGAGGCGTTTGATAAGGATAAATGAGAACTAGTGAGAACACTGGAATGTCTCTCACAGGAAGAACAACACTTGGAAGAGGATTTAAATGCTTAAATGATTAACTTGCAGTAAGAAATACAACAAAAATGGATCTCCAATTAAAACTTGACAAACTCCAAGCATCAGAAGTCTCCAGAAGTGTAAAATGCCAGGGACATGAAAAGGAATTGCTGATGTATTAGAACAGTTGCTTGAAAACAGTGTTAACAACCAAAACTGATGAAAGTCGGTCCAATCTGAACAACATGAAAGATGAGATGCGCAGTATGGAAGAGCAAATCTAGAACTTAAAAGCAGAAAAGTTGAATTCGATGGACAGCTCAAAGATCTAACAAATGAATTGAAAGAGTCTAAGGAGCAGTCAGTAACCATGGAAGAAGGGTTTCAAAAAGAATTGAACATCCTGGTTAAAGTGGTTAAACTTAGACAGGAGTTCCACAGATAACTCAAACAAAAACAACTCAACTTACCAGAGTTGCTGCTGAACTGAAAAGGTTCTTAAGCTCAAAAACAACTGGAAAAGAATTCATCAAAAATTTGGCTAAAATTGTGAAACAAGTGGAACAAAGATTCCATTGTTGAAACATGCGAGCCACACATTGAAAGAAGAGAAAAAACGCTATGGGGACAAGCACAGCGTTCATCCACCTTGGAAAAAATGGGATAAACCCAACACCTACCGATCACTACCACAGTCGAATCGACAAAGAGTGGTTCAATACTAAGGAATAGAAAAAGAGGATGAAAAGATACCCAGATGCCGGAACAACCTACAAATCAACAGAGTTTACTTGCAATGACAGAGCCTCTGACAGTAGTATGAACAAGATATGGAAAGGTTATAAGGCGTCCAGACCACCTGAACCCATAAACTCAGAGACATGGGGGGATGAGATATAAATAACGAGGTAAATACATGGGGTAAACTAGAATAACTTGAAATATACTGGATAAATATTTTGGAGAAAGTGTAGTATAAGGGCCTGGCGCATACAGGGTCAATATGGCACTGAGTGCAGGACCACCCACTCAGTGATGTAAGAGAACACATGACCTACTCCGAGGGTCAGTCGAGTGTAGGACAGGGCTGTGTGCACAGGCAAGCATGGGGACATTTTCTAGCTTGAACCCTTCACTGTATATATGTACATAGCTCTCATAGTTAATAAATACATAGTTGACCTGCTTAAGACTACAAAAACTTCATTAAAGCCTAATAAACAGTATCCAACTCCTTGCAACAGTAATCAGAGTTTGGCAGGAAGGGACAGAGTGTATAAGCTTTAGAGTGCACCAGCAGATAAGGCTAGAGGTTACAAAAATAATAAAAATTCAGAATTAAAGGCACTCCATCTGAATGCACACAGCATTTGCAACAAGGTAGATGAATCGACAGCAGAAATAGAAGTACACAAACATGACCTAATTGCTATTATGGAAACGTGGCTGCATAAGACGTAGGAGCAGAAGTAAGCTAATCGACCCATCGAGGCTGCTCAATGAGATCTGGCAGATCTGATAATCCTCAACTCCACTTTCCTGCCTTTTCCTCATAATCCTTGATTCCCTCACTGATTAAAAATCTGTCTATCTCAGCCTTGAATATATTTAACGACCCAGCCTCTACAGCCCTCTGCAGTAAAGAATTCCACAGATTAACTACCCTCAGAAGAAATTCCTCCTCATCTCTGTTTTAAATGGGCGACCCCTTACTTTGCGACTATGCCCTCTGGTCCTAGACTCTCCCACAAGGGGAAACAGCCTCTCAGCATCTACCCTGTCAAGCCCCCACTAAGAATCTTATATGTTTCAACAAGGTCACCTCTCATTCTTCTAAACTCCAATAAGTATAGGCCCAATCTACTCAATCTCTCCTCATAAGAAAATCCCTCCATACCCCGGATCAACCTAGTGAACCTTCTCTGGACTGCCTCCAATGCCAGTACATCCTTCCTTAGATAAGGGGACCAAAACTGTTCACAGTATTCTAGGTGTGGTCTATTTGTCTTGTATAGTTTTAGCAAGATTTCCCTACTTTTATACTCCATTCCCTTTGAAATAAAGGCCAACATTTTACTTACCTTCCCTCTAACCTGCTGAACTTGTAAGTTAGCTTTTTGTGATTCATGCACAGGGGCCCCCCAAATCCCTGTGTTGCAGCTTTCTTCAGTCTTTCTCTATTTGAATAATATTCAGCTCCTCTATTCTTCCTGCCAAAATGCATAACCTCGCATTTTCCCACATTATATTCCATCTGCCAAGTTTTTGACCACTCACTTAACCTGTCTATATCCCTCTGTAGACTGTGTTTTCCTCACCGCTTACCTTCCCACTTATTTTTGTGACATCCACAAACTTGGCGATAGCACATTCACTTCCCTCATCCAAGTCATTAATATAAATTGCAAATAATTGTGGCTCCAGCACTGATCCCTGTGGTACTCCACTAGTTACAGGTTGCCATCCTGAAAATGCCCCCTTATCCCAACTCTGTCCTCTATTAGTAAGTTAGTTCTTCTATTAGTTAGCCAATCTTCTATCCATGCGAATATGCTACACCCAACACCATGGGCTCTTATCTTATTAAGTAGCCTTATGTGCAGTACCTTATCGAACACCTTTTGGAAATTCAAATATATTACATCTACTGGTTCCCCCTTTATCTATCCTGCTTGTTACCTCCCCAAAGAATTCTAATAAATTTGTCAGTCATGATTTCCCCTTCATGAAGCCATGCTGACTCTGCTTGATTAGATTATGCGTTTCTAAATGCTCTGCTATTACATCCTTAATAATAGACTGTAACATTTTCCCAATGACAGATGTTAAGCTAACTGGCCTATTGTTACCTGTTTTTTGTCTCCCTCCCTTTTTGAAAAAGGTGTTACATTGGCAATTTTCCAATCCTCTGGGACTTTTCCAGAATCTAAGGATTCTTGGAAGATTACTACCAGTGCATACATTATTTGTGCAGCTACTTCCTTTAATATCCTAGGAAGCAGCCCAGGGGACTTATCGACCTTTAGCCCCATTAGTTTCCCTAGTACTTTTTCTCTAGTGATAGTTATTCTATTTATTTCATAATCATAGAGTCACATGGGCCTACAGCACAGAAAAAGGCCCTTTGGCCCATCAAGTCTGCACCAGTCAAACAAGTACCTAGCTATTCTAATCCCATCTTCCAGCACTAGGCCCATAGCCTTGTATGCCATGGTATCACAAGTGCACATCCAAATATTTCTTAAATGTTATGAGGGTTTCTGCCTCTACCACCCTTTCAGGCAGTGAGTTCCAGATTCCCACCATCCTCTGGGTGAAAAAATTCTTCCTCACATCCCCGCTAAACCTCCTGCCCCTTACCTTAAATCTATGCCCCCTGGTTATTGATCCCTCCACCAAGGGGAAAAGTTCCTTTCTGTCTGTCTGCCTTTCATAATTTTATATGCCTCAATCATGTCCCCCTCAATCTCCTCTGCTCCAAGGAACATAGCCCCAGTCTATCCAATCTCTCCTCATAACTAAAACTCACCAGCCCAGGCAACGTCCTGGTAAATCTCCTCTGCACTCTCTCTAGTGCAATCACATCCTTCCTATAATGCAGATTCCAGAACTGCACGCAATACTCTAGCTGTGACCTAACCAGCGTTTTATACAGTTCCAGCATAATCTCCCTGCCCTTGTATTCTATGCATCAGTTAATAAAGGCAAGTATCCCATATGCCTTCTAAACCACCTTATCTACCTGTCCCTCTACCTAAAGGGACCGGTGGACATGCATACCAAGGTCCCTCTGATCCTCGGTACTTCCCAGGGTCCTACCATTCATTGAGTATTCTTGTGCCTTCTTTGTCCTGCCCAAGTGCATCACCTCACACTTATCTGGATTAAATTCCATTTGCCACTGATCAGCCCATCTGACCAGCCCGTCTATATCCTTCTGTAATCTAAGGCTATCCTCCTCACTATTTACCACCCCACCAATTTTTGTGTCATCCACGAACTTACTGATCAACCCTCCTACATGCAAGTCCAAATCGTTTATATATACCACAAACAGCAAGGGACCCAACTCCAATCCCTGTGGAACCCCACTGGACACAGGCATCCAGTCACAAAAACACCCCTCAACCATCACCCTCTGCTTCCTGCCACTCAGCCAATTCTGGATCCAATTTGCCAAATTGCCTTGGATCCCATGCGCTCTTACCTTCAATTTCAGTCTCCCATGCGGGACCTTATCAAAAGCCTTGCAGAAGTCCAAGTAGACTACGTCAAATACATTGCCCTCATCTACACACCTGGTCACCTCTTCAAAAAATTCAATCAAATTGGTCAGACATGACCTTCCTTAACAAAACCATGCTGACTGTCCTTGATTAATCCCTGCCTCTTCAAGTGTGGATTAATTCTGTCCCTCAGAATTGCTTCTAATAGTTTCCCCATCTCTGAGGTTAGACTGGCTGGGCTGTAGTTCCCTGATTTATCCCTTCCTCCCTTCTTGAATAACGGTACCATATTAGCTGTCCTCCAGTCCTCTGGCACCTCTCCTGTGACCAGAGAGGTATTGAAAATTATTGCCAGTATCCCTGCTATCTCCTCCCTTGCCTCACTCAACAGCCTGGAATACATTTCATCTGGGCCTGGCAGTTTATCTATTTTTTAAGCCTGCCAGACCACTTAGAACCTCCTCCCTTTCTATGCTAATTTCTTTAATTATATCATAGTCCTTCCGCCAGATTTCCATACCCACATTGTCCCTCTCACTTGTGAACACCGACACAAATTTTCATTTAGAACCCTACCTACGTCTTCCAGCTCCACACACAAATGACCACAATGGCCCTTAATGAGCCCTACTCTTTCCATAGTTATCCTCTTACTCTTAATGTACTTGTAAAATAGCTTTGGATTTTCCTTTATTTCACCCCCTCCCGCTTTGCCCCTTGATTTAGTATTTCTGGAATGCTATTAATGTCTTCTACTGTGAAGACTGATGCAAGACAGATTATTTCTCCAGCGTCACCCCCAAGGAGCCTATGTTCACTTTGGCCTCTCTCTTCCTTTTTATATACTTAAAGAAGCTCTTAATGTCCGATTTTATATTACTTGCTAGTTTACCCTCAAAGTTTATTTTCTCCCTCTTAATTTTTTTTGGTCATCTTTTGCTGGTTTATAGAATTTACCCAATCCTCTGGCTTACCACTAATCTTTGCCACATTGTATGTTTTTTCTTTCAACTTGATACTATCCTTAACTTCCTTGGTTAACCATGGTTGATTTATCTCCTTCCTAGAATCCTCCTTCCTCACTGGGATATATCTTTGTTGTGAGTCATGAACTATTTTCTTCAACGTCTGCCATTGTTCATCAACTGTCTTTTCTGCTAAACTCCTTTCCCAATCCACTCCAGCCAACCCTGCCCTCATTCCTTTGTAATTACCCTTATTTAAGTTTAGCACAGTTGCTTCCAACCAAAGTTTCTCACTCTCAAACTGAATGCCAAATTCTATTACTGTTTCCTTTCACTCAGATCATTTATTAAATGCCTCATTACCAGATCCAATGCTGGCCTTTACTGCAAGATGATTTGAGTACAGAAGTAAAGTAGCCTTGCCATAATTGTATAGAGCCTTACATAGAAACACAGAAAATTGGAGTAGGCCATTCGGCCCTTCGAGCCTGCTCTGTCATTCATTATGATCATGGCTGATCATCCAACTCAATAGCCTGCTCCGGCTTTCTCCCCATGTCCTTTGATCTCTTTCGCCCCAAGAGCTATATCTAATTCCTACTTGAAAACATACAATGTTTTGACCTCAACTACTTTCTGTGGTAGCGAATTCCACAGGCTTACCACTCTTTGGGTGAAGAAATTTCTCCTCATCTCAGTCCTAAATGGTCTACCATGTATCCTCAGACTGTGACCCCTGGTTCTGGACTCCCCCACCATCAGAAACATCCTTCCTGCATCTGTCCTGTCTAGTCCTGTTAGAATTTTATAGGTTTCTATGAGATCCACACTCATTCTTCTGAACTCTAGCAAATATCATCCTAACCGACTCAATCTCTCCTCATATGTCAGTCCCACCATCCCAAGAATCTGCCCTTCCTTGCTGCACTCCCTCTATAGCAAGGACATCCTTCCTCAGATAAATAGACCAAAACTGCACACAATATTCCAAGTGTGGTCTCACCAAAGCCCTGTATAATTGCAGCAAGACATCCCTGCTCCTGTACTCAAATCCCCTCGCTATGAAGGCCAACATACCATTTGCCTTCTTTATCACCTGCTGCACCTGCATGCTCACCTTCAGCGACTGGTGTACAAGGACACCCAGGTCTCATTGCACATTCCCCTCTCTCAATTTATAGCCTTTCAGATTATAATCTACCTTCATGTCCTTTCTGCCAAAGTGGGTAACCTCACCTTTATCCACATTATACTGCATCTGCCATGCATTTGCCCACTCACTCAGCTTGTCCAAATCACACTGAAGTATCTCTTCATCCTCCTCACAGCTCACCCTCTCACCCAGCTTTGTATCATCTGCAAATTTGGAGATTTTACATTTAGTTCCCTCATCTAAATCATTAATATGTATTGTGAATAGCTGGGGTCCCAGCATCAATCCCTGCGGTACCCCACTAGTCACTGCCTGCCATTCAGAATAAAACCCATCTATTCCTACTCTTTGTTCCCTGTCATCCAGTTTTCTTTCATCTCAATACACTACCCCCAATCCCATGCGCTTTAATTTTACACGCTAATCTCTTATGTGAGCCTTGGAGGGACTGCACCTGGAGTGCTGTGCATAGTTTTGGTCTCCTTAATGATGTACTTTCTATAGAGGGTGCACAACAAAGGTTCACCAGACTGATTCCTGGAGTGGTGGGGTTGTCTTATGAGGAGAGATTGAGGAGTTTAGCAGAATGAGAGGTGATCTCATTGAAGCATACAAAATTCTTGCAGGGTTCAACATTACCATACAGGAAGGATGTTTCCCCTGGCTGGGAGAAGGGGGGTGGTAGGGTCTTCTAGAATCTATGGGCACAGTTTCAGGATAAGGGATAGCCCATTTAGGACTGAGATGGGGAGGGATTTCTTCGCTCAGAGGGTGGGAATCTTTGGAATTCTCAACTCCAGAGAGTTGTGGAGGCTTAGTTATTGAGTATATTCAAGACAGAAATCAATAAAGTTCTAGATATTAAAGACATCAAGGGATATGGGCTTGGTGCAGGAAAATGGCATTGAGGTTTGGCAGAGCAGGCTTAAGGGGCCAGATTGTCTACTCCTGCTCCTATGTTATAAAATCAGAAAGTGCTGGAAAAACACAGCAGGTCTGGCAACATCTGTGGAGGAAGAAATAAAAGTTTCCATTGACTCTTCTTTGGAACTGAAGAGAGGCAGAAATGTGATGGGTTTTATGCTGTTTAATGTTGTGGAAGGAAACAGTTAAAGGAGTTCAATTGTTCAATTATTGGTTAACGACCTAAGTATCCATTTGATTGTATAAAAAAGATAACAGGTGAGTCAAGTTCTGTCTGTGGACAGTTATATGACCAGTAATAAAACTCTGAAGGGGGGGGGGAATTCTTCAGAAAACATTCTTTTCTGGCAGCGTTCTTGGCACAAATGAGCCATTCGGTGGTAAGACAGAAAACGGAGGGTACAATGTTAACGGAAGCTTGACCTAAATAGCCAAGTGGTTATGGTACTGGGTTTGTAACCCCAAGATCAAGAGTTCAAATCTCTCAATGGCAAACTATGTAACTTCATCTGAAACAGATGGAAACGGGTTTGTACTCAAAAGAGTTATAATGTTAACGGGATGGCGAGATTGCCTAGAAACAGGACGCAGGCATCAGTACGAAAGGAGATTTGTAATTAGGAACAATGAGGACTGAAACACCTTGGACAATTATGGCAGGAGAAAAGAATTGGGGAATTACAAGTAAAGAATGAACCCCAGAAATGCCCAGGGTGCAGTCAATCGGTGTTTTAGATGTGATTCAAGGTACCATTATGCAATGACCTGTCCTAAATGATATTATGAGGTGTTCAAAATTAAACATAAGACAGAAGGCTCAGAAGAAGAAGATGGAGATATTGACCAAAAAGAGGCATTGTATTAGTTACAAGAAGTTTCAGCCCAATGATGAATGTCTTAGTGGCAGAGTCCCTCAACTGTGCAGTGCTAGATAGCGGATGCACATATACAATCTGTGGGTAGACTGGTTAAAATGCTACCTAGACTCCTTAAATGACTAGGATCAGAATAAGGTTAGAGAATTCAAGAGTTCCACCAATTTTGGATTTTGAGATGAAAAAACCCCAAAATATTTTAAAAGGGCAGTGATTCCCTGAAGGTAGCTGGAGTCAATCATTTCATCAGCACAGGCGTAGTGTCTAGTGAAATACCAATACAGTTGAGCAAACCGTCAATGAAGAAAGTGCAAATGAAGCTGGATATGGAAAATTACAAGGAAAACCTGTGAATTTGCAATTTACGCAATCTGGACACTACTGTTATTTCCTTAATGAAACCTAACTTTTCTATGAAGGAGATTAAAGAATTGTTATTAGTATCAGGATTATAGGAATTTTGAAAGCAAAAAGCAAATTGTGTTAAAATTGCATCGGCAGTTTGCCCATCCTTTTTCGCAAAGATTAAAAATTTTGCTAAGGGATGCAGGAATTAGGGATAGAGAATACACCAAACTTATAGAGGAGATAAGTGATAGATGTGATATATGTAAGAATTACAGAAGGACACAATCACAGTTGATAGTGAGTCGAACCTTAGCGAAGGATTTCAGTGAAGTTGTGGCGATGGATTTAAAGGTGTGGGATAAAGAAAAGAACATTTATATTTTACATTTCAGAGATTTGGCAACAAGGTTTAGTTAGTCGACGATCATATACAGTAAAGAAAACAATTGTGGATCAGGTAATGGAGAAGTGGATAGGGACTGGATTGGGAACACCAGCGAAATTCCTCATTGATAATTGGGGGGTGAATTAGCTAACTATGAGTTTTGGGATATGTGCGAAAACATGAATATAACAGTTGAGGACAGCAGCAGAAAACTCCTTTAGTAACAGTGTGTGTGAAAGGAATCACGCAGTGATAGATGAGATGTTTCATAAAATATTGGCGGATAGACCAAGCTGTAAATTAACATCAACTCTAGCATGGGCTGTCCATGCCAAGAATTCACTGCAGATAGTTGGGGGCTACAGTTCATATCAGTTGGTTTCTGGCAGAAACCCAAAAGTCCCTTCAGTCCTGAGTGATCCCCCAGCTATGGAAGGAACTACAATTAGCCCTACCTTTTCTGAGCATTTAAATGCACTACGCGCAGATAGAAGAGTATTCCTTAAAGCCAAAGTTTCAGAAAGAATTCGGCGAGCTCTAAGACACAAGGTACAACTATCAGAAACTAATTTCAATCAGGGAGACAGGGTATACTATAAAAGAGACCGATTATAGATAAAGATGGTAAAACAGTCATTTTATAGCATGGGGACTAGACTATTCGGGTACACTTAACAAGGTTAGTTGGCGCAGATTACAAGGTTCGGAATGTGTTGTAGGAAGGGATGAGGAACCATGTACTTCTCACACCCATATGTTGCATGATTATGAGGAACAGGTAATTGAAGTTGACAGGGAATCTGAAGATGGATACTGTAATTCAGACGAACAAAATGAGGTGATTTGTCCCAGAGGACAACTGCCAAAAGCTGACACTAAAGTTACACACTCGCCAGAAGGGGCCAGTCAATGGCAGGATGTGACGATTGTAGGTAGAGCAGGAAGGCCACTGGAAAATATAAAAACTGGTTAAATAAATGAGATAAAGGACAGGAGGTTAAGCCTATGGATTTGAAACACGAAGTACAAAAGCGCAGTATCAGTTCAGACAGAGAGTCTGGAATGAACACGCCTCTATAAATAGACGGGTAGACCGAACATCTATAAATAGGAGAGGGAGATCAAACAGTAACAGTCCGAAGCGTGACAGAAGGCAGGATAGAGGGCATAGCTTTACAAGGTCAAGAAGTATGGCACAGTATGGCAATGCTACAAGGAGCAGAAGCCCATGCGATCGAGAAGTTTTAATAGCTTCAAACAAATTAGACGATAAATTAATAAAGGATACCAAACAGGGAGAACTACATAGCTGGAAAGAATCTGGGGTATACACAGAAGTGCCAGATATGAGACAGAGCTGGTTGTCCCCTATGTGGATATGCACGGAAAAGGTGCTTCTTGATGGGACTTATAAAGCTAAAGTCAAGCTTGTGGACGAGAGTTTGAAGAAAAATTGGGTGACCTGGATATAGGAGTAGTTTCACCAATGGCAGGGATACTGAAGATCTTTTTGGCTCTAATAGCTACAAATGCTTGAGACTGTTGTTCAATTAACATTGAAGCTGCCTTTTTGCAGGGAATCAACTTCAAAGGGAAGTTTTTCTCTGACCACCGAAAGAGTCACCAAATGCAGAAGGGGATCTCTGGAGGCTAAGTAAATGCGTATTCGGTTCAAATGACACCTTCAGAGTCTGATATTTCTCAGCGAGGTCAGTTTTGTTACAGTTGGGCTGTCTTCAGTTGGAAGCAGACCCGGCAATGTTTTATTGGCACCATGGAGGGAAACTTGCAGGCATCTTTTAAGATGCATGGAGATGATTTTTTGTGGGGTAGTAGTAGCAAATTTGAAACGGTTGTCATTAATGGGCTCAGAACAGAGTTTAAAATTGGAAGTCAGGATTAGAAATCAGGTAGAGTGGATCACACATTCTTTTACATCAGCAATCCTACTTAGAGAACGTCAATCCCATTGCAATTAGTCATGGTAGGGCCTCTCAGAAAGATACAGCAGCTTCTGAAATGGAAAAAGAGGAACTCAGAAGTCTAAATTGGCTAGGCAAACAAACAAGACCGGATGTCAGTTTTGATGTTTTGGAATTGAGCACTAAAATGAATGATCCCAAGGGTGAAGAAATCATTCGAGCAAATAAAATATTAACAAAATTAAAAATTGAGTGGTGTGTTTTTAAATTCCCATCTTTAGATGACCTTAGTAAAATGAAAGTGATTGTGTTTAGTGATGCATCTTATGCAAACCTGTGCGATGGATTTATAATGGTGGTGGTGGTGTCTGGGACATTATCTGTAAGGTATGATTCTGTGAGGTTGACCATGTCAGGCTGCTGCTTGACTAGTCTGTGAGACAGCTCTCTCAATTTTGGCACTAGCCCCCAGATGTTAGTGAGGACTTTGCGGGGTCGGCAGGGCTGAGATTGCTGTTGTCTTTTGCAGTGCCTAGGTCAATGCTGGGTGGTCCGCCCGGTCTCATTCCTTTTTTGTGACTTTGTAGCAGTTTGTTACAACTGAGTGGCTTGCTAGGCCATTTAAGAGTCAACCACATTGCTGTGGGTCTGGAGTCACGTGTAAGCCAGACCAGGTAAGGACGGCAGATTTCCTTCCCTAAAGGACATTAGTGAACCAGATGGGTTTTTGCAACAATCAACAATGGTTTCATGGTCATCATTAGACTTTTAATTTCAGATTTTTTATTGAATTCAAATTCTACCATTCCCCAGAGCATTACCCTGGGTCTCTGGAATACTGGTCCAGCAACAACACCACTACACCATCACTTCCCCTTTAATGTCTATAATGTTATTGGAAATTTTTTTTTTAAAATAGAGTTCTAATGGGGTCTGGATTTATGTACGTGTCTTAATGGATTAAAGTCAGCTGGTCTAGCGGCTTTGATGTAGTAGGTTTGAAATGGTTATTAGATAAACATGGGGAAGTTTAGAAACATAGGTGTCAAGAGGGCAATTTGCATTTTTGAATAAAGCATTCAAAAGAATGGGTGAAATCTTGCACCTAACCAGAAGATGCCAAGTAATGTGTTTACTGTTTTTAGCTAATAAAATTGGTGGAATCAAAGGATATTATTGTTAGAAGAGGTGAAATTAAAAGCCTAGTAATACAATGGGAAATTAACACTCAAAGGAAAAGCTAGGTATAAACAGGAGGGAGTGTGTGTGTAAGGTAAAGACATTTTAAGATTCATCAAGTGTGAGAAACCACCAGCCTATAAACATCAAGTCTGTCTGCAAGGGCCCAGGGCTGAAAGAAACTCATTTTGAATGTGACTGTCCAGGGTGTGCTCTGCCAGGTGTCTCTTTAAATCTATGAGTTTTACTATTGCCTTAACGGGGTGTAACAGAGTCAAATTAATTAGGGGATTTTTGTAGTTATATCTACAAAATTACTACTATAATGTGCTTACAATTTTTCTTGTATTAATAAATGTTTAATTTAGTTTTATAAAAAACCTCTTGAGATTCTATGGTCTTATTACTGCTGAAATCAAAGCCTGCATCTTGAAACATACAAATTGCAAAAATGGATGACAGTTGTTTCAAGTTTCCCTTTGGGATTTGAACAACTCGGCCTTTACCATTGGGTATGTGATAATACAAAGAAACAAGCAAAAGTGACAGGAGAAATTCAGCATATGTTAGAAAATCACCAAATTGAGCCTAGTCAAAACAGTTGGTGTTCTCCAGTAGTGTTAGTGTCTAAACCTGATGGATCAACCAGATTCTGCATAGAATATAGGAAAGTTAATGCGATAATAAAAACAGAATCCTACCTAATCCCTCGTCTAGAAGATTGTATTGACAGGGTTAGCAGTGCCACATTCCTTACTAAGATAGATTTGTTGAAAGGATACTGGCAAGTACCTTTAACATTGCAAGTTAGAGATATCGGCTTTTGTCAAGCCAAATGGGCTACACCAATGTCAAGTAATGCCTTTTGGACTAGAAAATGCTCCAGCCACCTTCCAAAGACTAATGAAACAGATGATCACTAATGTTCCTCACTGTGTGGTTTACTTGGGTGATGTATTGGTTTATAGCAACACATAGAAAGACCATTTATAACAAATGGAAGCTTTATTTAAACAATTACAGTCAACATATCTAGTAATAAACCTTGCCAAGAGTGAGTTCACAAAAGTGCAAATAACTTATTTATGGCACATCATAGGGCAAGGACAAGTGTTGCCAAGAATAGTGAGAGTACAGGCTTGGATGAAATTCCCTGCCCCCAAAATTAAACGGGAAATCATGAGATTTTTCGGAATGTGCGGTTTCCATTGTAAATTTGTGCATTTGGGGGGAAAAAAATTTAAAATGGAGGATAGAGTTCATATTCTGAAGTTGTTGAACTCAATGTTGAGTCCAGAAGGCTGTTCTTACGTTCAGCCTTCAAATGTCACCAAGGAAAGGAATGGAGTTTGTGGCAGGGACCAAAGACAATGGCTTCATAAATATTCCAACTTATCCACCTGCTGACTAGTCACATTGATCCAACCAGCAATATTTTCTTGGTGTGTGCATGAGGGAATTATGTTCCCCAACAAAGAGGTGACCACCACACTTATGTTAACTCCTTGGGTGCTCCCTGACATGAACAATGGTTAGGAAGAGAGCTTCTCCCTTCCCAAACAACGCTAATATCAATTCACCACTCAATGACGAAATATAACAACTCAGTGAACTCACTATTGGAATGTTTCTTGGTCCGCTGCACGCAGGGAAAGATTGAATGCAATAATAAAAACAGAAAATGCTGGAAAAACTCAGTAGGTCTGGCAGCATCTATGGAAAGAGAAACAGAGTTAACGCTTCACATCCGTATGACTCTTCTTCAGAGCTGAAGAGAGGTAGAAATGTGATGGATTTTATACTGCTTAAGAGGGGATGGAGCAGGTGGAGCAAAATAGGTGGTCAAGGATAGGTGGGCGCTCAGGAGAGATTTGACAAAGATGTCATGGAATCAAGACAAAGGGAGTGTTAATGATAGTGTTAAAGACTAAAGAAGGTGCTAATGGTGGCATAAAGGTCAGACAGCAGATTGTGTCAATAACTCCCTATTAACTCCTTTATCGGTTTGACAACAGTTCCTCCACTCAGAACAGCACAATCATACTGCATGGGATTTTAAAGCAATTTTTCTAATCCCAGAAATTGAACTGCAAAGTTCAGAGTCTTCAGTGTTCCACAGACACTGCGAAATCTGGGTTTCGATGCAGAAATAGGATAGACAGCGGACCTCATTCACAACAAAACTTGAAATAAAGCCCGAATGGTCTATTTGAAAGAAACAACATGTAACATAAAAGCTTTAAAATCTGCTACTTACAACCACATTAAGCAGTCCTCCGTAGGGTCCAATGTCTGGCTGCCACAGGCCCAGAATGTTACGGTAAGGGTGCAGCACTGTAACAAATATCAGAGCTACTTTCAATCTCACACTCGTACTGGGATCAGACTGTGCCTCTAACTCCAACACGAGATACAGTCAAAGCCCATTAAACTGGATATGAGGGAAGTGGAAAAAGGTGACAAGTGGGACAGAACCAGGGAGAAATGGAGGGGTGGGGTGGGGGGGGGGGGGGGGGGGGGGGGAGAGAGAGAGAGAGAGAGAGAGAAAGAGAGAGAGAGAGAGAGAGAAAGAGAAAGAGAGGAGCAGGGGAGGTGGGGAGAGTAATGTGCAGCTGAATAGTCTGGTGATTTACAGATCCGGTATCACCCAGCAGACCCATAGGCACCACAGGATATACAGTTAAATCACACAACCCATAGAATGCAATTAGTCCCAATCAGTGTAAGTGAAGCTCAAAATAGGCCAGTGTCATGCCCCTCAGTACTGTTAATCTTCGCCAAATGGTTAATATTGAGCAAAATTACCATTCAATCTGATGTTTAGAGTCCCATCTCCAAACAGGGTTTAAACATATGACTGACATTTTTTAAAGTTTTACTTCAATGTTGTGTGAACCTTTTCAGCTACACAAGATGATGGACACGCAGCAAGTCCATTGGTGATGGGACAGTTTCATCTGGTGCTTTTTTCCTGATGGCTGAAAAGCCCAATCTGAGAGAGGCAGTTTCTGCCACAGTGCCACATAGGAGCTGGTTGTCAGGTGTTGTTGTGGCTTACTGCCTTCAGTGTTGATGTCTGTTTTCACACCACTGTCGCAGACCATTATCGCGGTGGCATACATTGGTACACAGGCAGCACTGCCATTTCCCTTTGTTAACCAGTGTCTCCCAGGTGTGAAAATTAATGTTTAGGGCCTGTATGTCACACTTGCAAGCATCCTTGAAGCGGCGCTTTGGGCATCCTATTGGTCATCTAGCTCCGGCTACTTCACCATACAGAAAATCCTTGGGAACTGATCTGTCTTCCATCCTGCAAATGGTTCTGGGCCAACGAGTCATCTCTACTTCTGAGTGCCAGCACACATGGGAGATTTGTCTTTACTTCAACCATTACCACAGATAAGGATGAAATTTACCATCAGATTGTACAGTAATGTTTCTCAGAAACTGCTTTGCTCTTACAACAGCAAATACAAGCAACTGATCAATGTTCCCAGTCGCAAAACAAAAAATAAAAGGCATCACACATTGAAATAAACAGGACAGGCAGAAAATCGAGCAATCACTGCAGCTGTTCTTTTCAGATTCTCCAATCATTACCAGTCCATTACCCAGCCACAAAACCACACTCCTCAGTCTGAAACTTTTAGTTCAAGCCATCAGCTGTGATATACCACAGCTGAAAGCTCTGAACTCTCCTTAAAACTAGATACAAGCAGTCTCTGGGACCAGTCCCAGCAGAGTCTGGGAATGTGTGGAACAATACAATATCCAACTTACACTTGTTATTAGCTTCTTCACGACTCAATCCACTCCTCTGCTCGTTTTGAGCAAGCTCCCTGACAATTTCCATCTCACCCTGCCAGTACTATACCCCCTGGGGTTTCAGCTTTCACCCAATGGCACCACTAACCTAGTGGGATAAGCAGCAGAGTTTCACAGGCTGAGGGTTAGCCTGAGGGGAACAGTGCTGGACGTGGGGGATCTGAAGGCGTTCAAGGGCAGAAAAGAAGATTGGAGTGGACCTGGGCCCCAGGAGGTAGGCACAAGCATGGAGAGCCAGAAAATTAGCATTAAGAGTTTGTCCTAGAGATCTGACAACATCAAGGAAAGAAGCAAATCTTATTTCTACCCAACAAATGTACCAAGAACATGAACATACAAGCCTGCAGCTCTCAGTTGGAGTATTCGTCGGGTCACTACGAACTGTCTCAGCCCGTTCCTCTCAAACAGGGAGGGGTTGAGCCGGAAATTACCCCCAGTCTCTACCCCATCCTTCTTGACTAATACCCAGTGAGTCTGGGTGCAACATTTGTGTAGCTGTTGATGACGAAAATGCCTGATTTGATGCCCCAAAGCAGTCAACAGCTTCCTGACACTCAATGCTTGAGCTAACATGAAGAATGCCAACTAGATGAGACATGTGCAGGGCTTAGTGAGAGACAACACCTTCACAGGAAGGCAGTTGCAGATGGGGAGGGGGAAGGATACAAAAAAAATTACACTGCAATGGTCAATCATCAGCAAGACACAAAGTCACTGTCCTTTGAGGTTGTCATGTCACCATGCCAACACTTCCTATGGGGTAAAAGAATCTCCCTACACCTTCCTCTTCTCCAACTCCAAGTGTCTTTAACACAAACCTCCTACAACCACAGCAGCAAAGACAGCAGACACTTCATTCTCATCATGCAGTGCTTCAGTCATTACATCAAACCAGCATCATACATACAGCGCGTGTACACATCCCGGTGCTCCATGTTCTCATAGTCGGGAAGCAACTTGACAAACCTTCCTGATTTGACTCGAGGATTAATACCTAAACAAACAGGTGAGACCAGGATTGGAGAGTGTTCCAAACAGTACTCCCAGATCTCTGTTCAATCTGACAGTCCTTGAATTCAAAACAATCCTAACAATCATACAACCTGACAAATTCAGTTCTAAGTGCTGAGATGAAAGGCGTGTCTTTGCTCTGGATGATTCAGTTGCACCATTCACATCATTGTTATTCTACAGCACAACAATGTCAACAATACAAGACATACTCCTGCAACTCACCAAGCCTCCTTCAACACTGCCTTCCAAACCCATGATCTCTACCACCTAGAAGGACAAAGGCAGCAGATGCATGGGAACACCACCAGCTGGAAGCTCTACTCCAAGCCATTCACCATCCTGACTCCGAACTATTCCCCGATTCGGAACCATTCCCTCACTGTCACTTGGTTAAATATTTGCTCTGTAGATAGCAGGCTCAGCAAACCCCCCATTAGTCTTGTCCAGCTGGGCAACAGTAAGAGCCTGCAAAACATCTTGGTATTGAGATACTGTTGCTGATTAACCTGTATTACAGGATCTTTATCCTGCAACTAGCGAGGGTGCTACCATTTATGATGTCAAAGGTACAGCACAGGGTTAGATACAGAGTAAAGCTCCCTCTACACTATCCCTATCAAACACTCCTAGGACAGGATAAATAGAGTAAAGCTCTTGTGACACTACCATAAATACGTCTTGGCCATAACCTCAGAAAAAGATCTCCTAATGCAATAGATTTTATTCTTCTGTTTTCACACCAGCTGTCCTCGTGTCTTCTTGAGAGTGTCTGACCATTTAATGCTTCATTGTTTTACACTGAACCTTGATAAGATTTTAAAACAAAAACAGAATTACCTGGAAAAACTCAGCAGGTCTGGCAGCAATGGTGGAGAAGAAAAGAGTTGACGTTTCGAGTCCTCATGACCCTTCAACGAGTTTTTCCAGGTAATTCTGTTTTTGTTTTGGATTTCCAGCATCCGCAGTTTTTTGTTTTTATCTTGATAAGATTTTACCTTTTATATCAGGTATAATTTTACAAAGTTTTGCTGTGCTCCAGTCAACCATCAGGGTCTGTGGGATGGAGCTTGCCCCAAACTCTGGTGAAACAGGAGCAATAGTTGGGATATTCCCTCATCTCCCAGGGCCTCAATGATTCAATCAGTGAAGAGATAGCTAACCCCAGCCCTCACTTCAATGTACTTTCAGGGATTCATCACCTGGCATCTATAACAGACCCACAATAGCAGCTTTCTCAAATCCTTTCACCAGAGCTAAATGGAATATCTGTCTTGGAAGGTGCCTGCATTCCCGGAGGGGGACACAGGCAGCTTCCTGCCAGCCTCCCCACTCCAGTGCAGTACCCCACCAGCCCACCCTCCCATCCACCCACTCCAGGGAAGCTCCACGTTAGCTGTCCCATAGGAGAAATCAAAAAGTGCAACTTGTAGGTAAGACAAGTTTGTACAGAAATCAGCATTTAACAAGTGGAGGTGCTGCTACTCACGTTTGATGTACAAATCACGACATGTGACCCCCACCATCTCCAAACGCCGCAGGTTTTCCGAAACTCCATATTCTACAAAAAAAAACATTTTACTCAGGAGTGATGTCAAAATTGTTTACAGCTAGCCAGTTGTTTCCTTATCTCCTTGCATTTCTGAATGCTCCACAGGGGCTTTATGGCAGGGGTGGGTGGGGGGTACTTACCTACCATAGTGAGCTCAAAAGATTGAGGGCAGTCAACCATGGGGTGCATCACAGCAGGCTCCAATCCTATTCTCAAGCACCGTCCATAGATCAGCATCTTTCAGCAGGTCAGAAATAGTAACTAGATCAGGGATGGACCCTGGCTGTAAGGTTTATTACCAACCTGGGAAGACATTTACCCACTGAATTATCAGAGCTTGCCAGTTTATTTATTTGCACTCAACAGCAGAAAATATAAATACGTCTGTCAGGAGCCACGGACTCGTGGTCTGAAATTCTTGTTAAAAATATAGTAAGTATAGTGCAGTGTCACACACAGTTCTAAGATCTGTAGTCCAGCCCTCAGCTGTGGGGGAATGTAAACATAGAGAACTCCATGGGCCCTGTTAAGCGTTAATGACCTCTAATATCTGCCTGTATTTCGTGCTCTGATGACAGGTCATCAACCTCAAATATTAACTATATCCCTTATCAGATGTTGCCCAACCTAAATGCTTCCAGCATTTATTTGCCTGTATAAAAACAAAAAAACTGTGGATAATTGAGAGTCATAAACTGATGCTACAATTCACGTGGGCAGGAAAGAGTAACCCAAACTCTCATCTGGTCCTACTTCCTTACAAGTGTTCACTGTGACCATACCAGAGGCCAGACCTTTGGCTATAGGTATCATGTCACAAATGTCAGCTGATCAGCTGTCTCGAGTCTGTTCCACTATTCCACTAGGCTGATCTGCAACCTAATTTTACATACCCATCTTTGCCCCACATGCCTCAATATCTTTAGGGGAAGGTGATGGCGTAGTGGTATTGTCACTGGACTAGTAATCCAAAGACCCAGAGTGGGCCCAGGTTAAATTCCCACCACTGCAGATGGTGGAATTTGAATTCCATCATTTAAAAAAATCTGGTGACCATTTCCATTTGTCATAAAAACCCATCTGGGTGTACAGCAGGTGGTGAGGACATAAGAATTAAGAGTAGGATTAGGCCTTTCGAGCCTGCTGTGGTCATGGCTGATCTGATTTTAACCTCAGCTTCACATTCCTGCCTATCCCCAATAACCTTTCATCCCCTTGCTTATAAAGAATCTATCTAGCTCTGCCAGAAAGATATTCAAGGACTCTGCCTCAACCACCTTTTGAGGAAAAGAACTCCAAGCCTCAGAGAAAAAAACTTTTCCTGATCTCCGTCCTAAATGGCCGACCCCTTATTTTTAAACAGTGACCCTGAATTCCAGATTCTCCCAGAAGAGGAAACATCCTCTCCAGATCCACCCTGTCAATTCCCATCAGGATCTTAAACGTTTCAATCAAATCACCCCTCACTTTTCTAAACTCAAGTGGAAACAAGCCCAGTCTGTCCAACCTTTCCTCATAAAACAACCCACCCAATCCAGGGATTAGTCAGATAAACCTTCTCTGAACTGCCTCCACTGCATTTACATCCTTCCTGAAACACAGGTACTGCCTGACCTGCAGGGTATTTCCAGCATTTTCTGTCTCTCTTCAGGGTTTCCAGCATCTGCAGTGATTTGCTCTTCTGTTTAAATCAGTTCAGGTGTTTATTCTCCTACAGGTGGTCTCAGCTCCTCTGCCCAGGTCCCTGGTGCCCGTGTCAGGGAGTCAGAAACACCCACTCACCCTCGGCTGCCCGCCTCCACTGGGGGCCCTGCCCGCCTCCACTGGGGGCCCTACCCCCCTCCCCTGACTCCCACCCCACCCCCCACCGAGTCCCCAACAACTCCCCTCACTCCCAGCTCCCTCCCTCCCGCCCCCACTTCACGGCTTCCCGCCTCCTCCCTCTCTCCCCCCTCACAGCTGCCCCCTCCCCCACTCACTCCCCCACTCCCTTCTCCTCTCCCCCTCTCACTCCGCCCCTCCCCTCACTCCTGGCTCCGCCCCCCTCCCAGCTCCCCCAGTTGCCTCTCCCCTCCCTCCTGGATCTCCCCCTCCCCTCCCCTCCTCCCGGATCTACCCCTCCCCCCCACACTCCCAGCTCCCCCTCGCCCCCCCCATCACTCCTGGCACACCCTCCCCCCCCCCCCCCCGGGTCCCCGTCTCTCTCTCTCTCCCGCGCCGGCCTCACCTACGCGGCAGCGCCTCTTCCAGATGGTGTCGGTGTTGAGGATTTGGTGGAATTTCTTGCAAGCGGCGGCCAGACTGGGCAGGTTCACCCCGGGGAGGTAGCAGAAGATTTCAACCAGCAGCTCGGGGGGAAGGTCCAGGAGATATCGGGGCCGCCCTGGGCCAGAGGCCGAGGCCCGACCTTCAGCACAGGCCAAGGTGGAGGCGCCCAAGCCCGGGCCCGCCGCCGCCCTCTGCTCCATGGCTGGCCGAGCTGGGGGCGGGAGCGCGCCCGGCGCGGCGCCATTACATCATGGCCAACGCGCGTGCACCCTGCCGCCGCGCCATTACATCATGGCCAACGCGCGTGCACCCTGCCGCCGCGCCATTACATCATGGCCAACGCGCGTGCACCCGGCCGCCGCGCCATTACATCAGGGCCAACGCGCGTGCACCCGGCCGCCGCGCCATTACATCAGGACCAACGCGCGTGCACCCGGCCGCAGTGCCAGTCCATTGGAGTCAGAGAATTAGTTTTACAGCACAGAAACAGGCCCTTCGGCCCATCGTGTCCGTGCCGGCCATCAACCACGTATCCTATAAAATTAAAATACTGCAGATACTGAAACAAAAATACCTGGAAAAACTCAGCAGATCCGGCAGCGTCTGCGGAGAGGAATAGTTAATGTTTCGAGTCTGTATGACTCTTCAACAGAACTCATGAAAAATAGGAAAGAGGTGAAATATAAGCTGGTTTAAGGGGGGGGTGGGGTGGTGGTGGGACAGGTAGAGCTGGATAGAGGGTCAGTGAGAGGTGGAGGTCACAGAAAGATGTCACAGACAAAAGGACAAAGAGGTGTTGAAGGTGGTGATATTGTCTAAGGAATGTGCTAATTAAGGGTAGAAAGCAGGACAAGCAAGGTACAGACAGCCCTAGTGGGGGTGGGGTGAAGGTAAGGGAAGGGATTGAAATAGGCTAAAAGGTAGAGATAAAACAATGGGTGGAAATGCATTTAAAAATAATGGAAATAGGTGGGAAGGAAAACCTCATTTTCCAGCACTTGGCCCGTAGCCCTGTATGCTTTGGTGTGTCAAGTGCTCTTCTAAAAACTTCTTAAATGTTGTGAGGGTTCCTGCCTCTACCACCCCCTCAGGCAGTGTGTTTTCCAGATCCCAACAACCCTCTGGATGAAAAAAAATTTCCTCAAATCCTCTCTAAACTTCCTGCCCCTTATCTTAAATCTATGCCCCCTGGTTATTGACACCTCTGCTAAGGGGAAATGTTTCTTCCTACCTACCCTATCTATGCCCCTCATAATTTTGTATACCTTTAACATGGTAGACTTTGGCATTCAGTTTGGGAGTGAGAAACTTAGTTCAGAAACAACTGTGCTAAACTTAAATAAGGGTAATTACAAAGGAATGAGGGCAGAGTTGGCTGGAATGGATTGGGAAAGGAGTTTGGCAGAAAAGATGAACAATGGCAGATGTTTAAGAAAATAGTTCATGACTCACAACAAAGATATATCCCAGTGGGGAAGAAGGATTCTAAGAAGGAGATAAACCAATCATGGTTAACCAAGGAAGTTAAGGATAATATCAAATTGAACGATAAAAACATACAATGTGGCAAAGATTAGAGGTAAAACAGAGGATTGGGAAAGTTTTAAAAACCAACAAAAGATGACCAAAAAAAAAAGGGAGAAAATAAACCTTGTGGGTAAACTAGCAAGTAATATAAAAACAGACAGTAAAAGCTTCTTTAAATATATAAAAAGGAAGAGAGAGGCCAAAGTGAACATAGGCCCCTTAGAAAATGAGGCTAGGGAAATAATAATGGGGAACCAGGAAATGGCAAAGGAGTTGAATAAATACTTTGCTTAAGTCTTCACAGTAGAAGACACTGATAGCATTCCAAAAATACTAAATAATCAAGGGGCAAAAGAGGGGGAGGAAATAAATACAATATAGCTAGAAAAAAAATGTACTAGGGAAACTAATGGGGCTAAAAGCCGATAAGTCCCCTGGACCTGATGGGTTGCATCCTAGGATGTTAAAGGAAGTAGCTACAGAGATAGTGGATGCGCTGGTAGTAATCTTCCAAGAATCCTTAGATTCTGGAAAAGTCCCAGAAGATTGGAAATCTGCCAATGTAACACCCTTATTCAAAAATGGAGGGAGGCAAAAAACAGGTGACTGTAGGCCAGTTAGCTTAACATCTGTCATTGGCCAAATGTTAGAGTCTATTATAAAGAATGTAATAGCAGAGCATTTAGAAATGCATAATACAATCAAGCAGAGTCGGCATGGCTTCATGAAGGGGAAGTCATGCCTGAAAAATTTATTAGAATTCTTTGAGGAGGTAATAAGCAGGATCGATAAAGGGGAACCAGTCGATGTAATATATTTGGATTTCCAACAGGCGTTTGATAAGATACCACACATAAGGCTACTTAATAAAGATAAGAGCCCATGGTGGTGGGGGTGGTATATTAGCATGGATAGAGGATTGGCTAACTAATAGAAGACAGAGAGTTGGGATAAAGGGTGGGGGGTGCATTTTCAGGATGGCAACCTCTAACTAGTGGAGTGCCACAATTATTTACAATTTATATTAATGACTTGGATGGGGGAAGTGAATGTACTATCGCCAAGTTTGCAGTTGACACAAAAATAGGTGGGAAGGCAAGTGATGAGGATGACACAAAGAGTCTACAGAGGGTTATAGACAGGTTAAGTGAGTGGGCAAAAATGTGGCAGATGGAATATAATGTGGGTATATGTGAGGCTGTGCACTTTGGCAGGAAGAATAGAGGAGCTGAATATTATTTACACGGAGAAAGACTGAAGAAGGCTGCAGCACAGAGGTATTTGGGAGTCCTTGTGCATGAATCACAAAAAGCTAACATACAAGTTCAGCAGGTAATAGGGAAGGGAAATCCAATGTTGGCCTTCATTTCAAAGCGAATGGAGTATAAAAGTAGGGAAGTCTTGCTAAAACTAAACAAGGCATTAGTTAGACCACACGTAGAATACTGTGAACAATTTTGGTCCCCTTGTCTAAGGAAAGATATACTGGCTTTGGAGGCAGACCAGAGAAGGTTCACTAGGTTAAGCCTGGGTATAGAAGGATTTTCTTATGAGGAGAGGTTGAGTAGGTTGGACCTGTACTCATTGGAGTTTAGAAGAATGAGAGGAGATCTTATTGAAACATATAAGATTCTTAGGGGATTGACAGGGTAGATGCTGAGAGGCTGTTTCCCCTTGTGGGAGAGTCTAGGACCAGGGGGCATAGTCGCAAAGTAAGGGGTCGCCCATTTAAAACAGAGATGAGGAGGAATTTCTTCTCTCAAAGGGTTGTTAATCTGTGGAATTCTTTACTACAGAGGGCTGTAGAGGCTGGGTCATTAAATATATTCAAGGCTGAGATAGAACAGGGTTTTAATCAATAAGGGATTCGGGAGTTATGGGGAAAAGGCAGGAAAGGGGTTGTGGATTATCATATTAGCCATGATCTCATTGAATGGTGGAGCAGACACAATGGGCTGAATGGCCTACTTCTGCTCCTATGTCTTATCGTCTCTATCACGTCGCCCTCAGTCTTCTCTGCTCTAAGGAACACAACCCCAGCCTATCCAGTCTCTCTTCATAACTAAAACACTCCAGCCCAGGCAACATCCTGGTAAATCTCCTCTGCACCCTCTCCAGTGCAATCACATCCTTCCTATAGTGTTGCGACCAGATGTACACACAACACTCCAACTGCGGCATATCTAACGTTTTGTACACTTGCACTTCCCTCAACTTAGTCTACTGCATTTGTTGCTCCCAATGCGGTTTCCTCTACATTGGAGAGACCAAACGCAGACTGGGTGACCGCTTTGCGGAACACCTTCGGTCTGTCCGCAAGCATTACCCAGACCTCCCTGTCACTTGTCATTTCAACACTTCACCCTGCTCTCTTGCCCACATGTCCGTCCTTGGCTTGCTGCATTGTTCCAGTGAAGCCCAACGCAAACTGGAGGAACAACACCTCATCTTCCAACTAGGCACTTTACAGCCTTCCAGACTGAATATTGAGTTCAACAATTTTAGATCTTGAACTCCCTCCTCCATCCCCACCCCCTTTCCGTTTCTTCCCCCTCCTTTTTGTTTTTTCCAAAATTTATATAGATTTTTCTTTTCCCACCAATTTCCATTATTTTTAAATATCTTTCCACCCATCGTTTATCTATACCTTTTATGCCCTTTTAGTCTTATTTCACCCCACCCCCACTAGAGCTATCTGTACCTTGCTTGTCCTCTCCACTCTTAATTAGCACATTCCTTTAGATAATATCACCACCTTAAACACCTCTTTGTCCTTTTGTCTGTGTCATCTTTTGGTTATCTCCACCTATCACTGGCTGCTTGTCCCAACAACCACCTCCCCCTTCTCTCTGCGCCCCCCCCCCCCTCTTAAACCAGCTTATATTTCACCCCTTTCCTATTTTTACTTAGTTCTGTTGAAGGCTCATGAGGACTCGAAACGTCAACTCTTTTCTTGTCCGTCGATGCTGAGTTTTTCCAGGTAATTCTGTTTTTGGTTTGGATTTCCAGCATCCGCAGTTTTTTGTTTTTATCCTTTTTTCGCTGCACTCCCTCTATGGCAAGTATATCCTTTCTTAGGTAAGGAGACCAAAACTGCACACACTACTCCAGGTGTGGTCTCACCAAGGCCCTGTACAGTTGCAGTAAGACATCCTTGCTCCTGTACTCAAGTCCTCTCGCAATGAAGGCCAACATACCATTTGCCTTCTTAACTGCTTGCTGCACCTGCATGCTTGCTTTCAGTGATTGGTGTACAAGGACACCCAGGTCCCTTTGTACATCAACATTTCCCAATCTATCACCATTTAAGTAATACTCTGCCATTCTGTCTTCCCTACCAAAGTGGATAATTTCACACTTATCTATGTTATACTGCATCTGCTATGTATTTGCCCACTCTCTCAACCTGTCTAAATCACCCTTGAAGCCTCTCTACATCCTCCTCAACACCCACATTCCCACCTAGTTTTGTGTCGTCAGCAAACTTGGAAATATTACATTTGGTTCCCTCATCCAAATCATTGATATATATTGTGAATAGCACATTGTGATGCCTGCACCTCCATTTGGTTTTGTTTGTTGCAAGAATCTCGTACCCATGCGTCACTGGGTTCGATGATGTTCTCTGTGTGCTCTCAGCACCTTAGAGGCAGGGCTGCCCCCCACGATCTCAACACCATTCCTGACAGGTGAAGGTGTGGCACTGAAAGGAACAGGCGATGAAGCTGCCAAAGGATCAAGTTGTCTTGAAATCCATGTTCCTGCTGTATCTCAGCAGTGTCTCCATGATATGAGCCTCTTCACAGAGTGTATGTGCGCTGCCCTCAGCCAGACAGGTGTCAGACGTTCCCAGATGCAATGTGAAGATCTCAGGAGTGTCCTCACTGCATCTCGTTATCATCCTCCTAGAATCTTGTGGCAATGAGGGTCTCATGACTACATCTGCCTCATCTGACCAGTGCAATGGGCTCATCACCAGCACCCTCACCTTCCAGGACCTCATCACCCTCATCCCCTTCGACTCCCTCCTCATTGGAGGAGACGTGCAGCTCTTGCATCTCCTCATCATCCAGGTCCTTCCCCCTTTGCATCACCAGGTTGTGTAGCACGCAGCAAGCCATTATGATGTGCGACATCCACTGGGGAGTGCTCTACCAGATCTGTCCAGGCACTGGAACCTCATTTTCAGGGTGTCAATGATGTGCTCAGCCAAACTCCAGGCTGCAGTATGAGCCTCATTGTACCTTCTCTCAGCAGCAGCCTGAGACTGCCGCATGGGTGTCTTCAGCCACGTCCTTTCTGGGTAGCCCTTGTCCCTGAGGAGCCAACCCTGCATTCTTTGTGGACCCTGGAAGATGTCAGGGATCTGAGACCTGCTGAGGATGTAGGAGTCGTGGATGCTTCTGGGGTATCTTGCACACAGCTGCATGATCTGTTTGTTATGGTCCCAGGCAGCTATGGAAGCCTTTGCAGTTCACATACTGGACTTGTTGCCAGGGAGATTTAAGAGCCACGCACCTGTGGGAATCCTGAAATCTCAGCAAATCCCAGCAGTCTTGCTTCCTGGCTCACCTGAACTCTGTTGAAGTTGACAAAGTTGTGTGTCTTGGCAACAAGGGCATCGTGAATCCTGGATATGTTTGTGGGTGGGGGCTTGTGGGAACCTGCAAAGGTCCCCAGTGGAGCCCTGGAAGGAACCACTGTAGAAATTGAGCACGGCAGTAACTTGAACCGCCATTGGCAGTGGATGCCCTCCGAGTCCCTTTGGTGCCAAATCCTGCAGAAGGTGACATATGTGAGTGACCAAGTCCCTTGACATGCACAGGCTTTGGTGACACTGGTTCTCACTTATCCGCAGGTAGCGCATGCACCGTCTACAGACCCTGGGTCCAGCAATGCGCCTGCGACTGACGGCTCTGTGGGGTTCATCCTTTGTGTGCAGAGGAGGCTGTGCCACCCTTTAGTGTTCAGGGCTCTGCTCCTCCCTTTGGCGAACCAGGCGCCTCCGTCACATTCTTCTTCTCCTTTTCTCCTGCCTATAAGCACCGGCAGACAGTGAGATCACCACACTCCATGTTCCTGATGGTCTCCTCACTACAGTATTAAAGAGAGAGACACAAGGATCAGCTATTGTCTCCTAAGGACAACTCTTGGTCAAGTCATCACCTGCAACTACCTCTCAAGGCTCCTTAACACATGCCAGAGAGTCCAGGCCACCACATGGATGCCCAGTGTTTGGTGTGTTTGATGGTTCACCCACTGCCCACACGCAGCACCACCCAGCACCTCCTGACCGAGTAGCAGCGGCTTCGGCCATTCGACAGACTCCAGACCTCTGATCTCAGGCGTAGGCATTGTCCTAAGCTGGACTCCAAGGCTTCATGGTTTGCTTGGATCATGAGGGCGACTTTTCAATGTCTATTTAAACATAATGCAATGGATTAGGCGCGCACCTTTCCCAAAAGTGATCCTCAGGATTGTCCAGTCTCCCAATGGCACTGCAGCACCACAGCACTCTTTCGAGTTTGAAGTGTACGTGTGAGGGGTTAACAATAGAGGAACAATCATTGGCACTGTCAGGAATTAGTGCTGCTTGAATCAGCACAGTTGCTTGACTAGCCTCAATCCAAGCATCTCAATTGAGCCGAAGCTAAATGCTCTCAGCTGTGGGAGATGCTCATATTTGACATGTTTTGGCATTTGCCCGATTGTTTTCTCCAGCCGCCTCCCACCGACCCCGGCATGTGTTTGTGCTCAAACTTCAGTCTGTGCTTCCATCACCCCCACCCCTTGCACTGTCACCCTTGCCCCCTTGCCCTGAGGTTCCCTTTTCCCCCTTAGCCCCAGCACCACAAGCCAGCCATGAAAAAGCCACTGTGGAGACTTGCCTGTGACCCCAACCCCACGCCCTCGAATCTGCGGAGCTGCTTCCTCCCATTGGGATCACAAGGTTGTGTGCATTCACCTCCGAGTTCCCCTCAAAGTTCAAGTCACCAGGTGCATGCCCTTTAAAGGCAGCTGTAAATCATGCCGTCATAAAATCAAACCAATGTGGGCTTTAAATTTGACATGGGGGTGGTGATTCCAATGTGTGGCCACAAGGAATGCAAATACATTCAAATTAAGTTCCTGATGTTCGGTGGTGGGAAACGCAGCCCACCATTGACGGGGGACGGTCAATAGCTTCCTGGATTCACGACACCAGGAAACACGCCTAGGGCCTTCTCGCATGATCCTCTGATCTCACCACCAAACACGCCTGTCACGATCAGGTGCGTAAAATCTAGCCAATGAGCTTTACAAATATATAAGAAGGAAGAGAGTAGCTAAAGTAAACGTTGGTAGTAACACTTGAAAACAGAGAAGGAGAAATTATTATGGGAATGATAAAATGGCAAAGACATTGAACAAATACTTTGTGCCCATTTCCAAGTTCCACAAGTTCCATAGCAGAAATAGAGGGTAACCTAGAGGCTAAGAAGAGTGAGGAAATTAAGGTAATTGATATCAACAGAGAAAAAGTACTGAGCAATTTAAGAGACGAAAATCTGATAAATCCCCAGAACCTGATGGCCTACATCCTAGGGTCAACAAGGACAGACATCGATGATGAGGTTCAACACCACCTTCTGTGTGCCAGTGCAGCCTGCAACCACCTGAGGAAGAGTGTTTGAAAACCAGGACCCCAAATCCAGCACCAAGCTCATGGTCTACAGAGCAGTAGTGATACCCGCCCTCCCATATCGCTCAGAAACAGGTACAGCAGGCACCTCAAAACTCTGGAGAAGCACCATCAGTGCTGCCTCCACAAGATTCTGTGAATCCATTGGCCGGATAGGCGCACCAACGTCAGTGTTCTCACTCAGGCCAACATCCCCAGCATCGAAGCATTGACCACGCTCGATCAGCTCCACTGGGCGCGTCACATTGTCCACATGCCTGACATGAGACTCCCAAAACAAGTGCTCTACTCGGAGCTTTGACATGGCAAGCGAGCCCCAGGAGGGCAGAGGAAACGCTTCAAGGAGACGCTCAAAGCCTCTGTGAAAAAGTGCAACATCCCCACCAACATCTTGGAAATCCTGGCCCAAGACCACCTGAAGTGGAGGGGAAGCATCCAGGAAGGAGCTGAATACCTTGAGTCTCATCACCAAGGACTGGCTGAAGCCAAGGGTCGACAGTGAAAGGAGCGCGTGGCAACCCGGCCCACCCACCCTTTCCCTCAACCACTGTCTACCCCCCCCCGTGACAGAGATTGGAGATTCCACATTGGACTCTTCAGTCACCTGAGAACTCATTTTTAGTGTGGAGGCAAGTCAACCCCAAGGGACTGCCTAAGAGAAGAATAGTAAAGCAGAATATTTTTTAAAAAGCATGAAACTTGTAAATGTTGGTGTTCACGAAGTCTTGGCTGTGCTCATAGAAGGAACACAGGAGTTTAGCACAGAGTTCACAGAGGTTTTGCAATGCAGAAGGAGGCCATTTGGCCCATTGTGTCTGCGCCAGTGAAAGAGCCATTCTCCCACCTTCTTCCCCTAAGCCTGCACATTCTTCCTTTTCAAACAACAGTATAATTCCCTTTTGAATGTCTCGATTGAACATGACCACACTCTCTCAGGCAGTGCATTTCAGACTTTAGCCACTCACTGCATGAAAACATTTTTCTCGTATCATTTTTGCTTTTTTGCCAATTATTTTAAATCTGTGCTCTCTTGTTCTCGATCCTTTCACAAGTGGGAACGGTTTCACCCCATCTGCTCTGTCCAGACCCCTCATGATTTTGAACATCTCTATCAAGTCCCCTCTCAGCCTTCTTTTCTCCCAGGAAAACAGTCCCAACTTCTCTAGTCTATCCTCACAACAGAAGTTCCTTATCCCTGGGATAAAAACAAAAAACTGCAGATGCTGGAAATCCAAAACAAAAACAGAATTACCTGGAAAAACTCAGCAGGTCTGGCAGCATCGGCGGAGAAGAAAAGAGTTGACGTTTCGAGTCCTCATGACCCTTCCACAGAATTGAGCGAATATAAGGAGAGGGGTGAAATATAAGCTGGTTTAATGTGGGGAGGGTGGGGATTGGGGAGACAAGTTGCGGGGGGTGGGGTGTGGTGTGGTTGTAGGGACAAGCAAGCAGTGATAGGAGCAGATAATCAAAAGATGTCACAGACAAAAGAACACAGAGGTGTTGAATGTATTGATATTATCTAAAGGAATGTGCTAATTAAGAATGGATGGTAGAGCACTCAAGGTACAGCTCTAGTGGGGGTGGGGTGGAAAGACTAGTGGGGCATAAAAGATTTAAAAATAATGGAAATAGGTGGGAGAAGAGAAATCTATATAAATTATTGGAAAAAACAAAAGGAAGGGGGAAGAAACAGAAAGGGGGTGGGGATGGAGGAGGGAGTTCAAGACCTAAAGTTGCTGAATTCAATATTCAGTCCGGAAGGCTGTAAAGTGCCTAGTCGGAAGATGAGGTGCTGTTCCTCCAGTTTGCGTTGGGCTTCACTGAAACAATGCAGCAAGCCAAGGACAGACATGTGGGCAAGAGAGCAGGGTGGAGTGTTAAAATGGCAAGCGACAGGGAGGTTTGGGTCATTCTTGCGGATAGACCGCAGGTGTTCTGCAAAGCGGTCGCCCAGTTTACGTTTGGTCTCTCCAATGTAGAGGAGACCGCATTGGGAGCAACGAATGCAGTAGACTAAGTTGGGGGAAATGCAAGTGAAATGCTGCTTCACTTGAAAGGAGTGTTTGGGCCATTGGACGGTGAGGAGAGAGGAAGTGAAGGGGCAGGTGTTACATCTTTTGCGTGGGCATGGGGAGGTGCCATAGGTGGGAGTTGAGGAGTAGGGGGTGATGGAGGAGTGGACCAGGGTGTTCCAGAGGGAATGATCCCTACGGAATGCCGACAGGGGGGGTGAAGGGAAGATGTGTTTGGTGATGGCATCATGCTGGAGTTGGCGGAAATGGTGGAGGATGATCCTTTGAATGCGGAGGCTAGTGGGGTGATAAGTTAGGATAAGGGGGACCATATCATCATTCTGGGAGGGAGGAGAAGGTGTGAGGGTGGATGTGCGGGAGATGGGCCGGACACGGTTGAGGGCCCTGTCAACGACCGTGGGTGGAAAACCTCAGTTAAGGAAGAGGGAGGACATGTCAGAGGAACTGTTATTTTATTAACTATTTTATTAACTAATATTTTAAACTTAAGTAAGGGCAATTACAAGGACATGAAAGCAGAGCTAGCGAAAGTGAACTGGCAACTAAGGTGATGGGATAGGTCAACAGAGATGCAGTGACAGGCATTTAAGGGGATATTTCAGAATATACAGAATAGATACATTCCAACAAGAAAGAAAAGTTCCAAGGGGAAGACCCACCACCTATGGTTAAGGAAAAAAAGTTAAAGATGGTATGAAACTTAAAGAAGAAGCATATAATTGCACAAAGATGTGTGACAGGTCAGAAGATTGGGCAGAATATAAAAAACAACAAAGAATAACTAAAAGATTAACAAGGAGGGAAAAATTAGAGTATGAGAGAAAGCTAACTAGAAATATAAAGACAGACAGTAAGAGTTTTTTAAAAAGGGAAAAAGTTAACAAAGTGAACATTGGTCCTATAGAAAGAAAGTCTGGGGATTTTGACCCAGCGACAGTGAAGGAACGGCGATATATTTTCAAGTCAGGATGGTGGGTGGCTTGAAGGGGAACTTCTAGGTGCTGGTGTTCCCATGCATCTGTTGCCCTTGTCCTTCTAGATGGTAGTGGTCGTGGGTTTGAAAGGTGCTGTCTAAGGAGCCTTGGTGAGTTCTGGAGCTCATCTTGTAGATGGTACACACTGCTGCCACTTCATCAGTGGTGGAAGGAGTGACTTTTTGTGGATGGGGTGCCAATCAAATGGCTGCTTTGTCCTGGATGGTATCAAGCTTCTTGAGTGTTGTGGGAGCTGCACTTATCCACGCAAGTGGGGAGTATTCCATCACACTCCTGACTTGTGGCTTGTAGATGGTGGACAGGCTTTGGGGAGTCAGGAGGTGAGTTACTCATTGCAGGATTCCTAGCCTCTGATCTGCTCTTGTAGCCACAGTATTTATGTGGCTAGTGCAGTTCAGTTTCTGGTCAATGGTAACCCCCAGGATGTTGAAAGTGGGGGATTCAGTGATGGTAATGCCATTGAATGTCAAGGGACGATGGTTAGATTTTCTCTTTTTCGAGATGGTCATTATCTGGCACTTGCCACTCCAGGCCAGGATATTGTCCAGGTCTTGCTGTACTTGGACATGGACATGTAAATCCATTGGAAGCAGCTTAGAAGTGGTTTACTAGACCAATACCTGGAATGGGTGGGTTGTCTTATGAGGAAAGGTTGGACAGACTGGGCTTGTTTCCACTGGAGTTTAGAAGAGTAAGAGGCGACTTGATTGAAACATATAAGATCCTGATGGGTCTTGACAGGGTGGATGTGGAGAGGATGTTTCCTCTTGTGAGAGAATCTAGAACTAGGGGCCACTGTTTAAAAAATAAGGGGTGGCCCATTTAGGACAGAGATGAGGAAATTTTTTTCTCTCAGAGGGTTGTGAGATTTTGGAATTCTCTTCCTCAAAAGGTGGTTGAGGTAGGGTTCTTGGATATCTTTAAGGCAGAGGTAGATAGACTCTTGATAAGCAAGTGGGAGGAGGGTGGGGTTGAAAGGCTATCAGGGTTGAGCAGGAATGTGGAGTTGAGGTTGAAATCAAATCAGCCATGATCTTAGTATAAGACCTTGGTGGGGCCAACTTTGGAGTACTGTGTGCAGTTCTGGTCGCCTAACTACAGGAAGGATATCAGGGAGTGCAGAGAAGATTTACTAGGATGTTGCCGGGTTTTAAGGAGTTGAGTTACAGGGAAAGATTAAATAGGTTAGGACTTTATTCCTTGGAGCGTAGAAGAATGAGGGGAGATATGATAGAAGTTTACAAAATTATGAGGGGTATAGACAGAGTAAATGCGAGTAGGCTCTTTCAACTTAGCTTAGGAAAGATAAACAAGAGAGAACATGGCTTTAGGGTGAAAGGGGAAAGGTTTAGGGGGAATATTAGGGGGAACTTCTTCACTCAGAGAGTGGCTACTTTCTGATGTGGTAAATGCATGTTCACTCTTAAGTTTTAAGAATAAATTAGATAGATACATGGATGGGAGAGGTCTGGAGGGTTATGGACTAGGTGCAGGTCAATGGGACTAGCGGAATAATATTTCAGCACAGACTAGAAGGGCCGAATGGCCTGTTTTCTGTGCTGTAGTGTTTTATGGTTCTATGGTTCTATAGAACGGTGGAGCAGGCCCAAGGGGCCGAGTGGCCTACTCCAGCTCCTAATTTATATGCTCGTACAAAGTAGCAAACCACTTGGATAAAGGGAAAACCTGTGGATGTGCTGTACTTACTTAGATTTCCAGAAGGCATTTGACAAGGTGCTACATGAAAGGTTATTACGGAAAATAAGAGCTCATGGACATGGGGGTAGCACATTAGCATGGATAGAGGAATGGTCAGTGAACAGGAAATGGAGAGGAGGGATAAATGGGTCAGGTTGGTAAGATGTAACCAAAGCAGTGCCACAGGGATCAGAGCTGGGGCCACAACTATTTACACTCTGTATCACTGAATTAGATGAAGGGACCGAAAGTATGGTTGCAAAAATTGCCGATGACACAAAGATAGGTAGGAAAGCAAGTTGTGAAGAGGAAATAAGGAGTCTGCAAAGGGAGAGCAACAGGTTCAGTGCGTGTGTAAAAATTTAGCAGATGAAGTACAATTTGGAAAAATGTGAACTTGTCCAATTTGGCAATAAGATTAGAAAAGAAGTTTACTATTTAAATATAGAGAGATTGCAGAACTCTGAGGTACAGAGGGATCGGGTGGGAGGAGAGTGAACTTTAACAGTGAGAGAGTGAGAGGAGAGTGACCTTTAACAGTGAGGGAGTGAGAGGAGAGTGACCTTTAAAAGTGAGGGAGTGAGAGGAGAGTGACCTTTAACAGTGAGGGAGTGAGAGGAGAGTGACCTTTAACAGTGAGGGAGTGAGAGGAGAGTGACCTTTAACAGTGAGAGAGTGAGAGGAGAGTGAACTTTAACAGTGAGAGGGTGAGAGGAGAGTGACCTTTAACAGTGAGAGAATGAGAGGAGAGTGACCTTTAACAGTGAGGGAGTGAGAGGAGAGTGACCTTTAACAGTGAGGGAGTGAGAGGAGAGTGACCTTTAACAGTGAGGGAGTGAGAGGAGAGTGACCTTTAACAGTGAGGGAGTGAGAGGAGAGTGACCTTTAAAAGTGAGGGAGTGAGAGGAGAGTGACCTTTAACAGTGAGGGAGTGAGAGGAGAGTGACCTTTAACAGTGAGAGAGTGAGAGGAGAGTGACCATTAACAGTGAGAGAGTGAGAGGAGAGTGACCTTTAACAGTGAGGGAGTGAGAGGAGAGTGACCTTTAACAGTGAGGGAGTGAGAGGAGAGTGACCTTTAACAGTGAGGGAGTGAGAGGAGGGTAACCTTTAACATTGAGAGAGTGAGAGGAGAGTGACCTTTAACAGTGAGAGAGTGAAGGAGAGTGACCTTTAACAGTGAGGGAGTGAGAGGAGAGTGACCTTTAACAGTGAGGGAGTGAGAGGAGAGTGACCTTTAACAGTGAGGGAGTGAGAGGAGTGTGACCTTTAACAGTGAGGGAGTGAGAGGAGAGTGACCTTTAACAGTGAGGGAGTGAGAGGAGTGTGACCTTTAACAGTGAGGGAGTGAGAGGAGAGTGACCTTTAACAGTGAGGGAGTGAGAGGAGTGTGACCTTTAACATTGAGGAGTGAGAGGAGAGTGACCTTTAACAGTGAGAGAGTGAGAGGAGAGTGACCTTTAACAGTGAGGGAATGAGAGGAGAGTGACCTTTAACAGTGAGAGAGTGAGAGGAGAGTGACCTTTAACAGTGAGGGAGTGAGAGGAGAGTGACCTTTAACAGTGAGGGAGTGAGAGGAGTGTGACCTTTAACAGTGAGGGAGTGAGAGGAGTGACCTTTAACAGTAAGGGAGTGAGAGGAGAGTGACCTTTAACAGTGAGGAGTGAGAGGAGAGTGACCTTTAACAGTGAGGGAGTGAGAGGAGAGTGACCTTTAACAGTGAGGGAGTGAGAGGAGAGTGACCTTTAACAGTGAGGGAGTGAGAGGAGAGTGACCTTTAACAGTGAGGGAGTGAGAGGAGAGTGACCTTTAACAGTGAGGGAGTGAGAGGAGAGTGACCTTTAACAGTGAGGGAGTGAGAGGAGAGTGACCTTTAACAGTGAGAGAGTGAGAGGAGAGTGACCTTTAACAGTGAGAGAGTGAGAGGAGAGTGACCTTTAACAGTGAGGGAGTGAGAGGAGAGTGACCTTTAACAGTGAGGGAGTGAGAGGAGAGTGACCTTTAACAGTGAGAGAGTGAGAGGAGAGTGACCTTTAACAGTGAGGGAGTGAGAGGAGAGTGACCTTTAACAGTGAGAGAGTGAGAGGAGAGTGACCTTTAACAGTGAGAGAGTGAGAGGAGAGTGACCATTAACAGTGAGGGAGTGAGAGGAGAGTGACCTTTAACAGTGAGTGAGTGAGAGGAGAGTGACCTTTAACAGTGAGAGAGTGAGGTGAGAGGGGAGTGACCTTTAACAGTGAGAGAGTGAGAGGAGAGTGACCATTAACAGTGAGGGAGTGAGAGGAGAGTGACCTTTAACAGTGAGAGAGTGAGAGGAGAGTGACCATTAACAGTGAGGGAGTGAGAAGAGAGTGACCTTTAACAGTGAGAGAGTGAGAGGAGAGTGACCTTTAACAGTGAGAGAGTGAGAGGAGAGTGACCATTAACAGTGAGGGAGTGAGAAGAGAGTGACCTTTAACAGTGAGTGAGTGAGAGGAGAGTGACCTTTAACAGTGAGGGAGTGAGAGGAGAGTGACCATTAACAGTGAGGGAGTGAGAAGAGAGTGACCTTTAACAGTGAGTGAGTGAGAGGAGAGTGACCTTTAACAGTGAGGGAGTGAGAGGAGAGTGACCATTAACAGTGAGGGAGTGAGAAGAGAGTGACCTTTAACAGTGAGTGAGTGAGAGGAGAGTGACCTTTAACAGTGAGAGAGTGAGAGGAGAGTGACCTTTAACAGTGAGAGAGTGAGAGGAGAGTGACCATTAACAGTGAGGGAGTGAGAAGAGAGTGACCTTTAACAGTGAGGGAGTGAGAGGAGAGTGACCTTTAACAGTGAGGGAGTGAGAGGAGAGTGACCTTTAACAGTGAGGGAGTGAGAGGAGAGTGACCTTTAACAGTGAGGGAGTGAGAGGAGAGTGACCTTTAACAGTGAGGGAGTGAGAGGAGAGTGACCTTTAACAGTGAGGGAGTGAGAGGAGAGTGACCTTTAACAGGGAGAGAGTGAGAGGAGAGTGACCTTTAACAGTGGGAGAGTGAGAGGAGAGTGACCTTTAACAGTGAGGGAGTGAGAGGAGAGTGACCTTTAACAGTGAGGGAGTGAGAGGAGAGTGACCTTTAACAGTGAGGGAGTGAGAGGAGAGTGACCTTTAACAGTGAGGGAGTGAGAGGAGAGTGACCTTTAACAGTGAGGGAGTGAGAGGAGAGTGACCTTTAACAGTGAGGGAGTGAGAGGAGAGTGACCTTTAACAGGGAGAGAGTGAGAGGAGAGTGACCTTTAACAGTGAGAGAGTGAGAGGAGAGTGACCTTTAACAGTGAGAGAGTGAGAGGAGAGTGACCTTTAACAGGGAGAGAGTGAGAGGAGAGTGACCTTTAACAGGGAGAGAGTGAGAGGAGAGTGACCTTTAACAGTGAGAGAGTGAGAGGAGAGTGACCTTTAACAGGGAGAGAGTGAGAGGAGAGTGACCTTTAACAGTGAGGGAGTGAGAGGAGAGTGACCTTTAACAGGGAGAGAGTGAGAGGAGAGTGACCTTTAACAGTGAGGGAGTGAGAGGAGAGTGACATTTAACAATGAGGGAGTGAGAGGAGAGTGACCTTTAACAATGAGGGAGTGAGAGGAGAGTGACCTTTAACAGTGAGGGAGTGAGAGGAGAGTGACCTTTAACAGGGAGAGAGTGAGAGGAGAGTGACCTTTAACAGTGAGGGAGTGAGAGGAGAGTGACCTTTAACAGGGAGAGAGTGAGAGGAGAGTGACCTTTAACAGTGAGGGAGTGAGAGGAGAGTGACATTTAACAATGAGGGAGTGAGAGGAGAGTGACCTTTAACAATGAGGGAGTGAGAGGAGAGTGACCTTTAACAATGAGGGAGTGAGAGGAGAGTGACCTTTAACAGTGAGGGAGTGAGAGGAGAGTGACCTTTAACAGTGAGAGAGTGAGAGGAGAGTGACCTTTAACAATGAGGGAGTGAGAGGAGAGTGACCTTTAACAGTGAGGGAGTGAGAGGAGAGTGACCTTTAACAGTGAGGGAGTGAGAGGAGAGTGACCATTAACAGTGAGGGACTGAGAAGAGAGTGACCTTTAACAGTGAGAGAGTGAGAGGAGAGTGACCATTAACAGTGAGGGACTGAGAAGAGAGTGACCTTTAACAGTGAGGGAGTGAGAGGAGAGTGACCTTTAACAGTGAGGGAGTGAGAGGAGAGTGACCTTTAACAGTGAGGGAGTGAGAGGAGAGTGACCATTAACAGTGAGGGACTGAGAAGAGAGTGACCTTTAACAGTGAGAGAGTGAGAGGAGAGTGACCTTTAACAGTGAGAGAGTGAGAGGAGAGTGACCTTTAACAGTGAGGGAGTGAGAGGAGAGTGACCTTTAGTGAGGGAGTGAGAGGAGAGTGACCTTTAACAGTGAGGGAGTGAGAGGAGAGTGACCATTAACAGTGAGGGAGTGAGAGGAGAGTGACCTTTAACAGTGAGGGAGTGAGAGGAGAGTGACCTTTAAAAGTGAGGGAGTGAGAGGAGAGTGACCTTTAACAGTGAGGGAGTGAGAGGAGAGTGACCATTAACAGTGAGAGAGTGAGAGGAGAGTGACCTTTAACAGTGAGGGAGTGAGAGGAGAGTGACCTTTAACAGTGAGGGAGTGAGAGGAGAGTGACCTTTAACAGTGAGGGAGTGAGAGGAGAGTGACCTTTAACAGTGAGGGAGTGAAGGAGAGTGACCTTTAATAGTGAGAGAGTGAGAGGAGAGTGAACTTTAAAGGTGAGAGAGTGAGAGGAGAGTGACCTTTAACATTGAGGGAGTGAGAGGAGAGTGACCTTTAACAGTGAGGGAGTGAGAGGAGAGTGACCTTTAACAGTGAGGGAGTGAGAGGAGAGTGACCTTTAACAATGAGAGAGTGAGAGGAGAGTGACCTTTAACAGTGACGGAGTGAGAGGAGAGTGACCTTTAACAGTGAGAGAGTGAGAGGAGAGTGACCTTTAACAGTGACGGAGTGAGAGGAGAGTGACCTTTAACAGTGAGAGAGTGAGAGGAGAGTGACCTTTAACAGTGACGGAGTGAGAGGAGAGTGACCTTTAACAATGAGAGAGTGAGAGGAGAGTGACCTTTAACAGTGACGGAGTGAGAGGAGAGTGACCTTTAACAGTGAGAGAGTGAGAGGAGAGTGACCTTTAGTGAGGGAGTGAGAGGAGAGTGACCTTTAACAATGAGAGAGTGAGAGGAGAGTGACCTTTAACAGTGAGGGAGTGAGAGGAGAGTGACCTTTAACAGTGAGGGAGTGAGAGGAGAGTGACCTTTAACAGTGAGGGAATGAGAGGAGAGTGACCTTTAACAGTGAGAGAGTGAGAGGAGAGTGACCTTTAACAGTGAGGGAGTGAGAGGAGAGTGACCTTTAACAGTGAGGGAATGAGAGGAGAGTGACCTTTAACAGTGAGGGAGTGAGAGGAGAGTGACCTTTAACAGTGAGGGAGTGAGAGGAGAGTGACCTTCAACAGTGAGAGAGTGAGAGGAGAGTGACCTTTAACAGTGAGAGAGTGAGAGGAGAGTGACCTTTAACAGTGAGGGAGTGAGAGGAGAGTGACCTTTAACAGTGAGAGAGTGAGAGGAGAGTGACCTTTAACAGTGAGGGAGTGAGAGGAGAGTGACCTTTAACAGTGAGGGAATGAGAGGAGAGTGACCATTAACAGTGAGAGAGTGAGAGGAGAGTGACCTTTAACAGTGAGAGAGTGAGAGGAGAGTGACCTTTAACAGTGAGAGAGTGAGAGGAGAGTGACCTTTAACAGTGAGGGAGTGAGAGGAGAGTGACCTTTAACAGTGAGGGAGTGAGAGGAGAGTGACCTTTAACAGTGAGGGAGTGAGAGGAGAGTGACCTTTAACAGTGAGAGAGTGAGAGGAGAGTGAAATTTAACAGTGAGGGAGTGAGAGGAGAGTGACCTTTAACAGTGAGAGAGTGAGAGGAGAGTGACCTTTAACAGTGAGGGAATGAGGAGAGTGACCTTTAACAGTGAGGGAGTGAGAGGAGAGTGACCTTTAACAGTGAGGGAGTGAGAGGAGAGTGACCTTTAACAGTGAGGGAGTGAGAGGAGAGTGACCTTTAACAGTGAGGGAGTGAGAGGAGAGTGACCTTTAACAGTGAGAGAGTGAGAGGAGAGTGACCTTTAACAGTGAGGGAATGAGGAGAGTGACCTTTAACAGTGAGGGAGTGAGAGGAGAGTGACCTTTAACAGTGAGGGAGTGAGAGGAGAGTGACCTTTAACAGTGAGGGAGTGAGAGGAGAGTGACCTTTAACAGTGAGAGAGTGAGAGGAGAGTGACCTTTAACAGTGAGGGAGTGAGAGGAGAGTGACCTTTAACAGTGAGAGAGTGAGAGGAGAGTGACCTTTAACAGTGAGGGAGTGAGAGGAGAGTGACCTTTAACAGTGAGGGAGTGAGAGGAGAGTGACCTTTAACAGTGAGGGAGTGAGAGGAGAGTGACCTTTAACAGTGAGGGAGTGAGAGGAGAGTGACCTTTAACAGTGAGGGAATGAGGAGAGTGACCTTTAACAGTGAGAGAGTGAGAGGAGAGTGACCTTTAACAGTGAGGGAGTGAGAGGAGAGTGACCTTTAACAGTGAGGGAATGAGGAGAGTGACCTTTAACAGTGAGAGAGTGAGAGGAGAGTGAACTTTAACAGTGAGGGAGTGAGAGGAGAGTGACCTTTAACAGTGAGAGAGTGAGAGGAGAGTGACCTTTAACAGTGAGGGAGTGAGAGGAGAGTGAACTTTAACAGTGAGGGAGTGAGAGGAGAGTGACCTTTAACAGTGAGAGAGTGAGAGGAGAGTGACCTTTAACAGTGAGGGAGTGAGAGGAGAGTGACCTTTAACAGGGAGAGAGTGAGAGGAGAGTGACCTTTAACAGTGAGGGAATGAGGAGAGTGACCTTTAACAGGGAGAGAGTGAGAGGAGAGTGACCTTTAACAGTGAGAGAGTGAGAGGAGAGTGACCTTTAACAGTGAGGGAGTGAGAGGAGAGTGAGCTTTAACAGTGAGGGAGTGAGAGGAGAGTGACCTTTAACAGTGAGAGAGTGAGAGGAGAGTGACCTTTAACAGTGAGGGAGTGAGAGGAGAGTGACCTTTAACAGTGAGGGAGTGAGAGGAGAGTGACCTTTAACAGTGAGGGAGTGAGAGGAGACTAATCCTTTACAGTGAGAGAGTGAGAGGAGAGTGACCTTTAACAGTGAGGGAGTGAGAGGAGAGTGACCTTTAACAGTGAGGGAGTGAGAGGAGAGTGACCTTTAGTGAGGGAGTGAGAGGAGAGTGACCTTTAACAGTGAGAGAGTGAGAGGAGAGTGACCATTAACAGTGAGAGAGTGAGAGGAGAGTGACCTTTAACAGTGAGAGAGTGAGAGGAGAGTGACCTTTAACAGTGAGGGAGTGAGAGGAGAGTGACCTTTAACAGTGAGGGAGTGAGAGGAGTGTGACCTTTAACAGTGAGGGAGTGAGAGGAGAGTGACCTTTAACAGTAAGGGAGTGAGAGGAGAGTGACCTTTAACAGTGAGGGAGTGAGAGGAGAGTGACCTTTAACAGTGAGAGAGTGAGAGGAGAGTGACCTTTAACAGTGAGGGAGTGAGAGGAGTGTGACCTTTAACAGTGAGGGAGTGAGAGGAGAGTGACCTTTAACAGTAAGGGAGTGAGAGGAGAGTGACCTTTAACAGTGAGAGAGTGAGAGGAGAGTGACCTTTAACAGTGAGGGAGTGAGAGGAGAGTGACCATTAACAGTGAGGGAGTGAGAGGAGAGTGACCTTTAACAGTGAGAGAGTGAGAGGAGAGTGACCATTAACAGTGAGGGAGTGAGAAGAGAGTGACCTTTAACAGTGAGAGAGTGAGAGGAGAGTGACCTTTAACAGTGAGAGAGTGAGAGGAGAGTGACCATTAACAGTGAGGGAGTGAGAAGAGAGTGACCTTTAACAGTGAGTGAGTGAGAGGAGAGTGACCTTTAACAGTGAGAGAGTGAGAGGGGAGTGACCTTTAACAGTGAGAGAGTGAGAGGAGAGTGACCATTAACAGTGAGGGAGTGAGAGGAGAGTGACCTTTAACAGTGAGAGAGTGAGAGGAGAGTGACCATTAACAGTGAGGGAGTGAGAAGAGAGTGACCTTTAACAGTGAGAGAGTGAGAGGAGAGTGACCTTTAACAGTGAGAGAGTGAGAGGAGAGTGACCATTAACAGTGAGGGAGTGAGAAGATAGTGACCTTTAACAGTGAGTGAGTGAGAGGAGAGTGACCTTTAACAGTGAGGGAGTGAGAGGAGAGTGACCATTAACAGTGAGGGAGTGAGAAGAGAGTGACCTTTAACAGTGAGTGAGTGAGAGGAGAGTGACCTTTAACAGTGAGGGAGTGAGAGGAGAGTGACCATTAACAGTGAGGGAGTGAGAAGAGAGTGACCTTTAACAGTGAGTGAGTGAGAGGACAGTGACCTTTAACAGTGAGAGAGTGAGAGGAGAGTGACCTTTAACAGTGAGAGAGTGAGAGGAGAGTGACCATTAACAGTGAGGGAGTGAGAAGAGAGTGACCTTTAACAGTGAGAGAGTGAGAGGAGAGTGACATTTAACAGTGAGAGAGTGAGAGGAGAGTGACCTTTAACAGTGAGAGAGTGAGAGGAGAGTGACCTTTAACAGGGAGAGAGTGAGAGGAGAGTGACCTTTAACAGTGAGGGAGTGAGAGGAGAGTGACCTTTAACAGTGAGGGAGTGAGAGGAGAGTGACCTTTAACAGGGAGAGAGTGAGAGGAGAGTGACCTTTAACAGTGAGGGAGTGAGAGGAGAGTGACATTTAACAATGAGGGAGTGAGAGGAGAGTGACCTTTAACAATGAGGGAGTGAGAGGAGAGTGACCTTTAACAATGAGGGAGTGAGAGGAGAGTGACCTTTAACAGTGAGGGAGTGAGAGGAGAGTGACCTTTAACAGTGAGAGAGTGAGAGGAGAGTGACCTTTAACAGTGAGGGAGTGAGAGGAGAGTGACCTTTAACAGTGAGGGAGTGAGAGGAGAGTGACCTTTAACAGTGAGGGAGTGAGAGGAGAGTGACCATTAACAGTGAGGGAGTGAGAAGAGAGTGACCTTTAACAGTGAGAGAGTGAGAGGAGAGTGACCTTTAACAGTGAGGGAGTGAGAGGAGAGTGACCTTTAGTGAGGGAGTGAGAGGAGAGTGACCTTTAACAGTGAGGGAGTGAGAGGAGAGTGACCTTTAACAGTGAGGGAGTGAGAGGAGAGTGACCTTTAACAGTGAGGGAGTGAGAGGAGAGTGACCTTTAACAGTGAGGAAGTGAGAGGAGAGTGACCATTAACAGTGAGGGAGTGAGAAGAGAGTGACCTTTAACAGTGAGAGAGTGAGAGGAGAGTGACCTTTAACAGTGAGGGAGTGAGAGGAGAGTGACCTTTAGTGAGGGAGTGAGAGGAGAGTGACCTTTAACAGTGAGGGAGTGAGAGGAGAGTGACCATTAACAGTGAGGGAGTGAGAGGAGAGTGACCTTTAACAGTGAGGGAGTGAGAGGAGAGTGACCTTTAAAAGTGAGGGAGTGAGAGGAGAGTGACCTTTAACAGTGAGGGAGTGAGAGGAGAGTGACCATTAACAGTGAGAGAGTGAGAGGAGAGTGACCTTTAACAGTGAGGGAGTGAGAGGAGAGTGACCTTTAACAGTGAGGGAGTGAGAGGAGAGTGACCTTTAACAGTGAGGGAGTGAGAGGAGAGTGACCTTTAACAGTGAGGGAGTGAAGGAGAGTGACCTTTAATAGTGAGAGAGTGAGAGGAGAGTGAACTTTAAAGGTGAGAGAGTGAGAGGAGAGTGACCTTTAACATTGAGGGAGTGAGAGGAGAGTGACCTTTAACAGTGAGGGAGTGAGAGGAGAGTGACCTTTAACAGTGAGGGAGTGAGAGGAGAGTGACCTTTAACAATGAGAGAGTGAGAGGAGAGTGACCTTTAACAGTGACGGAGTGAGAGGAGAGTGACCTTTAACAGTGAGGGAGTGAGAGGAGAGTGACCTTTAACAGTGAGGGAATGAGAGGAGAGTGACCTTTAACAGTGAGAGAGTGAGAGGAGAGTGACCTTTAACAGTGACGGAGTGAGAGGAGAGTGACCTTTAACAGTGAGGGAGTGAGAGGAGAGTGACCTTTAACAGTGAGGGAATGAGAGGAGAGTGACCTTTAACAGTGAGAGAGTGAGAGGAGAGTGACCTTTAACAGTGAGGGAGTGAGAGGAGAGTGACCTTTAACAGTGAGGGAGTGAGAGGAGAGTGACCTTTAACAGTGAGGGAATGAGAGGAGAGTGACCTTTAACAGTGAGGGAGTGAGAGGAGAGTGACCTTTAACAGTGAGGGAGTGAGAGGAGAGTGACCTTCAACAGTGAGAGAGTGAGAGGAGAGTGACCTTTAACAGTGAGAGAGTGAGAGGAGAGTGACCTTTAACAGTGAGAGAGTGAGAGGAGAGTGACCTTTAACAGTGAGAGAGTGAGAGGAGAGTGACCTTTAACAGTGAGGGAGTGAGAGGAGAGTGACCTTTAACAGTGAGAGAGTGAGAGGAGAGTGACTTTTAACAGTGAGAGAGTGAGAGGAGAGTGACCTTTAACAGTGAGAGAGTGAGAGGAGAGTGACCTTTAACAGTGAGAGAGTGAGAGGAGAGTGACCTTTAACAGTGAGGGAGTGAGAGGAGAGTGACCTTTAACAGTGAGAGAGTGAGAGGAGAGTGACCTTTAACAGTGAGAGAGTGAGAGGAGAGTGACCTTTAACAGTGAGGGAGTGAGCGGAGAGTGACCTTTAACAGTGAGGGAGTGAGAGGAGAGTGACCTTTAACAGTGAGAGAGTGAGAGGAGAGTGACCTTTAACAGTGAGGGAATGAGAGGAGAGTGACCTTTAACAGTGAGGGAGTGAGAGGAGAGTGACCTTTAACAGTGAGGGAGTGAGAGGAGAGTGACCTTTAACAGTGAGTGAGAGGAGAGTGACCTTTAACAGTGAGGGAGTGAGAGGAGAGTGACCTTTAACAGTGAGGGAGTGAGAGGAGAGTGACCTTTAACAGTGAGAGAGTGAGAGGAGAGTGAAATTTAACAGTGAGGGAGTGAGAGGAGAGTGACCTTTAACAGTGAGGGAGTGAGAGGAGAGTGACCTTTAACAGTGAGAGAGTGAGAGGAGAGTGACCTTTAACAGTGAGGGAATGAGGAGAGTGACCTTTAACAGTGAGGGAGTGAGAGGAGAGTGACCTTTAACAGTGAGGGAGTGAGAGGAGAGTGACCTTTAACAGTGAGGGAGTGAGAGGAGAGTGACCTTTAACAGTGAGGGAGTGAGAGGAGAGTGACCTTTAACAGTGAGGGAGTGAGAGGAGAGTGACCTTTAACAGTGAGAGAGTGAGAGGAGAGTGACCTTTAACAGTGAGGGAGTGAGAGGAGAGTGACCTTTAACAGTGAGGGAGTGAGAGGAGAGTGACCTTTAACAGTGAGGGAGTGAGAGGAGAGTGACCTTTAACAGTGAGGGAGTGAGAGGAGAGTGACCTTTAACAGTGAGGGAATGAGGAGAGTGACCTTTAACAGTGAGAGAGTGAGAGGAGAGTGACCTTTAACAGTGAGGGAGTGAGAGGAGAGTGACCTTTAACAGTGAGGGAGTGAGAGGAGAGTGACCTTTAACAGTGAGGGAATGAGGAGAGTGACCTTTAACAGTGAGAGAGTGAGAGGAGAGTGACCTTTAACAGTGAGAGAGTGAGAGGAGAGTGACCTTTAACAGTGAGGGAGTGAGAGGAGAGTGAACTTTAACAGTGAGGGAGTGAGAGGAGAGTTACCTTTAACAGTGAGGGAGTGAGAGGAGAGTGACCTTTAACAGTGAGAGAGTGAGAGGAGAGTGACCTTTAACAGTGAGGGAGTGAGAGGAGAGTGACCTTTAACAGGGAGAGAGTGAGAGGAGAGTGACCTTTAACAGTGAGGGAATGAGGAGAGTGACCTTTAACAGGGAGAGAGTGAGAGGAGAGTGACCTTTAACAGTGAGAGAGTGAGAGGAGAGTGACCTTTAACAGTGAGGGAGTGAGAGGAGAGTGAGCTTTAACAGTGAGGGAGTGAGAGGAGAGTGACCTTTAACAGTGAGAGAGTGAGAGGAGAGTGACCTTTAACAGTGAGGGAGTGAGAGGAGAGTGACCTTTAACAGTGAGGGAGTGAGAGGAGAGTGACCTTTAACAGTGAGGGAGTGAGAGGAGAGTAATCCTTTACAGTGAGAGAGTGAGAGGAGAGTGACCTTTAACAGTGAGGGAGTGAGAGGAGAGTGACCTTTAACAGTGAGATAGTGAGAGGAGAGTGACCTTTAACAGTGAGGGAGTGAGAGGAGAGTGACCTTTAGTGAGGGAGTGAGAGGAGAGTGACCTTTAACAGTGAGAGAGTGAGAGGAGAGTGACCATTAACAGTGAGAGAGTGAGAGGAGAGTGACCTTTAACAGTGAGAGAGTGAGAGGAGAGTGACCTTTAACAGTGAGAGAGTGAGAGGAGAGTGACCTTTAACAGTGAGGGAGTGAGAGGAGAGTGACCTTTAACAGTGAGGGAGTGAGAGGAGAGTGACCTTTAACAGTGAGAGAGTGAGAGGAGAGTGACCTTTAACAGTGAGAGAGTGAGAAGAGAGTGACCTTTAGTGAGGGAGTGAGAGGAGAGTGACCTTTAACAGTGAGGGAGTGAGAGGAGAGTGACCTTTAACAGTGAGAGAGTGAGAGGAGAGTGACCTTTAACAGTGAGGGAGTGAGAGGAGAGTGACCTTTAACAGTGAGGGAGTGAGAGGAGAGTGACCTTTAACAGTGAGGGAGTGAGAGGAGAGTGACCTTTAACAGTGAGGGAGTGAGAGGAGAGTGACCTTTAACAGTGAGGGAATGAGGAGAGTGACCTTTAACAGTGAGAGAGTGAGAGGAGAGTGAACTTTAACAGTGAGGGAGTGAGAGGAGAGTGACCTTTAACAGTGAGAGAGTGAGAGGAGAGTGACCTTTAACAGTGAGGGAGTGAGAGGAGAGTGAACTTTAACAGTGAGGGAGTGAGAGGAGAGTGACCTTTAACAGTGAGAGAGTGAGAGGAGAGTGACCTTTAACAGTGAGAGAGTGAGAGGAGAGTGACCTTTAACAGTGAGGGAGTGAGAGGAGAGTGACCTTTAACAGTGAGAGAGTGAGAGGAGAGTGACCTTTAACAGTGAGGGAGTGAGAGGAGAGTGACCTTTAACAGGGAGAGAGTGAGAGGAGAGTGACCTTTAACAGTGAGGGAGTGAGAGGAGAGTGACCTTTAACAGTGAGAGAGTGAGAGGAGAGTGACCTTTAACAGTGAGGGAGTGAGAGGAGAGTGACCTTTAGTGAGGGAGTGAGAGGAGAGTGACCTTTAACAGTGCGAGAGTGAGAGGAGAGTGACCTTTAACAGTGAGGGAGTGAGAGGAGAGTGAGCTTTAACAGTGAGGGAGTGAGAGGAGAGTGACCTTTAACAGTGAGAGAGTGAGAGGAGAGTGACCTTTAACAGTGAGGGAGTGAGAGGAGAGTGACCTTTAACAGTGAGAGAGTGAGAGGAGAGTGACCTTTAACAGTGAGGGAGTGAGAGGAGAGTGACCTTTAACAGTGAGGGAGTGAGAGGAGAGTGACCTTTAACAGTGAGGGAGTGAGAGGAGAGTAATCCTTTACAGTGAGAGAGTGAGAGGAGAGTGACCTTTAACAGTGAGGGAGTGAGAGGAGAGTGACCTTTAACAGTGAGAGAGTGAGAGGAGAGTGACCTTTAACAGTGAGGGAGTGAGAGGAGAGTGACCTTTAGTGAGGGAGTGAGAGGAGAGTGACCTTTAACAGTGAGAGAGTGGGAGGAGAGTGACCATTAACAGTGAGAGAGTGAGAGGAGAGTGACCTTTAACAGTGAGAGAGTGAGAGGAGAGTGACCTTTAACAGTGAGGGAGTGAGAGGAGAGTGACCTTTAACAGTGAGAGAGTGAGAGGAGAGTGACCTTTAACAGTGAGGGAGTGAGAGGAGAGTGACCTTTAACAGTGAGGGAGTGAGAGGAGAGTGACCTTTAACAATGAGAGAGTGAGAGGAGAGTGACCTTTAACAGTGAGGGAGTGAGAGGAGAGTGACCTTTAACAGTGAGGGAGTGAGAGGAGAGTGACCTTTAACAGTGAGGGAGTGAGAGGAGAGTGAGCTTTAACAGTGAGAGAGTGAGAGGAGAGTGACCTTTAACAGTGAGAGAGTGAGAGGAGAGTGACCTTTAACAGTGAGGGAGTGAGAGGAGAGTGACCTTTAACAGTGAGAGAGTGAGAGGAGAGTGACCTTTAACAGTGAGGGAGTGAGAGGAGAGTGACCTTTAACAGGGAGAGAGTGAGAGGAGAGTGACCTTTAACAGTGAGGGAGTGAGAGGAGAGTGACCTTTAACAGTGAGGGAGTGAGAGGAGAGTGACCTTTAACAGTGAGAGAGTGAGAGGAGAGTGACCTTTAACAGTGAGAGAGTGAGAGGAGAGTGACCTTTAACAGTGAGGGAGTGAGAGGAGAGTGACCTTTAACAGTGAGGGAGTGAGAGGAGAGTGACCTTTAACAGTGAGGGAGTGAGAGGAGAGTGACCTTTAACAGTGAGGGAGTGAGGAGAGTGACCTTTAACAGGGAGAGAGTGAGAGGAGAGTGACCTTTAACAGTGAGAGAGTGAGAGGAGATTGACCTTTAACAGTGAGAGAGTGAGAGGAGAGTGACCTTTAACAGTGAGGGAGTGAGAGGAGAGTTACCTTTAACAGTGAGGGAGTGAGAGGAGAGTGACCTTTAACAGTGAGGGAGTGAGAGGAGAGTGACCTTTAACAGTGAGAGAGTGAGAGGAGAGTGACCTTTAACAGTGAGGGAGTGAGAGGAGAGTGACCTTTAACAGTGAGGGAGTGAGAGGAGAGTGACCTTTAACAGTGAGGGAGTGAGAGGAGAGTGACCTTTAACAGTGAGAGAGTGAGAGGAGAGTGACCTTTAACAGTGAGGGAGTGAGAGGAGAGTGACCTTTAACAGTGAGGGAGTGAGGAGAGTTACCTTTAACAGTGAGAGAGTGAGAGGAGAGTTACCTTTAGCAGTGAGGGAGTGAGAGGAGAGTGACCTTTAACAGTGAGAGAGTGAGAGGAGAGTGACCTTTAACAGTGAGGGAGTGAGAGGAGAGTGACCTTTAACAGTGAGGGAGTGAGAGGAGAGTTACCTTTAACAGTGAGGGAGTGAGAGGAGAGTGACCGTTAACAGTGAGGGAGTGAGGAGAGTGACTTTTAACAGTGAGGGAGTGAGAGGAGAGTGACCGTTAACAGTGAGGGAGTGAGGAGAGTGACTTTTAACAGTGAGAGAGTGAGAGGAGAGTGACCTTTAAGAGTGAGGGTGTGAGAGGAGAGTGACCTTTAACAGTGAGGGAGTGAGAGGAGAGTGACCTTTAACAGTGAGAGAGTGAGAGGAGAGTGACCTTTAACAGGGAGAGAGTGAGAGGAGAGTGACCTTTAACAGTGAGGGAGTGAGAGGAGAGTGACCTTTAACAGTGAGGGAGTGAGAGGAGAGTGACCTTTAACAGTGAGGGAGTGAGAGGAGAGTGACCTTTAACAGTGAGGGAGTGAGAGGAGAGTGACCTTTAACAGTGAGGGAGTGAGAGGAGAGTGACCTTTAACAGTGAGGGAGTGAGAGGAGAGTGACCTTTAACAGTGAGGGAGTGAGAGGAGAGTTACCTTTAACAGTGAGGGAGTGAGAGGAGAGTGACCTTTAACAGTGAGGGAGTGAGAGGAGAGTGACCTTTAACAGTGAGAGAGTGAGAGGAGAGTGACCTTTAACAGTGAGGGAGTGAGAGGAGAGTGACCTTTAACAGTGAGGGAGTGAGAGGAGAGTTACCTTTAACAGTGAGAGAGTGAGAGGAGAGTGACCTTTAACAGTGAGGGAGTGAGAGGAGAGTGACCTTTAACAGTGAGGGAGTGAGAGGAGAGTGACCTTTAACAGTGAGAGAGTGAGAGGAGAGTGACCTTTAACAGTGAGGGAGTGAGAGGAGAGTGACCTTTAACAGTGAGGGAGTGAGAGGAGAGTTACCTTTAACAGTGAGAGAGTGAGAGGAGAGTGAACATTAACAGTGAGGGAGTGAGAGGAGAGTGACCTTTAACAGTGAGTGAGTGAGAGGAGAGTGACCTTTAACAGTGAGAGAGTGAGAGGAGAGTGACCTTTAACAGTGAGTGAGTGAGAGGAGAGTGACCTTTAACAGTGAGGGAGTGAGAGGAGAGTGACCTTTAACAGTGAGGGAGTGAGAGGAGAGTGACCTTTAACAGTGAGGGAGTGAGAGGAGAGTTACCTTTAACAGTGAGGGAGTGAGAGGAGAGTGACCGTTAACAGTGAGGGAGTGAGGAGAGTGACTTTTAACAGTGAGGGAGTGAGAGGAGAGTGACCTTTAAGAGTGAGGGAGTGAGAGGAGAGTGACCTTTAACAGTGAGGGAGTGAGAGGAGAGTGACCTTTAACAGTGAGAGAGTGAGAGGAGAGTGACCGTTAACAGTGAGGGAGTGAGAGGAGAGTGACCTTTAACAGTGAGAGAGTGAGAGGAGAGTGACCTTTAACAGGGAGAGAGTGAGAGGAGAGTGACCTTTAACAGTGAGAGAGTGAGAGGAGAGTGACCTTTAACAGTGAGGGTGTGAGAGGAGAGTGACCTTTAACAGGGAGAGAGTGAGAGGAGAGTGACCTTTAACAGGGAGAGAGTGAGAGGAGAGTGACCTTTAACAGTGAGGGAGTGAGAGGAGAGTGACCTTTAACAGGGAGAGAGTGAGAGGAGAGTGACCTTTAACAGTGAGGGAGTGAGAGGAGAGTGACCTTTAACAGGGAGAGTGTGAGAGGACAGTGACCTTTAACAGTGAGGGAGTGAGAGGAGAGTGACCTTTAACAGGGAGAGAGTGAGAGGAGAGTGACCTTTAACAGGGAGAGAGTGAGAGGAGAGTGACCTTTAACAGTGAGGGAGTGAGAGGAGAGTGACCTTTAACAGGGAGAGAGTGAGAGGAGAGTGACCTTTAACAGTGAGGGAGTGAGAGGAGAGTGACCTTTAACAGGGAGAGAGTGAGAGGAGAGTGACCTTTAACAGTGAAGGAGTGAGAGGAGAGTGACCTTTAACAGGGAGAGAGTGAGAGGAGAGTGACCTTTAACAGTGAGGGAGTGAGAGGAGAGTGACCTTTAACAGGGAGAGAGTGAGAGGAGAGTGACCTTTAACAGTGAGGGAGTGAGAGGAGAGTGACCTTTAACAGTGAGAGAGTGAGAGGAGAGTGACCTTTAACAGTGAGGGAGTGAGAGGAGAGTGACCTTTAACAGTGAGAGAGTGAGAGGAGAGTGACCATTAACAGTGAGGGAGTGAGAGGAGAGTGACCTTTAACAGTGAGGGAGTGAGAGGAGAGTGACCTTTAACAGTGAGGGAGTGAGAGGAGAGTGACCTTTAACAGTGAGAGAGTGAGAGGAGAGTGACCTTTAACAGGGAGAGAGTGAGAGGAGAGTGACCTTTAACAGGGAGAGAGTGAGAGGAGAGTGACTTTTAACAGTGAGGGAGTGAGGGGAGAGGGACCTTTAACAGGGAGAGAGTGAGAGGAGAGTGACCTTTAACAGTGAGGGAGTGAGAGGAGAGTGACCTTTAACAGTGAGGGAGTGAGAGGAGAGTGACCTTTAACAATGAGGGAGTGAGAGGAGAGTGACCATTAACAGTGAGGGAGTGAGAGGAGAGTGACCTTTAACAATGAGGGAGTGAGAGGAGAGTGACCATTAACAGTGAGAGAGTGAGAGGAGAGTGACCTTTAACAGTGAGGGAGTGAGAGGAGAGTGACTTTTAACAGTGAGGGAGTAAGAGGAGAGTGACCTTTAACAATGAGGGAGTGAGAGGAGAGTGACCATTAACAGTGAGGGAGTGAGAGGAGAGTGACCTTTAACAGGGAGAGAGTGAGAGGAGAGTGACCTTTAACAGTGAGAGTGAGAGGAGAGTGACCTTTAACAGTGAGGGAGTGAGAGGAGAGTGACCATTAACAGTGAGGGAGTGAGAGGAGAGTGACCTTTAACATTGAGGGAGTGAGAGGAGAGTGACCTTTAACAGGGAGAGAGTGAGAGGAGAGTGACTTTTCACAGTGAGGGAGTGAGAGGAGAGTGACCATTAACAGTGAGGGAGTGAGAGGAGAGTGACCTTTAACAGTGAGGGAGTGAGAGGAGAGTGACCTTTAACAGTGAGGGAGTGAGAGGAGAGTGACCTTTAACAGTGAGGGAGTGAGAGGAGAGTGACCTTTAACAGTGAGAGAGTGAGAGGAGAGTGACCTTTAACAGTGAGAGAGTGAGAGGAGAGTGACCTTTAACAGTGAGGGAGTGAGAGGAGAGTGACCTTTAACAGGGAGAGAGTGAGAGGAGAGTGACCTTTAACAGGGAGAGAGTGAGAGGAGAGTGACCTTTAACAGTGAGGGAGTGAGAGGAGAGTGACCTTTAACAGGGAGAGAGTGAGAGGAGAGTGACCTTTAACAGTGAGGGAGTGAGAGGAGAGTGACCTTTAACAGGGAGAGAGTGAGAGGAGAGTGACCTTTAACAGTGAGAGAGTGAGAGGAGAGTGACCTTTAACAGGGAGAGAGTGAGAGGAGAGTGACCTTTAACAGTGAGGGAGTGAGAGGAGAGTGACCTTTAACAGGGAGAGAGTGAGAGGAGAGTGACCTTTAACAGTGAGGGAGTGAGAGGAGAGTGACCTTTAACAGGGAGAGAGTGAGAGGAGAGTGACCTTTAACAGTGAGGGAGTGAGAGGAGAGTGACCTTTAACAGTGAGAGAGTGAGAGGAGAGTGACCTTTAACAGTGAGGGAGTGAGAGGAGAGTGACCTTTAACAGTGAGAGAGTGAGAGGAGAGTGACCATTAACAGTGAGGGAGTGAGAGGAGAGTGACCTTTAACAGTGAGGGAGTGAGAGGAGAGTGACCTTTAACAGGGAGAGAGTGAGAGGAGAGTGACCTTTAACAGTGAGGGAGTGAGAGGAGAGTGACCTTTAACAGTGAGGGAGTGAGAGGAGAGTGACCTTTAACAGGGAGAGAGTGAGAGGAGAGTGACCTTTAACAGTGAGGGAGTGAGAGGAGAGTGACCTTTAACAGTGAGGGAGTGAGAGGAGAGTGACCTTTAACAGTGAGGGAGTGAGGAGAGTGACCTTTAACAGGGAGAGAGTGAGAGGAGAGTGACTTTTAACAGTGAGGGAGTGAGGGGAGAGGGACCTTTAACAGGGAGAGAGTGAGAGGAGAGTGACTTTTAACAGTGAGGGAGTAAGAGGAGAGTGACCTTTAACAATGAGGGAGTGAGAGGAGAGTGACCATTAACAGTGAGGGAGTGAGAGGAGAGTGACCTTTAACAGGGAGAGAGTGAGAGGAGAGTGACCTTTAACAGTGAGAGTGAGAGGAGAGTGACCTTTAACAGTGAGGGAGTGAGAGGAGAGTGACCATTAACAGTGAGGGAGTGAGAGGAGAGTGACCTTTAACATTGAGGGAGTGAGAGGAGAGTGACCTTTAACAGGGAGAGAGTGAGAGGAGAGTGACTTTTCACAGTGAGGGAGTGAGAGGAGAGTGACCATTAACAGTGAGGGAGTGAGAGGAGAGTGACCTTTAACAGTGAGGGAGTGAGAGGAGAGTGACCTTTAACAGTGAGAGAGTGAGAGGAGAGTGACCATTAACAGTGAGGGAGTGAGAGGAGAGTGACCTTTAACAGTGAGGGAGTGAGAGGAGAGTGACCTTTAACAGTGAGGGAGTGAGAGGAGAGTGACCTTTAACAGTGAGAGAGTGAGAGGAGAGTGACCTTTAACAGTGAGAGAGTGAGAGGAGAGTGACCTTTAACAGTGAGAGAGTAAGAGGAGAGTGACCTTTAACATTGAGGGAGTGAGAGGAGAGTGACCTTTAACAGTGAGAGAGTAAGAGGAGAGTGACCTTTAACATTGAGGGAGTGAGAGGAGAGTGACCTTTAACAGTGAGAGAGTGAGAGGAGAGTGACCTTTAACAGTGAGAGAGTGAGAGGAGAGTGACCTTTAACAGTGAGAGAGTAAGAGGAGAGTGACCTTTAACAGTGAGAGAGTGAGAGGAGAGTGACCTTTAACAGTGAGAGAGTAAGAGGAGAGTGACCTTTAACATTGAGGGAGTGAGAGGAGAGTGACATTTAACAGTGAGAGAGTGAGAGGAGAGTGACCTTTAACAGTGAGAGAGTGAGAGGAGAGTGACCTTTAACAGTGAGGGAGTGAGAGGAGAGTGACCTTTAACAGAGAGGGAGTGAGAGGAGAGTGACCTTTAACAGGGAGGGAGAGGAGAGTGACCTTTAAAAGTGAGAGAGTGAGAGGAGAGTGACCTTTAACAGAGAGAGAGTGAGAGGAGAGTGACCTTTAACAGTGAGGGAGTGAGAGGAGAGTGACTTTTAACAGTGAGGGAGTGAGAGGAGAGTGACCTTTAACAGTGAGGGAGTGAGAGGAGAGTGACCTTCAACAGGGAGAGAGTGAGAGGAGAGTGACCTTTAACAGTGAGGGAGTGAGAGGAGAGTGACCTTTAACAGTGAGAGAGTGAGAGGAGAGTGACCTTTAACAGTGAGGGAGTGAGAGGAGAGTGACCTTTAACAGTGAGAGAGTGAGAGGAGAGTGACCTTTAACAGTGAGGGAGTGAGAGGAGAGTGACCTTTAACAGGGAGAGAGTGAGAGGAGAGTGACTTTTAACAGTGAGGGAGTGAGAGGAGAGTGACCTTTAACAGTGAGGGAGTGAGAGGAGAGTGACCTTCAACAGGGAGAGAGTGAGAGGAGAGTGACCTTTAACAGTGAGGGAGTGAGAGGAGAGTGACCTTTAACAGTGAGAGAGTGAGAGGAGAGTGACTTTTAACAGTGAGGGAGTGAGAGGAGAGTGACCTTTAACAGTGAGGGAGTGAGAGGAGAGTGACCATTAACAGTGAGGGAGTGAGAGGAGAGTGACCTTTAACAGTGAGAGAGTGAGAGGAGAGTGACCATTAACAGTGAGGGAGTGAGAGGAGAGTGACCTTTAACAGTGAGAGAGTAAGAGGAGAGTGAGCTTTAACAGTGAGAGAGTGAGAGGAGAGTGACCTTTAACATTGAGGGAGTGAGAGGAGAGTGACCTTTAACAGTGAGAGAGTGAGAGGAGAGTGACCTTTAACAGTGAGGGAGTGAGAGGAGAGTGACCTTTAAAAGTGAGGGAGTGAGGAGAGTGACCTTTAACAGTGGGAGAGTGAGAGGAGAGTTACCTTTAAAAGTGAGGGAGTGAGAGGAGAGTGACCTTTAACAGTGAGGGAGTGAGAGGAGAGTGACCTTTAACAGTGAGGGAGTGAGAGGAGAGTGACCTTTAACAGTGAGGGAGTGAGAGGAGAGTGACCTTTAACAGTGAGAGAGTGAGAGGAGAGTGACCTTTAACAGTGAGGGAGTGAGAGGAGAGTGACCTTTAACAGTGAGGGAGTGAGAGGAGAGTGACCGTTAACAGTGAGGGAGTGAGGAGAGTGACTTTTAACAGTGAGGGAGTGAGAGGAGAGTGACCTTTAACAGTGAGGGAGTGAGAGGAGAGTGACCTTTAACAGTGAGGGAGTGAGAGGAGAGTGACCTTTAACAGTGAGGGAGTGAGAGGAGAGTGACCTTTAACAGTGAGAGAGTGAGAGGAGAGTGACCTTTAACAGTGAGGGAGTGAGAGGAGAGTGACCTTTAACAGTGAGGGAGTGAGAGGAGAGTTACCTTTAACAGTGAGGGAGTGAGAGGAGAGTGACCGTTAACAGTGAGGGAGTGAGGTGAGTGACTTTTAACAGTGAGGGAGTGAGAGGAGAGTGACCGTTAACAGTGAGGGAGTGAGGAGAGTGACTTTTAACAGTGAGGGGGTGAGAGGAGAGTGACCTTTAACAGTGAGGGAGTGAGAGGAGAGTGACCTTCAACAGGGAGAGAGTGAGAGGAGAGTGACTTTTAACAGTGAGGGAGTGAGAGGAGAGTGACCTTTAACAGTGAGGGAGTGAGAGGAGAGTGACCATTAACAGTGAGGGAGTGAGAGGAGAGTGACCTTTAACAGTGAGGGAGTGAGAGGAGAGTGACCATTAACAGTGAGGGAGTGAGAGGAGAGTGACCTTTAACATTGAGGGAGTGAGAGGAGAGTGACCTTTAACAGTGAGAGAGTGAGAGGAGAGTGAGCTTTAACAGTGAGAGAGTGAGAGGAGAGTGACCTTTAACAGTGAGGGAGTGAGAGGAGAGTGACCTTTAACATTGAGGGAGTGAGAGGAGAGTGACCTTTAACAGTGAGAGAGTGAGAGGAGAGTGACCTTTAACAGTGAGGGAGTGAGAGGAGAGTGACCTTTAAAAGTGAGGGAGTGAGGAGAGTGACCTTTAACAGTGGGAGAGTGAGAGGAGAGTTACCTTTAAAAGTGAGGGAGTGAGAGGAGAGTGACCTTTAACAGTGAGGGAGTGAGAGGAGAGTGACCTTTAACAGTGAGAGAGTGAGAGGAGAGTGACCTTTAACAGTGAGGGAGTGAGAGGAGAGTGACCTTTAACAGTGAGAGAGTGAGAGGAGAGTGACCTTTAACAGTGAGAGTGAGAAGAGAGTGACCTTTAACAGTGAGGGAGTGAGAGGAGAGTGACCTTTAACAGTGAGAGAGTGAGAGGAGAGTGACCTTTAACAGTGAGAGAGTGAGAGGAGAGTGACCTTTAACAGTGAGGGAGTGAGAGGAGAGTGACCTTTAACAGTGAGGGTGTGAGAGGAGAGTGACCTTTAACAGTGAGGGAGTGAGAGGAGAGTGACCTTTAACAGTGAGAGAGTGAGAGGAGAGTGACCTTTAACAGTGAGAGAGTGAGAGGAGAGTGACCTTTAACAGTGAGAGAGTGAGAGGAGAGTGACCTTTAACAGAGAGAGAGTGAGAGGAGAGTGACCTTTAACAGTGAGGGAGTGAGAGGAGAGTGACCTTTAACAGTGAGGGAGTGAGAGGAGAGTGACCTTTAACAGTGAGGGAGTGAGAGGAGAGTGACCTTTAACAGTGAGGGAGTGAGAGGAGAGTGACCTTTAACAGTGAGTGAGTGAGAGGAGAGTGACCTTTAACAGTGAGGGAGTGAGAGGAGAGTGACCTTTAACAGTGAGGGAGTGAGAGGAGAGTTACCTTTAACAGTGAGGGAGTGAGAGGAGAGTGACCGTTAACAGTGAGGGAGTGAGAGGAGAGTGACTTTTAACAGTGAGGGAGTGAGAGGAGAGTGACCGTTAACAGTGAGGGAGTGAGGAGAGTGACTTTTAACAGTGAGAGAGTGAGAGGAGAGTGACCTTTAAGAGTGAGGGAGTGAGAGGAGAGTGACCTTTAACAGTGAGGGAGTGAGAGGAGAGTGACCTTTAACAGTGAGGGAGTGAGAGGAGAGTGACCTTTAACAGTGAGGGAGTGAGAGGAGAGTGACCTTTAACAGTGAGGGAGTGAGAGGAGAGTGACCTTTAACAGTGAGGGAGTGAGAGGAGAGTGACCTTTAACAGTGAGGGAGTGAGAGGAGAGTGACCTTTAACAGTGAGGGAGTGAGAGGAGAGTGACCTTTAACAGTGAGGGAGTGAGAGGAGAGTGACCTTTAACAGTGAGAGAGTGAGAGGAGAGTGACCTTTAACAGTGAGGGAGTGAGAGGAGAGTGACCTTTAACAGTGAGGGAGTGAGAGGAGAGTGACCTTTAACAGTGAGAGAGTGAGAGGAGAGTGACCTTTAACAGTGAGGGAGTGAGAGGAGAGTGACCTTTAACAGTGAGGGAGTGAGAGGAGAGTGACTTTTAACAGTGAGGGAGTGAGAGGAGAGTGACCTTTAACAGTGAGGGAGTGAGAGGAGAGTGACCTTTAACAGTGAGGGAGTGAGAGGAGAGTGACCTTTAACAGTGAGAGAGTGAGAGGAGAGTGACCTTTAACAGTGAGGGAGTGAGAGGAGAGTGACCTTTAACAGTGAGGGAGTGAGAGGAGAGTGACCTTTAACAGTGAGAGAGTGAGAGGAGAGTGACCTTTAACAGTGAGAGTGTGAGAGGAGAGTGACCTTTAACAGGGAGAGAGTGAGAGGAGAGTGACCTTTAACAGTGAGGGAGTGAGAGGAGAGTGACCTTTAACAGTGAGGGAGTGAGAGGAGAGTGACCTTTAACAGGGAGAGAGTGAGAGGAGAGTGACCTTTAACAGTGAGGGAGTGAGAGGAGAGTGACCTTTAACAGTGAGCGAGTGAGAGGAGAGTGACCTTTAACAGTGAGGGAGTGAGAGGAGAGTGACCTTTAACAGTGAGGGAGTGAGAGGAGAGTGACCTTTAACAGTGAGGGAGTGAGAGGAGAGTGACCTTTAACAGTGAGGGAGTGAGAGGAGAGTGACCTTTAACAGTGAGGGAGTGAGAGGAGAGTGACCTTTAACAGTGAGGGAGTGAGAGGAGAGTTACCTTTAACAGTGAGGGAGTGAGAGGAGAGTGACCTTTAACAGTGAGGGAGTGAGAGGAGAGTGACCTTTAACAGTGAGAGAGAGAGAGGAGAGTGACCTTTAACAGTGAGGGAGTGAGAGGAGAGTGACCTTTAACAGTGAGAGAGTGAGAGGAGAGTGACCTTTAACAGTGAGGGAGTGAGAGGAGAGTGACCTTTAACAGTGAGGGAGTGAGAGGAGAGTGACCTTTAACAGTGAGAGAGTGAGAGGAGAGTGACCTTTAACAGTGAGGGAGTGAGAGGAGAGTGACCTTTAACAGTGAGGGAGTGAGAGGAGAGTGACCTTTAACAGTGAGGGAGTGAGAGGAGAGTTACCTTTAACAGTGAGAGAGTGAGAGGAGAGTGACCTTTAACAGTGAGGGAGTGAGAGGAGAGTGACCTTTAACAGTGAGGGAGTGAGAGGAGAGTGACCCTTAACAGTGAGAGAGTGAGAGGAGAGTGACCTTTAACAGTGAGGGAGTGAAAGGAGAGTGACCTTTAACAGTGAGGGAGTGAGAGGAGAGTTACCTTTAACAGTGAGGGAGTGAGAGGAGAGTGACCGTTAACAGTGAGGGAGTGAGGAGAGTGACTTTTAACAGTGAGGGAGTGAGAGGAGAGTGACCTTTAAGAGTGAGGGAGTGAGAGGAGAGTGACCTTTAACAGTGAGGGAGTGAGAGGAGAGTGACCTTTAACAGGGAGAGAGTGAGAGGAGAGTGACCTTTAACAGTGAGGGAGTGAGAGGAGAGTGACCTTTAACAGTGAGGGAGTGAGAGGAGAGTTACCTTTAACAGTGAGGGTGTGAGAGGAGAGTGACCTTTAACAGTGAGGGAGTGAGAGGAGAGTTACCTTTAACAGGGAGAGAGTGAGAGGAGAGTGACCTTTAACAGGGAGAGAGTGAGAGGAGAGTGACCTTTAACAGTGAGGGAGTGAGAGGAGAGTGACCTTTAACAGTGAGAGAGTGAGAGGAGAGTGACCTTTAACAGTGAGGGAGTGAGAGGAGAGTGACCTTTAACAGTGAGAGAGTGAGAGGAGAGTGACCATTAACAGTGAGGGAGTGAGAGGAGAGTGACCTTTAACAGTGAGAGAGTGAGAGGAGAGTGACCTTTAACAGTGAGGGAGTGAGAGGAGAGTGACCTTTAACAGTGAGTGAGTGAGAGGAGAGTGACCTTTAACAGGGAGAGAGTGAGAGGAGAGTGACCTTTAACAGTGAGGGAGTGAGAGGAGAGTGACCTTTAACAGTGAGAGAGTGAGAGGAGAGTGACCTTTAACAGTGAGGGAGTGAGAGGAGAGTGACCTTTAACAGTGAGAGAGTGAGAGGAGAGTGACCATTAACAGTGAGGGAGTGAGAGGAGAGTGACCTTTAACAGTGAGTGAGTGAGAGGAGAGTGACCTTTAACAGGGAGAGAGTGAGAGGAGAGTGACCTTTAACAGTGAGTGAGTGAGAGGAGAGTGACCTTTAACAGTGAGGGAGTGAGAGGAGAGTGACCTTTAACAGGGAGAGAGTGAGAGGAGAGTGACTTTTAACAGTGAGGGAGTGAGGGGAGAGGGACCTTTAACAGGGAGAGAGTGAGAGGAGAGTGACTTTTAACAGTGAGGGAGTGAGAGGAGAGTGACCTTTAACAGTGAGAGAGTGAGAGCAGAGTGACCTTTAACAGTGAGAGAGTGAGAGGAGAGTGACCTTTAACAGTGAGAGAGTGAGAGGAGAGTGACCTTTAACAGTGAGAGAGTGAGAGGAGAGTGACCTTTAACAGGGAGAGAGTGAGAGGAGAGTGACCTTTAACAGGGAGAGAGTGAGAGGAGAGTGACTTTTAACAGTGAGGGAGTGAGGGGAGAGGAACCTTTAACAGGGAGAGAGTGAGAGGAGAGTGACTTTTAACAGTGAGGGAGTAAGAGGAGAGTGACCTTTAACAATGAGGGAGTGAGAGGAGAGTGACCATTAACAGTGAGGGAGTGAGAGGAGAGTGACCTTTAACAGGGAGAGAGTGAGAGGAGAGTGACTTTTCACAGTGAGGGAGTGAGAGGAGAGTGACCTTTAACAGTGAGGGAGTGAGAGGAGAGTGACCATTAACAGTGAGGGAGTGAGAGGAGAGTGACCTTTAACATTGAGGGAGTGAGAGGAGAGTGACCTTTAACAGGGAGAGAGTGAGAGGAGAGTGACTTTTCACAGTGAGGGAGTGAGAGGAGATTGACCTTTAACAGTGAGAGAGTGAGAGGAGAGTGACCTTTAACATTGAGGGAGTGAGAGGAGAGTGACATTTAACAGTGAGAGAGTGAGAGGAGAGTGACCTTTAACAGTGAGAGAGTGAGAGGAGAGTGACCTTTAACAGTGAGGGAGTGAGAGGAGAGTGACCTTTAACAGTGAGGGAGAGGAGAGTGACCTTTAAAAGTGAGAGAGTGAGAGGAGAGTGACCTTTAACAGAGAGAGAGTGAGAGGAGAGTGACCTTTAACAGTGAGGGAGTGAGAGGAGAGTGACTTTTAACAGTGAGGGAGTGAGAGGAGAGTGACCTTTAACAGTGAGAGAGTGAGAGGAGAGTGACCTTTAACAGTGAGGGAGTGAGAGGAGAGTGACCTTTAACAGGGAGAGAGTGAGAGGAGAGTGACTTTTAACAGTGAGGGAGTGAGAGGAGAGTGACCTTTAACAGTGAGGGAGTGAGAGGAGAGTGACCTTCAACAGGGAGAGAGTGAGAGGAGAGTGACTTTTAACAGTGAGGGAGTGAGAGGAGAGTGACCTTTAACAGTGAGGGAGTGAGAGGAGAGTGACCATTAACAGTGAGGGAGTGAGAGGAGAGTGACCTTTAACAGTGAGGGAGTGAGAGGAGAGTGACCATTAACAGTGAGGGAGTGAGAGGAGAGTGACCTTTAACATTGAGGGAGTGAGAGGAGAGTGACCTTTAACAGTGAGAGAGTGAGAGGAGAGTGACCTTTAACAGTGAGGGAGTGAGAGGAGAGTGACCTTTAAAAGTGAGGGAGTGAGGAGAGTGACCTTTAACAGTGGGAGAGTGAGAGGAGAGTTACCTTTAAAAGTGAGGGAGTGAGAGGAGAGTGACCTTTAACAGTGAGGGAGTGAGAGGAGAGTGACCTTTAACAGTGAGGGAGTGAGAGGAGAGTGACCTTTAACAGTGAGAGAGTGAGAGGAGAGTGACCTTTAACAGTGAGGGAGTGAGAGGAGAGTGACCTTTAACAGTGAGGGAGTGAGAGGAGAGTGACCTTTAACAGTGAGGGAGTGAGAGGAGAGTGACCTTTAACAGTGAGGGAGTGAGAGGAGAGTGACCTTTAACAGTGAGGGAGTGAGAGGAGAGTGACCTTTAACAGTGAGGGAGTGAGAGGAGAGTGACCTTTAACAGTGAGGGAGTGAGAGGAGAGTGACCTTTAACAGTGAGGGAGTGAGAGGAGAGTGACCTTTAACAGTGAGGGAGTGAGAGGAGAGTGACCTTTAACAGTGAGAGTGAGAGGAGAGTGACCTTTAACAGTGAGAGAGTGAGAGGAGAGTGACCTTTAACAGAGAGAGAGTGAGAGGAGAGTGACCTTTAACAGTGAGGGAGTGAGAGGAGAGTGACCTTTAACAGTGAGAGACTGAGAGGAGAGTTACCTTTAAAAGTGAGGGAGTGAGAGGAGAGTGACCTTTAACAGTGAGGGAGTGAGAGGAGAGTGACCTTTAAAAGTGAGGAAGTGAGAGGAGAGTGACCTTTAACAGAGAGAGAGTGAGAGGAGAGTGACCTTTAACAGTGAGGGAGTGAGAGGAGAGTGACTTTTAACAGTGAGGGAGTGAGAGGAGAGTGACCTTTAACAGTGAGAGAGTGAGAGGAGAGTGACCTTTAACAGTGAGGGAGTGAGAGGAGAGTGACCTTTAACAGGGAGAGAGTGAGAGGAGAGTGACCTTTAACAGTGAGAGAGTGAGAGGAGAGTGACCTTTAACAGTGAGGGAGTGAGAGGAGAGTGACTTTTAACAGTGAGGGAGTGAGAGGAGAGTGACCTTTAACAGTGAGAGAGTGAGAGGAGAGTGACCTTTAACAGTGAGAGAGTGAGAGGAGAGTGACCTTTAACAGTGAGGGAGTGAGAGGAGAGTGACCTTTAACAGTGAGAGAGTGAGAGGAGAGTGACCTTTAACAGTGAGGGAGTGAGAGGAGAGTGACCTTTAACAGAGAGAGAGTGAGAGGAGAGTGACCTTTAACAGTGAGGGAGTGAGAGGAGAGTGACTTTTAACAGTGAGGGAGTGAGAGGAGAGTGACCTTTAACAGTGAGAGAGTGAGAGGAGAGTGACCTTTAACAGAGAGAGAGTGAGAGGAGAGTGACCTTTAACAGTGAGGGAGTGAGAGGAGAGTGACCTTTAACAGAGAGAGAGTGAGAGGAGAGTGACCTTTAACAGAGAGAGAGTGAGAGGAGAGTGACCTTTAACAGAGAGAGAGTGAGAGGAGAGTGACCTTTAACAGTGAGGGAGTGAGAGGAGAGTGACCTTTAACAGAGAGAGAGTGAGAGGAGAGTGACCTTTAACAGTGAGGGAGTGAGAGGAGAGTGACTTTTAACAGTGAGGGAGTGAGAGGAGAGTGACCTTTAACAGTGAGAGAGTGAGAGGAGAGTGACCTTTAACAGAGAGAGAGTGAGAGGAGAGTGACCTTTAACAGTGAGGGAGTGAGAGGAGAGTGACCTTCAACAGGGAGAGAGTGAGAGGAGAGTGACTTTTAACAGTGAGGGAGTGAGAGGAGAGTGACCTTTAACAGTGAGGGTGTGAGAGGAGAGTGACCATTAACAGTGAGGGAGTTAGAGGAGAGTGACCTTTAACAGTGAGAGAGTAAGAGGAGAGTGAGCTTTAACAGTGAGAGAGTGAGAGGAGAGTGACCTTTAACATTGAGGGAGTGAGAGGAGAGTGACCTTTAACAGTGAGAGAGTGAGAGGAGAGTGACCTTTAACAGTGAGGGAGTGAGAGGAGAGTGACCTTTAAAAGTGAGGGAGTGAGGAGAGTGACCTTTAACAGTGAGAGAGTGAGAGGAGAGTGACCTTTAACAGGGAGAGAGTGAGAGGAGAGTGACCTTTAACAGTGAGGGAGTGAGAGGAGAGTGACCTTTAACAGTGAGAGAGTGAGAGGAGAGTGACCTTTAACAGTGAGGGAGTGAGAGGAGAGTGACCTTTAACAGTGAGGGAGTGAGAGGAGAGTGACCTTTAACAGTGAGAGTGAGAGGAGAGTGACCTTTAACAGTGAGGGAGTGAGAGGAGAGTGACCTTTAACAGTGAGGGAGTGAGAGGAGAGTGACCTTTAACAGTGAGGGAGTGAGAGGAGAGTGACCTTTAACAGTGAGGGAGTGAGAGGAGAGTGACCTTTAACAGTGAGAGAGTGAGAGGAGAGTGACCTTTAACAGTGAGGGAGTGAGAGGGGAGTGACCTTTAACAGTGAGGGAGTGAGAGGAGAGTGACCTTTAACAGTGAGGGAGTGAGAGGAGAGTGACCTTTAACACTGAGAGAGTGAGAGGAGAGTGACTTTTAGCAGGGAGAGAGTGAGTGGAGAGTGACTTTTTACAGTGAGGGAGTGAGGGGAGAGTGACCTTTAACACTGAGAGAGTGAGAGGAGAGTGAGCTTTAACAGTGAGGGAGTGAGAGGAGAGTGACCATTAACAGTGAGAGAGTGAGAGGAGAGTGACCTTTAACAGTGAGAGAGTGAGAGGAGAGTGACCTTTAACAGTGAGGGAGTGAGGAGAGTGACCTTTAACAGTGAGGGAGTGAGAGGAGAGTGACCTTTAACAGTGAGGGAGTGAGGAGAGTTACCTTTAACAGTGAGAGAGTGAGAGGAGAGTGACCTTTAACAGTGAGAGAGTGAGAGGAGAGTGACCTTTAACAGTGAGGGAGTGAGGAGAGTGACCTTTAACAGTGAGAGAGTGAGAGGAGAGTTACCTTTAACAGTGAGAGAGTGAGAGGAGAGTGACCTTTAACAGTGAGAGAGTGAGAGGAGAGTGACCTTTAACAGTGAGAGAGTGAGAGGAGACTGACCTTTAACAGTGAGAGAGTGAGAGGAGAGTGACTTTTAGCAGGGAGAGAGTGAGTGGAGAGTGACTTTTTACAGTGAGGGAGTGAGGGGAGAGTGACCTTTAACACTGAGAGAGTGAGAGGAGAGTGAGCTTTAACAGTGAGGGAGTGAGAGGAGAGTGACCATTAACAGTGAGAGAGTGAGAGGAGAGTGACCTTTAACAGTGAGAGAGTGAGAGGAGAGTGACCTTTAACAGTGAGGGAGTGAGGAGAGTGACCTTTAACAGTGAGGGAGTGAGAGGAGAGTGACCTTTAACAGTGAGGGAGTGAGGAGAGTTACCTTTAACAGTGAGAGAGTGAGAGGAGAGTGACCTTTAACAGTGAGAGAGTGAGAGGAGAGTGACCTTTAACAGTGAGGGAGTGAGGAGAGTGACCTTTAACAGTGAGAGAGTGAGAGGAGAGTTACCTTTAACAGTGAGGGAGTGAGAGGAGAGTGACCTTTAACAGTGAGAGAGTGAGAGGAGACTGACCTTTAACAGTGAGAGAGTGAGAGGAGAGTGACCTTTAACAGTGAGAGAGTGAGAGGAGAGTGACCTTTAACACTGAGAGAGTGAGAGGAGAGTGACCTTTAACGGTGAGGGAGTGTGAGGTGAGTGACCTTAAACAGTGAGTCTGAGAGGAGACAGTGACCTTTAACAGTGAGGGAGTGAGAGGAGATTGAGAGACCATTAAAGAGCACAAGATGGAAAGGAACGCAGAGAGCAGCTGATTGGTGAGTAGGTTTTGTGAATTTTTTTTAAGGTGAAGGTCTGGTCTTTCGTTTGTGTTTAAGCCTCTTGCCTTTTTTTGTCTTTTTCTTACAGATAGCTTGTTAAGTATAAGATCGAAACTGATGTGTAAAATAATTACATTAAAGTGTAACGAGTGGGGATCCTAGAATAATTAATTAATAATTTGAATAAAATACTATAGTGATAGCTGGACAGGTGATTTGTTGCCACTCCAACATGTGGGAGCTGCTGAACACTAATGTGATCCAGAGTGAGTGGTGAGTGTTTGCAGCTCGAGGAACTTTGGATCCGAGTTGAGGAGCTGGAGGCTGAGCTGCAGACATTGGAGGGGGATAGTTCCCTGGACACTTTGCTCCAGGTGATGGACACACCCCTCAGATTAGGTCATTCAGATTTGGTCTGTGATCAGGGACAGGAGGGTGTGACTGCAGGTGAGGCAGGTATGGGGACCCAGGGGTAGCGCTCAAGGAGCTTCGACCCCTGCAATTGTCCAACAGTTACGAGGTTCTTGCAAACTGTGTGGGCAAGAGTGGGGACTGCAGGGAGGATGAGCAAACTGACCACAGCATCGTGGTGGAAGGAGCCATTCAAGTGGGGAGAGGAAATAGGAACGTAGTCGTGGTAGGGAACAGTATAATTCAGGGGATAGATACTGTTCTCTGCAGCCGTGAGCATGAGTCCCTAAGGCTGTGTTACCTGCCCGATGCCAGGGTTAAGGACATCTCCTCAGGGCTGGAGAGGAACTTGGAGTGGGAGGGGAGGGATCCAGTTGTCATCATCCACGTTGGTACCAACAACATTGACAGGACCAGAAAGGAGGGTCTGCTGAAAGAATTTGAACAGTTAGGAGCTAAATTAAAAAGCAGAACCCCCAAGGTATTAATCTCAGGATTGCTACCTGAGCCACAGGCAAACTGGCATAAATAAACTGGCAATAAATAAAGGATAAATAAAGTCAAGGAGTTAAATGTGTGGCTCAAAGATTGGTGTGGGAGGAATGGGTTTCAGTTCATGGGGCACTGGCACCAGTACTGGGGTAGGAGGGAGCTGTTCTGATGGGATGGGCTTCACTTGAACTGAGCTGGGACCAGTATCCTGGTGAATCGAATAACTGGGGCTGTAGAGAGGGCTTTAAACTAAATAGAGGGTGGGAGGGTTCTGGAAAGGGGAAACGTCAGCTTACAAAGCAAAAGGATATAGCAGCTTTCAGGACAGCTATTTAGGTATTGACACGCAGAGTGTGACAGGAAGGGACAGAGTATACAAACCTTAAAAAAGAGGAGCAACTATGGTTAAAGCGGGAAGAAATGGTAAAAAGGGAAAATTAATGGCTCTTTACTTAAATGCACATAGTATTCGGAACAAAATAAATGAATTAACAGCACAAATAGAGGTTGATGGGTGTGATCTTATAGCCATTACGGAGACATGGTTACAAGGAGATCAAAGCTGGGAACTAAATATTCAGGGGTATGTGACTTTTCGAATGGACAGGCAGGAAAGAAAGGGTGGTGGGGTAGCTTTGTTAGTACGAGATGGAATAAGTACAATAGCAAGAAATGATCTTGGATCGGAAGATGTAGAATCCATATGGGTGGAGGTAGAAGGATTCAAGGAAGGGGATAAACCAACCATGGTTAACCAAGGAAGTTAAGGATAGTATCAAATTAAAAGAAAAGACATACAATGTGGCAAAGATTAGTGGTAAGCCAGAGGATTGGCAAAGTTTTAAAAGCCAACAAAAGATGACCAAAAAAATAAAGAGGGAGAAAATAAACTTTGAGGGTAAACTACCAAGTAATATAAAAACAGACAGTAAGAGTTTCTTTAAATATGTAAAAAGGAAGAGAGAGACCAAAGTGAACATAGGCCCCTTAGAGAATGAGGCTGGGGAAATAATAATGGGAAATTGCAGGGGAGTTGAATAAATACTTTGTTTCAGTGTTCATGGTAGAAGACACTAATAGCATCCCAAAAATACTAAATAATCAAGGGGCAAAAGAGGGGGAGGAAATAAATACAATAACTATCACGAGAGAAACTAATGGGGCTAAAGGCCGATAAGTCCCCTGGACCTGATGGGTTGCCTCCTAGGATATTAAAGGAAGTAGCTACAGAGATAGTGGATGCTCTGGTGGTAATTTTCCAGGAATCCTTAGATTCTGGAAAAGTCCCAGAAGATTGGAAAACTCCCAATGTAACACCCTCATTCAAAAAGGGAGAGAGACAAAAAACAGGTAACTATAGGCCAGTTAGCTTAACATCTGTCATTGGGAAAATGTTACAATCTATTATAAAGGATGTAATAGCAGAGCATTTAGAAATGCATAATCTAATCAAGCAGAGTCAGCATGGCTTCATGAAGGGGAAATCATGCCTGACAAAATAATTTGAATTCTTTGAGGTGGTAACAAACAGGATAGATGAAGGGGAACCAGTCGATGTAATATATTTGGATTTCCAAAAGGCATTCGATAAGGTACCACATGTAAGGCTACTTAATAAGATAAGAACCCATGGTGGTGGGGGTAGTATATTAGCACGGATAGAAGATTGGCTAACTAATAGAAGACAGAGAGTTGGGATAAGGGGGGCATTTTCAGGATGGCAAACGGTAGCCAGTGGAGTGCCACAGGAATCAGTGCTAGAGCCTCAATTATTTACAATTTATATTAATGACTTGGATGATGGAAATTAATGTATGATCCCCAAATTTGCAGGTGATACAAAAATAGGTGGGAAGGCAAGTGGTGAGGATGACACAAGGAGTCTACAGAGGGATATAGACAGGTTAAGTGAGTGGTCAAAAAAGTGGCAGATGGAATATAATGAGGGAAAATGAGAGGTTAGGCATTTTGGCAGGAAGAATAGAGGAGCTGAATATTATTACTTGGAGAAAGACTGCAGAAAGCTGCAGCACAGAGGGATTTGGGATTCCTTGTGCATGAATCCCAGAAAGCTAACATATAAGTTCAACAGGTTAGAGGGAAGGCAAATGGAATGTTGGCCTTTATTTCAAAGGGAATGGAGTATAAAAATAGGGAAGTCTTGCTAAAACTATACAAGGCACTAGTTAGACCACAGTGAAAAGTTTTGGTCCCCTTATCTAAGGAAAAATACAGTGGCATTGGAGGCAGTCCAGAGAAGGTTCATTAAGTTGATTCTGGGTATGGAGGGATATTCTTATGAGAGTTTGAGTAGTTTGGGCCTGTACTCATTGGAGTTTATAAGAATGAGAGGCGACCTCATTAAAACATATAAGATTCTTAGGGGGCTTGACAGGGTAGATGCTGAGAGGTTGTTTCCCCTTGTGGGAGAGTCTAGGACCAGAGGGCATAATCTCAGAGTAAAGGGTCGCCCATTTATAACAGAGATGAGGAGGAATTTCTTCTCTTGGAGGGTAGTGAGTCTGTGGAATTCTTCACCGCAGAGGGCTGTAGAGGCTGGGTTGTTAAGTATATTCAAGGCGGAAATAGACAGGTTTTTAATCAGTAAGGGAATCCAGGATTATGGGGAAAAGGCAGGAAAGTGGAGTTGAGGATTATCAGATCAGCCATGATCTTATTGAATGGTGGAGCAGACTCGATGGGCCAAATGGCCTACTTCTGCTCCTACATCTTGTGGTCTTATGGTCGTATAGGGGTGTTCTGGCACATGAATCACAAAAAAATAGTATGCAGGTACAGAAGTGATTAGGAAGGCAAATGGAATGTTGATATTTATTGCAAGGGGAATGGGATATAAAAGTAGGAACATTTTGCTGCAATTGTACAGGGCATTGGTGAGACCACATGTGGAGTACTGTGTAAAGTTTTAGTCTCCTTATTTAAGAAGGGAAGGAAATGCATTAGAAGCAGTTGTGATAAGGTTCACTTGACTGATACTTGGGATGGGGGGGTTATCTTATGCGGAAAGGTTGAACAGACTGGGGCTGTACCCAATTGTGTTTAAAAGAATCAGAGATGATCTCATTGAAACTTATAAGATCCTGAGGAGGTTTGACAGGGTGGATGCTGAAATGATGTCTCCCCTTGTGGGAGAGACTAGAACTAGGGAACACTATAAAAATAAGGGGACCGGAATCTTCTGTTCTGGAGTCTAAGTTTGTTGGTTGTTGTGTAAGTGAGAATGATTTCCCCTGGGGTGGGGTGGGGGTGGTGGTGGGGGGGTGGTTGGTGGGGGGGTGGGGGTGTTAGGATGGTGACAGTGGCTGATCTTGTGCTGTTCAGCTCATTACATATGCAATCATGAGGAGCTGGCTGATTGTTGTGGCATTATGTCGGTCCCTTTCTCGGCTCCATATTCCTACTGATAATTGATGCTCATTCCAAATGGCAAGACGTATATGGGGTTAGGTTGCCAACATCAGATGTGACTTTAGAAAAGTTATGCCAAAGCTTTTCTATACATGGATTGCCAAAGTAATCATCTCAGACAATAGTCATGTGTTCACTAGCGGTGAATTTCAAAGAATTGTGAGCCTAAAGGGCATCAAACATGTAAAGACGACACCATATCATCCGTCATCTAACGGCTTAGCTGAGAGAGCAGTACAGACTTTTAAAGCTGGGATGAAAAAATTATCAGGAGGAAGGAGTTGCCATCCCTGCTGTTATCTCATGGGGTTGAAGATCTGGGTGGCATATTTAAAGGGCACCCGGACAGCCTGTACTACCCGTTCAATCTTTGCCTGGCCACTGTTCCATCCTTCCCCATTGTTATGGGCTTGATTTTCCAGACAGGTTTCTCATTAGAAACATCAATCTTTATTTACAGGCTGCAGCAGCAGTTACATGCTCCCAACACGCTCCACAACTAGAAGAAGACCTCCCACTCTAAGGTTCCCCGCGCTTAGAGCTGATTCGTTCACACAGTCGCAGGACACTATACAGCACAATAGGTCCTAAAGCTACAGTCACTAAATTCTTTAAAGTTAAAATTACTACATTCCTCCTCCTTTAAATTTTTTGTACAGTTCATATTTACAAGAACATCTACCTTCATAACATTACAAATATATACACAGGTCATGGAGTTATAAGTTCAGTCTCTCAGGTGGTTTCCTGATCCAGATGGAATGTCGTAGCTCCACGACTTTCGAATCTCTTACAGGATCCACATTATCTGGAACCACAGCAACATCAGGTACCTCTTTAGGGACAGGCAGTTCAGTGTTATCTACTCTAACAGGGACATCTGGTATGTCTATCCTCAGTTGAACAATTTCAGCAGGGACCATGGGTCCTACGATGGTTACAGTTGGAACATCATTTTGTTGGGAATCTCCCTTCTTCTCAAATGATCCACATGTTTGCAGGTGATCTGGCCCTCCACTTCTACATGGTATGATAAGGGTCCGGTCACAGAAACTATTACACCAGGCAACCAACTTGATCCACCACCGAAGTTTTGTTTGTATACTGCTTCACCAGCACTCACAACTATGCAAATCATGAGTCACTTTTTGATTCCCTTGACTTTTCCACACCTTACCCTCCAAATTGGGAAGTATTGGGCTTCATCTTGTCCGAAGGTGTCGCTTCATAAGTAACTACAGGTGTTGAACCTGTAGTAGTGTCGGGGGGGGGGGCGTTGTGGGGTGGGGTGGGGGGGTGTGGTTTGTCCTCTGGTGAAACAGGAAATGTGAAAGTTTAGTCTCCAAAGATCCTGATAATTTTTTCAACCCAGCTTTAAAAGTCTGTACTGCTCTCTCAGCTAATCCGTTAGATGACGGATGATATGGTGTCGTCTTTACATGTTTGATGCCCTTTAGGCTCACAATTCTTTGAAATTCAGCGCTAGTGAACACATGACCATTGTCTGAGATGATTACTTCTGGCAATCCATGTATAGAAAAGCTTTGGCGTAACTTTTCTAAAGTCACATCTGATGTTGGCAACCTAACCCCATATACGTCTTGCCATTTGGAATGAGCATCAATTATCAGTAGGAACATGGAGCCAGGAAGGGGACCGACATAATCTATGTGCTGTCTGACCCAGGGCCTACCAGGCCATTCCCACAGGTGTAATGGGGCCACAACAGGTAGCTGCTGTAGTTGTTGACATTGTATACAGTGTTTAACCACCTTCTCGTCCATGCTCAGCCACTAAATGTAACTTCACGTGATCACCTTTATTCTTGAGATTCCAGGATGTGTGCTGTGCGACTCTGCTAAGAGTGGCTCCCTTCCTTGTGAAGGAACAACTACTTGCGCTCCCCGCAACAGGATACCACCCTGACTGCTCAATTCATCCCTTCGAGTGAAGAATGGCTTCAATGTTTCAGGCACTGGTTCCTGGACCATCCTTTGGACAGGATTGGATCACAATTCATTCAATTTCTTATCTGCCTGGCACAGACTGGTGAGGAATCCAGGAAATTCATCGCTAATATAATCTCATGAGGAATTGGGGCATGTTCATTGCTCTCTTGCAAAGGAAGGTGACTTAGGGCATCAGCATTGACTATATGCATCCTTGATCTGTGCACAAAAGTGTATTCATATGCAGATAAAATTAGAGCCCATCTTTGAATCCGTGCAGAAGGTATGGGAGGGATAGCTTTTTCTTCACTGAACAGACCCAAGAGTGGTTTGTGGTCAGACACTATCATAAAGTGTCAGCCATGTACGTATTGATGGAATTTTTTAACTCCAAAAATAATTGATAATCCTTCTTTCTTGATTTGCGAATACCCTTTTTGGCCATGGAAAAGGTCCTGGACACGGAGCCTATCGGCCGTTCTGAACTGCCGTCCATCTTGTGTGATAATGCCGCTCCCAAGCCATTGGGGGATGCATCACAGGTTAGTACTGGTTCCTTTGTCAGGTGGTTGTGTACGAGTTCGAAGATTGAAGAGTTGTTTAACTTTCGTGAAGGCTTCTTCGTGGGGTGACTTCCAAAACCTACGCTGGTTTTTCATTAATAGAGTGTCGAGGGGCTAGGACCATTGATAAGTTGGGTAGGAATTGACCATAATAATTAACCACACCTAAGAATGACTTGAGGTCAGAGACCTTTTTAAGCAAAGGTGCCTCCTTAATAGCTTTAACTTTTTCTTCTACTGGGTGTAACCGTTGGGCATCCACCTGTTGGCCAAAGCTTGCCTGAAAGGTACACTTTTCTTTTTTTAAGCACATCCCAGCTTCCAAAAATCATTTCAAGACTTCCACCAAATTAGCCAAGCGTTCAGCTTCTGTGAGCATTATTAGGATGTGGTCCAGCTGGACTTGAGGTGGTCCTTGTAGCAAATTCTCCATCGTCCTCTGGAAAATCATGCAGGCTGAATAAACATTGAAGGGCAGACACGAGTATTGGTATAACCTTTTGTGGGTGTTTATGATCTCTGGAGCAGTTCCAGCTGCTGAGACACATGACTCATATTTAGTTTAATATAAGTTGTTCCTCCTGCTAATTTAGCACAGAGATCCTCGATCTTGGGGACAGGGTACTTGTCCAACTTGGCAACTTTGTTTACTCTTAACTTATAGACCCCACAGATCTGGATGGTCTGATCTGGTTTTAAGACAAGGACTATAGATGTTGTCCACTCTGGAAATTGAACCAGCTGTATGACCCCTGCCTCTCTAGATGGGTCAATGCAGTGTCAACCTTCTCCCTCAGAGCATATGGCACCAGCCTTGTTTTAAAGAAATGAATTGTTTCTGAGTCAATGTAGATCTTAGCCTGCAGGCCTTTGATTCTCCCCAGTCCGTCTTGAAAAACCTTGTCATGTTTCTTTAGCAGCTCTGGCAGTCCTACTCGTAGCTGGAAAATTTCACACAAATTTAGTTTAATTTCTTTCAACCAATCACAGCCTGGAAGGCTTGGTCCTTCACCTTCTACGACCATGATTGGGGCTTGTGCTGTTTGGTGTTTATAATAAACAGGTATAGTGATAATACCCTTCACCTGGACAGTTTCACCAGTATGTCTTTAATTTGGCTGAAATCTGCCTTAAGTTCAATTGTTGAGTGCCCTTGTTTAAATATTCGAAGGTGTGCTCTCCCAGTACAGTCGTTGAAGCATCAGTGTCCACTTCCACCATTAAAGGTTTTCCATTTACCTGCTGAGTAACAGTGATTGGCTCTGTCTTCCCTACTTTCACATTAAACAGGGGGTGAATATCTGAATTGGTGGTTTCTGGTTCTTCCACATTATGTACTTTGGTTAACTTAGTTCGCTGCCTGGGAGTCTGTCTCAATCTTGCTTTACAGTGCTTCAGTATGTGCCCTCTTTTACGGCAAGTTTCAGGATTATGATTGCTTCCACATCGGTAACAATTCATTTTCAGATTTGCTGCTGAGCTGTTTCCTGTATTTATTTTAAATTTTGGGTAGGGGGGTACTGTCTCCTGCTTTGCGGCAGAGTCCCGGCTTTTTGCGCCGCACCCGGCTGTCCATTCATGCCCCAACCGGAAAACAGCGCCGTTTTGTACACCTTGTATCACCTGCCTTCTCCATCATGAGCGCTATTTCCGATGCTTTTTTTAAAATTGAGGCTTACTTCAGCTAATTGTCATTGAATGGCATCATCTTGCACACTGCAGACCAAACGATCCCTGAACATATCAATTAGGGTATCCCTGAAATCACAATGTTCAGTCAGTTTTTTCAATTTTGCCACATATGTAGCAATAACCTCCTCCGGAACTCTAACCCTTGAATTAAACCTGAACCTCTGTATGGTGACTGAGGGTTTGGGTTGAAAGTGTCCCTTTCATGAGGTCTACCAATTCACCAAATGTCTTCGAATCAGGGGCATTTGAGGCCGTCAAATTTTGGATTAAATTATAGGTTTCACTCCCACAAACGCTTAGGAAAATTGCTCTCCTCTTTTCCTCCCCTGTTATTTCATTTGCCTGGAAATAGAACCCGAGATGTTCTACATGTTGATACCAATCCTCTGTGGATGGTTCGAAGGGACCAATCCTGCCAAAGTGTAGCATATCTGGTGAGTATATCTTCCTTTTCTTCTGTATAAACAATCACTGGGTGAGGGGCAACAGCAAGCCCGATTTATCCTCATCACCAGTTTGTTATGGACTTGATTTTCCAGACAGGATTTTCATTAGAAACATCAGACTTCATTTACAGGCTACAGCAGCAGTTACTTGCTTCCAACAAGCTCCACAACTAGAAGAACAACTCCCATTCTAAGGTTCCCTGCGCTTTGAGCTGATTCATTCACACTGGCATGTGATACTATACAACACAATAAGTCTTAAAGCTACAGTCATTACATTCCTTAAAGCTACAATTACCACATCCACTAACCCTTCCTTCTCTGGTCATCCTCCACGCAACTTGCACTGCCACCACCCGGTCTCAAGCATAGGCTGGTGTTCCCCAAAAAGGACGCTGCAGGGGCAACTCACCGTTAATCATGGAAGAAGCCGACCTCACCAGGTGCACATCACTTACATGCAGTCATGAATGTGAAAATTCTAATTTCTCACTGGAGGGAACTTACTCTGATGAGTGCATGACATGATAATCATGTAAAAGTGTTTCGCAACATTGTTCGTTGGGAAGCTCGACCCACCTGAGGCCTGAGAACAGAATTAGAGACATAGAGACTAGGAGCAGGAGTAGGCCATTCAGCCCTTCAAGCCTGCTCCGCCATTCAATATGACCATGGCTGATCCTCTATCTCAATGCCATATTCCCACTTTCTCTCCATACCCCTTGATGCCCCTAATATCCAAACATTTATCAATTTCTTTCTTGAATATACTCAGTGACCCAGCCTCCCCAGCCTTCTGTGGTAGAGAATTCCACAGAATTGCTAAAGTTCATCCCACCATCCGGAAACTGATTTTTGGCCTTATGCCAAATTAAGTGTCCCCCACCCTCGCCAAGCTTCTGACTGTTACCGGGCCCAGATGATTCCGCAGGGTCTCCTGTTTAGGACAGAGATTAGGAAAATCTTTTTCTCTCAGAGGATTGCAAATCTGTGGAACTCTCTTCCCCAGTGAGTGGTAGAGGCAGGATCATTGAATATTTTTAGGGTAGAGGTAGATATATTTGGCTCATAAGAGAGTCAAAGGGTATAGGAGATAGGCAAGAAGGTGGAGTTGAAGCCTAATCAGATCAGCCATGATCTTATCAACTAGTGGAGCAGGCTTGAGGGGCCAAATGGCCTACTTCTGCTCCTGATTCATATGTTTGTATGTATGTTCAAATGGGACGTGTGTCTGAGGTATGCAACTGTGAACCAATTTAGATGTCAGCAGGTTTTTCACTTTGCGGAGGTCACAAATCCTGGAATGTTTTGACCAGTGATTGTGAGTTTAAGAGAGCTGACTGGAGAAGGTTATTAGACAAAAGGTAATTGGTTATCACATTTCAGCCACTTTGAATCCAGTTGTCCATCGATTGAAGTGTACTGTATTTGAATAGCTAGGACCACAGACTGAATTTTAAATTCAACACTGCAAGGTAATAAACTTGCTTACTCAGAGTTGGATAGACTCAGCACCAAATGTGGTTAAGGCCAGGATTTCAGATCCTTTATCCTCATGCGGGAAAGATCTGGGAGAGTGAGTTACACAAGAACAAGGCTCCTCTCACTACTTGTCCAAGCTGGAGGACAGGAGAGTGAGATTAATAGTTTAGGATAGGAAGGGTTGCAGCAGGTCACGCATTCCAATTTCAGATCTTCCCACATCCTCAGACAAATATCTCAGTCATCCGGACAGGGAAGATTGGAGGGGCTAGAGTTACGGACTGGAATCCACTGCCGACAGCTGGGAGAGCACAGGAATGTTTACAGGAATGCCATTGTGACATCAAGACGTAATCATTTAGCTCTCAGCTACCATGAGGTCTGAGTGAGACACACCCTGTGTGCTGGCTGAGAGTCTCAGTTAAAGTTGGGCAATTACTGTACAAAGCAAAACTCCCCAAAACATGGAGACGTTTATAAATTCAACACCATTCCACAGTGCTTCCTATTCTTTATTCAACACGCAACAGGATTGACCAGGAATCCAAACTGTAACCAGCAACCTTGTCAGAAGATTATAGTCTTTTATTATATAGAGTGTGAGGGAGTGAGGGAGATAGACAGTGTATGTGTGTAAAAGAGTGTGAAAGCAACGGTGTGTGACAGAGAGAGAGAGGAATAGCAAGAGAGTGTGACAGAAAGGTAAAGAGCACAAGAGAGAGATGGTGATAAAGAGAGCAACAGAGGAAAGCAGATAGTGTGAGTGAAGTAAAATGAAAAATCTCTATGCACAGGGAGAGTGATTAAGATAACGAAATTGGTTATCAGGAGTGAACTTGAGCTCATCACTACAATAACTTGGTAAGCAGCAGCCAGCATAACCAAGGCTTTGCTCAGTCCCTGAACAACCCCCTCAACTTCACCCCAACTTGACAGGTAATCTCCATAACATTATGTATTTGGACTTCCCAAAGGCATTTGAGAAAGTTCTAGAATTTAAAGGCTGTTTGTTTAATTCAGGGTTAGAATCATGGAATCATAAAATGATACAGCAAGAAGCACTCTTCGAAAGAGCTATCCAATAGTCCCTTTCCCTCTTCTTTCCCTATGGCCCTGCAAATGTTTTCGTTCCAAATATTTATTTAATTTCCTTTTGAAATTTACAATTAAATCCATTTCCACCCTTTCAGGCAGTGCATTCCAGATCACAATAATTTGCTGTGTGAAAAAAGATTCTCCTTGCCTCCCCACTGGATTGTTTGCCACTCCCCTTAAATCTGTGTTCTCCAGTTACTGACCCTCCTGTGAATGGGAACAGTTTCTCCTTATTTACTCTATCAAATCCCCTCATAATATTGAACACCTCTGTAAAATCCTCCCTTAACCTTCTCTGCTCTAAAGAGAACAAGCCCAGCTTCTCTAGATTCTTCTGATAACTGAGTCTAGTTTTGTAATGTTTTTACCCTGACTGGTGCAGGAATGAACGTGGCAATAAAGTATAGCTGTGAAATTACCTTGTTGAGACAAAGTCAGAGCAAGTTTATTAAATTTCATACAAACTACGACAATAAACTTGAGCAGCAATTTAGAGTTTAACGCGAGCTATACTTACCCATATTAAGTCAGGATGGAAGGGTGCACATGGCTTCTTTCTCTTTTGTCTTCCGGTCTCTGGTTCTTCTTTGTTGCCCAGGCTCAGCTGAGGGCTCTCTCTTATCCTGGCTTTTATTTAATTAACCCTTTCCAATGGCCAATAATGCTCTTCCCTGTGGGGTCATGTCCTGTGCATGCTTTTCTCGAACAATTATGCACATTTCACATGAACTGTGTTAGCCTGGACATGAACATGGAAGGTCCTCCATTGTTCTGCTTTTTATCCCGAGCTGCCACATCCTGTGCTCTCTTATGTCGGAGAGTCTCCAGCACATCTACTCTTTTAATTTACACCAGCAATTTGAAGTTTCTACAAGGATTTATTGATTTAGCCACTGCAAGTGTTTTAAAAACCTAACACTGGCCCAGATCTTCAACAAAGCGGCAATCATTGTCAGATTGCTGCTCCACTCAACGCCCAACAGAACTCCACATTTCTGGCGGCCTCCTTCTGAGCTAAGTTTCAACAGAAATGCAGAGTGTTCAGTCCCACAAAGAATTCCATCAGAGCGTCGTAACATCAAGGGAACGCCAAGCAACACTTCTAGGTGCTCACTGCTGTAAGGTAAGTTTAAACGTCCCGTTTGAATTTTAGTGAATGCTGAGTGGATGAATGAGTGAATGGGCAGGTGGGTGAGGTAAGTGGGCAGACTGACAGGTGGTGAGGTAAGTAGATAGACTGACAGGTGGGTGAGGTAAGTAGATAGACTGACAGGTGGGTGAGGTAAGTAGATAGACTGGCAGGTGGGTGAGGTAAGTGGGTAGACTGGCAGGTGGGCAAGTGGATAGGGTAGGGTCAGGTCAGGGGATGAGTCGGAGGGGTGGGGTCAGGGGGGAGTAAGTCAAGAGGGTTGGAGGGATTTGGGGGTGTCACTGTGAGTGATGGGGTGGGGGGGGGGGGTCAGTTCTGTAGTTACCCAGCAGTTAGACTAGGATTTTTCTGTTTAACATTTCCTGGATAACTGCTCAGGTAAGTCCCACAGAACTATCCAAAGTCTCTGACTTTAGCTCAGAATTGTAGACTTTCACGGTGGGTCCTGGAGAGGAAGTTCAAACTTCCCGGGAAACTTCCACGGAGGTCTGCAGGTGGTTATTACTGGTTTGTACATTTAGTCTCTGCCAACCCAGAGAGCAGGAAATCTGGGCCATCATTTCCCATGATCCTTCTATTTTGGCATCAATTTATATCATGCCCTGTTTCTACATTTTCTTACCTCATTATACTATAAAAGGAGCCTTACTAAAAGTTCAATTTTAAATAGTCTTCATACAGGTCAGTGTTAAATAATCATAATAAAGCTCAGTATGAAACAGTCTTACAAACATCTCATCCCTGGTAGTAGTTTCTAATAAATCTCCCCTGTTCCTTCTTAACTAGAGTAGGACACAATACTCCAGCTGAGACTAAACCAGTGATTTATAAAGGTTTAACATAACTTCTTTGTTTTTGTACCACATGCCTTTATTAATAAGCCTTTGTACCACAAGCCTTTGCAAGTCTTCTCAAATTGTTCTACCGCCTTCAAAGATTTCTGTAGGTACATCCTGAGGTCTCTCTGCTCCTGTACCCCTTTAAAATTGTACCATTTAGTTTATATTGTCTCACCTCATTGCTGCCAGAAATGGATCAGAAATTAGCTGAAGGACAGAGGTGTTACATTGGGAGGAAGAGGTGCGGTTCAGGGCTGATGGTTCTGTGTTGGGACCAGTACAGTTTCTGATTGACACCAATGATGTGGATTCAGAAACTATAAGCAAAATGGTAGATTTGTTGACAGTACCAAACCAGAGAGAGTAAAAGCAAAGCTAAAAATGACAGAAAAATTTAAACAAAGTTTGTGAGTTGACAAAACCAAAGGCCAATGAAGTTTAATAAGATAGGCATAGAGAACAATTCACAGGTAAGAAAGCTGGAAAACAGCTGCACAGCATAAAGTGTGCAAAAATAACTACAGTTAAAAGGGAAACTACTCAAGTCTCAGCTCAACACCCAAAACATTATTGATGTTTAACCACAAACAAACAAGGCAAACAAGTAATGTCAGGTTGAGATCAAACCCAGCAGGATTCTCAGTCACAATTGGGCATTGAGCATATTCACACTGTACCCCATCCAACAGCCCTCCCTCACACACTGTACCCCATCCAACAGCCCTCCCTCTCACACTCTACCCCACCCAACACCCCTCCCTCACACACTGTACCCCATCCAACAGCCCTCCCTCACACGCTCTACCCCATCCAACACCCCTCCCTCACACACTGTACCCCATCCAACAGCCCTCCCTCACACACTGTACCCCATCCAACAGCCCTCCCTCACACACTGTACCCTATACAACAGCCCTCCCTCACACACTGTACCCCATCCAACAGCCCTCCCTCACACACTCTACCCCATCCAACACCCCTCCCTCACACACTCTACCCCATCCAACACCCCTCCCTCACACACTGTACCCCATCCGACACCCCTCCCTCACACACTGTACCCCATCCAACAACCCTCCCTCACACACTGTACCCCATGCAACACCCCTCCCTCTCACACACACACACTGTACCCTATCCAACTCCCCACCTTCACACACACACACTGTACCCCATCCAACTCCCCACCCCTTCACATACATTGTACCCCATCCAACTCGCCACCTTGACACACACACACTGTACCCCATCCAACATCCCTCCCTCACACACACACACTGTACCCTATCCAACTTCCCACCTTCACACACATACTGTACCCCATCCAACTCCCCACCCCTTCACACACACACACTGTACCCCATCCAACATCCCTCCCTCACACACACACACTGTACCCTATCCAACTTCCCACCTTCACACACATACTGTACCCCATCCAACTCCCCACCCCTTCACACACACACACTGTACCCCATCCAACTCCCCACCCCGTCACACACATTGTACCCCATCCAACAACCCACCCTCACACACTGCACCCCATCCAACACCACTCCCTCACATACACACACACACACATTGTACCCCATCCAACTCTCCACCCTCTCTCACACACACTGTACCCCATCCAACTCCCCATCCTCACACACACACTGTACCCTATCCAACATCCCCACCCTCTCACACACACACTCTACCTCATCCAACATCCCCACCCTCACACACACAGTACCCCATCCAACACCCCCACCCTCACACACACACACACAGATAGTACCCCATCCAACATCCCCACCCTCACACACACACACACACACAGATAGTACCCCATCCAACATCCCCACCCTCACACACACACACACACACACAGATAGTACCCCATCCAACATCCCCACCCTCACACATACCCTGTATCTCTTCCAACTCCCCACCCTTTTACAGGGAGTGTTCTCCATCTCTGAACTTGTTCTCACTGTGTTCCTGTCTCTATCTGCTCTCTGTCTCTTTCCCCGTCTCACCCGCTCTCCTTTTCCACATTCCATTCCCACTTTCTCTGTCTTGCCCAATCTCTTTCTCCCTCTCCTTCTCACAATCTCTGTCACTGTCTTACCTGAACTCTACCTCTCTCTCTCCCTCTCCATCTTCATCTTACTGTATCTGTCTCTATCGATCTCCATATCCATGCCTTTCTGTCTCTTTCACTCTCTCTCTTTCCTTGTCAACCTCCTGATCTTTTGATTGTTAGAACGGGAAGGAATGCCAGTGTGACAGACTAAGTTTACAACACATTCAGCACCATATCATCCTCACCCACTGACACCCAAGATGAAAGGTTTGACTGCTATGTCCCATACCACAGAGTCGTGGCCCAGAATTCAGGTGGAAACCTGTCCAAATTATTGAAAAAGAATGAGAATAATTTCAGACATTTAGTGATTCAGTCAAAATAATACATTTTCTCAGACTGCAGCTATGGGAATCTCAGAAGGGCTGAGAATTAGTGGTTGCCGTACATGTCAGCCAACTTCTTGAAGCGAGGGCCCCAGTCACTGAGGTAGTTGTAATCCTGGTCTGAGTCCGAAGCCTTGGACGTGATGGAGCTCAGAGTCTCAGCCAAAGAGCCCTCGCCCTCATAGTCATAGATCAGAGCAGTATCATACGGGGGTGCATTCGGGTCATTATCAGCCGCATCCAATCCCTGCAACAGACAAAAAGAGAAGTTATTGGGGACACAACGACAGCAGCACAGAGCACACCAGAGTACAGTGTACCAGAGTACATAGCACTGCCAGGAGAGGGGCCAGAGCACACGGCACTGCCAGGAGAGGGGCCAGAGCACATGGCACTGCCAGGAGAGGGGCCAGAGCACATGGCACTGCCAGGAGAGGGGCCAGAGCACACGGCACTGCCAGGAGAGGGGCCAGAGCACACGGCACTGTCGGCAGAGGGACCAGAGCACACGGCACTGTCAGGAGAGGGACCAGAGCACACAGCACTGTCGGCAGAGGGACCAGAGCACACAGCACAGCTGGGAGAGGGGCCAGAGCACATGGCACAGCTGGGAGAGGGGCCAGAGCACACAGCACTGTTGGGAGAGGGACCAGAGCACACGGCACTGTCGGGAGAGGGGCCAGAGCACACAGCACAGCTGGGAGAGGGGCCAGAGCACATGGCACAGCTGGGAGAGGGGCCAGAGCACATGGCACAGCTGGGAGAGGGGCCAGAGCACACAGCACAGCTGGGAGAGGGGCCAGAGCACATGGCACAGCTGGGAGAGGGGCCAGAGCACACGGCATTGCCGAGAGATACAGTGGCACATGGCACAGCTGGGAGAGGGGCCAGAGCACACGGCATTGCCGAGAGATACAGTGGCACATGGCACAGCTGGGAGAGGGGCCAGAGCACACAGCACAGCTGGGAGAGGGGCCAGAGCACATGGCACAGCTGGGAGAGGGGCCAGAGCACACGGCACAGCTGGGAGAGGGGCCAGAGCACACGGCACAGCTGGGAGATACAGTGGCACATGGCACTGCCAGCACATGGAGTGATGTAGGTCTGTACAGGTGACATCAATATCAATATATAATAGCAGGGATTTGACTGCACAGGAAGTACTGTGAGAGGATAGTTTACATTTATGATTAGTTATTCATCTGCTTCTCAAACCATAAGATACGAACTGTTGAGATCACATTTAAGTGTACTGTACCTGCAGTTATATTTATCAGATAAGAGCTGACACCCATATCAAGTCATAGCTAGATCAAAAGGCAAAAACATTTAGTTCTGGGCTCAGCACAGGTGGACCAGATCTTTTCGAATACTAGCTGCCACTTCTAACATGTTTTTCTTATCACCTCTAAGTGACAATCCATGTCACTATATATAAAACATGATGTGCTGAAAATTACTGCCCCATATAATGACCCTACAGTTGGAATACTATTGTAATAACCACCGTTAAGAAGCTGGTTTCTGTATTGGAGTTCTTTTCCCATTGGGCCAATGAGATCAGCATGATTGCCTTAGTGGTGTGAGACTGACTGCACAGAAAGCCTGAAGCTTATAATGCAGATGAAGTCCCAATGTACTATTAATCAGAACAAATTCTGCAGCTAGCCAAATTGGGAGGTTTCCTGGTTTGGCCCATTGCCTCTGAGCTCCCTCTATGGAAACCCACCTCATTGATGAAATCCTTGATGTCATTGGGGTCAGCTGGGGGTTTTCTTGGATACTGCGGCTGCCCAGAATTGAAGGGAGCATCTCTTCTGATTGGTTGCTTTCCTCTGATTGGGGTTGAGGGCAGGACTTCATCTGGGTTTCTTAACTGGTCAATGTTATAGGCATCCTGGGCAAAAAAAACATCAGCTGTTACACAGAGGCTGGGTATCAGTGTGGTGGTGCATGGAAATCGGAAAATATATTTCCAGGGCAGAAATATATGAAATGCACAGACTGAACAGGAACTCTCATTGGTGACTGGTTATTTCACACATTATCTTCTGATCTGCCTCAACTTCAGAAACGCTGTAAACGACCAAACGATAATTGACCAGTAAATTGATAAGTGGATAAAAACAATCACACCAGAGATTGGTAGCAGTTATAGATTTACTCAATATCAATTATGTCTGCTTTGCTAAACTTTAATATAGACTGACCGTATACAAATTCCCTGAATTTTAACTGTTTCACAAGGATTGATTAACATCATCTGGAGAGCCATTAAGACCCAGCTCTCTGTCTCTCTCTCTCTCTCTCTGTTACACTCTCTCCATCGATCTCCCTCTTTTTGTCTGTTTCAGACCCTCTCCATATGTCTCTTTATATTTGTCTCTGTCTCTCTTTCTCTGTCCCTTACTCTTGCGTCTCTCTGTGTTGCTCTCTCTCTGTTTCTGAAGCTGCTGTCCCCACTCTCTCTTTCTCTCTCACTATCTTTCCCTGTTTCTTGCTCTCACTGCCTGGTTCTCTTGATCACTTATAGAAAGACAGGAAGAGCAGGAGGCCATTCAGCCCTTCAAGCCTGTTCTGCCAATCAGTGAGATCAAGGCTGATGTGTGACCACTTAAACCCATCCACCTGCTTTCCCTGTATCCCTTATAATATATTTTTAATTAGCAAAGATCTATCAATCTCAGATTTAAAAGGATATTGTATACAGGGGATGGGGATTATATATGAAGGGTGTGGATTATATACAGGGCAGCGATTATATACTGGAGGTGGGGATCATATATGGGAATAGGAATTATATAGGGGATGGGGATTTGATGTGGGGATGGGAATTATACCATTGGGTGGGGATTATGTTTGGAGGGATGGGGATTATATGTGGGGATGGAAATTATATACAAATAGGTAGAGATTATATATGGAGGGGTGGGGATTATGTACAGGGATAGGAATTATACATGAACAGATGCGTTATATATAGAGGGGTGGGATTATATATGCAGAGGTGGAGATTATTTATGGAAGAGTAGGAATTTTATATAGAGGCGTGGGGATATATATGGAGGGGTGAGGATTAAACACAGAGAGGTGGGGATTATATATACAGGGATGGGAATTATATACAAATAGGTGGGGATTACATATGGAGGGGTATGGATTATATGCACAGTTAAGTGCTGCCTGCAGTTGTGCCACGTGTGTTAATGTTCCTTGAGCGATTATTCACTATTATTTGTGAGTTACACACTGACCTGATCTTCCTCTCCTCCTCCCTGTTCATCATAGTTTAAAATGTTGTCTCGGATATCATCTTCAGAAGCAGCCAGGAGTCCTTTATGATGGTGTCGGCGATGAAGACAGTCAGAAACTGCCACAAGCAGAATGAGAACTGGAACAGTGACAGTATGAGGAAGAGAGAGAGAGAAAACATAAGTTTTTTTTATTATTCATTCAAGGGATGTAGTCAATGGGAATCAGGGCCAGCATTTATTGCCCATCCCTAATTGCCCTTGAGAAGGTGGTGGTGAGTTGCCTTCTTGAACCGCTGCAGTCCATGTGGTGTAGGTACACCCACAGTGCTGTTAGGGAGGGAGTTCCAGGATTTTGACCCAGCGACAGTGAAGGAACGGTGATATATTTCCAAGTCAGGATGGTGAGTGACTTGGAGGGGAACTTCCAGGTGGTGGTGTTCCCATTTATCTGCTGCCCTTGTCCTCCTAGATGGTAGTGGTTGTGGGTTTGGAAGGTGTTGTTGAAGGAGCCATGGTGAATCCCTGAGTGCATCTTGTAGATGGTGTACACACTGCTGCAACTGTGCGTCGGTGGTGGAGGGAGTGAATGTTTGTGGATGTGGTGCCAATCAAGTGGGCTGCTTTGTCCTGGACAGTGTCAAGCTTCTTGAGTGTTGTGGGAGTTGCACTCATCCAGGCAAATGGAGAGTATTCCATCACACTCCTGACTTCTGCCTTCTAGATTGTGGACAGGTTTTGGGGAGTCAGGAAGTGAGTTACTCGTCACATGATTCCTAGCCTCTGAGCTGCTTTGTAGCCACAGTATTTATATGGCTAATCCAGTTCCATTTCCCCCAGAATGTTGATAGTGGGGGATTCAGTGATGGTAATGCCATTGAATGTCTAGGGGTGGTGATTAGATTCTCTCTTGTTGGAGATGGTCATTGCCTAACATTTGTGTGGCGTGAATATTACTTGCCACTTGTCAGCCCAAGCCTGGATATTGTCCAGGTCTTGCTGCATTTGGACATGGACTGCTTCAGTATCCGAGGAGTCGCGAATGGTGCTGAACATTGTGCAATCATCAGCAAACATCCCCACTTCTGACCTCATGATGGAAGGAAAGTCATTGATGAAGCAGCTGAAGACGGTTGGGCCGAGGACACTACCCTGAGGAACTCCTGCAGTGATGTCCTGGAGCTGAGATGACTGACCTCTAACAACCACAAACATCTTCATTTGTGCTAGGTATGATTCCAACGAGCAGAGAGTTTTAGAACAAAGAACAAAGAAAAGTACAACACAGGAACAGGCCCTTCGGCACTCCAAGCCTGCGCCGATCATATTGCCTGTAAAATTAAAACATTTTGCTCTTCTGGGGTCTGTATCCCTCTATTCCCATCCCATTCACGTATTTGTCAAGCTGTCTCTTAAACACCACTATCGTACCTGCTTCCACCACCTCCTCTGGCAGCGAATTGCAGACACTCACTACCCTCTGCTTAAAAAACTTGCCCCGCACATCTCCTCTATAGTTTTCTCCTCTCACCTTAAATCTATGTCCCCTTGTAATTGACTCTTCCACCCTGGGAAAAAGCTTCTGACTTTCTACTCTGTCCATGCCACTCATAATTTTGTAAACTTCTATCAAGTCGCCCCTCAATCTCCGTCACTCTAGTGAGAACAATCTGAGTTTCTCCAACCTCTCCTCATAGCTAATAACCTCCAGACCAGGCAGCATCCTGGTAAACTTCCTCTGCACCCTCTCCAATGCCTCCACATCCTTCTGGTAATATGGTGACCAGAACTGCACGCAATATTCCAAGTGTGGCCTAACCAAGGTTCTATACAGCTGCAGCATGACTTCCCAGCTTTTATACTCAATACCCCTGCCGATGAAAGCAAGCATGCCATATGCCTTCCTGACTACCTTATCCACCTGCGTTGCCACTTTCAGTGACCTGTGGACCTGTACACCCAGATCCCTCTGCCCATCAATGCATTTAAGTGTTCCGCCATTTACTGTATAATTCCTGCCTGTATTAGACCTTCCAAAATGCATTACCTCGCATTTGTCCAAATTAAACTCCATCTGCCATTTCTCCACCCAAGTCTCCAACCGATCTATATCCCGTTGTATCCTTTGACAATCCTCTTCACTATCTGCAACTCCTCCAACCTTAGTGTCATCTGCAAACTTACTAATTAGCCCAGTTACATTTTTCTCCAAATCATTTATGTTTACCACAAACAGCAAAGGTCCCAGCACTGATACCTGCAGAACTAGTCACAGCTCTCTATTCAGAAAAGCACTCTTTCACTGCTACCCTCTGTCTTCTATGACCAAGCCAATTCTGTATCCATCTTGCCAGATCACCTCTGATCCCATGCGACTTTACCTTCTGTACCAGTCTGAAATGAGGGACCTTGTCAAAGGCCTTACTGAAATCCATGTATATAACATCCACTGCCCTTCCATCGTCGATCATCTTTGTCACTTCCTCGAAAAACTCAATCAAGTTAGTGAGACACGACCTCCCCTTCACAAAACCATGCTGCCTCTCACTAATACACCCATTTGCTTCCAAATGGTAGTAAATCCTGTCACGAAGAATCTTCTCCAATAATTTCCCTACCACTGACGTAAGGCTCACTGGCCTGTAATTTCCTGGATTATCCCTGCTACCCTTCTTAAACAATGGAACAACATTGGCCATTCTCCAGTCCTCTGGGACCTCACCCGTAGCCAGTGAGAATACAAAGATTTCTGTCAAGGCCCCAGCAATCTCCTCCCTTTTCTCCCTCAGTACTCTGGGGTAGATCCCATCTGGCCCTGGGGACTTATCCACCTTAATATTCATCCAGACGCCTAACATCTCCTCTTTTTTGATCTCAACATGATCCAGGCTATCTACACACTCTTCCCTAGACAAATCGACCACTAAGTCCTTCTCTTTGGTGAATACTGATGAGAAGTATTCATTTAGTATCTCTCCCATTTCTTCTGGTTCCACACACAGATTCCCACCTCTGTCCCTGACAGGACCCACCCTTTCCCTGGCTACCCTCTTGCTTTTTACATATGTATAAAAGGCCTTGGGATTTTCCCTAATCCTGGTTGCCAGTGCCTTTTCATGGTCCCTTTTAGCTCTCCTGACTCCTTGCTTAAGTTTCTTCCTACTTTCTTTATATTCTCCGCGGGCTTCATCTGTTCCCAGCTTTCTAGCCCTTACGAATGCTTCCCTTTTCTTTTTGACTAATCTCACAATATCCTTCTTTATCCAAGGTTCCTGAAACTTGCCATGCTTATCCTTCATCTTAGCAGGAACATGCTGGTCCTGAATTCTTATCAACTGATGTTTGAAAGCCCCCCACGTGTCAGTTGTTGATTTGCCCTCAAACGTCCGCCTCCAGTCTAGCTTCCTCAGTTCCTACCTTATATTGTTATAGTTAGCCTTCCCCCAGTTAAGCACCTTAACCCGAGGACTCCTGTTATCCTTATCCACCAGTACCTTGAAACTTACTGAATTATGGTCACTTTCCCGAAATGCTCCCCTACTGAAACTTCGACCACCTGGCCGGGTTCATTCCCTAATACCAGGTCCAGTATTGCCCCTTCCCTAGTTGCACCATCTACATATTGTCTCACGAAGCCCTCCTGGATGCACCTTACAAATTCTGCACCATCCAAACCCCTAGCACTAAGTGATTCCCAGTCAATATAGGGAAAGTTCAAATCACCCACCACAACAACCCTATTGCTTTTACATCTTTCCAAAATCTGCCTACATAACTGTTCCTCAATCTCCTGCCAGCAATTGGGAGGCCTATAGTAAACCCCCAACATTGTGACTGCACCCTTCCTATTCCGGAGCTCTATCCATATTGCCTCGCTGCATGAGCCCTCCGAGGTGTCCTCCTGTTGTACAGCTGTGATATTCTCCTTAACCAGCAGTGCAACTCCCCCACCTCTTCTACATCCCTCTCTATCCTGCCTGAAACATCTAAATCCTGGAACGTTTATCTGCCAATCCTGTCCATCCTTCAACCAACTCTCTGTAATAGCAATAACATCATAGTCCCAAGTACTAATCCAAGCTCTAAGCTCATCTGCCTTGCCTGTTATACTTCTCGCATTGAAACAAATGCATTTCAGACCCCCAGTCCCACCGTGTTCAGTAATTTCTCCCTGCCTGCCCTTCCTCTTAGTCCTACTGGCCATATTCACTGGTTCCCAGTCCTTTATTTCACCTGCTGACCATTGCTCTGGTTCCACCCCCCTGCCATACTAACTTAAACCCTCCCGAGTGACACTAGCAAACCTCGCAGCCAGGATATTGGTGCCCCTCCAGTTTAGATGCAACCCGTCCTTCTTTTCAGGTCTCACTTGCCCTGGAAGAGATCCCAATGATCCAGATATCGGAAACCCTCCCTCCTACACCATCTGTTCAGCCACGTGTTTAGCTGCACTATCTTCCTATTTCTAGCCTCACTGGCACATGGCACAGGGAGTAATCCTGAGATTACAACCCTAGAAGTCCTGTTTTTTAACTTTCTGCCCAACTCCCTAAACTCCCGCTGCAGGACCTCGTCACTCTTCCTGTCTATGTCGTTAGTACCAATGTGTACCACAACCTCTGGCTGTTCTCCCTCCCCCTTCAGAATGTCCCATACCTGATCAGAGACATCCTGGACCCTGGCACCAGGGAGGCAACATACCATCCTGGTGTCTCTTCACGAACACAGAAGCACCCATCTGAGCCCCTGACTATAGAGTCCCCTATGAGAATTGCTCTTCTGTGCTTTGACCCCCCCTGCTGAACAACAGAGACAGCCGTGGTGCCACTGCTTTTCCCCTGATAGGCCATCCCCCCGAACAGTATCCAAAACGGTATACCTGTTAGAGAGGGGGACAGCCACAGGGGATTTCTGCACTGACTGCCTGCCCCTTCTAGCGGTCACCCATCTATCTGTCTGTACCTTGGGTGTGACCACGTCTGCAAAACTCCTGTCTATGATGCTTTCCACATTGCCACAGAAGCCTGTGGAGACCAGGTCATTGAGTGTATTTAAGACCGAGATAGCTAGGTTCTTGATTGGTAAGGGGAATCAAAGGTTACAGGGATAAGGCGGGAGAATGTTGTTGAGAAAATTATGACACATGATTGATTGGCGGAGCAGACTCGATGGGCCGAATGGCCTAATTTCTGCTCCTATGTCTTATTGTTTTTCTGCCATCTGAATGCTTCTAAGTGCATCCAACTGCTGCTCCAACTGATCCATGATTTCCCCCTGATTCCTATTGACTCCAGTTTTGCGAGGGCTCCTTGATGCCACACTCTGTCTAATGCTGCCTTGATGTCAAGGGTAGTCACTCTCACCTCACCTTGGGAGTTCAGCTCTTTTGTCCATGTTTGAACCAAAGATATAATGAGGTCAGGAGCTGAGTGGCCCTGGCAGAACCCAAACTGAGCATCAGTGAGCAGGTTATTGCTAAACGGTGCTGCTTGATAGCACTGTTGATGACCTCTCCCATTACTTTACTGATGATGGAGAGTAGACTGATGGGGCAGTAATTGGCCGGGTTGGATTTGTCCTGCTTTCTGTACACAGGACATACCTGGGCAATTTTCCACATAGCCGGTTAGATGCCAGTGTTGTAGCTGTACTGGAACAGCTTGGATAGGGGCAGAGCAAGTTCTGGAGCACAAGTCTTCAGTACTGTTGCTGAATATTGGCAGGGCCCATGACCTTTGCACTATCCAGTGCCTTTTGCCGTTTCTTGATATCACAAAAGTCAGCATGATTATCACAATGGACTTCAACACAGGACCAAGTCTCCCCTAGGCCTGGGGAAATAGTTCTTGTCTTTCAGACTCTTTGGATCCTTAACCAGAGAGAGCTTTATTTTCTTTTGTTCATGGATGTGGGTGTAATTGGCCAGGCTGGTCTTGATGAGCTGCCTTCTTAAACCGCTGCAGTCCATGTGATGTAGGTACACCCACAGTGCTGTTAAGGAGGGAGTTCCAGGATTTTGACCCAGCGACCGTCAGGATGGTGAGTGACTTGGAGGAGAAGTTGCAGGTTGTGCTGTTCCCATCTATCTGCTGTCCTTATCCGACTAGGTGGTAGAGATTTCAGGTTTGGAAGGTGCTGTCAAAGAAGCCTTGGGGACTTGCTGCCGTGCATCTTGTAGATGGTACATGCTGCAGCCTCCACTGGGGAAGGACCATCACAAGATTCTCCAAATGTGGAAAAGCAGACCCAACACCACTGTCTTCTCCCAAGGCAACATGAACAGCCTCATTCCAAACCAACATGGACAGGGCATGTCATTTGTGTGCCTGACACGAGACACCTGAAGCAACTGTCCTATTTGGAATTGATTTGCATCAAGAGACTCCCAGCAGGAAAACAGAAGCACCTTAGGATGTCCTCAAAGAATTCTTGAAAGGAACAAACATTTTCACTGACGTATGAGAGACCATAGCTTGTGACTGATTGAAATACAGAGAGTATATTAGGTAAAGCACTAAACACTTGGAGAAACCTCATTGGGAGCACCCAGAGGTGAAGTGGAGGTGTCAGAGAGAGCACAATCATTTACCCCATCCTTCAAGCAACCTGTGCTCTGAAAGTGACAGAGTCTGCAGTTCACACATTGGACTTATCTAAACCTCAACCTTACAACTCCTCCTGAGGAGCCAACATTGAGCAGAAAGTGAGAAGCCCCCTGGTGATGGTAGGATCTGAAATCTGCCCTCAGTCCACCAGAATCTTCTTCCATCCTTGCAGCCGATTCAATCCTCTCATCACCAGCCCAGTTCATCACAACCCAGCTCAACATATTTCATCCCAGCTCACTTCTCTCTCAAACTCCTTAGCCCCACCTCCAGCTGGAACTCCTGTGGATAATCTACAGGATGGTGCTCTGGAATTCACTGGGTCGTCAGACACTGAGTGCAGTAATGAAGGCTCGAAATCACAGCCTTATTCACATTAAACTCCATGACCTGGGAGATATAACACCTTGGACTAGATGTGAAACAGTTGCTGGACAAACAGAATGCAAGCAGACTGTGATACTCACTGAGTAACAGCAGGACACTGGCGAGAATCACCATCGCGGCTCCAAAGCTCAGACCCACGTGGGTACCAAGGATTGCAGCTACCCCTGGAGTGCAATCCTCTCTGATACTGCAGAAACAGACCGTCACATTCAGTGTGTGATCCTGGCTCAGACGTGGCTCCCCTGAGTCACTCACTCGAATCTGGAGGCTGTAGGTTCCCTCGCTGACTTCTTGTCGAGTTCCCAGCCGAGAATGTGTGTCTGTCAGAGCGAGAACAGAGAAGCTGAAAACCACCCTGATCTCAGAATCACTCCACAGCAGAGTTCCTGAATCCCACAGTCCATCAGGAACTTTCCCTCAATAATCCTCAGTGCGCCAAACTCAATATCACAATATTCAGAGTGAAAAGGGAAAGTTCTGAGAACATAAGGATTCAGATATTGGATCAGGATCAGAATCAGGTCAGCGAGCAGGTCCCAGATTGAGTGAGGGATGGGTTTGGGGATCAGGGTTGTGGATTGGATTGAGGTTGATGAGGATTTGGGTTGAGGTCAGGGTTTGCGATCCAGCCCATTCCACGGAAACTGCTGGTAAAGTCCAGTGGGTGAAATTGGGGCATCACTTGGGGAGGTTTAGACCCATTGGCTTAGACACTGGACAGAGCGCTCATATGAATCCAGGGAATGAGGAGATGGTGGAAAGCACACTTTTGATTCATATCCTACTTGGTTGAATTGACCTCAGGCCCCAGGACTAGAGAGACACAGAGAATGAGGTTATAATAAATTAAAGCATTAACTTTCAGTTAAGATTTTTTGCCAAATTGTGCTCATCAAGTGGAAATGATCAGGTCAGATACAGAGCAAAGCCCCCTCTACACTCTCCCCATCAAACACTTCCAGGGTAGGTACAGCATGGGGTTAGATACAGAGCAAAGCTCCCTCTACACTGTCCCCATCAAACGCTCCCAGGACAGGTACAGCACGGGGTTAGATACAGAGTAAAGTTCCCTCTACACTGTCCCCATCAAACATTCCCAGGACAGGTACAGCACGGGGTTAGATACAGAGTAAATCTCCCTCTACACTGTCCCCATCAAACACTCCCAGGACAGGTACAGCACGGGGTTAGATACAGAGTAAATCTCCCTCTACACTGTCCCCATCAAACACTCCCAGGACAGGTACAGCACAGGGTTAGATACAGAGTAAAGCTCCCTCTACATTCTCCCCATCAGACACTCCCAGGACAAGTACAACACGGGGTTAGATACCGAGTAAATCTCCTTCTACACTGTCCCCATCAAACACTGCCAGGATAGGTACAGCACGGGATTGGATACAGAGTAAAGCTCCCTCTACACTCTCCCATCAAACACTCCCAGGACAGGTACAGCACGGGGTTAGATACAGAGCAAAGCTCCCTCTACACTGTCCCCATCAAACACTCCCAGGACAGGTACAGCACGGGGTTAGATACAGAGTAAAGCTCCCTCTACACTGTCCCCATCAAACGCTCCCAGGACAGGTACAGCACGGGGTTAGATACAGAGTAAAGTTCCCTCTACACTGTCCCCATCAAACATTCCCAGGACAGGTACAGCACGGGGTTAGATACAGAGTAAATCTCCCTCTACACTGTCCCCGTCAAACACTCCCAGGATAGGTACAGCACAGGGTTAGATACAGAGTAAATCTCCCTCTACACTGTCCCCATCAAACACTCCCAGGACAGGTACAGCACAGGGTTAGATACAGAGTAAAGCTCCCTCTACATTCTCCCCATCAAACACTCCCAGGACAGGTACAGCATGGGGTTAGATACAGAGTAAAGCTCTCTCTACACTGTCCCCATCAAACACTCCCAGGGCAGGTACAGCACGGGGTTAGATACAGAGTAAAGCTCTCTCTACACTGTCCCCATCAAACACTGCCAGGATAGGTACAGCACGGGGTTAGATACAGAGTAAAGCTCCCTCTACACTCTCCCATCAAACACTCCCAGGACAGATACAGCATGCGGTTAGATACAGAGTAAAACACCCTCTACACTGTCCCCATCAAACACTCCCGGGACGGGTACAACACGGGGTTAGATACAGGGTAAAGCTTGCCCTACACTGTCCCCATCAAACACTCCCAGGACAGGTACAGCACAGCATTAGATACAGAGTAAAGCTCCCTCCACATTGTCCCCATCAAACACTCCCAGGGCAGACACAACACGGGGTTAGATACAGAATAAATATCCCTCTACACTGTCCCCATCAAACACTCCCAGGACAGGTACTGCACAGGGTTAGATACAGAATAAATATCCCTCTACACTGTCCCCATCAAACACTCCCAGGACAGGTCCAGCACGGGGTTAGATACAGAATAAATATCCCTCTACACTGTCCCCATCAAACACTCCCAGGACAGGTCCAGCACGGGGTTAGATACAGAGTAAAGCTCCCTCTACACTGTCCCCATCAAACACTCCCAGGACAGGTACAGCATGGGGTTAGATACAGAGTAACGTTCCCTCTACACTGTCCCCATCAAACACTCCCAGGACAGGTACAGCACTGGGTTAGATACAGAGTAAAGCTCCCTCTACACTGTCCCCATCAAACACTCCCAGGACAGGTACAGCATGGGGTTAGATACAGAGTAAATTTCCCTCTACACTGTCCCCATCAAACACTCTGTCTCTATGAACAATGAGTGGCACTGAGACATCTTAGGGGATGTGAGGTTTCCCAACTCATTTCCCCTTCACACACCACCCCGTTTACACTCCACGCCCTTTATACTCCACCCTCGTCACACTTCTCCCTCGTCACGCTGCACCCACCATTTAGGCGGCTAATTGTCCAATTCTGAGAATACGTGGAACCATCAGGAATAATCTCAAAATGAAAAGGATCAGCATGAGGCTCCATGTCACCATCCACTGCCCAGAGGACAACGCCATTATCCTTGTTCCACTGACTGCACAGGAAGCCAAGTTGTGGGTACAGGACAGGGGGGAAATCATTGACCTCAATCACGTGAATCTCCAGGGTTCCTGTCGCTGTGTGTGGCGGCTCTCCTGTAATCACAAACATCACAAGTTAAAAAATTACAATGAGCCCCAAGCCCAATGCTCCTCAGCACAGACGTACATTCTCGCAAACTGACACAGATATCCTGCACCCTTTCCCCTCACAGTGTATTACTTGAAATCCACCTCAGCGGAGGTCAAGGGATATGGAAATAGAGTGCACAGATGGCCAAGGCTTCAAGTGGTCACAGAGAGGGAGAAAGAAAGGATGGGGGGAATGAGGAAGAGGAATGCCAGGAGGTTGGGGAGGGGGGGAGGGTGAAGGGAGAGTGGGGACAGGGAGAGAGAATTGAGTGGGGTGAGTGGAAGAGGAGGGGGAGAAGGAAAGAGGAAGGAAAGAGGCAAATGGAAGGGGAAGAGCTGAAGAGGAGGGAGGAAGGAGGACACAGGAAGAAGGGAATGCGAGGAGGGAGAAGTGAAGAAGAGGAGGGAGGGGGAAGTGGAAGGGGAGGGGGAAGGCAGGGAGGGGAGTGGGGTGGAGGGAAAAATACAGCGGGTGAAAAGAGGACCTAGAAACAGTCCAGTCAATTCCTGTCTGTGACTCCAGAGCAGAGCGGCCGCGTCTGGGAGAACTCAAAGTGTCACATGACAGGAAAACAAGCAAGTGATTGGTTGGTGGATATTTTGCTTATCTTCAAAACTTGTGTAATTTAACAGCCATTGAAAGGTTTTATTCATTGTGGTAAGGTTTACCAGCCGTGTTTATTAACAATAAATTAGTTAAGATTAGATTAATTAACACATAATAAAGATCACAGGGCAGGTGATGTGTTGCAACTGCAGAATGTGGGAAAATGCAAAATACTGCAGATGCTGGAAATCTGAAACAAAAACAAAAATTGCTGGAAACCTCAGGTCTGACAGCATCTGCAGAGAGGAACACAGGGTTAATTTTCGAGTCCGCATGACTCTTCTTCAGAACGAAAGAGAAGTAAAATTGTGGTGAAATATATACTGTTTAAGGGGGTGGGACAGGTGAAGCTGAATAGCTGGATTATAAATAATAATAAAAATAAGTGGGAGAAAAAATTATTTCCATTTTTATTCAGTGTTTTATCCCCACCTTTTAGCCTATTTCAATCTTTTTTCCCCACACCGTCCCCTCCCCCCACCCTCCCCCCCACCCGCCCCCACCCTCCCCCCGACCCTCCCCCAACCCTCCCCCCACCCCCACCAGGGCCATTTGTCACTTGCTCGTCCTGCTTTCTACTCTTAATGTCACCATTAGCACCTCCTTTAGCCAGTATCACCACCATCAACACCCCTTTGACCTTCTGTTTATGACATCTTTCGCAATCTCTCCTTTGCCTCCACCTATCACAGGCCTTCTATCCAGCTTCACCTGTCCCACCTCCCTTAAACAGTGTATATTTCACCACATTTTTACCTCTCTTTAGTTCAGAAAAAGAGTCATACGGACTCGAAACATTAATTCTTTCTCTGAATGCTGTCAGACTTGCTGAGTTTTTCCAGCACTTTTTGTATTTGTTGCAGTATGTGGGAGCTCCTGGCCACTGTAATTCATGGCAACCATGTCTGCAGTAAGTGTCTGTAGCTTGAGGAGTTTCAGCACAGAGTCACTGAGCTGGGGGCTGAGCTGCAGACATTGCGATGCATCAGGGAGGGGGCAGGTTACCTGAACACTTTATACCAGAAGGCAGTCACACCTCTTAGAATCACAGAATCACACAGTGCAGAAGAGGCGCTTTGGCCCATTGAGTCTGCACCACAGAAGATAGGGTCTTCTGATTTGGTCTGTGGTCAGGAGGGTGTAACTGCGAGTGAGTAAGGATATGGGGGCCCAGAAGGTAAAAGTGGAGGAACCTCAGCCTCTGCAAGTTCGAGGTTCTTGCAGCCTTTATGGATGCAGATGGTAGCTGCAGAGTGGATGAGCAAACTGACCATGTCACTGTGGTATAGGAAGCCATTCAGGCAGGGGGGGAGTTAACAGGAATGTAGTGGTAGTTGGGGATATTATAGTCAAGGGGGCAGACACAGTTTTCCACAGCTGAGAGCAGGAGTCCAGGCAGCTATGTGGCCCGCCCGGTGCCAGGGTTATGAACATATGAAATTGGAGCAGAAGTATGCCATTCGGCCCCTCAAGCCTAGTCCATCAATCAATAAGATCATGGCTGATCTGTTTGTGTTTCAAATTCCACGTTCCCATCTACCCCCAATGACCTTTGATTCCCTTGCCTAACAAGAATCTATCTACCTCTGCCTTAAAAATATTCAATGTCCTCGCCTCCACCACCTTTTGAGGCAGAGAGTTACAAAGCTGCACAACCCTCTAGGAGAAAAAATTTCTCCTCATCTCTGTCCTAAAAGGGCGACCCCTTATTTTAAAACAGTGCCCCCTAGTTCTGGACTCACCCACAAGAGGAAACATCCTTTCCACGTCCACCTTGTCAAGGCCATTCAGGATCTTGTATACTTCAATTAAACCACCCCTCACTCTTCTAACCTCCAGTGGAAATAAGCCCAGTCTGTCCAGCCTTTCCTCACAAGATTGTTCCAGGTATCAATCTAGTAAACCTCCCCTGAACCGCCTCCAATGCATTTACATCCTTCCTTAAATAAGGAGACCAAAACTGCGCACAATATTTAAGATGTGGTCTTACCTGCCCTTATGTTCAATCCCTCTCATAATAAAGGATAGCATTCCATTAGCCTTCTTAATTACTTGCTGTACCTGCATATTAATATTTTATGATTTGCACTAGAACACCTAGATTCCTCTGCAGCTCAGAATTATGCAGCCATTCTCCATTTAAGTAATACTCTGCTTTTTTTATTCTTCCTGCCAAAGTGAACAACTTCACATTTTCCCACATTAAACTCCATTTGCCAGATCTTTACCCACTCACTCAACCTATCTATATCCATCTGCAACCTCCTCATTTCCTCTTCAAAACGTACTTTCCTGCCTATCTTTGTGTCATCTGTAAATTTAGCTACCATGCCTCATCTAAGTCATTGATATAAGTTGTAAAAAGTTGGGGACCCAGCACAGACCCCTGTGGGACACCACTAGACACATCCTGCCATTCAGAAAAAGACCCATTTATGCATACTCTCTGTTTTCTGCCAGCCAGCCAATCTTCTGTCCACGCTAATATGTTACCCCTATACCATGAGATTCTATTTTCCGCAATAGCCTTTGATGTGGCACATTATCAAATGCCTTCTGGAAATCCAAGTACAGTACATCTACAGGGTCCCTTTTATCCACAGCACATGCTACCCCTTCAAAGAACTATGGATACCCCTTCTATGGATATCATTAATCTTCAATCTTTCAAAGTAGTTTCCCTTTCACAAAAGCATGCTGACTCTTACCTTGAGTTTCTCTAAGTGCCAAGCTTTAACCTCCTTAATGATCGATTCCAACACCCTCTACTCTACAAAAACAGAATTACCTGGAAAAACTCAGCAGGTCTGGCAGCATCGGCGGAGAAGAAAAGAGTTGACGTTTCGAGTCCTCATGACCCTTCGACAGAACTTGAGTTCGAGTCCAAGAAAGAGTTGAAATATAAGCTGGTTTAAGGTGTGTGTGTGGGGGGCGGAGAGATAGAGAGAGAGAGAGAGAGAGGTGGGGGGGGGTGGTTGTAGGGACAAACAAGCAGTGATAGAAGCAGATCATCAAAAGATGTCAACAACAATAGTACAATAGAACACATAGGTGTTAAAGTTAAAGTTGGTGATATTATCTAAACGAATGTGCTAATTAAGAATGGATGGTAGGGCACTCAAGGTATAGCTCTAGTGGGGGTTTTTTTTAATAATGGAAATAGGTGGGAAAAGGAAAATCTTTATAATTTATTGGGAAAAAAAGGAAGGGGGAAACAGAAAGGGGGTGGGGATGGGGGAGGGAGCTCACGACCTAAAGTTGTTGAATTCAATATTCAGTCCGGAAGGCTGTAAAGTCCCTAGTCAGAAGATGAGGTGTTGTTCCTCCAGTTTGCGTTGGGCTTCACTGGAACAATGCAGCAAGCCAAGGACAGACATGTGGGCAAGAGAGCAGGGTGGAGTGTTAAAATGGCAAGCAACAGGGAGGTTTGGGTCATTCTTGCGGACAGACTGCAGGTGTTCTGCAAAGCGGTCACCCAGTTTACGTTTGGTCTCTCCAATGAAGAGGAGACCACATTGGGAGCAACGAATGCAGTAGACTAAGTTGGGGGAAATGCAAGTGAAATGCTGCTTCACTTGAAAGGAGTGTTTGGGTCCTTGGACGGTGAGGAGAGAGGAAGTGAAGGGGCAGGTGTTGCATCTTTTGCGTGGGCATGGGGTGGTGCCATAGGAGGGGGTTGAGGAGTAGGGGGTGATGGAGGAGTGGACCAGGGTGTCCTGGAGGGAGCGATCCCTACGGAATGCCGATAAGGGGGGTGAAGGGAAGATGTGTTTGGTGGTGTCATCATGCTGGAGTTGGCGGAAATGGCGGAGGATGATCCTTTGAATGCGGAGGCTGGTGGGGTGATAAGTGAGGACAAGGGGGACCCTATCATGTTTCTGGGAGGGAGGAGAAGGCGTGAGGGCGGATGCGCGGGAGATGGGCCGGACACGGTTGAGGGCCCTGTCAACGACCGTGGGTGGAAAACCTCGGTTAAGGAAGAAGGAGGACATGTCAGAGGAACTGTTTTTGAATGTAGCATCATCGGAACAGATGCGACAGAGGCGAAGGAACTGAGAGAATGGGATGGAGTCCTTACAGGAAGCGGGGTGTGAGGAGCTGTAGTCGAGATAGCTGTGGGAGTCGGTGGGTTTGTAATGGATATTGGTGGACAGTCTATCACCAGAGATTGAGACAGAGAGGTCAAGGAAGGGAAGGGAAGTGTCAGAGATGGACCACGGGAAAATGATGGAGGGGTGGAGATTGGAAGCAAAATTAATAAATTTTTCCAAGTCCCGACGAGAGCATGAAGCAGCACCGAAGTAATCATCGATGTAACGGAGAAAGAGTTGTGGAAGGGGGCCGGAGTAGGACTGGAACAAGGAATGTTCCACATACCCCATGTTGCAGTCCTGCTCCAGCCCCCTTCCACAACTCTTTCTCCGGTACATCGATGATTACTTCGGTGCTGCTTCATGCTCTCGTCGGGACTTGGAAAAATTTATTGATTTTGCTTCCAATCTCCACCCCTCCATCATTTTCACGTGGTCCATCTCTGACACTTCCCTTCCCTTCCTTGACCTCTCTGTCTCAATCTCTGGTGATAGACTGTCCACCAATATCCATTACAAACCCACCGACTCCCACGGCTATCTCGACTACAACTCCTCACACCCCGCTTCCTGTAAGGACTCCATCCCATTCTCTCAGTTCCTTCGCCTCCGTCGCATCTGTTCCGATGATGCTACATTCAAAAACAGTTCCTCTGACATGTCCTCCTTCTTCCTTAAACGAGGTTTTCCACCCACGGTCGTTGACAGGACCCTCAACCGTGTCCGGCCCATCTCCCGCGCATCCGCCCTCACGCCTTCTCCTCCCTCCCAGAAACATGATAGGGTCCCCCTTGTCCTCACTTATCACCCCACCAGCCTCCGCATTCAAAGGATCATCCTCCGCCATTTCCGCCAACTCCAGCATGATGACACCACCAAACACATCTTCCCTTCACCCCCCTTATCGGCATTCCGTAGGGATCGCTCCCTCTGGGACACCCTGGTCCACTCCTCCATCACCCCCTACTCCTCAACCCCCTCCTATGGCACCACCCCATGCCCACGCAAAAGATGCAACACCTGCCCCTTCACTTCCTCTCTCCTCACCGTCCAAGGACCCAAACACTCCTTTCAAGTGAAGCAGCATTTCACTTGCATTTCCCCCAACTTAGTCTACTGCATTCGTTGCTCCCAATGTGGTCTCCTCTTCATTGGAGAGACCAAACGTAAACTGGGCGACCGCTTTGCAGAACACCTGCAGTCTGTCCGCAAGAATGACCCAAACCTCCCTGTTGCTTGCCATTTTAACACTCCACCCTGCTCTCTTGCCCACATGTCTGTCCTTGGCTTGCTGCATTGTTCCAGTGAAGCCCAACGCAAACTGGAGGAACAACACCTCATCTTCCGACTAGGCACTTCACAGCCTTCCGGACTGAATATTGAATTCAACAACTTTAGGTCGTGAGCTCCCTCCCCCATCCCCACCCCCTTTCTATTTCCCCCTTCCTTTTTTTTCCAATAAATTATAAAGATTTTCCTTTTCCCACCTATTTCCATTATTAAAAAAAACCCCCCACTAGAGCTATACCTTGAGTGCCCTACCATCCATTCTTAATTAGCACATTCGTTTAGATAATATCACCAACTTTAACTTTAACACCAATGTGTTCTATTGTACTATTGTTGTTGACATCTTTTGATGATCTGCTTCTATTTCTGCTTGTTTGTCCCTACAACCACACCGCCCCCCCCAACCTCTCTCTCTCTCTATCTCTCCACCCCCCACACACACACCTTAAACCAGCTTATATTTCAACTCTTTCTTGGACTTGAACTCAAGTTCTGTCGAAGGGTCATGAGGACTCAAAACGTCAACTCTTTTCTTCTCCGCCGATGCTGCCAGACCTGCTGAGTTTTTCCAGGTAATTCTGTTTTTGTTTTGGATTTCCAGCATCCGCAGTTTTTTTGTTTTTAACCCTCTACTCTACAATCGTCAAGCTAACTGGCCTATAGTTTCCTGTTTTCTGCCTCCCTCCCTTCTTGAATAGAGGAGTTACATTTGCTACTTTCCAGTCCGATGGAACTTTTCCAGAATCTGGCGAATTTTGGAAAATTAACACCAACCCACCTACCACCTCATTAGCCATCTCTTTTAAGACCCTAGGATGAAGTCCATCAGCACCCGGAGACTTGTCAGCCCACAGCTCCAGCAGTTTGCTCAGTACCTCTTCCCTACTGATTGTAATTTCACCAAGTTCCCCTCTCCCCTCCACCTCCTGATTTACAGCTATTACTGGAATGTTTTTTATATCCTCTATAGTGAACACACAAGCAAAATATTTGTTCATTTCATTCACCATTTCCTTATTATCTACTATGACCTCTGCACTGTCACTCTCAAGAGGACCAACACTCACTTTACTTACTCTTTTCCTTTTTAAATACCTGTAAAAACTCTTCCTATCTGTTTTTACATTTCTAGCTAGCTTCCTCTCATACTCTAATTCCTTTCTTCTGATTAAAGGAAGGATAGGATTTCACCGGAGGGGGTGCAGAGGAGATTCACCAAGATGTTGCCTGGGAGGAACATTTAATTAAGATAAGAGGTTGGATTGACTTGGGTTGTTTTCATTGGAGCAGAGAAGACTGAGGGGCAACCTGATCGAGGTGTACAAGATTATGAGGGGCATGGACAGGGTGGATAGGGAGCAGCTGTGCCCCTTAGTTGAAGGGTCAGTCACAAGGGGACATAAGTTCAAGGTGAGGGGCAGGAGGTTTAGGGGGGATGTGAGGAAAAACTTTTTTACCCAGAGGGTGGTGACGGTCTGGAATGCACTGCCTGGGAGGGTGGTGGAGGCGGGTTGCCTCACATCCTTTAAAAAGTACCTGGATGAGCACTTGGCACATCATAACATTCAAGGCTATGGGACTAGTGTTGGTAAATGGGATTAGGTAGGTAGGTCAGGTGTTTCTCAGGTGTCAGTGCAGACTCGATGGGCCGAAGGGCCTTTTTTGCACTGTGTTATTTTGTGATTCTGTGACTAACCTTTTAGTTATTCTCTGCCATTCTTTATATTCTACCAATCATCTGACTTACCACTCATCTTTGCAGTTTTATATGCTTTTTCCTTAAGTTTGATGCTTTCCTTAACTTCTTTAGTTAACCATGGACAATGGATTCTCCGCTTGGAATTTTTATTTATAGTAGGAGTATATTTATTTAGAGTAGTCTGAAATATCCCATGAAATATCTGTCACTGCTTCTTTATTGATCAACCCATAGTCTAGTATCCCAGTTTACTTCAACTAGCTCAGCTTTCATCCCCACATAGTTACCTTTACTTAAGTTTAAAATACTAGTCTTAGACCCACTCTTCCCTCTTTCAAACTGGATGTAAAATTCAATCATGTTGGGTTACTGCTACCTAGGGCTGCCTTTACTCTGAGGTCATTAATATAATCCTGTCACATTACACAATACCAAATCTAATATAATCTGCTTTCTGGTTGGTTCCAGAATGTGCTACTCTAAAAAACTATCTCGAACGCATTCTAAGAACTCCTCATCTGGGCTACCACTGCCAATGTGACCTTCAGGAAATCTGCTCAGGGCTGGAGAGGAACTTGCAGTGGGAGAGGGAGGATCCAGTTGTCATGGTCCATGTAGGCACCAACGATATAGGTAGAACTAGGGAAGAAGTTCTGCTGAGGGAGTTTGAGCAGCTTGGGTTAAATTAAAATATAGACCCTCTAAAGTAATAATCCCTCGATTACTAGCTGAGCCACAAGCAAATTACTGTAAAGTAAATCAGATTAGAGAGTTAAATATGTAGCTCAAAGATTGGTGTGGGTGAAATGGGTTTTGATTCATGGGGCACTGGTACAAGTACCGAGGAGAATGGAGGCTGTACCGTTGGGATGGTCTGCACCTGAACCATGCTGGGACCAGTGTTCTGGTGAATTGCATAACTAGGATGGTAGAGAGGACTTTAAATTAAATAATGGGATCAATTTTGGGAAGACTGATAAATTAAATAGAGAAGACAAGGCAAAAGAGCAAGGTATGAATAGGGGAAATGATGATCAGAGTGTGACAGGAAGGGATAGAGTGTGTAAACCTGACAGGGCACCAGCAGATAAGGCTAGAGGTTAAAAAAATAGTAAAATGACTGAACTAAAGGCTGAATGCACATAACGTTTGTAACAAAACCGATGAATTGACAGCACAAATAAAAATAAATATGTATGATCTGATAGCCATTACAGAGACATGGCTGCAGGATGACAAAGACTGGGACCTGAATATTCAAGGGTACATGATATTTAGGAAGGACAGGAAGCTAGGAAAAGGTGGAGGGGTAGCTCTGTTAATTTAGGATGACATTGGTACAACAGAGAGAGAAATGACCTTAGTTCTAAAGATCAAGATGTAGAATCAGCTTTTGTAGAGGTGAGAAATAGTACATGTAAGAAGTCACTTATGGGAGTAGTTTATAGCGCCCCACCCCCCAACAGGACAGGGTATTACAGGAAGAAAGGTATGGTGATAATCATGGGTGATCTTAATCTATATATAGACTGGACAAATCAAATTGGAGAAATCAGATTTGCAAAGGTAGCCTGGAGTGTTTTCAGGACAATTACTGAGAGCAGTATGTTTTAGCACCAACCAGAGAGCAGGCATCTGGTAATGTGCAATGAGACAGGATTAATTAATGAGCTCATTAATGAAGACGCCCCTAGGTAGCAGTGATCATAATATGATTGAATTTCATATTCAGTTTGGGGGAGAGAGGATTGGATCTAAGACTCGTGTTTTAAATTTAAATCAGGGTAATTATGAGGGTACACCACATCATGAAGACAAAGTGAACTGGGAAATTAGTTTCAGAGGTAGGTCAATACAGATGCAGACATTTAAAGAGATATTTCAGGATACTCAGAAAAAATACTTTTCAGTGAGAAAGAAGATTCTAAAGGAAGGACACACCGTCATTTTACATATATATATATGTATTCATGGGAATGTGGGCATCACTGGCTAGGCCACCATTTATTGCCCTTGTTCTGAGGGCATTTAAAAGGCAGCTGCATTGCCAATGGTCTAAAGTCACATGCTAAGGACAGGAGCTTTCCTTCCCTAAAGGAGCATTACAACAATTAGCAATTGTTTCATCAGACTTTTTAATTCCAGATTTCTACTGAATTCAAATTTCCCATCTGCCACATAGGATTCAAACCTGCATCCCCAGAGCATTACCCTGGGTCTCTGGAATACTAGCCCAGTGTCAATACCGCTATTGCCACCACCATCCCCCTGTGGCCAACTAAGGAAGTTAAAGATAGTATCAAATTGAAAGAAAAAGCAAAGAATTCTGCAAAGGTGAATGGCAGGTCAGCAGGTTGGACAGAATATAAAGGACAGCAAAGAATGACTGTAAGATTAATAAGGAAGGATAAATTAGAGTATGAGAGAAAGCTAGCTAGAAATATTAAAACAGGTAGTAAGAGTTTCTATGGGTATTGAAAAAGGGAAAAAGTAAAGTGAGTGTTGGTCCTCCAGAGAGTGAGAATGGGGAATTAATAATGGAAAAATAAGGAAATGGCAGATTATCTGAACAGATATTTTGTGTCTGTCTTCACTGTAGACGATACAAATAACATCCCAGAAATGTGTGAATTAGGAGGTGAAAGGGAGGGAGGAACTGAAAACAATTACAATCACCAGGGAAAGGGGACTGAGAAAATTATTAGAACTAAAAGCTGACAAGTCCCCAGGTCCTGATGGACTTCTTCCTCGGGTCTTAAAGGAAGTGGCTGCTGAGGTAGTAAATGCCTTGGTTTTAATTTTCCAAAATTCCCTTGATTCTGAAAATGTCCCATCAGATTAGAAAATAGCAAATGCAACTCCTCCATTTAAGAAAGGAGGGAGACAGAAAGTAGGAAACTACAGGCAGTTAGCTTAACATCTGACATAGGGAACTTGCTGGAATCTATTGTTAAAGAGATTATAGTGGGACACTTAGAAAATCTCAGTGCAATTAAGCAGAGTCAACATGGTTTTGTGAAAGGGAAATCATGTTTGACTAATTTATTAAATTTCTTTGATGTAATAGCAAGCAATGTGGCTAAGGGGGAACCTGTGAAATGGTGCTGAACATTGTGCAATCATCAGTGAATATCCTCATTTCTGTCTTTGTGATGGAAGGAAGGTCATTGATGAAGCAGCTGAAGATGGTTGGGCCTAGGAAATGCATCCAAGGGTACTGAGTCAAGTGAGAATGGAAATTGCAGACGCACAAGTGATAATCTTCCCGTCATCCTTAGGCCCAGGGGTGATGCCAAAGAACTGGAGAATTACAAATGTTACACCCTTGTTCAAAAAATGGTGTAAAGATAAACCCAGCAACTAAAGGCTGGTCAATTTAACTTGAGTGGTGGGGAAACTTCTAGAAACAATAATTCAAGACAGATAATAATCACAATGACAAATGTGGGTTAATTAAGGAAAGCCAACATGGATTTCTTAAGGCAAAATCATGTTTAACTAACTTGCTGGAGTTTTTTGAAGAGGTAACAGGGACGGTTGATGAGGGTAATGCTGTTGATGTGGCGGACATGGACTTCCAAAAGGTGTTTGATTCAGTGCCACACAACAGACCTGTGAGCAAAGTTATAGCTCATGGAATAAAAGGGACAGTAGCAACATGGATATGGAATTGGCTGAGGGACAGGAAATGGAGAGTAGTGGTTAATGAATGTTTGCAATGGTTTTTGGGCTGGAGGAAGGTTTGTCATGGATCTCCTCAGCAGTCAGTGTTGGGACCCTTGCTTTTCCTGGTATATATTAATAATCTCGACCTGCATTTACAGGGGATGATTTCAAAGTTTGCAGATGGTACAAAATTCAGAAGAATTGTGAACTGTGAGGAGGTTATTGTAGAAATTCAAAAGGACATAGACAAGTTGGTGGAATGGGTGGACAGGTGGCAGATGAAGTTCAATGCAGATAAGTGTGAGGTGATTCATATTGAAGAACGTGAAGAGATAACATAAAATAAAGGGTACAATTCTAAAGAGGATGCAGGAGCAGAGGGACCTGGGTGTATATGTGCATTAGTCAATGAAGGTGGCAGGACAGATTGAGAGCACGGTTGATAAAACATACAGTATCCTAGGTTTTATTAATAGGGCAGGGAGCAGGGAGGTTATGGTGAAATTATATAAGTACTAGTTTGGCCTCAGCTGGAGTATTGCGTCCAGTTCTGGGTGCCGCACTTTAGGAAATATGTGAAGGCATTGGAGAGAGTGCAGAAAAGATTCATGAGAATGGTTCCAGGGGTAAGGAACTTCAGTTATAAAAATAGATTGGAGAAATTAGGACTATTTTCCTTAGAGAAAAGAAGGTTGAGGGGAGATTTGATAGAGATGTTCAAAATCTTGAGGGGTCTGGACAGAGTAGGGAGGGAGAACTGTTCCCACTTGTGACAGGATTGAGAATGAGAGGGCACAGAGTTAAAGTAACCAGTAAAAGAAGCAATAGTGATGTGAGGAAAAACTTTTTCATGCAGTGAGTGGTTAGGGTTTGGAATGCACTGCCTGAGAGTGTGGTGGAGGCAGGTTCAAATGAAGTATTCAAAAGGGAATTAGACTGTTATTTGAAAAGAAAGAATGTGCAGGGCTTTGGAGAGAAGGTTGGAGAATGGAAGTAGGTGAGTTGCTCATTTGGAAAGCCAGTGCAGACACAATGGGCTGAATGGCCTCCTTCTGTGTGAGTGTGTGTGTGAGAGGGAAAGAGAGTGAGTGAGAATGAGAGTGTGTGTGGGTGAGAGAGAGAGAGTGAGAGTGAGAGTGTGTGAGAGAGAGAGAGGGAGTATGTGACTGAGAGAGACAGAGGGAGAGAGAGTGTGTGAGTGAGAGAGAGAGAGGGAGAGAGAGTGAGTGTCTGGCTCACTCCCAATCTCAGGGTTCTCACTCACCCCATCCCCACACACCAACACATACTCACTCCACTCACAGTGAGTGAGGGTGACGGTGAGTGAGCGAGACCCTCTCAGACTAATAATAGTCATCTTTATTAATTACTCTTTTTTTTGAATCAATGATTTATTGCTTTGACATTGCTTTATTTTTGCTCAGCAAGTTGGTTCTTTTCTTCATGCCTCAACATTTAAAAAAATTCTTGTTTAATTTTGCGCCAAACCTTAATTTTCAAAAATTTGCTCATTAGCCCCTGGAGTGAGGCAAACATTGAAATGTGGCCCCTCGCGAAGGGGCAAAGAGGCTGCAGCAAGCCTGGTGTAGAGGAAGGAAATGACAGAGAAGTTCAAGAAGTACAGCAAAAGCAAAATACTGTGGATGCTGGAAATCTGAAATAAGAACGATAAATACTGGAAAAGCTCAACAGGTTAGGCAGCATCTGTGCAGAGAAACGGGGTTAACGTTTCAAGTTGATGATCTTTCATCAGAGCTGAAGAAAGATAGAATTGTAAGAGTTTTTAAGCCAGTGGCAGGAGTGGAGTGGCGGTGGGTGGGGGGGGGTGGGTGTTGCGGGGGGGGGTGCAGTGTGGAGCGGTGGGTGCTGGGGAACAGGAAGAACAAAGGAGAAGTGTGGTAATCTGAGGTGTAATACACCTTTAAGAGAATGTGAGCAGATTGACTGTGTCACTGTGAGACCCGATAGCTGTGTAGCACGGGCTACAATGTTAATGTTAATCTAGGGTAGGGTGTGGTTGGAGAAGCACACATGTTAATGCTCTGTTGTCTGTGTAAGTAAATAGCATGTGCCTCATTTCTTATGGATCTCTGCCTCTGCAGTGTATTGTTGACTCACCTGCCGACAGATAAGCATGAAACAGTTTGTGAGCAAAGCGACCCCATAGCAAAATATAACAACTGGCTTCGAGACAAAACACGACCAGTCGATCTCACCAAGGAAAGCCACGAAAACTCAACTGAGGTGAATCAGCTGTGCCTTGTGGGCCAATTGTAAGTACAGCGTCACCATAGTCGTCAAAGTTATCTTCCTCCAGTCTGCCACAATTTGGCCGCATTGAACTGTTTGATCAGACCACCAATGACTGGTTCACGTTATATTGAATGCCTTGCATTTTTCTTTTTGGCCAACGATATATCAGGGGAGGAGAAGAGGCGAGCAATCTTCTTATCGACATGTGGCAGTAAAACATACGGCCTAATTCGTAGTCTAATGGCACCCAACACTCCAGATTCCAGAAGTTGGTGAATCTATTGAAAAGGCACTTTCAGCCGAAACCCTCAGTAACAATGCAATATTTTAAGTTCAATTCGAGGTGTCTCGCCCCTGGAGAGATAGTCGCTTGCTATGTAGCAGCCTTAAAACAGCTGACAGAGCACTGAGAGTTCGGGGCGTTGATTAATAGCATGTTAAGAGACCGATTAGTGTGAGGGATTAACGAAGATACCGTTCAAAAAAGGTTGTTGTCAGAAATGAATTTAGGCTTCAGCAAGATGCTGGAGTTGGGTTAGGATTAGGTTTAGGGTTAGGGAAGGTAGGAAACAGCCGCTATTAACATACCAGCAAAAAGCAATAGTTTAATGAATAAAACCCACATTAATAATAGCAGAAATGAAACCAGACAGTCTACAAACAAACGACAATTTAAAAGAAGCAAGTGTTTCTACTGCCATTGCAATGGGCACATTATGTGATATTGTAAGGACAGATTGAGGCAAAATTTCAAACAAAAAGATAGAAGTCATGAAATTCATTTAATAGACCATAAGACATAGGAGCAGAAGTAGGCCATTTGGCCCATCGAGTCTGCTCCGCCATTCAATGAGATCCTGGCTGATCTGAGAATCCTCAACTCCACTTTCCTGCCTTTTCCCCATAACCCTTGATTCCTTTACTGATTAATCTGTTTACCTCAGCCTTGAATATATTTAATGATCCAGCCTCTACAGCCCTCTGCAGTAAAGAATTCCACAGATTAACTACCCTCTGAGAGAAGAAATTCCTCCTCATCTCTGTTTTAAATGGGTGACCCCTCACTCTGAGATTATGCCCTCTGGTCCTAGACTCTCCCACAAGGGGAAACAGCCTCTCAGCATCTACCCTGTCAAGCCCCCTAAGAATCTTATATGTTTCAATATGGTCACCTCTCATTCTTCTAAACTCCAATGAGTACAGGCCCAATCTACTCAATCTCTCCTCATAAGAAAATCCCTCCATTCCCAGGATCAACCTAGTGAACCTTCTCTGGACTGCCTCCAATGCCAGTACATCTTTCCTTCGATAGGGGGACCAAAACTGTTCATAGTATTCTAGATGTGGCCTAACCAGTGTCTTGAATAGTTTTAACAAGAATTCCCTATTTTTATACTCCATTCCCTTTGAAATAAAGGCCAACAATTAATTTGCCTTCCCTCTAACCTGCTGAATTTGTATGTTAGCTTTTTGAGATTCATACACAAGGACTCTGAAATCCCTCTGTGCTGCAGCTTTCTGCAGTCTTTCTCCATTTGAATAATATTCAGCTCCTCTATTCTTCCTGCCAAAATGCATAACCTCACACTTTCCCACATTATATTCCATCTGCCACATTTTTGCCCACTCACTTAACCTATTAATGGAGGAACCAGAACAAACAGAGTCAGATATTTACTCAGATATTTTGTCTGTGACATCTTTTGATGATCTGCTTCTATCACTGCTTGCTTGTCCCTACAACCACACCACCCCCCTCCACTTCTCTCCCCCAACCCAACCCCCCACAACAACCTAAACCAGCTTATATTTCACCCCTTCCTTGGATTCATCTAGTTCTGTCGAAGGGTCATGAGGACTCGAAATGTCAACTCTTTTCTTCTCCGCCGATGCTGCCAGACCTGCTGAGTTTTTCCGGGTAATTCTGTTTTTGTTTCAGATATTTACTCGCTACACAACTTAAAAATGGGTAAAACAGAGCCAAGCTACACGACAATATAAATCAACAGAAAACCCTTCCAAATGGAGGTGGATACAGGCGAATCCACGACAGGTATAGGGAACACATGTTTAAGTATCTTAATGGAGGGAGCCACTCACTAAAGCTGGAGAACTCAGATGCTAAATTAAAGACGTTTATTGGCGAAGACATGTAAGTAAGAGGTGTAAACAAAGGTCCAGTAAAGTGTGGAAGCCAATCTGCTAATCTACCCCTAATGGTGATAGCAGGCAGGGGACCGAGTCTCCTCCTAAGAAACTGGTTAAGAGAGATCAATCTTGAGAGACTGCAGAGATCTCAATCAGAATGTCTTTACATAATGTGTCCATTGCGACGGCCGTAAAAACACTTGGTTCTTTTAAACTGTTGTTTGTTTGCAGACTGTCTGGTTCCAGTTCTGCCATCATTAATGTGGGTTTCATCCATTAAAACATTGCTTTTTGCTGGTCTGTTTCCTGTGGAGCCCATTTCTAGCTGGTGCCTCCCTCCCAACACGATGGATGGCGCCATTTTGGGCTCCCTTGATTTTTTTCTGAATCCCTGACTGCGCTCTCCATTGCAAGGGCCAACTCCAGTGCCTTGCTGAAGTCTAAATTAGTTTCTGACAATAACCTTTTTTGAACAGCGTCTTTGTTAATCCCACTTACCAATCGGTCTCTTAACATGTTATTAATCAACATCCTGAACTCTCAGTGCTCTGTCAGCTGTTTTAAGGCTGCTACATAGCAAGTGACTGTCTCTCCAGGGGCACAACACCTTAAATTGAATTTAGAATGCTGCATGTTACCGAGGGTTTCGGCTGAAAGTGACTTTTCACTAGATTCCCCAACTCACCAAAGCTCTTGGAATCTGGAGTGTTGGGTGCCATTAGACCAAGAATTAGTTTTACTGCCACATGTCGATAAGAGGATTACTCGCCTCTTCTCCTCCCCTGATATGTCGTTGGCCAAAAAGAAAAATGCAAGGCGTTCAATATAATGTGAACCAGTCATCAGTGGTCTGATCAAATGGTTCAATGTGGCCAAACTATGGCATTCTGGAGGAAGATAACTTTGACGACTATGGTGAGGCTGTACTTACAATCAGCCTGCAAGGCACAGCTGATTCATTTTAGTTGAGTTTTCACGGCTTTTTTTGGTGTCATCGACTGGTCGTGTTTTGCCTCGTCGCCAATTGTTATGTTTTACTATAGAGTCGCTTTGCTTGCAAACCAATTGAACACTTATCTGTTGGCAGGTGGGTCAATTACAATATACTGTAGATGCAGAGATCAATATGAAATGAAGCACATGCTATCTATTTACACAGACAACAGAGCATTAGCATGATACATGCTTCTCCAACCAGGCCTGACCCTTGACTAACATTAACATTATAGCCCACGCTACACAGCTATTGGGTCTTACAGTCACATGGTCAAACTGCTCACAGTCTCTTAAAGGTGTATTACATCTCCGATTACCACAACTCTGTTACCTGCCTTATTACTATTTATGACACTAGTTATTACTCTGATTCCCACTCTATTACTCTGCTTTATTACAATAATTTTTCTTTCCAGCTTACTGTTCTATTAGTCTATCATTTCCTGTTTATTCAGGTCTATGTGTAACTTACTGTTTTCTTACAGCCCACTTACCACTGTCCGTGGCTGCGATTACAGCTGTGTATCGATGGTTGAGCAGGAATGGAGACCTGCGCTCAATCTTCTGCTGAAGAATTATCTCCCCCGTGTTCACATCGACTGTCAGCCAGTCAGCTGGATCATAGTGAATTCCGTAACTGGAAGATAGGAAAGGGCAGAGTTAGTGGTCCAGGGAGGAATACCCCAAAATGGGGAAAATAAACCTGGACCTTGGCAAAAAATACCTGGACTCAGAGGAAAATATCCAGATATGAGGGGAACACGCTGAGGTAAAAAACATGGCTCAGGAAAAAATAAATGCAGAGAAAGGAGAAAATATCCACACATGGGATAAAGTAAACATAGACATGGGGGAAAGCACCTGAAACATGGAGAAAATAAAGCTGGTCACAAGGGCAACAGCCCAAACATAGGAGACACACCCAGACACTAGGGGCAAACATCCAGATACTGAGGAACCATGTTTAGATACTGTGGAAAATACACCCAAGTACCAGGGAAACAAACCCAGATACCAGGGGAAATACACCCAGACTGAGGGACAGGAAGTTTGAGACAGTCAGAGACTTAAGCAATTAACAGTCATCCTTACCTGATGTTCTGTTGTTGCTTTGTGTCAGGATCAGTGACTGTGTAAACTGTTAGAAAGCTTCCTGCTGTTAACCCTTCCGGCACACTCAGTTCTCGGGGGTCTTCCACAAAGCTGGGGGCTTCGTTCACATCAGTGACTGTCACAATGACTTTAGCTGAGGAACGGAGAGGTTGAGGCGCTCCAGGAGTAATGTCTTCCTTGTTCTTCACTTCCACAGTCAGGGTGTGTTTGTCAGCCTTCTCATAGTCAAGATTCTAAAACAGATGACAGCAAAATAAACCCCCGTGGGTAACTCCTTGAGTTCTCTCACCTTTTGCCATTGCCTCAGCCTTTCTCCCCTCCTCCAGTAATTGTCTGACCCCTTTCCTGACTTGAGTCTAAAGACACTGAAGTCAATTGTACAACAACTTACAGTTATATAGCGCCGTTAGCATAGCAAAATACCCCATGGAGTCTTCAGAGGAGTATTATGAAACAAAATATGACATTGAACCACATAAGGAGTATTAGGGCAGAATGCTAAAAGCTTGGTAAAGGTTTTAAGCAACATCTTAAAGGAGGAGAGAGAAGTACAGGGTTGGAGAGGTTTAGGGAGGGCATTCCAGAGCGTTGTGTGCTTTGAGAAGCTTGTATTTTCTTTTTGTGTAATGTTCCTTTAAGACCAAAGTGGGCTGGGGTGTAGGCTGAAAGAGGGTTGATTAGTTTCCTGATTATTATTATTATTACATCAGGTTCAAAGAAATGCCCAGGTGACCTGGGGTTGTCATGGGGATGAACTGCTAAGAATCAAAGAGAAAGTAGAAAACTAATTGCATTGGGGTAGGACTTGAGTCTGTGTTTTTCTGTTTGGCAGCTCAGAACACACTGAAAATTCATGTGAGAGAAAACAAGCAAGGCCCTTTCCAAATGGAACAGTTTTCTACATGGCAGTTTTAGAACAGATCCTGGTGTTGAAGCAACTCTCTGAAAATACAGAAGAGACTGCGTTACTGTGTATGTTATACAATTGGAAAGAACAGGGTGAGGGATTGTGGATTGGATGATACCCATTGCTGCTGTTTCAGTGTTGCCAGAGCCCACCAGACTGTTTTAAAGGGTTTGGAGAAGGAAGTCTCTGGAGATTCTGTGCCATTAGCACTGTTGTGACCTGAGTAAGAGGGGGTTCATAGACATCCATCTTGTTGGTAGTAACCACATCCGGGGACTTTGGATGGAATCTGGCTGCTGGCGAATGTGACTCAAGGGCCGAAATTATTGGGTGGGAAGTGAAAGATCCTACATAACGAAGGCTGAGTTGGAAATCTGTGAGACTCCTCGCGGGAGGCTCCTTGTGCGGGAAGTAATGCGAGCACTTGTAACTATGTGAGGTGTACCTTTGTTGGATCAACTCTTTAAAGTGAAACTTACCTTTTGATTTGAAATATCTTTCTATCCTTCACCTGTTAATTAATGTTTGAATTATGTTGATTTTACTTGGTTTGTTACAGGAAAAGTTTTTAAAAATGTAATCTTGTTCAGCAGTTTTCTTTGTGTTGATGTCAATGTGATTCCTTTGTTTTTAAAAAGTTCTTGGACTCTATGGGGATTGTAATATTAGGGTCCAGACAACTCAGGGTACGGCCACCGATAATGGACAGTTTAAAATTGGCAAGAGGCCAACATTAGAGGAGTGCAGTGATGTTGGAGGGTTGTGGAGCTGGGGGAGATTACAGAGATGGGAGGGGTGAGGCCTTGGAGGGATTTGAAAACAAGGATGAAAAGTTTAAAACCAAGATGTTGCTTGACCGGGAGCCAATGTAGGTTAGTGGACACGGGGAGGAATTTGGTGCGAGTTAGGACAGAGGCAGCAGAATTTTGGATGGCCCCCCAAGTTTACAGAATGTAGAATGTGGTCATTGTAGATCCTTCTCCACAGTATCTGCTGCAGCTGAGAGCTGCTTACAGTGCAGCCGGAGCCTGAGACTGATGCTCAGGCTGTCCCACACTGTATGAGATCTGCCCTGGGAAGCATTGGGTCAAACAGCATTTCACCTATTCCAGGCCTAGATCTCAGGCCCCGCCTCTGCGAGTTATTCTCTCCAACATTGTGGGATGGGCAGTGATTTTTCTGGGTTCTCCTCAGTAACAATGAGGAATAGTTCAGTAATAAAGACTGAAAATTTTGGCAACACTCAATAGATCAAGAAGAAGCTGAGAGGGAAAGAATTGGTTAATCTTCTGGGTGAGTCATTTCACCAGATCTTCATCAGTTTAGGCATTTGGCCAGACTGTCAGAGAATCTGACCCTTGAACCCAGACCACTGGATAATCCAATAATTTCGCTTCTAGACTGTTAGCTGTTGGAAGATGCAAGATTTAGAGGCTGGCTTCTCATTGAAGAATGACTTCCATTCTGGGGCATATTTGACCGACCACTAAATCTGCCCTTTGACCTTTCCAGAGAGGAAATTTCTGCTATCTGATTAGTCATACCAACCACACCTCTGATAGGTTGAGAGAGAGAGGAGCCCATCCCCCTCTCCCTCACTTAGGTTGGGTTTGGACACAGACTATTTGCATTCTGCCCAGGTCTCTCCAAGGTGACTCTTCACAATTTTCTAAACATAAATCTAATTGCTAAACTGCTACTTGATTGGCTGCTTCTCTTTACTTTTTCAACGAACAGGATGCCTTTGTTGGTCTCCGGTTCAGTCTTGATGCTGAAGAATCCATGGTCATTGCCATCAATAATCGTGTAGTCCACAAGCCAGTTTGACGTCCCAGGTTGGTCCTTGTCCACCACACTCACTTTGCCAATCTCCGATCCCACCATGTCCTCTGATACTTCAACAGTGAACTGCAAGGGCCAAGTTTAGAGGTTATTAGGAATTGTAACTAATGGTTACTTTAAAATGTTATATTTTCTTGCTCAGTAGGATTGAATGGTCTGAGCAGAGTCTGCTAAATACCTTGGCCTCAAAATTCAATGGCGTCTCCCTGCCTTTGATGGGGCAAAATAGATTATCCAGGAACTAGTCCCCACCTCATGTCAACATTTCCATCATAATGAGGGGTCAAAGCTGGGAACTCCAAACGGACCTGTTCTATGATCAGAAGAAGGGAAGGATGTGGGAGGCAACATGCAGCCTACTCCTGGATGAAGGTGTAGACTTCTGAAAGCAGCCATTATATGAAGGAAGTTATGGGGGGAACTGAAGGTTTCTCCTGGGAGTTCCAGCAACCCCAATGTCTGCAGATCCACTAAAGGCATTTAAATCATGAGATCTTCCCCCCAACCCTGTGAAGTTTGGCAGGGTCACAGTGGATGTCCAGGTTGAGCTTATCTTGGCAATTACACCAAGAAGCACCACCCTCGGATACTCTTTATCCAGGTTGTCCTGCACTGGTCTTTGATATCCATTACTATAAATCCTGACCCTTCACCTTTGGTGACATCTTGCACCTTGACCCTTTACTTTGGTGATATCCTGCAGTAGATCTCGGCCATTCACCTTGCTGATGCTCTAGGTCTGACCCTTCACTTAAGTTCCTCAATAATCAATCTGATTGACAGACAGAATGACATCACAAACCTCAGCGGCGATAAACTCTGGGGCATTGTCATTGATGTCATCGATGAAGATGACTGCAGTGGCGGTAGTGGAGAGTCCTTCGCCTGATAGATCCGCCACTTGTAGAGTCAGGTTGTACACAGAAATATTCTGCAAATACAAAGGGATTGTTCAGGAAAGAATTCATCACTCACTCGTGTTGCTGCACAGACTCAGTTGGAAAAAGTGGCGAGGCTTCGGGAGCTGGAAAAGCCCCACAGGCTTAACAAGTCAATAGGTAAACCCCACCCATTGAGCCAGCATTTCTCCGATCCCATCTCTCCAAATTCCATACTCTCTGACCCTGTCTCTCCATCCTTCCCAAGCCCACCTGTCTGTGATCCTTGCTTTAGGAATGGTTACCACCATGCTGATTTCAGAGAGAAAATTACAGAATCCTAGAATTGCACAGCGCAGGAGCTGGCTATTTGGTCCATCATGCTGTGCTGGCTCTTTAGTATCCAGTTAGTCCCACTTCCCTCCTCTTTCTCCATTATCCTGCAAATGTTTGTGTTTCAAGTATGTATTCAGTTCTCTACTGAAAGGTACTATTGCATCTGCTTCCACTGCCCTTTCAGTGCCTTCCAGACCACAACAACTCATTGTAAAAATATGTTTTCCAATCTCCTCAAATTTGTGTTTTCTGGTTCCTGACCCTTCTGCAAGCTTCTCTTTATTTACTCTATCAATTCTCCTCATGATTTTGAACACCTTCCCTGCTCTAAGGAGAACCCCAGCTTTTCCAGTCAACCCACATAGTTGCGATCCCTGGTACCATTCTAATAAATCTGTTCTGCACCCTTTTCAAAGGTTTGTTTTTGTTATTCTATGCCCCTATTAATAAAGCCAAGGATCCTGTCTGCTTTCTTTTAACACTCTTCTCAACCTAGCCTGCCACATTCAAAGATTTGTAAACATAATCCCCAGGTCCTGGCATTCCTGCACTCTCCTTAAAATTGTACCATTTAGTTTCTATTTATAACAAAAGCAGAAAATGCTGGAAATATACAGCAGTCAGGCAGCATGTGTGGAGAGGAACAGAGTTAACAGGCGGGACTGGAAATTCCTGCTCAACGGACTTTTGGCTGCTCTCCAAATTTTCCGGTCCCGCCTGTGCTGATTCCCACCACAGGCAGGACTGGAAAATCCCGATTAATGTTTCAGGTTGATGACCTTTCATCAGAACTGGAATAAGTTCAGAGATGTAACAGGTTTTAAGAAGTGAAAGGGGGTGGAGGTGGGGGGGTGGGGTGCGGTGAAGGTGGGAAGGTTTGTGATAGGTTGGAGGGCAGGAGAGATTAATTGAGAAAACATCCCTGCTCTGAAGAAAAGTCAGAAACCTGAAACATTAACTCTGTTTCTCTCTCCACAGATGCTGCCAGACCTGCTGAATATTTCCAACATTTTCTGTTCTTATTTCAGATTTCCAGCATCCGCAGGATTTTACTTTTGTATTAGTTCCACAATATTTACATTGGATTAATTGACCTCCTCCTCAGTGCCCAGGACTTGTTGGGGTGGGGGGGTGGGGGGGTGTGCAGGCGAGAGAGGAACAGAGAGAGCAAGAGGCTGTTACAGTGACTGAGTGCCATGGAGAGATATTAATGTCTATAATGTTATTGGAAATAATTTTTAAACTGGAATTGTAGAATGTGTCTATGTGTGTGTCTTAATTGGATTAAAGCCAGCTAGTCTGGGTGCTTTGACATTTAGTCGTTTTGAGATGTTAATTAGATAAACATAAGGATAGAAGGTAAAGAGTACATTTGCATTTGTCAAATAAACCATTCAAAAGAATGGGTAAAATCTTGCACAAAGTTGGGAGACACCAAGCAATGTGTTTATGTTACTAATTAAATTGGTGGAATTAAAGGATTATTGTTAGGCGAGGTAAAATTTAAAAACCTAGTATTAGAATGGAAAATTTACATTCAAAGGAGAAACCAGGTATAAACCGAAAGGAGTTTGTGTGTGTGAGTCAGAGGCACCCAAGATCTAACCAGTCTGTAAGCCTAGGACTGTGTCTGAAAAGGAACCAAATCGCAAGGAATCTCATTTTGAATTTATATGGTCAAATGTGCTTTGCCTGGTGTCTGTTTAAAGTCTATGGGTTATTGTTGCCTTGGTGATGATTTATCTGGGAGTGATTAATTTGGGGATTTGTTTAAAAGTTATTATGGTGGTAATTTGTAGACATGTGTATGTGTTTAATCTGCTGTTAAATTAATAAATGTTTAAATTAGTTTCATATTAAAAAAAACCTCTTGGTGGTTTTATTCCTGAATTCAGAGCTACATCTCAAACATATCAATTGAAAATATAGGTTATGATAATTGTTCAAGTTTCCCCCGGGATATAAACAACTCAGCCTTTATTAACTGCTGTGTCATTACGCTGAGACAGGTTTCAAGCATACTGTGAGTGTATTGCCCTTACTTATTCAACTCAATCTGATACAGAACTAACAGACACTCCAGCAGTTAGACAAGAAGCTGAAATCTGCACACTGCTGGATAGACCCTGGAGAAACTCTGGGGATTATGGAAGTGGACTTGGTTGTTGAAGCAAACCCACATCAGGCCAGGAACAGCCTCTGCTCATTTTGAGAAATATAGTGATGTAGAAAGATTTATGGCACAGTTGGAGGCCATTTGGCCCTTCAAATCCATGTTAACAGAAAAATATCTATTCAGTCTAATCCCACCTTTTGGTCTGTAGCTTACAGCACTTCAAGTGCATAATCCAAGTATTTTTAAAATCTTATGAGGGTTTCTGCCTCTTCCACCCAGAGAATGCAGAAAAGATTCACAAGAATGCTTCTAGGGATGGGGAACTTCAGTTATGAAGATAGATATGAGAAGTTGGGACTGTTTTCCTTGGAGAAGAGACAGCTGAGAGGAGATTTGATAGAGATATTCAAAATCATGAGGGGCCAGGACAGATTAGATTGGAAGAAACTATTCCCCCTCATGAAAGAATCGAATAAGAGAGGGCCCAGATTTAAGGTAGTTGGCAAAAGAAGCAAAAGTGACATGAGGAAAATCTTTGTCACGCAGCGAGTAGCTAGGGTCTGGAATCCACTGCCTGAAAGTGTGGTGGAGGCAGGTTCAATAGAGGCATTTAAAAGGGAATTAGACTGTTATCTGAAAAGGAAGAATGTGCAGGGTTACAGGGAGAGGACAGGGGAGTGGGAACAGGTGAATCACTCATTTGCTGAGCTGGTGCTGACAAGATGAGCTGAACAGCCTCCTTCTTCACTGTAACAATTCTGTCATTCTATGATTCAGGCAGTGAGGTCCACCATCTGAGTGAAAAAAAACTCCTCAAATCCCCTATGATCTTTCCACTAATTACTTTAAATCTATTCCTGGTTATTGACCTCTCTGGAAATGGAAACAGGTCTTTCCAATGCACTCTCTCTAGACTGTCTTGATTTCCTACAGCATTCTTCCTACCAAAATGAATCTCTCCACACTTCTCTGTGTTAAATTTCATTTGCCAAGACATTCAATTTCTGAGGGGTGCACACATTCTGCAGCTCCCTCTCTACTGATAAAATCCAAGGATGTCCAACACAGGCTTTAGTCTCACTGAAGATGAAATCAGGAGAGGCAACATCTGGTCAAGACCTGCCCTGCATCTGGAATAAGTCAGGTCACATTCTTTCCAACATGAAAAGTTCCCATTCCAGCCACCACCTTCTCCTGTTTTTAAATCAATTTGTACCCAGGTTCCAACTTTACCTCCTGCCCCTTGACCTCTAACCTCTGCTAGTTATCACCCAGATGGAAGCTTGTCAAAATCTCTCAGTGGATGTAAGGGTTTTAATAAGTACTGTGCACCAGAGATCCATAACATCAAATTAGCTAAACATCACCCTCCCCTCCCTGAATTCACAGCTGGGAGTTTTTCAGATGTTTACCATTTCTGAGACTGTCTCTCTACCTCATGCTAATCCCAAATCTCTTGCTTCAGTTTTTACAGGTGTCAGGGCTGAGGGAGGCTGAGTTTGCACCTCGCCCCTAGTCTCCGATCAAAGAGCATTCCTACATTGTAGTAATTATAGTTTTGGGAAATGTTGGATTGTAGATTTAAGAATAATTCTATGCTGTAGGATCACATGATCTGTGCAAACCAATGTGTTAGCAGCATGGGGAACCTCTACAGAGGAGAGTACTTCTTTAGTTGTGGGAGTTTGATGCACACACTTAGTTGCTGCTGTTGTCTTGTAAATAGAGTTAAATGTTTCCACTAAGAAAAGTTGTCTGAAGATCACCTCGATAACAAACATTAACCACCTCTGTCAACAACACACCAATATGCTGGTATCTTCACTCTTCTCTCATTGTGGTGGGGTTCTTATTAACTCTTTACTCACCTCTCGATCCAGGCCAACTCCAACAGTACGGATCTCTCCCGTTGTGGGATCAATTCGGAAAATTCCTCTTCCATCACCAATGATCGAGTAGCCCAGAGCAGCATTGTCAGTCTGAGGGTCGTCAGCATCAGAGGCAGTCACTCGCATTACCAGTGTGCCTGGAATATTCCATACACCCAAGATCAGCAAATGTTAACATTCTGATTCTGCCCAACATGGTCAACCTGTGGCCAGCCCTCAGGTGTGCAGGAGGCGAGTCAGGTTCTCAACACCTGAAAATATCCACCGTGTGCTCCACCTGAGTCTACCTCAGCCTAGTTGTATTAACTAGCCCCAGTCCAAGGAACAGAAGGAAGACACTCAGCCCCTCGAGCTTGTTGTGTTATTCAATTAGATCATGGTTGGATTCTGTTTACTAAAAAGAAAGACTTGCATTTATGTATCTGCCTTGGTTAATCTTATCCAAAAAAAGCCTTAATATCCTTATCCAACCAAAATCATCAGTCTAAGTTTCGAGATTTTCACTGGTGTGATGCACAGTTTAATTCCAGAAAATGGTTCATCTTCAAAGACTAAGAACATTCTGGAAGAATTTGTGTTTTAAAAGACACTGTCCCTTAAAGGGTTAATGCATAAACTCTGATTGCTTTTCTTGGAAGAGATATCCGTTTATAAGAAAAGGTAATTAAGCAGTTTTAAAGAAGCTGGAAACCTCTTGACCCCAGTGGACTGTGTGCAAAAGGATCACATGATGGTTTATGACTCTGGGGGAAAAAAAACATGCCTGGTAAACTATTTAAAATGAGTTTTGGTTTTGTTTCGAAAGACCAACTGCTTGTGAAAAGAAGATAGCAGCCTTTTTACAGTCTAGAGCCGGAAGGGAGTAGAAGCTGCTCCTAAGTTGCTTGACGTGCTGGAATGGAAAATCTGCGAGTGTTCCTCAAGTCTGCCCGAAAAGCAATGCAAGAATCAGCGACCGCAGATTAGTGCTGAGAGACCAATCGTATAACCCGAACCCATTTCAACACTCCACATGTGTGTGAGGAGAGAGAGAAAGAGAGAGAGAGAGACTTAAGATATCTCAAAAGAGTAATTAGTATATTTTCATATTTCATACCGTAAGTTAATAAGCTTTGGCTATGCGACACTGGTGTTATAATAAACTAATAAGTGTTGTTTATTGAAAGAAACCTGGTTAAAGTCTCATTTATTCTCGGTAACAGTAGCAAAGGTAAACAATTGGCCATTTTGCTGAGTGAATCAAACTTTTAAACTAATGGTGTGACCTGTGGAGCAATGGGGCTAGAACAATTGCGCACTCCTCCCATCCCAGTCAGAGCACTGGATCCCCAACATTACAGTGTTTTTGGGGAGAGAGTTTGAGATTTCCACTCCCCTTTGTGTGAGCAAGTGCTTCCCGACATCACCCCTGAGTGGCCTATTTCTGATTTTAAGGTTCTGTCTCCTTGCTCCTGAATTCCTTCACCAAAGGACAGAATTTATTTCTATCAAATCCAAACAACTTAATTAGATCCCTGCCTATTGTTATAAATTCAAGGAAATGCAAGTCTAGTCTAAGTAACCAAACCTCATAATGGACCCCTTAACCCTCAGTATAATTTTGGTGAACCCACTCTGTACACCCACCAAGGCCAATGGGCTGGATTTTTCCACGGCCTTTGGGGCATCAGGATTGAATGGGGTCCCAAGCCGACACTTGCTGCGGCGAGATCAGTAGCTTAACCACCCAGGAAGGGCCTTCCTAATTGTCCGCCTCTCTGCTCACCATCCTATTAAGCACTTCAGGTGGGCTTCTGATGTTGCCGACCCAATCAGAGCCTCAACATCCCAACCAGGAGAGGTGGGCATTACTGAGGCACCTCAACATGGAGATACCCTCACTGGTCAATACAGAAGGGTTGCACTGAAGACTTCCAAAGCAGGTAGGGATGTCAGAATGGAGGGGTAGCCCCTCTGCAGGCCTATTCACTGACATTGCTGTGATCTTTATTCCTGAGGCCCCATCACTGGGGCAATGGCCTACTCGCCTAACACCTCGACTGAGCGGACAGTCTCAGCACACGGCAGGGGTCTGTTTCAACATTGGCAAATAGCAATGTTGGCTCAAAATGGCCCCTAGAAGTGGGGCCCTAATTTACCTAATTCACTGCCCACCTCTGTGGAGCAGGAGTCCTGGTTCCAAACCCAACCCTGGAAAAGTCCCCATGGGCACGAATGCAACAAGGAGCCATTCCAGCATGGCTCCTGAATAGTTTCCCATTACCCCCTGACTCCCGCCTCCAATCCCCTTCACACTGCATAGATAAAGGTCAGCCCAACACATCCTTCCTGAAGGACAGTGCTCAGAACTAATGCCAATTACTCCAGATGGGTTCTAACCAGAGCTTCAAATAACTGTAACATCATTTCTTCCCCATTGTAAGACAAGTCCATTTAGCTAAAGGCCAACATTCCATGAGCCTTTGAAATTTTTTTCTACCTGTGCACTAGCTTTTAGTGTTTGCTGTACATAAACACCTAAATCTCTCTGCCCTCCTATCTTCTCACCACTTGGAAAATACTCCAAATTGTCTTTCTTGAGTTCAAAGTGAATGACTTAACATTAAATTCCATCTGCTATGGTTTTTCCCACTCACTTAATCGATCAATATCCCCTTACAACTGCTCCCATCTACACCATTTATTGTGCCAGCTAACTTGGTGCCACCAGCAAACTTAGATATGTGGTTAGCTATGTCTTCATGTAAGTCATTGATAAAACATAGTGAGGCCCCAGAACAAATCCCAGTCATTTCCTGTCAATTGCAATACATATCCATTATCCTTACCATCTCTTTCCAATCTCTTAAACAGTTTCCTATCCAAGTCTCTAATTCCATGTGCTTTCATTTCTCTTAACTGTCTCATATGTAGAAACTAGGAGCAGGAGTAGACCATTCAGCCCTTCGAGCCTGCTCCATCATTTAATATGATCATGGCTGATCCTCTATCTCAACTCCATATTCCCATTTTCTCTCCATACACCTTGATGCCCCAAATATCCAAAAATTTATCAATTTCTTTCTTGAATATACTCAGTGACCTGGCCTCCACAGCCTTCTGTGGTAGAGAATTCCACAGGTTGGCCACCCTCTGGGTGAAGAAATTGTTCCTCATCTCAGTCCTAAATGACCTGCCCCATATCCTGAGACTGTGGCCCCTGGTTCTAGACTCCCCAACCAGGGGAAACACGCTCCCTGCATCCAGTCTGTCTAGCCCTGTTAGAATTTTATACGTTTCAATCAGATCCCCTCTCATTCTTCTAAACTCTAGTGAATACAGGCCATAGAACCATAGAACCATAGAACACAGCAGCACAGAAAACAGGCCATTCGGCCCTTCTAGTCTGTGCCAAAATATTATTCCGCTAATCCCATTGATCTGCACCTAGACCATAACCCTCCAGACCTCTCCCATCCATGTATCTATCCAATTTATTCTTAAAACTTAAGAGTGAGCCCACATTTACCACGTCAGATGGTAGCTCATTCCACACTCTCACCACTCTCTGAGTGAAGAAGTTCCCCCTAATGTTCCCCCTAAACCTTTCCCCTTTCACCCTAAAGCCATGTCCTCTAGTGTTTATTTCTCCTAATTTAAGTGGAAAGAGCCGACTAGCATTTACTCTGTCTATACCCCTCATAATTTTGTAAACTACTATCATATCTCCCCTCATTCTTCTACGCTCCAAGGAATAAAGTCCTAATCTGTTTAATCTTTCCCTGTAACTCAACTCCTGAAGACCCGGCAACATCCTAGTAAATCTTCTCTGCACTCTCTCAATCTAACTGATTTCCTTCCTATAGTTAGGTGACCAGAACTGCACACAATACTTCAAAGTTGGCCTCACCAATGTCCTATACAACCTCACCATAACATCCCAACTCCTATACTCAATACTTTGATTTATGAAGGCCAGTATGCCAAAAGCTTTCTTTACAACCTTGTCTACCTGTGACGCCACTTTCAGGGAACTGTGTATCTGACCCAGATCCCTTTGTTCCACTGTTCTCCTCAGTGCCCTACCTGTTGAACCAATCTCTCCTCATACAACAGTCCTGCCATCCCTGGTATCAACCTAGTGAACCTTCGCTGTACTCCCTCTGTGGCAAGTATATCCTTTCATAGGTAGGGAGACCAAAAACTGCACACAATACTCCAGCTGTGGTCTCTCCAAGGCCCTGTATAACTGCAGTGAGACATCCCTATTTCTGAACTCAATCCTCTTGCAATGAAGGCCAACATCCCATTTGCCTTCCTAATTGCTGGCTGCACCTGCCTGTTTACTTTCATTAGAGATAAAAACAAAAAACCTGCGGATGCTGGAAATCCAAAACAAAAACAGAATTACCTGGAAAAACTCAGCAGGTCTGGCAGCATCGGCGGAGAAGAAAAGAGTTGACGTTTCGAGTCCTCATGACCCTTCGACAGAACTTGTCACTTGCCATTTTAACACTCCACCCTGCTCTCTTGCCCACATGTCTGTCCTTGGCTTGCTGCATTGTTCCAGTGAAGCCCAACGCAAACTGGAGGAACAACACCTCATCTTCCGATTAGGCACTTTACAGCCTTCTGGACTGAATATTGAATTCAACAACTTTAGGTCTTGAGCTCCCTCCCCCATCCCCACCCCCTTTCTGTTTCCCCCTTCCTTTTTTTTCCAATAAATTATATAGATTTTTCTTTTCCCACCTATTTCCATTATTTTTAAATATTTTAAAATCTTTTATGCTCTCCCCACCCCCACTAGAGCTATACCTTGAGTGCCCTACCATCCATTCTTAATTAGCACATTCGTTTAGATAATATCACCAACTATAACACCTATGTGTTCTTTTGTTCTATTGCTGTTGACATCTTTTGATGATCTGCTTCTATCACTGCTTGTTTGTCCCTACAACCACACCAACCCCCTCCACTTCTCTCTCTCTCTCTCTCTCTCCGCCCCCCCCTCCCACACACCTTAAACCAGCTTATATTTCAACTCTTTCTTGGACTCGAACTCAAGTTCTGTCAAAGGTTCATGAGGACTCGAAACGTCAACTCTTTTCTTCTCCGCCGATGCTGCCAGACCTGCTGAGTTTTTCCAGGTAATTCTGTTTTTGTTTTGTTTACTTTCATTGACTGGTGAACAAGAGCACCCAGATCCCTTTGTACATCCACATTTCCCAATATATCACCATTTAAATAATATTCTGCCTTTCTGTTCTTCACACCAAAGTGTATAACTTCACATTTATCCACGTTATACTGCATCTGCCATGTGTTTGCCCACACACACAATTTGTCTAAATCACCCTGGAGCCTCCTTGCATCCTCCTCACCACCAGCCCAGTTTTGTGTTGTCAGCAAACTTGGAAATATTGCATTTGGTTCCCTCATCCAAGTCATTTATATATATTGTGAATAGCTGGGGCCCAAGCACTGATCCCTGCGGTACCCCACTAGTCACCACCTGCCACCCAGAAAAAGACCCATTCATTCCCACTCTCTGTTTCCGGTCTGTCAACCAATTCTCAATCCATACCAGTATATTACCCCCAATCCCGTGTGCTTTAATTTTGCCCACTAGCCTCTTATGTGGGACCTTATCAAAAGCCTTCTTGAAATCCAAGTACACCACATCCACTGGTTCTCCCTTATCTATTCTACTAGTTACATCCTCAAAAAACTCCAATAGATTAGTTAAGCATGATTTCCCTTTCATAAACCCATGCTGACTTTGTCTAATCCCTTTAATGCTTTCCAAGTGTTCTGTTACCATGTCTTTTATAATAGACTCTAGCATTTTCCCCACTACTGATGTTAGGCAAACTGATCTGTAATTCTCTGTTTCTTCTCTCCCTCCTTTTTTAAATAGTGGGGTTACATTTGCCACCCTCCAATCTGTAGGAACTGCTCCAGAGTCTATAGAATTTTGGAAGATGACCACCAATGCATCCAATATTTCCAGTGCCACCTCCTTTAGTACCCTGGGATGTAGATTATCAGGCCTTGGGGATTTTTCAGCCTTTAACCTCATTAATTTCTCTAGCACCATTTTTTTTTACTGATACTGATTTTGTTCAATTCCTCCCTTTCACTAGATCCTTGGTTCCATAACATTTCTGGGAAATTATTTGTGTCCTCTTTTGTGAAGACAGAACCAAAATATGTCTTCAATTCTTCTGCCATTTCTTTGTTCCCCATTATAATTTCCCCATTTCTGACTGTAAGGGAGCTACATTTGTCTCCAATAACCTTTTTGTCTTCATATATTTATAGAAGCTTTTACAGTCAGTTTTTATGTTCCTTGCAAGTTTACTCTCATACTACATTTTCCACTTCTTGATCAATCTTTTTGTCCAGTTTTGCTGAATTCTAAACTGCTCCCAACCCTCAGGCTTGTTGCTTTTTCTGGCAATTTTACATATCTCCTCTTTGGATCTAATACTATCCCTAATTTCTTTTATAAGCCATAGTTGAGCCACCTTTTCTGTTTACTTTTGTGCCAGACAGGAATGAATAATTGTTGTAATTCATGCATATGTTCCTTAAATATTAGTCATTGCCTATCCACTGTCAACCCTTTTAGTAAGGTTCCCAATCCATCATTGCCAACTCGCGCCTCACACCCTCGTAGTTCTCTTTATTTAGATTCAGGACCCTAGTTTCAGATTCAACTTCTTCACTCTCCACCTTAACAATTCTATCATCTTATGGTCGCTCTTCCCCAAGGGACCCTTCACAACAAGATTGTTAATTAATCCTTTCTCATTGTAAAATTCCCAGTCTAGGATAGCCTGCTCTCTAGTTGGTTCCTCAACGTATTGGTCTAAGAAACCATCACATACACACTCTATTTATTCCCACTCTCTGTTTCCGGTCTGTCAACCAATTCTCAATCCATGCCAGCCTCTTATGTGGAACCTTATCAAATACCTTCTTGAAAGGCAAATACACCACATCTATTGGTTCTCCCTTACCTATTCTGCTTACCAGGAAATCCTCCTTCACAGTATTATTGCTAGTTTGGTTTGTCCAATCTATACGTAGATTAAAGTCTCCCATGATTACAGTTGTACCCTTATTGCCTCTCTAATTTCCTGCTTAATGTCTTCCCTTACACCTCCACTTTCTGCCCCTTGGTGTTTCTTATCTCCACCCAAACAGATTCCACATCATGATTTTCTGAGCCAATATCCTTCCTCACTGTATATGGAATCTCATCAAGTGCCTTCTGGAAATCCAAATCAATGACATCATAGTGATGTAGCCTTGAAAGTTCCAATCGATTCCCAGCATCTACAACCTTCTGCCATTCAATTTGACCATATCTGATCTGTATCCAAATTCCATTTACCTGCCCTGGTTCCATCATCTTCAATGTGCTTGTCTAACAAAAACCTAGCAATCTCAGTTTTGAATTCTTCAGTTGACCTCCAGCCTGTACAGCCATTTGGGGGAGAGAGTTCCAGATTTCCAATACCTTTTGTGTGAAGAAGTACTTCCTGACATCACCCTTGAGTGGCCTAGTTCTATTTTAAACTTCTGCCCTGTTGTTCTGGACCACACCACCAGAGGAAATAGTTTCTCTCTATTGACTCTTTTATCATTCTAAATCCATCAATCTGATCACCACTTCATCTTCAGAATTTACGGAGACACAGGCCAAGTAGATCCGAACAGCTCTAACTCTTACCAGTTGGGACCACATTAACATCATCACTGTGTGTCACTGTGGACCCGAGGTGGCAGAATCTGATAACCACTCCTGGTGGGGTGTTAGTTAGTGTGACCAGGGGCAGAGGTGCAACACCTTGTCCCATGACCACAGTTTTCTTGATATTTACAGTCAGGGAGAACAAATTATAGGCCTGGAAGAGACTGTCCATGAGTCTTTGTAGCTGAGTTTCCAAGGGGGTGACTAGTGCAGCATCATCAGCATAGAGGAGTTCTCGGAGTGTGTTTTTGTCTTTGCTTTCAGTCTTGGTAGATTGTAGAGCTTGCCATTTGATCTCGTACGCAAATAGACTCCTTCCATTTTTGCATGGAGTGTGTGCAGTCAGTGTCCTCCTTTTAATCATTAGATTTTTTGATATGTCCATGCTCATGTTGGACACATCTTAAAATAATCTGTAATCCTATGATTTACTGAGTGGGGGAGGGGTAGGTAACAGGATACAAGATCGACTGCTGAGCGATTGGTCAACCATCATCGTCATCATCATCTGCATCCTTCCATTGACCAAAGATGGTGAACACACAACAGACAAGGCATTCCAGGTGGGGTGTCTTCATACAGAGTCCCTTTGATGATGGCTGAAGATGCCAATCCTCGAGGGGCAGATTCTACCATAAGTGATGTACATGAAGCTACTGAGTGACGTTGTGGGTTGTTTTCAGTGTTGGTGTCTGTTGCCAAGCTGCAGTAGCCGCTGGTCATCATGGTGGTGCACACAAACCTACGGGAGGTGTCGCCATTTTCCTCTGTCTTCAGTCAGTGACTCCCAGGTGCAATGATCGATGTTTAGGGCCTTCACGTCACATTCGCATCCTTGAAACGGAACTTTGGGCATCTTACTGGTTGTCTGGCTCCAACTACATCACCAGACAGAAAGGCCTTGGGTATGAGACCGTCTTCCATCCCACAGATGTGCTCGAGCTAACAAGGCCACCTCTGATGAGTGCCAACAGATGTAGGAGCTCTGCCTGCGAGAGGACTGCCACACTCGTGATTTTGTCCAGCTGGGATATACCCATAATGCACCACAGACAGTGAAGATGGAAATTATTAGACTTCTTTTCTTGATAGCTGTAAGTTGTCCATGTCTCACAGCCTTACAGCAAGGTGCTGAGAACATAGGCCTTATAAACCATCAGCTTGGTCCTCATGGTCAGCTTGATGTTATCTCATACATGTCTTGTGAGTCGGCCAAAGGTTGTAGCTACTTTCTCTATGTATCTATCAAGTTCAGCATCAAGGGACAGACTGTTTGTCACGGTGGACCTGAGGTGGCAGAATCTGATAACCACTCCTGGTGGGGTGTTAGTTAGTGAGACCAGGGGCAGAGGTGCAACACCTTGTCCCATGACCACGGTTTTCTTGATGTTTATGGTCAGGGAGAACAAATTACAAGCCTGGGAGAGACTGTCCATGAGTCTTTGTAGCTGAGTTTCCATGGAGAATGCACCAGTGATGGTGACTGACAGTTAACTGCCCAGCACTGTTTGAAATTTAAACCAGGCAATTTGACTCTGATTGGTTAAGGCATCGCCCTGAGGAATGAGTCAGTGAATGGCTGTCACTTGTTTTGTTTAGCTGAAACAGGCACAATGTGTGTACATGTTCTTTCTGTCTGCAAAGAACAGGGCCCTGTGTATTAATATATGTAGCTTCCAGTACACGCAAATGCGCCACACTGCAAACCCAACTGATAATCTTAAATTGGTTGTCAGTGTAATTCTTAGCACACTGAGGATCATTTAGCAAATGTTGTCCAATCTTGGAATCACATCTAATGTTGGACCCTGTGTTTTGAGTTTTGCAAGCATGGGCTGGTTGGGTAGAATCTGTACCTTGCCCGTTATAAACAGCGGCTGGGACATGCTGTTTGATATGAACCACCAGTCTTAGGGATGTACAGCCTACACAATTAGCATCACACTGGCATTGAAATTCATACACCACATTACTCATTTGTGTGATGGGCAGAACGTCTTTTTGGCTTGATGTCAGCATCCTGTTAGTGGTGAATACCACTCATGTTGCTACTGCATAGTATCAGCATGAACAGTTAGCTTCACCTGTTACTGAAAGCTGACTCATTCCTCAGGGCAATGCCTTGACCAATCAGGCTCAAGCTGCCTGGTTTAAATTTCAAACTATGTTTGGCAGTTAACTGTCAGTCACCATCACTGGTGCATTCTCCATGGCAATGCCTCTACCAATTAGGGTCCACTTGCCAACCAATCAGCACTCTCTTTTCAGAGAGTATAAATTATTTTTCTCTTCTGTTGGTATTTTTGCAGTGACCTGATGAGTGCAAGATGAAAAGCTTTGACATGTCTCTTTTTTCAGCAATACCCAAGTTCTGTACTTCCAAACAACCACCTTGAGGTCATTTAGAGACTAATTGCTGGAAAAAATTTGTGTAGATTGGCAGCTACTTGTAAATCCCTAATATCTGACTTTGGCAGAAACCAGGTATCAAGGTCAGAAAAACTAGGAGAAAATGATTGGATTCCCCTCTGTTTTTTGAGATGTGAGCAATGGACAAGAGGCAAGTTTTTACAAATAAACATTTTAATTACTTCAGTCTGTGTTAACACGGTAATGGTTTTCCATCCCATGGTACTAACCTGGAGCTGATCCCTCGAGAACATGTCCAATGAAATATTGCTGGTCAAAGGTTGGTCTGTTATCATTCTGGTCAATAACAATGATCTCCAGATCTGTGGGATCTTCCAATGGTGTTCCTGTCTCATCGACAGCGTAAGCTTTGATCTGTGTAAAACAAACCCAGCCAATTACCTCAGATTTTCAGACCTGATGTAGCCTCTGCTGACTCTCTTGCTTTTCCTACCTTATAACTGCTCTTCTCCTCACGGTCCAGCACTGTGGTCAGGGACACAAGTCCTGTGTCATGGTCAATGCTGAAGATTCCCTTTGGCTCTTCATCTACTCCTGGTCCTTTAATGCTGTAAATCACATTGCTGGGAAGCTTGTCTGATTTAATCTGTTCACAAAACAAAGGTAAATTATATGCATCCTCCATCTGTTTTTATCTTTCTCCATCCCCATTTTCCATGTATGTTTCTCAATTCTGTTCTCCTCCTTTCCATTAAGATGACTCTTCGAACATTGTCAAACAATTGGCTGATAACAAACACAATGAGTCCCACATTCTGCAATTCCCTCCCAAAATCTTTCATTGCTCTGCTTCCCTTTCATCCTGTAAAATTCAACTCCTTCCACTAAGATTCAGGTCGCTCATTTTTCTTACATCTCTCTGAAGCTCATTGGAATATTTTACTACATTAACAATGCAACATAAATGCAGTACTCCCTCAGTACTGACCCTCTGACAGTGCAGCACTCCCTCAGTACTGACCCTCTGACAGTGCAGCACTCCCTCAGTACTGACCCTCTGACAGTGCAGCACTCCCTCAGTACTGACACTCTGACAGTGCAGCACTCCCTCAGTACTGACACTCTGACAGTGCAGCACTCCCTCAGTACTGACACTCTGACAGTGCAGCACTCCCTCAGTACTGACACTCTGACAGTGCATCACTCCCTCAGTACTGACCCTCTGACAGTGCGGCACTCCCTCAGTACTGACCCTCTGACAGTGCATCACTCCCTCAGTACTGACACTCTGACAGTGCATCACTCCCTCAGTACTGACCCTCTGACAGTGCAGCACTCCCTCAGTACTGACCCTCTGACCGTGCAGCACTCCCTCAGTACTGACCCTCTGACCGTGCAGCACTCCCTTAGTACTGACCCTCTGACAGTGCAGCACTCCCTCAGCACTGATCTCCACCAGCACAGTACTCCCTCAGTATTGATCCTTCAACAGAGCAGCACTCCCTTAGTACTGCCTCTCTAGCTATGCAGTGTCCCTCAGTCTCCTGCATTGAGATTGTGAGCGGAGATTAATGAGAAAATCGGATTTTTTTTGGTGGACTTGGTGGGATAATTCTCTCCTAGAGTGCTGGCTACTAAGCAAAGCTAACATGGGAGAATCAATCGCCGCCCAGCTCTGTACGCACATTCCTGACTGGGACTGATGATGTGACTGTACCTGAACAAGCTGGAATGGGATCTTCCTGCTGTTCTCAGAGACAGCAATAGGAGGAATGACCCAGGCTCTTCGAACTCTTGTTAACCCTTCAGTTCCTTTTTTCAGTCTCCATGGATAGAGAACGGGGACGGTCGGTGACTGTGAGGCCTGAGCTGTCACCGCGATGGATATCTAGAGAGGAACATAAAATACATAAACAAAGAAATAATTAGCAGATTCCTGTCGACTGAAGTTGTGACTCTGCCACAACCAACAAACTCCAACATCACCAACAAAACCCGTTACCAACGAAACCCAAAACCACGAACAAAACCTGTCACGAACAAAACCCGTCATCACCAACAAAACCCGTCATCACCAACAAAACCAGACATCACCAACAAAACCCAACATCACCAACAAAACCCGTCATCACCAACAAAACCCAACATCACCAACAAAACCCGACATCACCAACAAAACCCGTCATCACCAACAAAACCCAACATCACCAACAAAACCCGACATCACCAACAAAACCCGTCATCACCAGCAAAACCCCTCCAACAAAATGCGTCATCGCCACCAAAACCTGACATCACAAAGAAAACCCGACATCACCAACAAAACCCAACATAACCAACAAAACCCGTCATCAACACCAAAACCGACATCACCAACAAAACCCGACATCACTAACAAAATCCATCATCAACAGCTAAACCGACATCACCAACAAAACCCGTCATCGCCAGCTAAACCCATCCACCAAAATCTGTCATCGCCACCAAAACCTGACGTCACCAGCAAAACCCGTCATCACCAACAAAACCCAGCATAACCAACAAAGCCCGGCATCACCAACAAAACCCTAAAACCACCAAAAAAACCCGACATCACCAACAAAACCCTAAAACCACCAACAAAACCCGACAGCACCAACAAAACCCGAAACCAACAACAAATCCGACATCACCAACAAAATCCGGCATCACCAACAAAACCGAAAATCAACAAAACCCAGCATCACCAACAAAACCCGAAATCCACAAAACACGACACCAACAAAATCCGTCACCACCAACAAAACCCGACATCACCAACAAAGCCCGGCATCACCAACAAAACCCTAAAAGCACCAACAAAACCCGACAGCACCAACAAAACCTGAAATCCACAAAACACGACACCAACAAAACCCGGCATCACCAACAAAACCCGACATCACCAACAAAACCCGGCATCACCAACAAATCCGACATCACCAACAAAATCCGACATCACCAACAAAACCCGACATCACCAACAAAACCGAAAATCAGCAAAACCCGGCATCACCAACAAAACCCAAAATCAACAAAACACGACACCAACAAAATCCGACAGCACCAACAAAACCCGACATCAACAACAAAACTCGACATCACCAACAAAACCGAAAACCAACAACAGAATCCGACATCACCAACAAAATCCGGCATCACCAACAAAACCCGACATCACCAACAAAAACGAAAATCAACAAAACCCAGCATCACCAACAAAACCCGAAATCCACAAAACACGACACCAACAAAATCCGACACCACCAACAAAACCCGACATCACCAACAAAGCCCGGCATCACCAACAAAACCCTAAAACCACCAACAAAACCCGACAGCACCAACAAAACCCGAAACCAACAACAAAATCCGACATCACCAACAAAATCCGACATCACCAACAAAACCCGACATCACCAACAAAACCAAAAATCAACAAAACCCAGCATCACCAACAAAACCCGAAATCAACAAAACACGAGACCCACAAAATCCGACAGCACCAACAAAACCCGACATCACCAACAAAACCAGACATCACCAACAAAACCCGAAACCAACAACAAAATCCGACATCACCAACAAAATCCGGCATCACCAACAAAACCCGACATCACCAACAAAACCAAAAATCAACAAAACCCAGCATCACCAACAAAACCCGAAATCCACAAAACACGACACCAACAAAACCCGGCATCACCAACAAAACCCGACATCACCAACAAAACCCGGCATCACCAACAAATCCGACACCACCAATAAAACCTGTCATCACCAACAAAACCTGTCATTACCAACAAAACCTGACATTACCATCAAAATCCAACATCACCAAGAAAACCCGACATCACCAACAAAATCCGACATCACCAACAAAATCCGACATCACCAACAAAACCCGACATCACCAACAAAACCCGCCATCACCAACAAAACCCGCCATCACCAACAAAACCTGACATCACCAACAAAACCAGAAATCAACAAAACCCAGCATCACCAACAAAATCCGACATCACCAACAAAACCCGACATCACCAACAGAGCCCGGCATCTCCAACAAAACCTGACATCACCAACAAAACTCGATTTCACCAACAAAACCTGACATCACCAACAAAACCCAAAATCACCAACAAAATCCGAGACCAACACCCAGCATCACCTATAAAACCCAACATCACCAAGAAAACCCATTATCACCAACAAAAAAGACATCACTGACAAAGTCCGTCATCACCAACAAAACCCGTTCAAAACGACGTGTCATCACCAACAAAACCCGATACCAACAACAAAACCCGACATCACCAACAAAACCCGACATCACCAACAAAACCAGTCACCACAAACAAAACTCGATATCACCAACAAAAACCATCACCACCAACAAAACCCATCACGTACAAAACCCATCATCACCGACAAAAACCAGACATCACCAACAAAACCCTTCAACACCAACAAAACCCATAATCACCAACAAAACCTGTCATCACCACCAACACTGGCATTACCAACAAAACCCGTCATCACCAGCAAAACCCGTCCAACAAAACCTGTCATCACCACGAAAACTTGACGTCACCAACAAAACCAGACAGCACCAACAAAACCCGACATCACCAACAAAACTCGATATCACCAACAAAGTTCGACATCACCAACAAAACCCGAAATCACCAACAAAATCCCTCACCAACACCCAGCATCACCTACAAAACCCAACATTACCAACAAAACCATACATCACCAACAAAACCTGTTATCACCAACAAAACCGACATCACTGACAAAATCCGTCATCACCAACAAAACCCGTTCAACAAGATGTGTCACCACCACCAAAACCCGACATCACCAACAAAACCAGAAACCAACAATAAAACCCGACATCATCAACAAAACCTGATATCACCAACAAAACCCGACATCACCAACAAAACCAGTCACCACAAATAAAACCCGACATCACCATCAAAACCCATCACCAACAAATTCCAACATCAGCAACAAAACACATCACCAACAAAACCGGACATTGCCAACAAAACTTGATATCACCAAAAAAACCGACATCACCATCAAAACCCGACATCATCAACAAAAAGCGACATCACCAACAAAACCCGACATTACCAACAAAACCTGAAATCACCAACAAAACCAACATCACCATCAAAACCCAACACCTAAAAAACCCGTCACGACCAACAAAACCCGTCCAACAAAACGTGTCATCACCACAAAAAGATGACATCACCAACAAAACCCGAAATCACCAACAAAACCCAACACCAACAAAACCCGACATCACCAACAAAACCCACAATAACCATCAAAACTCGACATCACCAACAAAACCCGACATCACCAACAAAACCAGACATCACCAACAAAACCCGAAATCACCAACAAAACCTGAAATCACCAACGAAATCCCTCACCAACACCCAGCATCACCTACAGAACACAACATCACCAAGAAAACCATACATCACCAACAAAACCCGTTATCACCAACAAAAACAACATCACTGACAAAATCCGTCATCACCAACAAAACACGTTCAAAAAGACGTGTCATCACCACCAAAACCCGACATCACCAACAAAACCCGTTACCAACAACAAAACCCGACATCACCACCAAAACCCGACATCACCAACAAAACCAGACATCACCAACAAAACCAGTCACCACAAACAAAAGCCGACATCACCAACAAAATCCTTCAACACCTACAAAAAACTTCATCATCAACAAAACCCAACATCATCAACACAAGCCGTAATCGCAAAAAAAAGTCCGACATCACCAACAAAACCCATCACCAACAAAACTCGACATCAGCAACAAAGCCCAACATCACCAACAAGTCCGACACAACCAATAAAACCTGTCATCACCAACAAAACCTGTCATTACCAACAAAACATGACATTACCATCAAAACCCAACATCACCAACAAAACCCGACATCACCAACAAAACCCGACATCACCAACAAAACCTGACATCACCACCAAAACGGAGATCAGCAACAAAACCGAGATCACCAACAAAATCTGTCCAACAAAACCCGACACCAATAAAACACATCATCAGCAACAAAATCCGACACCAACAAAACACGACATCACCAACAAAATCCGACATCACCAACAAAACCCGACATCACCAACAAAACCCGCCATCACCAACAAAACCCAACATCACCAATAAAACCCGCCATCACCAACAAAACCCGACATCATCAATAAAACCGGAAATCAACAAAACCCAGCATCACCAACAAAAACTGAAATCAAGAAAACACGACACCAACAAAATCCGACAGCACGAACAAAACCCGACATCACCAACAAAACCCGACATCACCAACAAAGCCCGGCATCACCAACAAAACCCTAAAACCACCAAGAAAACCCGACGTCACCAACAAAACCCAACAACACAACAAAACCCGGCATCAGCAACAAAAGCCATCACCACCAACAAAACCCATCACGTACAAAACCCATCATCACCGACAAAACCAGACATCACCAACAAAACCCTTCAACACCAACAAAACCCATCATCACCAACAAAACCTGTCATCACCACCAACAATGATATTACCAACAAAACCCATCATCACCAGCAAAATCCGTCCAACAAAAACTGTCATCACCACGAAAACCTGACATCACCAACAAAACCCGACAGCACCAACAAAACCCATCATCACCAACAAAACTCGATATCACCAGCAAAACTCGACATCACCAACAAAACCCGAAATCACCAATAAAATCCCTCACCAACACCGAGCATCACCTACAAAACCCAACATTACCAACAAAACCATACATCACCAACAAAACCCGTTATCACCAACAAAACCGACATCACTGACAAAATCCGTCATCACCAACAAAACCCGTTCAACAAGATGTGTCATCACCACCAAAACCCGACATCACCAACAAAACCAGAAACCAACAACAAAACCCGACATCATCAACAAAACCTGATAACACCAACAAAACCCGACATCACCAACAAAACCCATCACCAACAAATTCCAACATCACCAACAAAACACATCACCAGCAAAATCGGTCATTGCCAACAAAACTTGATATCACCAAAAAAACCGACATCACCATCAAAACCCGACATCATCAACAAAACCGAAATCACCATCAAAACCCAACACCTAAAAAACCCGTCACGACCAACAAAACCCGTCCAACAAAACGTGTCATCACCACAAAAAGATGACATCACCAACAAAACCGACATCACCATCAAAACCCAACACCAACAAAACCCGCCATCACCAACAAAACCCGTCACCAACAAAACCCAACATTAGCAACAAAACCCGACATCACCAACAAAACCCGACATCACCAACTAAACCAGACAGCACCAACAAAATCCAACATCACCAACAAAACTCGATATCACCAACAAAACGCGAAATCACCAACAAAACCCGAAATCACCAACAAAATCCGTCACCAACACCCAGCATCACCTACAAAACCCAACATCACCAACAAAACCAGACATCACCAACAAAACCCGTTATCACCAACAAAACCGACATCACTGACAAAATCCATTATCGTCAACAAAACCCGTTCAACAAGACGTGTCATCACCTCCAAAACCTGACATCACCAACAGAACCAGACATCACCAACAAAACCCATCACCAACAATTTCCAACATCACCAACAGAACCCATCACCAACAAAACCGGTCATTGCCAACAAAACCTGATATCACCAACAAAACCCGACATCACCAACAAAACCCATCACCAACAATTTCCAACATCACCAACAAAACCCATCACCAACAAAACCGGTCATTGCCAACAAAACCTGATATCACCAAAAAAGCCGACATCACCATCAAAACCCGATATGACCAACAAAGCCCGGCATCACCAACAAAACCCAAAACCACCAAGAAAATCAGATGTCACCAACAAAACCCAACAACACCTCAAAACCCGGCATCACCAACAAAAGCCATCACCACCAACAAAACCCATCATGTACAAAACCCGTAACCACCGACAAAACCGGACATCACCAACAAAACCGGACATCACCAACAAAATCCTTCATCATCAACAAAACCCAACATCATCAACACAACCCGTATTCACAAAAATAAATCTGACATCACCAACAAAACCCATCACCAACAAAACCTGACATCACCAACAAAACCCGACATCACCAACAAAACCCGACATTACCAACAAAACTCAACATCACCAACAAAACCCAACATCATCAACAAAATCCGACATCACCAACTAAACCCGTCATCACCAACAAAATCCGACATCACCAACAAAATCCGACATCACCAACAAAACTCGACATCACCAACAAAACTCGACATCACCAACAAAACCCAACATCATCAACAAAATCCGACATCACCAACAAAACTCGACATCACCAACAAAACCCAACATCATCAACAAAATCCGACATCACCAACTAAACCCGTCATCGCCAACAAAACCGACATCACTGACAAAATCCGTCATCACCAACAAAACCCATTCAACAAGACGTGTCATCACCTCCGAAACCCGACATCACCAACAAAACCAGATATCACCAACAAAAGCTGATACCAACAACAAAACCCGACATCACCAACAAAATCCAACATCACCAAGAAAACCCGACATCACCAACAAAACCCGACAGCACCAACAAAACTGACATCACCAACAAAATCCGACATCACCAACAAAACCCGACATCACCAACAAAACGAACCATCACCAACAAAGCCTGTCATCACCAACACTGACATTACCAACAAAATCTGAAATCACCAACAAAATCCGTCACCAACACCCAGCATCACCTACAAAACCCAACATCACCAACAAAACCAGACATCACCAACAAAACCCGTTATCACCAACAAAACCGACATCACTGACAAAATCCATCATCATCAACAAAGCCCGTTCAACAAGATGTGTCATCACCTCCAAAACCTGACATCACCAACAGAACCAGACATCACCAACAAAACCCGATACCAACAACAAAACCCGACATCACCGACAAAACCTGATATCACCAACAAAACCCGACATCACCAACAAAACCCATCACCAACAATTTTCAACATCACCAACAAAACCCATCACCAACAAAACTGGTCATTGCCAACAAAACCTGATATCACCAAAAAAGCCGACATCACCATCAAAACCCGACATGACCAACAAAGCCCGGCATCACCAACAAAACCCAAAACCACCAAGAAAATCAGACGTCACCAACAAAACCCAACAACACCTCAAAACCCGGCATCACCAACAAAAGCCGTCACCACCAACAAAACCCATCATGTACAAAACCCGTAACCACCGACAAAACCGGACATCACCAACAAAACCGGACATCACCAACAAAATCCTTCATCATCAACAAAACCCAACATCATCAACACAACCCGTATTCACAAAAATAAATCTGACATCACCAACAAAACCCATCACCAACAAAACCCGACATCACGAACAAAACCCGACATCACCAACTAAACCCGACATTACCAACAAAACTCAACATCACCAACAAAACCCGACATCATCAACAAAATCCGACATCACCAACTAAACCCGTCATCACCAACAAAATCCGACATCACCAACAAAATCCGTCATCACCAACAAAACCCATTCAACAAGACGTGTCATCACCTCCGAAACCCGACATCACCAACAAAACCAGACATCACCAACAAAAGATGATACCAACAACAAAACCCGACATCACCAACAAAACCTGATATCACCAACAAAACCCGTCATCACCAACAAAACCAGTCACCACGAACAAAACTCGACATCACCAACAAAACTCGACATCACCAACAAAACCCAACATCATCAACAAAATCCGACATCACCAACTAAACCCGTCATCACCAACAAAACCGACATCACTGATAAAATCCGTGATCACCAAAAAAACCCGTTCAACAAGACCTGTCAACACCTCCAAAACCCGACATCACCAACAAAACCTGACATCACCAACAACACCTGGTATCACCAACAAAACCCGACATCACCAACAAAACCAGTCACCACGAACAAAACCCGAAATCACCAACAAAACCCTTCACCTACAAATGCCAGCATCACCAACAAAACCGGTCATTGCCAACAAAACCTGATATCACCAAAAAAACCAGACATCACCTTCAAAACTCAATATCACCAACAAAAAGCGACATCACCAACAAATCCCAACTTTACCAACAAAACCTGACATCACCAACAAAACCCGTTATCACCAACAAAACCGCCATCACTGACAAAATTCGTCATCACCAACAAAACCCGTTCAACAAGACGAGTCATCACCACCAAAACCCTACATCACCAACAAAACCAGACATCACCAACAAAACCCGAAACCAACAACAAAACCCGACATCACCAACAAAACCTGATATCACCAACAAAACGCGACATCACCAACAAAACCAGTCACCACAAACAAAACCCGACATCACCAACAAAACCCATCACCAACAAAACCAGACATTGCCAACAAAACCTGATACCACCAAAAAAACCAACATCACCATCAAAACCCGACATTACCAACAAAAAGCGACATCACCAACAAAACCCGATAGTACCAACAAAACCAGACATCACCAACAAAACCAACATCACCATCAAAACCCAACACCTAAAAAACCCTTCACAACCAACAAAACCCGTCCAACAAAACGTGTCATCACCACAAAAAGATGACATCACCAACAAAACCCAACATCACCAACAAAACCCAACACCAACAAAACCCGCCATCACCAACAAAACCCGAAATCACCAACAAAATCCATCACCAACACCCAGCATCACCTATAAAACCCAACATCACCAAGAAAACCATACATCACCAACAAAACCCGTTATCACCAACAAAAACAACATCACTGACAAAATCCGTCATCACCAACAAAACACATTCAAAAAGACATGTCATCACCACCAAAACCCAACATCACCATCAAAACCCATCACCAACAAAACCAGTCACCACAAACAAAAGCCGACATCACCAACAAAACCCATCAACACCAACAAAACACTTCATCATCAACAAACCCAACATCATCAACACAAGCCGTAATAGCAAAAAAATTCCGACATCACCAACAAAACCCATCACCAACAAAACCCAACATCACCAACAAATCCGACACCACCAATAAAACCTGTCATCACCAACAAAACCTGTCATTACCAAAAAAACCTGACATTACCATCAAAACCCAACATCACCAACAAAACCAGTCACCACAAACAAAAGCCGACATCACCAACAAAACCTTTCAACACCAACAAAACACTTCATCATCAACAAAACCCGACATCATCAACACAAGCTGTATTCACAAAAAAAAATCCGACATCACCAACAAAACCCATCACCAACAAAACTCGACATCACCAACAAAACCCAACATCACCAACAAAATCCGACAGCACCAACTAAACCCGACATCACCAACAAAACCCGATATCACCAACAAAGCCCGGCATCACCAACAAAATCCTAAAACCACCAAGAAAACCCGACGTCACCAACAAAACCCAACAACACAACAAAACCCGGCATCAGCAACAAAAGCCATCACCACCAACAAAACCCATCACGTACAAAACCCATCATCACCGACAAAACCAGACATCACCAACAAAACCCTTCAACACCATCATCACCACGAAAACCTGACGTCACCAACAAAACCAGACAGCACCAACAAAGCCCGTCATCACCAACAAAACTCGATATCACCAGCAAAACTCGATATCACCAGCAAAACCCAACATTACCAACAAAACCCGTTCAACAAGACGTGTCATCACCACCAAAACCCGACATTACCATCAAAATCCAACATCACCAAGAAAACCCGACATCACCAACAAAACCCGACAGCACCAACAAAACTGACATCACCAACAAAATCCGACATCACCAACAAAACCCGACATCACCAACAAAACCAGACATCACCAACAAAAGCTGATACCAACAACAAAACCCGACATCACCAACGAAACCTGATATCACCAACAAAACCCCTCATCACCAACAAAACCAGTCACCACGATCAAAACTCGACATTACCAACAAAACCCGACATCATCAACAAAAACCAACATCATCAACAAAATCCGACATCACCAACTAAACCCGTCATCACCAACAAAACCGACATCACTGATAAAATCTGTCATCACCAAAAAAACCCGTTCAACAAGACCTGTCATCACCTCCAAAACCCGACATCACCAACAAAACCTGACATCACCAACAAAACCTGAAATCACCAACAAAATCCGTCACCAACACCCAGCATCACCTACAAAACCCAACATCACCAAGAAAACCCGTTATCACCAACAAAAACGACATCACTGACAAAATCCGACATCACCAACAAAACACGTTCAAAAAGACGTGTCATCACCTCCAAAACCCGACATCACCAACAAAACCAGACATCACCACCAACACTGACATTACCAACAAAACCCATCATCACCAGCAAAACCCGTCCAACAAAAAATGTCATCACCACGAAAACCTGACGTCACCAACAAAACCAGACAGCACCAACAAAGCCCGTCATCACCAACAAAACTCGATATCACCAGCAAAACTCGATATCACCAGCAAAACCCAACATTACCAACAAAACCCATTCAACAAGACGTGTCATCACCACCAAAACCCGACATTACCATCAAAATCCAACATCACCAAGAAAACCCGACATCACCAACAAAACCCGACAGCACCAACAAAACTGACATCACCAACAAAATCCGACATCACCAACAAAACCCGACATCACCAACAAAACCAGACATCACCAACAAAAGCTGATACCAACAACAAAACCCGACATCACCAACGAAACCTGATATCACCAACAAAACCCCTCATCACCAACAAAACCAGTCACCACGAACAAAACTCGACATTACCAACAAAACTCGACATCATCAACAAAACCCAACATCATCAACAAAATCCGACATCACCAACTAAACCCGTCATCACCAACAAAACCGACATCACTGATAAAATCTGTCATCACCAAAAAAACCCGTTCAATAAGACCTGTCATCACCTCCAAAACCCGACATCACCAACAAAACCTGACATCACCAACAAAACCTGATATCACCAACAAAACCCTTCACCTACAAATGCCAACATCACCAACAAAACCCATCACCAACAAAACCGGTCATTGCCAACAAAGCCTGATATCATCAAAAAAACCAGACATCACCTTCAAAACTCAACATCACCAACAGAAAGCGAGATCACCAACAAATCCCAACATTACCAACAAAACCTGACATCACCAACAAAACCGACATCACCATCAAAACCCAACCCCAACAAAACCCGTCCAACAAAACGTGTCATCACCACAAAAAGATGACATCACCAACAAAACCCAACATCAACAACAAAACCCAACACCAACAAAACTCGCCATCACCAACAAAACTCGCCATCACCAACAAACCCAACATCAGCAACAAAACCCGACATCACCAACAAAACCCATCATCACCACAAAAACTGACATCACCAACAAAAGCCGACACCACCAACAAAGCCCATCACGTACAAAACAAAACATCACCAACAAAACCGACAACACCAATAATACCTGTCATCACCAACAAAACCTGTCATCACCAACAAAACCTGATATCACCAACAAAACCTGACATCACCAACAACACCCGACATCACCAACAAAACCTGATATCACCAACAAAACCCGACATCACCAACAAAACCTGATATCACCAACAAAACCCGACATCACCAACAAAACCAGTCACCACGAACAAAACGCGACATCACCAACAAAACCCATCACCAACAAATTCCAACATCACCAACAAAACCCATCACCAACAAAACTGGTCATTGCCAACAAAACCTGATATCACCAAAAAAACCGACATCCCCATCAAAACCCAACATCACCAACAAAAAGCGACATCACCAACAAATCCCGACATTACCAACAAAACCTGACATCACCAACAAAACCGACATCACCATCAAAATCCAACACCAACAAAAGCCGTCACCACCAACAAAACCCTTCCAACAAAACGTGTCAACACCACAAAAAGATGACATCACCCACAAAACCCAACATCACCAACAAAACCCAACACCAACAAAACTCGCCATCACCAACAAAACCTGAAATCACCAACAAAACTCGACATCACCAACAAAATCCGACATCAACAAGAAAACCCGACGTCACCAACAAAACCCGACAACACCACCAAGCCCGGCATCACCAACAAAAGCCGTTAACACCAACAAAACCCATCATGTACAAAACCCATCATCACAGACTAAACCAGACATCACCAACAAAACCCTTCAACACCAACATATCCCAACATCATCAACTCAACCCGTATTTACAAAAAAAGTCCGACATCACCAACAAAACCCATCACCAACAAAACTCGACATCACCAACAAAACCCAACATCACCAAAAAAATCCGACATCACCAACTAAACCTGACATCACCAACAAAACCCTTCAACACCAACAAAACGCAACATCACCAACACAACCCGTTATCACAAACAAAACTCGACATCACCAACAAAACCCAACATCACCAACAAAATCCGACATCACCAACAAAATCCGACATCGCCAACAAAACCCGTCACCACCAACAAAACGGGTTACCAACAAAACACAACACCACCACAAAAGCCGGCATCACCAACAAGAAGCGTCACCACCAACAAAACCCATCACGTAAAAAAACCTGACAAGAGCAACAAAACCCGACATCACCAACAAAACCGACATCACCAAGAAAACCCATCATCACCAACAAAACCTGAAATCACCAACAAAACTCGACATCACCAACAAAATCCGACATCAACAAGAAAACCCGACGTCACCAACGAAACCCGACAACACCACCAAGCCTGGCATCACCAACAAAAGCCGTTAACACCAACAAAACCCATCATGTACAAAACCCATCATCACAGACTAAACCAGACATCACCAACAAAACCCTTCAACACCAACATATCCCAACATCATCAACTCAACCCGTATTTACAAAAAAAGTCCGACATCACCAACAAAACCCATCACCAACAAAACTCGACATCACCAACAAAACCCAACATCACCAAAAAAATCCAACATCACCAACTAAACCTGACATCACCAACAAAACCCTTCAACACCAACAAAACGCAACATCACCAACACAACCCGTTATCACAAACAAAACTCGACATCACCAACAAAACCCAACATCACCAACAAAATCCGACATCACCAACAAAATCCGACATCGCCAACAAAACCCGTCACCACCAACAAAACGGGTTACCAACAAAACACAACACCACCACAAAAGCCGGCATCACCAACAAGAAGCGTCACCACCAACAAAACCCATCACGTAAAAAAACCTGACATCAGCAACAAAACCCGACATCACCAACAAAACCGACATCACCAAGAAAACCCATCATCACCAACAAAACCTGTCATCACCACCAACACTGACATTACCAACAAAACCCGTCATCACCAGCAAAATCCGTCAACAAAACCTGTCATCACCACAAAAACCTGACATCACCAACAAAACCAGACAGCACCAACAAAACTCGATATCACCAACAAAACTCGATATCACCAGCAAAACCCGACATCACCAACAAAACCTGACATCACCAACAAAACCGTCATCACCATCAAAACCCAACACCAACAAAACCAGTCACCACCAACAAAACCCGTCCAACAAAACGTGTCATCACTACAAAAAGATGACATCACCAACAAAACCCGGCATCACCAACAAAACTCAACACCAACAAAACTCGCCATCACCAACAAAACGCAACACCAACAAAACCCGACATCACCAACAAAACCCGAAATCATCAACAAAACGTGACATCACCAACAAAACCCGGCATCACCACAAAACCCGACATCACCAACAAAAGCCGACACCACCAACAAAGCCCATCACGTACAAAACCCGATATCAACAACAAAACAAAGGATCACCAACAAAACCGACACCACCAATAAAACCTGTCATCACCAACAAAACCTGTCATCACCAACAAGACCTGACATCACCAACAAAACCCGTCACCAGCAAAACCCAACATCAGCAACAAAACCCAACATCACCAACAAAACCCTTCAACACCAACAAAACCCAACATCATCAATACAACCCGTATTTACAAAAAAAATTCCGACATCACCAACAAAACCCATCACCAACAAAACTCGACATCACCAACAAAACCCAACATCACCAACAAAAGCCATCACCACCAACAAAACCCATCATGTACAAAACCCGTCATCACCGACAAAACCAGACATAACCAACAAAACCCTTCAACACCAACAAAACTCAACATCATCAATACAGCCCGTATTCACAAAAAAAAAATCCGTCATCACCAACAAAACCCATCATCAACAAAACTCGACATCTCCAACAAAACCCAACATCACCAACAAAACCCGGAATCAACAAAACACGACATCAACAGAACCCGACATCACCAACAAAACCAGACATCACCAACACAACCTTTTATCACAAACAAAATCCGACATCACCAACGAAACCATCACCAGCAAAACTCAACATCACCAACACAACCCAACATCACCAACAAAATCCAACATCACCAACAAAACACGACATCACCAACAAAACATGAAATCCACAAAACACGACATCACCAACAATACCCGTCAGCACCAACAAAACAGATTACCAACAAAACACAACACCACCACAAAAGCCGGTATCACCAACAAAAAGCGTCACCACCAACAAAACCCATCACGTACAAAACCCGACATCACCAATAAAACCAGTCATCACCAACAAAACCCATCATCACCAACAAAACCCAACATCAGCAACAAAACCCGACATCACCAACAAAACCCGACATCACCAACAAAACCAGGCATCACCAACAAAACCCATCATCACCAACAAAACCCAACATCACCAACAAAACCCGACATCACCAACAAAACCAGTCATCACCAACAAAACCATTCATGACCAACAAACCTGTCATCAACACCAACACTGACATTACCAACAAAATCCGTCATCACCAACAAAACCCGTTCAACAAGATGTGTCATCACCACCAAAACCCGACATCACCAACAATACCCGTTATCACCAACAAAACCAGACATCACCAGCAAAACCCGATACCAACAAAATCCCGACATCACCAACAAAACCTGATATCACCAACAAAACCCGACAACACCAACAAAACCCGACATCACCAACAAAACCCATCATCACCAACAAAACCGGTCATTAACAACAAAACCCATCATCACCACAAAAACTGACATCACCAACAAAACCCGTCATCACCAACAAACCAATCACGTACAAAACCCGATATCAACAACAAAACCAAACATCACCAAAAAAACCGACACCACCAATAAAACCTGTAATCACCAACAAAACCTGTCATTACAAACAAAACGTGACACCACCAACAAAACCCGACATCACCAACAAAACCTGATATCACCAACAAAACCCGACATCACCAACAAAACCAGTCACCACAAACAAAACCCGACATCACCAACAAAACCCATCACCAACAAATTCCAACATCACCAAGAAAACCTATCACCATCAAAACGCAACATCACCAACAAAACCCATCACCACCAAAACCCGACATCACCAACAGTACCCGTTATCACCAACAAAACCGACATCACTGACAAAATCTGTCATCACCAACAAAACCAACAAGACACGTCATCACCACCAAAACCCGACATCACCAACAAAACCAGACATCACCAACAAAACCCGATACCAACAAAAAACCCGACATCACCAACAAAACCTGATATCACCAACAAAACCCGACAACACCAACAAAACCCGACATCACCAACAAAACCCGACATCACCAACAAAACCCATCATCACCAACAAAACCGGTCATTAACAACAAAACCCATCATCACCACAAAAACTGACATCACCAACAAAACCCGTCATCACCAACAAACCAATCACGTACAAAACCCGATATCAACAACAAAACCAAACATCACCAAAAAAACCGACACCACTAATAAAACCTGTAATCACCAACAAAACCTGTCATTACAAACAAAACGTGACACCACCAACAAAACCCGACATCACCAACAAAACCTGATATCACCAACAAAACCCGACATCACCAACAAAACCAGTCACCACAAACAAAACCCGACATCACCAACAAAACCCATCACCAACAAATTCCAACATCACCAAGAAAACCTATCACCATCAAAACGCAACATCACCAACAAAACCCATCACCACCAAAACCCGACATCACCAACAGTACCCGTTATCACCAACAAAACCGACATCACTGACAAAATCTGTCATCACCAACAAAACCAACAAGACACGTCATCACCACCAAAACCCGACATCACCAACAAAACCAGACATCACCAACAAAACCCGATACCAACAAAAAACCCGACATCACCAACAAAACCTGATATCACCAACAAAACCCGACAACACCAACAAAACCCGACATCACCAACAAAACCCATCATCACCAACAAAACCAGTCATTAACAACAAAACCCATCATCACCACAAAAACTGACATCGCCAACAAAACCCGTCATCACCAACAAAACAATCACGTACAAAACCCGATATCAACAACAAAACCAAACATCACTAAAAAAACCGACACCACCAATAAAACCTGTCATCACCAACAAAACCTGTCATTACAAACAAAACGTGACACCACCAACAAAACCCGACATCACCAACAAAACCTGATATCACCAACAAAACCCGACATCACCAACAAAACCCATCGCCAACAAATTCCAACATCATCAAAAAAACCTATCACCATCAAAACGCAACATCACCAACAAAACCCGACATTTCCAACAAAACTTGACATCACCAAAAAAACCAACGTCACCATCAAAACCCATCATCACCAACAAAACCCGACATCACCAACAAAACTCGACATCACCAACAAAACCCGACACCACCAACAAAACCCGAAATCACCAACAAAATCTGTCATCACCAACAAAACCCAATATCACCAACAAAACCGGTCATTACCAACAAAACCCATCATCACCAAAAAAACTGACATCACCAACAAAAGCCAACACCACCAACAAAGCCCATCATCTCCAAAACCCGATATCAACAACAAAACCAAACATCACCAACAAAACCGACACCACCAATAAAACCTGTCATCACCAACACAACCTGACATTACTAACAAAACCTGATATTTCCAACAAAACCTGACATCACCAAAAAAACCAACATCACCATCAAAACCCGTCATCACCAACAAAATCCGACATCACCAACAAAAGCCAACATTACCACAAAAACATAACATCACCAACAAAACCGACATCAGCATCAAAACCCAATGCCAACAAAACCCGTCATCACCATCAAAACCCGTCATCAACACAAAAACAGACATCATCAACAAAACCCGACCTCACCAACAAAACCCATCATCAACACCAAAACCGACATCACCAACAAAACCCATCACCAACAAAACCCAACATTTCCAACAAAACCTGACATCACCAACAAAACCGACATCACTATCAAAACCCGTCATCACCAACAAAACCCGACATCACCAACAAAACCCGACATCACCAACAAAACCCGACATCAGCAACAAAATCTGTCATCACCAACAAAACCCAATATCAGCAACAAAACCGGTCATTACCAACAAAACCCATCATCACCAAAAAAACTGACATCACCAACAAAAGCCGACACCACCAACAAAGCCCATCATCTCCAAAACCCGATATCAACAACAAAACCAAACATCACCAACAAAACCGACACCACCAACAAAGCCCATCATCTCCAAAACCCGATATCAACAACAAAACCAAACATCACCAACAAAACCGACACCACCAATAAAACCTGTCATCACCAACACAACCTGACATTACCAACAAAACCAGACATTTCCAACAAAACCTGACATCACTAAAAAAATCCAACATCACCATCAAAACCCGTCATCACCAACAAAACCCGACATCACCAACAAAACCCGACATTACCAAAGAAACCTGACATCACCAAAAAAACCGACATCAGCATCAAAACCCAACGCCAACAAAACCCGTCATCACCAGGAAAACCCGTCAAACAGAACCTGTCATCATCACGAAAACTCGACGTCACCAACAAAACCAGACAGCACCAACAAAACCCGACATCACCAACAAAACTCGATATCACCAACAAAATTCGACATCACCAACAAAACCCAAAATCACCAACAAAATCCTTCACCAACACACTGCATAACCTACAAAACCCAACATCACCAACAAAACCATACATCACCAACAAAACCCGACATCACCAACGAAACCGGTCATTACCAACAAAACCCTTCATCACCACAAAAACTGACAAAACCAATAAAAGCCGACATCACCAACAAAGCCCATCATGTATAAAACCCGATATCAACAACAAAACCAAACATCACCAAAAAAATTCGTCACCACCAATAAAACCTGTAATCACCAACAAAACCTGTCATTACCAACAAAACCTGTCACCACAAACAAAACCCGAAATCACCAACAAAACCCATCACCAACAAATTCCAACATCACCAACAAAACCCATCACCAACAAAACCAGACATTGCCATCAAAACCTGATATCACTAAAAAAACCGACATCACCAACAAAACCGACATCACCATCAAAACCCAACACCAACAAAACCAGTCACCACAAACAAAACCTGACATCACCAACAAAACCGACATCATCATCAAAACCCAACACCAACAAAACCAGTCACCACAAACAAAACCCGACATCACCAACAAAACCCATCACCAACAAACTCCAACATCACCAAGAAAAGCTATCACCAACAAAACGCAACAACACCACCAAAACCCATCACCAACAAAGCCAACATTTCCAACAAAACCTGACATCACCAAAAAAACCGACATCACCATGAAGACCCGACAGCATCAAAAAAAGTGACATCACCAACAAAACCAGACATTATCAACAAAACCTGACATCACCAACAAAATCGACATCACCATCAAAACCCAACAACAACAAAACCCGTCCAACAAAACGTGTCATCACCACAAAAACCAAACATCACCAACAAAACCCGACATCACCAACAAAACCCAACATCACCAACAAAACTCGACATCACCAACAAAACCCGACATCACCAACAAAACCCGACATCACCAACAAAACCCGACACCACCAACAAAACCCGACATCACCAACAAAACCCGTCATCACCAACAAAAGCCAACATCAGCAACAAAACCGGTCATTACCAACAAAACCTATCATCACCAAAAAAACTGACACCACCAACAAAGCCCATCACGTACAAAACCCGATATCAACAACAAAACCAAACATCACCAACAAAACCGACACCACCAATAAAACCTGTCATCAGCAACAAAACCGGTCATTACCAACAAATCCTGACATCACCAACAAAACCCGACATCACCAACAAAACCCGACAGCACCAACAAAACCCTTCATCACCAACAAAACCTGACATCACCACCAAAACTGACATCAGCAACAAAACCGAGATCACCAACAAAATCTGCCCAACAAAACCCGACACCAACAAAACCCATCATCAGCAACAAAACCCGACACCAACAAAACCCGACATCACCAACAAAATCCGACATCACCAACAAAACCCGACATCACCAACAAAACCCGACATCATCAACAAAATCTGACATCACCAACAAAACCTGTCATCACCACCAACACTGACATTACCATCAAAACCGGTCATCACCAGCAAAACCCGTCCAACAAAACCTGTCATCACCATGAAAACTTGACGTCACCAACAAAACCAGACAGCACCAACAAAACCCGTCATCACCAACAAAACCCGACATCAGCAACAAAACCCAAAATCACCAACAAAATCCATCAGCAACAACAACCAACATCACCTACAAAGCCCAACATCACCAACAAAACCAGACATCACCAACAAAACCCGTTATCACCAACAAAACCGACATCACTGACAAAATCCGTCATCACCAACAAAACCTGATATCACCAACAAAACCCGAGATTACCAACAAAACCTGACATCACCATAAAAACCGACATTACCATCAAAACCTGACATCACCAACAAAAAGCGACATCACCAACAAAACCCGACATTTCCAACAATACCTGACATCACCAACAAAACCAACATCACCATCAAAACCCAACACCAACAAAACCCAAAACCACCAACAAATCCTGTCCAACAAAACGTGTCATCACGACAAAAACCTGACATCACCAACAAAACCCGTCATCACCGACAAAACCAGTCATCACCAACAAAACCCTTCAACACCAACAAAACTCAACATCATCAATACAACCCGTCTTCACAAAAAAAATCCGTCATCACCAACAAAACCCATCACCAACAAAACTCGATATCTCCAACAAAACCCAACATCACCAACAAAACCCAGAATCAACAAAATATGACACCAACAGAACCCGACATCACCAACAAAACCAGACATCACCAACACAACCCGTTATCACAAACAAAATCCGACATCACCAACGAAACCATCGCCAACAAAACTCAACATCATCAACACAACCCAACATCACCAACAAACCCAACATCACCAACAAAATCCGACATCACCATCAAAACCCAAAATCAACAAAACACGACATCACCAACAAATCCCATCAGCACCAATAAAACGGATTACCAACAAAACACAACACCACCACAAAAGCCGGTATCACCAACAAAAAGCGTCACCACCAACAAAACCCGACATCAGCAACAAAACCCAACATCACCAACAAAACCGACATCACCAATAAAACCCGTCATCACCAACAAAACCCATCACCAACAAAACTCGACATTTCCAACAAAACCCAACATCACCAACAAAACCCGGAATCAACAAAACACGACACCAACAGAACCCGACATCACCAACAAAACCAGACATCACCAACACAACACTTTATCACAAACAAAATCTGACATCACCAACGAAACCATCGCCAACAAAACTCAACATCACCAACACAACCCAACATCACCAACAAACCCAACATCACCAACAAAATCCGACATCACCAACAAAACCCGAAATCAACAAAACACGACATCACCAACAAAACCCATCAGCACCAACAAAACCCAAAACCACCAACAAAACCCAACATCACCAACAAAACCCTACAACACCACAAAACCCGTCATCACCAACAAAACCCATCACCAACAAAACTCGACATCTCCAACAAAACCCAACATCACCAACAAAACCCGGAATCAACAAAACACGACACCAACAGAACCCGACATCACCAACAAAACCAGACATCACCAACACAACCCGTTATCACAAACAAAACCCTTCATCACCAACAAAACCTGTCATTACCAACAAAAAACGACATCACCAACAAAAGCCTTCATCACCAACAAAACCCGACATCACCAACAGAATGCATCATCAACCCCAAAACCGACATCACCAACAAAACCGGTCATCACCAACAAAACCTGTCCAACAAAATCTGTCATCGCCAACAAAACCTGACATCACCAACAAAACCAACATCACCATCAAAACCCAACACCAACATAACCCGTCACCACCAACAAAACCTGTCCAACAAAACGTGTCATCACCACAAAAACCTGACACCACCAGCAAAACCCGACATCACTAACAAAACCCGACACCAACAAAACCCATCATCAGCAACAAAACCCGAAAGCAACAAAGCGCCGCATCACCAACAAAACCCAAAACCACCTAAAAAACCCAACATCACCAACAAAACCCTACAACACCACAAAACCCGGCAACACCAACAAAAGCCATCACCACCAACAAAATCAGTACAAAACCCGTCATCACCGACAAAACCAGACATCACCAACAAAACCCTTCAACACCAACAAAACTCAACATCAACAATACAACCCGTATTCACAAAAAAAAAATCCGTCATCACCAACAAAACCTATCACCAACAAAATCTGACATCACCAACAAAACACGCAATCAACAAAACACGACATCACCAACAAAACCCGTCAGCACCAACAAAACGGATTACCAACAAAACACAACACCACCACAAAAGCCAGTATCACCAACAAAATGCGTCACCAGCAACAAAACCCATCACGTACAAAACCCGACATCAGCAACAAAACCAGACATCACCAACAAAATCGACATCACCAATAAAACCCGTCATCACCAACAAAACCCGTCATCACTAACAAAACCCAAAACCACCTAAAAAACCCAACATCACCAACAAAACCCTACAACACCACAAAACCCGGCATCACCGACAAAACCAGACATCACCAACAAAACCCTTCAACACCAACAAAACTCAAGATCATCAATACAACCCGTATTCACAAAAAAATCCGTCATCACCAACAATACCCATCACCAACAAAACTCGACATCACCAACAAAACCCAACATCACCAACAAAACACAGAATCAACAAAACACGACACCAACAAAATCCAACATCACCAACGATACCATCACCAACAAAACTCGACATCACCAACAAAACCCAACATCACCAACAAAACCTGACATCACCAACAAAACCCTTCAACACCAACAAAACTCAAGATCATCAATACAACCCGTATTCACAAAAAAATCCGTCATCACCAACAATACCCATCACCAACAAAACTCGACATCACCAACAAAACCCAACATCACCAACAAAACACAGAATCAACAAAACACGACACCAACAAAATCCAACATCACCAACGATACCATCACCAACAAAACTCGACATCACCAACAAAACCCAACATCACCAACAAAACCTGACATCTTCAAAAGAACCTGACCTCACCAACAAAACCCATCATCAACACCAAAACCGACATCACCAACAAAACCCGTCATCCCCAGCAAAACCTGTCCAACAAAATCTGTCACCGCCACCAAAACCCGACTTCACCAACAAAACCCAACATCACCAACAAAACCTGTCACCAGCAAAACCCAACATCACCAACAAAACCCATCACAAACAAAACCCAACATCACCAACAAAACCCAAAATCATCAAAGCCCGACATCAAAACCAAAACCAACATCACCAAAGAAACTCGATATCACCAACAAAACCCGACATCACCAACAAAACCAGACATCACCAACAAAACCTGTTATCACCAACAAAAACGACATCACTGACAAAATCCGTCATCACCAACAAAACCCGTTCAACAAGACGTGTCACCACCACCAAAACCCGACATCACCAACAAAACCAGACATCACCAACAAAACCCGATACCAACAAAAAAACCCGACATCACCAACAAAACCTGATATCACCAAAAAAACCAGACATCCCCAACAAAACCTGATATCACCAAAAAAACCGACATCACCATCAAAACCTGACATCACCAACAAAATGCGACATCACCAACAAAACCCGACATTACCAACAAAACCTGACATCACCAACAAAACCCAAATCACCATCGAAACCCCCACCAATAAAACCTGTCACCACCAACAAAACCTGTCCAAAAAAACGTGTCATCACCACAAAAAGATGACATCAACAACAAAACCTGCCATCACCAACAAAACCCGACATCACCAACAAAACCCGACATCACCAACAAAACCCAACATCACCAACAAAACCCGTCATCACCAATAAAATACAGCATAACAAACAAAACCCGACACCAACAAGATCGACATCACCAAGAAAACCCAATATCACCAACAAAACCAACATCACCAACCAAAACCGTTACCGACGAAACCCGACACCACCAACAAAAACCAGCATCACAAACAAAATCCGACATCACCAACAAAACCCATTAACAACGAAACCCGACACCACCAACAAAACCCAGCATCACCAAAAAAACCTGTCATCACCAACAAAACCCGACATCCCCAAGAAAACCGGTCATCACCAACAAAACCCGTCATCACCACCAAAAATGACATCACCAACGAAACCTGTCATCAACACCAAAACCGACATCACCAACTAAACCTGACATCACCAACAAAACCCAACATCAGCAACAAAACCAGTCATTACCAACAAAACCGTCATCACCACCAAAACTGACATCACCAACAAAAGCCGACATCAGCAACAAAACTGGTCATTACCAACAAAACCGTCATCACCACCAAAACTGACATCACCAACAAAAGCCGACACCACAAACAAAATCCATCACGTACAAAACCTGATATCAACAAAAAAAACCAACATCACCAACAGAACGCATCATCAACCCCAAAACCGACATCACCAACAAAACCGGTCATCACCAACAAAACCCGTCCAACAATATCTGTCACCGCCAACAAAACCTGACATCACCAACAAAACCGACATCACCATCAAAACCCTACACCAACAAAACCTGTCACCACCAACAAAACCCTGACATCACCAACAAAACCCAACATCAGCAACAAAACCAGTCATTACCAACAAAACCGTCATCACCACCAAAACTGACATCACCAACAAAAGCCGACATCAGCAACAAAACTGGTCATTACCAACAAAACCGTCATCACCACCAAAACTGACATCACCAACAAAAGCCGACACCACAAACAAAATCCATCACGTACAAAACCTGATATCAACAAAAAAAACCAACATCACCAACAGAACGCATCATCAACCCCAAAACCGACATCACCAACAAAACCGGTCATCACCAACAAAACCCGTCCAACAATATCTGTCACCGCCAACAAAACCTGACATCACCAACAAAACCGACATCACCATCAAAACCCTACACCAACAAAACCTGTCACCACCAACAAAACCCTGACATCACCAACAAAACCCGACATCAGCAACAAAACCCGACACCAACAAAACCTATCATCACCAACAAAACCCGAAACCAACAAAGCGCGGCATCACCAACAAAACCCAAAACCACCTAAAAAACCCAACATCACCAACAAAACCCTACAACACCACAAAACCCAGCATCACCAACAAAACCTATCAACACCAGCAAAACACATCATGTACAAAACCCGTCATCACCGACAAAACCAGACATCACCAACAAAATCCTTCAACACCAACAAAACTCAACATCAACAATACAACCCGTATTCACAAAAAAAAATCCGTCATCACCAACAAAACCTAACACCAACAAAACTCGACATCTCCAACAGAACCCAACATCACCAACAAAACACCGAATCAACAAAACACGACACCAACAGAACCCGACATCACCAACAAAACCAAACATCACCAACACAACCCGTTATCACAAACAAAATCCGACATCACCAAAAAAACCCGTCAGCACCAACAAAACGGATTACCAACAATACACAACACCAACACACAAGCCGGTATCAACAACAAAAAGCGTCACCACCAACAAAACCCATCACGTACAAAACTCGACATCAGCAACAAAACCCGACATCACCAACAAAACCGACATCGCCAATAAAACCGAAATCACCAACAAAACCCGTCATCACCAACAAAACCTGTCATCACCAACAAAACCCAAAACCATCAACAAAACCCAACATCACCAACAAAACCCTACAACACCGCAAAACCCGTCATCACCAACAAAACCCATCACCAACAAAACTCGACATCTCCAACAAAACCCAACATCACCAACAAAACCCGGAATCAACAAAACACGACACCAACAGAACCCGACATCACCAACAAAACCAGACATCACCAACACAACCCGTTATCACAAACAAAATCCAACATTACCAATGACACCATCACCAGCAAAACACAACATCAGCAACACAACCCAACATCACCAACAAAACCCAACATCACCAACAAAATCTGACATCACCAACAAGACACGAAATCAACAAAACACGACATGACCAACAAAACCCGTCAGCACCAACAAAACGGATTACCAACAAAACACAACACCACCACAAAAGCCAGTATCACCAACAAAAAGCGTCACCACCAACAAAACCCATCACGTACAAAACCTGACATCACCAACAAAACCTATCATCACCAACAAAACCTGTCATCACCAACAAAACCCAAAACCATCAACAAAACCCAACATCACCAACAAAACCCTACAACACCGCAAAACCCGTCATCACCAACAAAACCCATCACCAACAAAACTCGACATCTCCAACAAAACCCAACATCACCAACAAAACCCGGAATCAACAAAACACGACACCAACAGAACCCGACATCACCAACAAAACCAGACATCACCAACACAACCCGTTATCACAAACAAAATCCAACATTACCAATGACACCATCACCAGCAAAACACAACATCACCAACACAACCCAACATCACCAACAAAACCCAACATCACCAACAAAATCTGACATCACCAACAAGACACGAAATCAACAAAACACGACATGACCAACAAAACCCGTCAGCACCAACAAAACGGATTACCAACAAAACACAACACCACCACAAAAGCCAGTATCACCAACAAAAAGCGTCACCACCAACAAAACCCATCACGTACAAAACCTGACATCACCAACAAAACCTATCATCACCAAAAAAACCTGTCACCATCAAAACCCAACATCACCAACAAAACCCATCACCAACAAACCCAAAATCATCAAAGCCCGACATCAAAACCAAAACCAACATCACCAACAAAACCCGTCATCACCAACAAAACTCGTCATCACCAACAAAAATGACAACATAAACAAAACCCTTCAGCATCAAAACCGACATCACCAACAAAACCAACATCACCAAGAAAACCCATCACCAAGAAAACCCGACATCACCAACAAAATCCGTCACCAACAACACCCAGCATCACCTACAAAACCCAACATCACCAACAAAACCCGACATCACCAACAAAACCGACATCACTGACAAAATCCGTCATCACCAACAAAACCCGTTCAACAAGACGTGTCATCACCACCAAAATCCGACATCACCAAAAAAACCAGACATCACCAACAAAACCCGATACCAACAACAAAACCCGACATCACCAACAAAACCCAACATTACCAACAAAACCTGATATCACCAACAAAACCCGACATCACCAACAAAACCAGTCACCACAAACAAAACCCGACATCACCAACAAAACCCAGCACCAACAAAACACAACATCACCAACAAAACCGACATCACCAACAAAACCCAACATTACCAACGAAACCCGACATCACCAACAAAACTCGTCATCACCAACAAAAACGACAACACAAACAAAACCCTTCAGCATCAAAACCGACATCACCAACAAAACCAACATCACCAAGAAAACCCATCACCAAGAAAACACAACAGCACCAACAAAAACCCATCACCAACAAAACCAAACATCACCAACAAAACCCAACATCACCAACAAAACCCGACATCACCAACAAAATCCGTCACCAACAACACCCAGCATCACCTACAAAACCCAACATCACCAACAAAACCCAACATCACCAAAAAAACCCGACATCACCAACAAAATCCGTCACCAACAACACCCAGCATCACCTACAAAACCCAACATTACCAACAAAACTTGATATCACCAACAAAACCCGACATCACCAACAAAACCAGTCACCACAAACAAAACCCGACATCACCAACAAAACCCAGCACCAACAAAACACAACATCACCAACAAAACCCATCACCAACAAAACCCGACATACCAAGAAAAAGTGACATCACCAACAAAACCGACATTACCATCAAAACCCGACATCACCAACAAAAAGTGACATCACCAACAAAACCCGACATTATCACCAAAACCCGTCCAACAAAATCTGTCATCACCATGAAAACCTGACGTCACCAATAAAACCAGACAGCACCAACAAAACCTGTCATCACCAATAAAACCCAGCATAACCAACAAAACACAACATCAACAACAAAGCCCGCCATCACCAACAAAACCCAACACCCCCAACAAAACCGAACATCACCAACAAAACCCGTCATCACCACCAAAACCTGACATCACCAACAAAACCTGTCATCACCCACAAAACCCAGCATTACCAACAAAACTGACAACACCAACAAAACTCGTCAGCATCAAAACCTGACATCACCAACAAAACCAACATCACCAACAATACTGACATCAACAACAAATCCCAACATCACCAACAAAACCCGACATTACCAAGAAAACCTGACATCACCAACAAAACTGACTTCTCCATCAAAACCCGACATCACCAACAAAACCCGACATTACCAAGAAAACCTGACATCACCAACAAAACCGACATCAACATCAAAACCCGTCACCACCAACAAAACCCGTCCAACAAAACGTGTCATCACCACACAAACCCGACATTAACAACAAAACCCGACATCACCTACAAAACCCAACACCAACAAAACACGCCATCACAAACAAAACCCGTCACCGACAAAACCCAATATCACCAAAAAAACCCGACATCACCAACAAAACCCTACATCACCAACAAAACCAGTCATCAACACCAAAACCGACATCACCAACAAAACCCTACATCACCAACAAAACCAGTCATCAACACCAAAACTGACATCACCAACAAAACCCGACATCACCAACAAAAAGTGACATCACCAACAAAACTCGACATTACCAGCAAAACCCGTCCAACAAAATCTGTCATCACCATGAAAACTTGACATCACCAATAAAACCAGACAGCACCAACAAAACCTGTCATCACCAATAAAACCCAGCATAACCAACAAAACACAACATCAACAACAAAGCCCGCCATCACCAACAAAACCCAACACCCCCAACAAAACCGAACATCACCAACAAAACCCGTCATCACCACCAAAACCTGACATCACCAACAAAACCCGTCATCACCAAACCAACAAAACCCAGCATCACCAACAAAACTGACAACACCAACAAAACTCGTCAGCATCAAAACCTGACATCACCAACAAAACCAACATCACCAACAATACTGACATCAACAACAAATCCCAACATCACCAACAAAACCCGACATTACCAAGAAAACCTGACATCACCAACAAAACCGACTTCTCCATCAAAACCCGACATCACCAACAAAACCCGACATTACCAAGAAAACCTGACATCACCAACAAAACCGACATCAACATCAAAACCCGTCACCACCAACAAAACCCGTCCAACAAAATGTGTCATCACCACAAAAACCTGACATTAACAACAAAACTCAACATCACCAACAAAACCCAACACCAACAAAACACGCCATCACAAACAAAACCCGTCACCGACAAAACCCAATATCACCAAAAAAACCCGACATCACCAACAAAACCCTACATCACCAACAAAACCAGTCATCAACACCAAAACCGACATCACCAACAAAACCCGACATTACCAACAAAACCGGTCATTACCAACAAAACCCGTCATCACCAACAAAACCGACATCAGCAATAAAACCCGTCATCACCAACAGAAACGACACCACCAATGAAACCTTTCATTACCAACAAAACCTGTCAGTACCAACTAAACCTGACATCACCAACAAAACCCGACATCACCAAAAAACCCCACATCACCAACAAAACCCAACATCGCCAAAAAGCCCCACATCACCAACAAAACCCAACATCACCAAAAAACCCCACATCACCAACAAAACCCAGGAACACCAACAAAATCCGACATCAGCAACAAAACCCGACATCACCAACAAAACCGGTCATCACCAACAAAACCCATCATTACCACCAAAACTGACATCACCAACAAAATCCGACATCAACAACAAAACCCGACATCACCAACAAAACCGGTCATTACCAACAAAACCCGTCATCACCACCAAAACTGACATCACCAACAAAAGCCGTCACCACCGACAAATCGCATCACGTACAAAACCCAATATCAAGAACAAAACCCAACATCACCAACAGAACCGACATCACCAACAAAAGCCGTTATCACCCACAAAGCCCAACATCACCAACAAAACCCGACATCACCAACAAAACCCAACATCACCAAAAAACCCCACATCACCAACAAAACCCAGGAACACCAACAAAATCCGACATCAGCAACAAAACCCGACATCACCAACAAAACCGGTCATCACCAACAAAACCCATCATTACCACCAAAACTGACATCACCAACAAATCCGACATCAACAACAAAACCCGACATCACCAACAAAACCGGTCATTACCAACAAAACCCGTCATCACCACCAAAACTGACATCACCAACAAAAGCCGTCACCACCGACAAATCGCATCACGTACAAAACCCAATATCAAGAACAAAACCCAACATCACCAACAGAACCGACATCACCAACAAAAGCCGTTATCACCCACAAAGCCCAACATCACCAACAAAACCCGACATCACCAACAAAACCCGAAATCAACAAAACACGACACCAACAAAACCCAACATCACCAAAAAAACCCGTCATCATCAACAAAACCCAACATCACCAACAAAACCCCTCATCACCAACAAAACCCGACATCAACAGCAAAACCGACTTCATCAACAAAACCCGTCATCGCCAGCAAAACCTGTCCAACAAATCTGTCATCACCACGAAAACTTGGCGTAACCAACAAAACCAGACAGCACCAACAAAACCCGTCATCACCAATAAAATACAGCATAACAAACAAAACCCGACACCAACAAGATCGACATCACCAAGAAAACCCAATATCACCAACAAAACCAACATCCCCAACCAAAACCGTTACCGACGAAACCCGACACCACCAACAAAAACCAGCATCACAAACAAAACCCGACATCACCAACAAAACCCATTAACAACGAAACCCGACACCACCAACAAAACCCAGCATCACCAAAAAAACCTGTCATCACCAACAAAACCCGACATCCCCAAGAAAACCGGTCATCACCAACAAAACCCGTCATCACCACCAAAAATGACATCACCAACGAAACCTGTCATCAACACCAAAACCGACATCACCAACTAAACCTGACATTACCAACAAAACCAGTCATTACCAACAAAACCGTCATCACCACCAAAACTGACATCACCAACAAAAGCCGACATCAGCAACAAAACTGGTCATTACCAACAAAACCGTCATCACCACCAAAACTGACATCACCAACAAAAGCCGACACCACAAACAAAATCCATCACGTACAAAACCTGATATCAACAAAAAAAACCAACATCACCAACAGAACGCATCATCAACCCCAAAACCGACATCACCAACAAAACCGGTCATCACCAACAAAACCCGTCCAACAAAATCTGTCACCGCCAACAAAACCTGACATCACCAACAAAACCGACATCACCATCAAAACCCTACACCAACAAAACCTGTCACCACCAACAAAACCCTGACATCACCAACAAAACCCGACATCAGCAACAAAACCCGACACCAACAAAACCTATCATCACCAACAAAACCCGAAACCACCTAAAAAACCCAACATCATCAACAAAACCCTAGAACACCACAAAACCCAGCATCACCAACAAAACCTATCAACACCAGCAAAACCCATCATGTACAAAACCCGTCATCACCGACAAAACCAGACATCACCAACAAAATCCTTCAACACCAACAAAACTCAACATCAACAATACAACCCGTATTCACAAAAAAAAATCCGTCATCACCAACAAAACCTATCACCCACAAAACTCGACATCTCCAACAGAACCCAACATCACCAACAAAACCCCGAATCAACAAAACACGACACCAACAGAACCCGACATCACCAACAAAACCAAACATCACCAACACAACCCGTTATCACAAACAAAATCCGACATCACCAACGAAACCATCGCCAACAAAACTCAACATCACCAACACAACCCAACATCACCAACAAAACCCAACATCACCAACAAAAGCCAACATCACCAACAAAATCCGACATCACCAAAAAAACCCGTCAGCACCAACAAAACGGATTACCAACAATACACAACACCAACACACAAGCCGGTATCAACAACAAAAAGCGTCACCACCAGCAAAACCCATCACGTACAAAACTCGACATCAGCAACAAAACCCGACATCACCAACAAAACCGACATCGCCAATAAAACCGACATCACCAACAAAACCCGTCATCACCAACAAAACCTGTCATCACCAACAAAACCCAAAACCATCAACAAAACCCAACATCACCAACAAAACCCTACAACACCGCAAAACCCGTCATCACCAACAAAACCCATCACCAACAAAACTCGACATCTCCAACAAAACCCAACATCACCAACAAAACCCGGAATCAACAAAACATGACACCAACAGAACCCGACATCACCAACAAAACCCAACATCACCAACAAAATCTGACATCACCAACAAGACACGAAATCAACAAAACACGACATGACCAACAAAACCCGTCAGCACCAACAAAACGGATTACCAACAAAACACAACACCACCACAAAAGCCAGTATCACCAACAAAAAGCGTCACCACCAACAAAACCCATCACGTACAAAACCTGACATCACCAACAAAACCTATCATCACCAAAAAAACCTGTCACCATCAAAACCCAACATCACCAACAAAACCCATCACCAACAAAACCCAAAATCATCAAAGCCCGACATCAAAACCAAAACCAACATCACCAACAAAAACCGACATCACCAACAAAACTCGTCATCACCAACAAAAACGACAACACAAACAAAACACTTCAGCATCAAAACCGACATCACCAACAAAACCAACATCACCAAGAAAACCCATCACCAAGAAAACACAACAGCACCAACAAAAACCCATCACCAACAAAACCCAAGATCACCAAGAAAATCAGACATCACCAACAAAACCCGTTATCACCAACAAAACCGACATCACTGACAAAATCCGTCATCACCAACACAACCCGATCAACAAGTCGTGTCATCACTACCAAAACCCGACATCACCAACAAAACCAGACATCACCAACAAAACCCGATACCAACAACAAAACCCGATATCGCCAACAAAGACCAACATTACCAACAAAACCTGATATCATCAACAAAACCCGACATCACCAACAAAACCAGTCACCACAAACAAAACCTGACATCACCAACAAAACCCGACATCACCAACAAAATCCGACATCACCAACAAAACCGACATCACCAACAAAACCCGACACCACCGTCAAAACCCGACATCACCAACAAAACTCGTCATCACCAACAAAAACGACAACACAAACAAAACCCTTCAGCATCAAAACCGACATCACCAACAAAACCAACATCACCAAGAAAACCCATCACCAAGAAAACACAACAGCACCAACAAAAACCCATCACCAACAACACCCAGCATCACCTACAAAACCCAACATCACCAACAAAACCCAACATCACCAAAAAAACCCGACATCACCAACAAAATCCGTCACCAACAACACCCAGCATCACCTACAAAACCCAACATTACCAACAAAACTTGATATCACCAACAAAACCCGACATCACCAACAAAACCAGTCACCACAAACAAAACCCGACATCACCAACAAAACCCAGCACCAACAAAACACAACATCACCAACAAAACCCATCACCAACAAAACCCGACATACCAAGAAAAAGTGACATCACCAACAAAACCGACATTACCATCAAAACCCGACATCACCAATAAAAAGTGACATCACCAACAAAACCCGACATTACCAACAAAACCCGTCCAACAAAATCTGTCATCACCACGAAAACTTGACGTCACCAATAAAACCAGACAGCGCCAACAAAACCTGTCATCACCAATAAAACCCAGCATAACCAACAAAACACAACATCAACAACAAAGCCCGCCATCACCAACAAAACCCAACACCCCCAACAAAACCGAACATCACCAACAAAACCCGTCATCACCACCAAAACCTGACATCACCAACAAAACCCGTCATCACCAACAAAACCCAGCATCACCAACAAAACTGACAACACCAACAAAACTCGTCAGCATCAAAACCTGACATCACCAACAAAACCAACATCACCAACAATACTGACATCAACAACAAATCCCAACATCACCAACAAAACCCGACATTACCAACAAAACCTGACATCACCAACAAAACTGACTTCTCCATCAAAACCCGACATCACCAACAAAACCCGACATTACCAAGAAAACCTGACATCACCAACAAAACTGACATCAACATCAAAACCCGTCACCACCAACAAAACCCGTCCAACAAAACGTGTCATCACCACACAAACCCGACATTAACAACAAAACCCGACATCACCTACAAAACCCAACACCAACAAAACACGCCATCACAAACAAAACCCGTCACCGACAAAACCCAATATCACCAAAAAAACCCGACATCACCAACAAAACCCTACATCACCAACAAAACCAGTCATCAACACCAAAACCGACATCACCAACAAAACCCTACATCACCAACAAAACCAGTCATCAACACCAAAACTGACATCACCAACAAAACCCGACATTACCAAAAGTGACATCACCAACAAAACTCGACATTACCAGCAAAACCCGTCCAACAAAATCTGTCATCACCATGAAAACTTGACATCACCAATAAAACCAGACAGCACCAACAAAACCTGTCATCACCAATAAAACCCAGCATAACCAACAAAACACAACATCAACAACAAAGCCCGCCATCACCAACAAAACCCAACACCCCCAACAAAACCGAACATCACCAACAAAACCCGTCATCACCACCAAAACCTGACATCACCAACAAAACCCGTCATCACCAAACCAACAAAACCCAGCATCACCAACAAAACTGACAACACCAACAAAACTCGTCAGCATCAAAACCTGACATCACCAACAAAACCAACATCACCAACAATACTGACATCAACAACAAATCCCAACATCACCAACAAAACCCGACATTACCAAGAAAACCTGACATCACCAACAAAACCGACTTCTCCATCAAAACCCGACATCACCAACAAAACCCGACATTACCAAGAAAACCTGACATCACCAACAAAACCGGCATCAACATCAAAACCCGTCACCACCAACAAAACCCGTCCAACAAAATGTGTCATCACCACAAAAACCTGACATTAACAACAAAACTCAACATCACCAACAAAACCCAACACCAACAAAACACGCCATCACAAACAAAACCCGTCACCGACAAAACCCAATATCACCAAAAAAACCCGACATCACCAACAAAACCCTACATCACCAACAAAACCAGTCATCAACACCAAAACCGACATCACCAACAAAACCCGACATTACCAACAAAACCGGTCATTACCAACAAAACCCGTCATCACCAACAAAACCGACATCAGCAATAAAACCCGTCATCACCAACAGAAACGACACCACCAATGAAACCTTTCATTACCAACAAAACCTGTCATTACCAACTAAACCTGACATCACCAACAAAACCCGACATCACCAAAAAACCCCACATCACCAACAAAACCCAACATCGCCAAAAAGCCCCACATCACCAACAAAACCCAACATCACCAAAAAACCCCACATCACCAACAAAACCCAGGAACACCAACAAAATCCGACATCAGCAACAAAACCCGACATCACCAACAAAACCGGTCATCACCAACAAAACCCATCATTACCACCAAAACTGACATCACCAACAAAATCCGACATCAACAACAAAACCCGACATCACCAACAAAACCGGTCATTACCAACAAAACCCGTCATCACCACCAAAACTGACATCACCAACAAAAGCCGTCACCACCGACAAATCGCATCACGTACAAAACCCAATATCAAGAACAAAACCCAACATCACCAACAGAACCGACATCACCAACAAAAGCCGTTATCACCCACAAAGCCCAACATCACCAACAAAACCCGACATCACCAACAAAACCCAACATCACCAAAAAACCCCACATCACCAACAAAACCCAGGAACACCAACAAAATCCGACATCAGCAACAAAACCCGACATCACCAACAAAACCGGTCATCACCAACAAAACCCATCATTACCACCAAAACTGACATCACCAACAAAACCCGACATCAACAACAAAACCCGACATCACCAACAAAACCGGTCATTACCAACAAAACCCGTCATCACCACCAAAACTGACATCACCAACAAAAGCCGTCACCACCGACAAATCGCATCACGTACAAAACCCAATATCAAGAACAAAACCCAACATCACCAACAGAACCGACATCACCAACAAAAGCCGTTATCACCCACAAAGCCCAACATCACCAACAAAACCCGACATCACCAACAAAACCCGAAATCAACAAAACACGACACCAACAAAACCCAACATCACCAAAAAAACCCGTCATCATCAACAAAACCCAACATCACCAACAAAACCCCTCATCACCAACAAAACCCGACATCAACAGCAAAACCGACTTCATCAACAAAACCCGTCATCGCCAGCAAAACCTGTCCAACAAAATCTGTCATCACCACGAAAACTTGGCGTAACCAACAAAACCAGACAGCACCAACAAAACCCGTCATCACCAATAAAATACAGCATAACAAACAAAACCCGACACCAACAAGATCGACATCACCAAGAAAACCCAATATCACCAACAAAACCAACATCCCCAACCAAAACCGTTACCGACGAAACCCGACACCACCAACAAAAACCAGCATCACAAACAAAACCCGACATCACCAACAAAACCCATTAACAACGAAACCCGACACCACCAACAAAACCCAGCATCACCAAAAAAACCTGTCATCACCAACAAAACCCGACATCCCCAAGAAAACCGGTCATCACCAACAAAACCCGTCATCACCACCAAAAATGACATCACCAACGAAACCTGTCATCAACACCAAAACCGACATCACCAACTAAACCTGACATCACCAACAAAACCCAACATCAGCAACAAAACCAGTCATTACCAACAAAACCGTCATCACCACCAAAACTGACATCACCAACAAAAGCCGACATCAGCAACAAAACTGGTCATTACCAACAAAACCGTCATCACCACCAAAACTGACATCACCAACAAAAGCCGACACCACAAACAAAATCCATCACGTACAAAACCTGATATCAACAAAAAAAAACCAACATCACCAACAGAACGCATCATCAACCCCAAAACCGACATCACCAACAAAACCGGTCATCACCAACAAAACCCGTCCAACAAAATCTGTCACCGCCAACAAAACCTGACATCACCAACAAAACCGACATCACCATCAAAACCCTACACCAACAAAACCTGTCACCACCAACAAAACCCTGACATCACCAACAAAACCCGACATCAGCAACAAAACCCGACACCAACAAAACCTATCATCACCAACAAAACCCGAAACCACCTAAAAAACCCAACATCACCAACAAAACCCTACAACACCACAAAACCCAGCATCACCAACAAAACCTATCAACACCAGCAAAACCCATCATGTACAAAACCCGTCATCACCGACAAAACCAGACATCACCAACAAAATCCTTCAACACCAACAAAACTCAACATCAACAATACAACCCGTATTCACAAAAAAAAATCCGACATCACCAACGAAACCATCGCCAACAAAACTCAACATCACCAACACAACCCAACATCACCAACAAAACCCAACATCACCAACAAAAGCCAACATCACCAACAAAATCCGACATCACCAAAAAAACCCGTCAGCACCAACAAAACGGATTACCAACAATACACAACACCAACACACAAGCCGGTATCAACAACAAAAAGCGTCACCACCAGCAAAACCCATCACGTACAAAACTCGACATCAGCAACAAAACCCGACATCACCAACAAAACCGACATCGCCAATAAAACCGACATCACCAACAAAACCCGTCATCACCAACAAAACCTGTCATCACCAACAAAACCCAAAACCATCAACAAAACCCAACATCACCAACAAAACCCTACAACACCGCAAAACCCGTCATCACCAACAAAACCCATCACCAACAAAACTCGACATCTCCAACAAAACCCAACATCACCAACAAAACCCGGAATCAACAAAACATGACACCAACAGAACCCGACATCACCAACAAAACCAGACATCACCAACACAACCCGTTATCACAAACAAAATCCGACATTACCAATGGCACCATCACCAGCAAAACACAACATCACCAACACAACCCAACATCACCACAAAACCCAACATCACCAACAAAATCTGACATCACCAACAAGACACGAAATCAACAAAACACGACATGACCAACAAAACCCGTCAGCACCAACAAAACGGATTACCAACAAAACACAACACCACCACAAAAGCCAGTATCACCAACAAAAAGCGTCACCACCAACAAAACCCATCACGTACAAAACCTGACATCAGCAACAAAACCCGACATCACCAACAAAACCGACATCACCAATAAAACCCGTCATCACCAACAAAACCCGTCATCACTAACAAAACCCAAAACCACCTAAAAAACCCAACATCACCAACAAAACCCAAAATCATCAAAGCCCGACATCAAAGCCAAAAACAACATCACCAACAAAAACCGACATCACCAACAAAACCCATCATCACCAACAAAACCCGTCATCAACAGCAAAACTGACATCATCAACAAAACCCGACCTCACCAACAAAACCCATCATCAACACCAAAACCGACATCAACAACAAACACGTCACCCCCGCAAATCCTGTCCAACAAAATCTGTCATCGCCACCAAAACCTGACATCACCAACAAAACCTATCATCACCAACAAAACCTGTCACCATCAAAACCCAACATCACCAACAAAACCCATCACCAACAAAACCCAAAATCATCAAAGCCCGACATCAAAACCAAAACCAACATCACCAACAAAAACCGACATCACCAACAAAACTCGTCATCACCAACAAAAACGACAACACAAACAAAACACTTCAGCATCAAAACCGACATCACCGACAAAACCAACATCACCAAGAAAACCCATCACCAAGAAAACACAACAGCACCAACAAAAACCCATCATCAACAACACCCAACATCACCTACAAAACCCAACATCACCAACAAAACCTGTTATCACCAACAAAACCGACATCACTGACAAAATCCGTCATCACCAACAAAACCCGTTCAACAAGACGTGTCATCACCACCAAAATCCGACATCACCAAAAAAACCAGACATCACCAACAAAACCCGATACCAACAACAAAACCCGACATCACCAACAAAACCCAACATTACCAACAAAACCTGATATCACCAACAAAACCCGACATCACCAACAAAACCAGTCACCACAAACAAAACCCGACATCACCAACAAAACCCCGAATCAACAAAACACGACACCAACAGAACCCGACATCACCAACAAAACCAAACATCACCAACACAACCCGTTATCACAAACAAAATCCGACATCACCAAAAAAACCCGTCAGCACCAACAAAACGGATTACCAACAATACACAACACCAACACACAAGCCGGTATCAACAACAAAAAGCGTCACCACCAACAAAACCCATCACGTACAAAACTCGACATCAGCAACAAAACCCGACATCACCAACAAAACCGACATCGCCAATAAAACCGACATCACCAACAAAACCCGTCATCACCAACAAAACCTGTCATCACCAACAAAACCCAAAACCATCAACAAAACCCAACATCACCAACAAAACCCTACAACACCGCAAAACCCGTCATCACCAACAAAACCCATCACCAACAAAACTCGACATCTCCAACAAAACCCAACATCACCAACAAAACCCGGAATCAACAAAACACGACACCAACAGAACCCGACATCACCAACAAAACCAGACATCACCAACACAACCCGTTATCACAAACAAAATCCAACATTACCAATGACACCATCACCAGCAAAACACAACATCACCAACACAACCCAACATCACCAACAAAACCCAACATCACCAACAAAATCTGACATCACCAACAAGACACGAAATCAACAAAACACGACATGACCAACAAAACCCGTCAGCACCAACAAAACGGATTACCAACAAAACACAACACCACCACAAAAGCCAGTATCACCAACAAAAAGCGTCACCACCAACAAAACCCATCACGTACAAAACCTGACATCACCAACAAAACCTATCATCACCAACAAAACCTGTCATCACCAACAAAACCTTTCATCACCAACAAAACCCAAAACCATCAACAAAACCCAACATCACCAACAAAACCCTACAACACCGCAAAACCCGTCATCACCAACAAAACCCATCACCAACAAAACTCGACATCTCCAACAAAACCCAACATCACCAACAAAACCCGGAATCAACAAAACACGACACCGACAGAACCCGACATCACCAACAAAACCAGACATCACCAACACAACCCGTTATCACAAACAAAATCCAACATTACCAATGACACCATCACCAGCAAAACACAACATCACCAACACAACCCAACATCACCAACAAAACCCAACATCACCAACAAAATCTGACATCACCAACAAGACACGAAATCAACAAAACACGACATGACCAACAAAACCCGTCAGCACCAACAAAACGGATTATCAACAAAACACAACACCACCACAAAAGCCAGTATCACCAACAAAAAGCGTCACCACCAACAAAACCCATCACGTACAAAACCTGACATCACCAACAAAACCTATCATCACCAAAAAAACCTGTCACCATCAAAACCCAACATCACCAACAAAACCCATCACCAACAAAACCCAAAATCATCAAAGCCCGACATCAAAACCAAAACCAACATCACCAACAAAAACCGACATCACCAACAAAACTCGTCATCACCAACAAAAACGACAACACAAACAAAACACTTCAGCATCAAAACCGACATCACCAACAAAACCAACATCACCAAGAAAACCCATCACCAAGAAAACACAACAGCACCAACAAAAACCCATCACCAACAACACCCAACATCACCTACAAAACCCAACATCACCAACAAAACCTGTTATCACCAACAAAACCGACATCACTGACAAAATCCGTCATCACCAACAAAACCCGTTCAACAAGACGTGTCATCACCACCAAAATCCGACATCACCAAAAAAACCAGACATCACCAACAAAACCCGATACCAACAACAAAACCCGACATCACCAACAAAACCCAACATTACCAACAAAACCTGATATCACCAACAAAACCCGACATCACCAACAAAACCAGTCACCACAAACAAAACCCGACATCACCAACAAAACCCAGCACCAACAAAACACATCACCAACAAAACCGACATCACCAACAAAACCCAACATTACCAACGAAACCCGACATCACCAACAAAACTCGTCATCACCAACAAAAACGACAACACAAACAATACCCTTCAGCATCAAAACCGACATCACCAACAAAACCAACATCACCAAGAAAACCCATCACCAAGAAAACACAACAGCACCAACAAAAACCCATCACCAACAAAACCAAACATCACCAACAAAACCCAACATCACCAACAAAACCCGACATCACCAACAAAATCCGTCACCAACAACACCCAGCATCACCTACAAAACCCAACATCACCAACAAAACCCAACATCACCAAAAAAACCCGACATCACCAAAAAAACCCGACATCACCAACAAAGTCCGTCACCAACAACACCCAGCATCACCTACAAAACCCAACATCACCAACAAAACCCAACATCACCAAAAAAACCCGACATCACCAACAAAATCCGTCACCAACAACACCCAGCATCACCTACAAAACCCAACATTACCAACAAAACTTGATATCACCAACAAAACCCGACATCACCAACAAAACCAGTCACCACAAACAAAACCCGACATCACCAACAAAACCCAGCACCAACAAAACACAACATCACCAACAAGACCCATCACCAACAAAACCCGACATACCAAGAAAAAGTGACATCACCAACAAAACCGACATTACCATCAAAACCCGACATCACCAACAAAAAGTGACATCACCAACAAAACCCGACATTATCACCAAAACCCGTCCAACAAAATCTGTCATCACCATGAAAACCTGACGTCACTAATAAAACCAGACAGCACCAACAAAACCTGTCATCACCAATAAAACCCAGCATAACCAACAAAACACAACATCAACAACAAAGCCCGCCATCACCAACAAAACCCAACACCCCCAACAAAACCGAACATCACCAACAAAACCCGTCATCACCACCAAAACCTGACATCACCAACAAAACCTGTCATCACCCACAAAACCCAGCATTACCAACAAAACTGACAACACCAACAAAACTCGTCAGCATCAAAACCTGACATCACCAAAAAAACCAACATCACCAACAATACTGACATCAACAACAAATCCCAACATCACCAACAAAACCCGACATTACCAAGAAAACCTGACATCACCAACAAAACTGACTTCTCCATCAAAACCCGACATCACCAACAAAACCCGACATTACCAAGAAAACCTGACATCACCAACAAAACCGACATCAACATCAAAACCCGTCACCACCAACAAAACCCGTCCAACAAAACGTGTCATCACCACACAAACCCGACATTAACAACAAAACCCGACATCACCTACAAAACCCAACACCAACAAAACACGCCATCACAAACAAAACCCGTCACCGACAAAACCCAATATCACCAAAAAAAACCCGACATCACCAACAAAACCCTACATCACCAACAAAACCAGTCATCAACACCAAAACCGACATCACCAACAAAACCCTACATCACCAACAAAACCAGTCATCAACACCAAAACTGACATCACCAACAAAACCCTACATCACCAACAAAACCAGTCATCAACACCAAAACTGACATCACCAACAAAACCCGACATCACCAACAAAAAGTGACATCACCAACAAAACTCGACATTACCAGCAAAACCCGTCCAACAAAATCTGTCATCACCATGAAAACTTGACATCACCAATAAAACCAGACAGCACCAACAAAACCTGTCATCACCAATAAAACCCAGCATAACCAACAAAACACAACATCAACAACAAAGCCCGCCATCACCAACAAAACCCAACACCCCCAACAAAAACGAACATCACCAACAAAACCCGTCATCACCACCAAAACCTGACATCACCAACAAAACCCGTCATCACCAAACCAACAAAACCCAGCATCACCAACAAAACTGACAACACCAACAAAACTCGTCAGCATCAAAACCTGACATCACCAACAAAACCAACATCACCAACAATACTGACATCAACAACAAATCCCAACATCACCAACAAAACCCGACATTACCAAGAAAACCTGACATCACCAACAAAACCGACTTCTCCATCAAAACCCGACATCACCAACAAAACCCGACATTACCAAGAAAACCTGACATCACCAACAAAACCGACATCAACATCAAAACCCGTCACCACCAACAAAACCCGTCCAACAAAATGTGTCATCACCACAAAAACCTGACATTAACAACAAAACTCAACATCACCAACAAAACCCAACACCAACAAAACACGCCATCACAAACAAAACCCGTCACCGACAAAACCCAATATCACCAAAAAAACCCGACATCACCAACAAAACCCTACATCACCAACAAAACCAGTCATCAACACCAAAACCGACATCACCAACAAAACCCGACATTACCAACAAAACCGGTCATTACCAACAAAACCCGTCATCACCAACAAAACCGACATCAGCAATAAAACCCGTCATCACCAACAGAAACGACACCACCAATGAAACCTTTCATTACCAACAAAACCTGTCATTACCAACTAAACCTGACATCACCAACAAAACCCGACATCACCAAAAAACCCCACATCACCAACAAAACCCAACATCGCCAAAAAGCCCCACATCACCAACAAAACCCAACATCACCAAAAAACCCCACATCACCAACAAAACCCAGGAACACCAACAAAATCCGACATCAGCAACAAAACCCGACATCACCAACAAAACCGGTCATCACCAACAAAACCCATCATTACCACCAAAACTGACATCACCAACAAAATCCGACATCAACAACAAAACCCGACATCACCAACAAAACCGGTCATTACCAACAAAACCCGTCATCACCACCAAAACTGACATCACCAACAAAAGCCGTCACCACCGACAAATCGCATCACGTACAAAACCCAATATCAAGAACAAAACCCAACATCACCAACAGAACCGACATCACCAACAAAAGCCGTTATCACCCACAAAGCCCAACATCACCAACAAAACCCGACATCACCAACAAAACCCAACATCACCAAAAAACCCCACATCACCAACAAAACCCAGGAACACCAACAAAATCCGACATCAGCAACAAAACCCGACATCACCAACAAAACCGGTCATCACCAACAAAACCCATCATTACCACCAAAACTGACATCACCAACAAAACCCGACATCAACAACAAAACCCGACATCACCAACAAAACCGGTCATTACCAACAAAACTCGTCATCACCACCAAAACTGACATCACCAACAAAAGCCGTCACCACCGACAAATCGCATCACGTACAAAACCCAATATCAAGAACAAAACCCAACATCACCAACAGAACCGACATCACCAACAAAAGCCGTTATCACCCACAAAGCCCAACATCACCAACAAAACCCGACATCACCAACAAAACCCGAAATCAACAAAACACGACACCAACAAAACCCAACATCACCAAAAAAACCCGTCATCATCAACAAAACCCAACATCACCAACAAAACCCCTCATCACCAACAAAACCCGACATCAACAGCAAAACCGACTTCATCAACAAAACCCGTCATCGCCAGCAAAACCTGTCCAACAAAATCTGTCATCACCACGAAAACTTGGCGTAACCAACAAAACCAGACAGCACCAACAAAACCCGTCATCACCAATAAAATACAGCATAACAAACAAAACCCGACACCAACAAGATCGACATCACCAAGAAAACCCAATATCACCAACAAAACCAACATCCCCAACCAAAACCGTTACCGACGAAACCCGACACCACCAACAAAAACCAGCATCACAAACAAAACCCGACATCACCAACAAAACCCATTAACAACGAAACCCGACACCACCAACAAAACCCAGCATCACCAAAAAAACCTGTCATCACCAACAAAACCCGACATCCCCAAGAAAACCGGTCATCACCAACAAAACCCGTCATCACCACCAAAAATGACATCACCAACGAAACCTGTCATCAACACCAAAACCGACATCACCAACTAAACCTGACATCACCAACAAAACCCAACATCAGCAACAAAACCAGTCATTACCAACAAAACCGTCATCACCACCAAAACTGACATCACCAACAAAAGCCGACATCAGCAACAAAACTGGTCATTACCAACAAAACCGTCATCACCACCAAAACTGACATCACCAACAAAAGCCGACACCACAAACAAAATCCATCACGTACAAAACCTGATATCAACAAAAAAAAACCAACATCACCAACAGAACGCATCATCAACCCCAAAACCGACATCACCAACAAAACCGGTCATCACCAACAAAACCCGTCCAACAAAATCTGTCACCGCCAACAAAACCTGACATCACCAACAAAACCGACATCACCATCAAAACCCTACACCAACAAAACCTGTCACCACCAACAAAACCCTGACATCACCAACAAAACCCGACATCAGCAACAAAACCCGACACCAACAAAACCTATCATCACCAACAAAACCCGAAACCACCTAAAAAACCCAACATCATCAACAAAACCCTAGAACACCACAAAACCCAGCATCACCAACAAAACCTATCAACACCAGCAAAACCCATCATGTACAAAACCCGTCATCACCGACAAAACCAGACATCACCAACAAAATCCTTCAACACCAACAAAACTCAACATCAACAATACAACCCGTATTCACAAAAAAAAATCCGTCATCACCAACAAAACCTATCACCCACAAAACTCGACATCTCCAACAGAACCCAACATCACCAACAAAACCCCGAATCAACAAAACACGACACCAACAGAACCCGACATCACCAACAAAACCAAACATCACCAACACAACCCGTTATCACAAACAAAATCCGACATCACCAACGAAACCATCGCCAACAAAACTCAACATCACCAACACAACCCAACATCACCAACAAAATCCAACATCACCAACAAAAGCCAACATCACCAACAAAATCCGACATCACCAAAAAAACCCGTCAGCACCAACAAAACGGATTACCAACAATACACAACACCAACACACAAGCCGGTATCAACAACAAAAAGCGTCACCACCAGCAAAACCCATCACGTACAAAACTCGACATCAGCAACAAAACCCGACATCACCAACAAAACCGACATCGCCAATAAAACCCGACATCACCAAAAAAACCCGACATCACCAACAAAATCCGTCACCAACAACACCCAGCATCACCTACAAAACCCAACATCACCAACAAAACCCAACATCACCAAAAAAACCCGACATCACCAACAAAATCCGTCACCAACAACACCCAGCATCACCTACAAAACCCAACATTACCAACAAAACTTGATATCACCAACAAAACCCGACATCACCAACAAAACCAGTCACCACAAACAAAACCCGACATCACCAACAAAACCCAGCACCAACAAAACACAACATCACCAACAAAACCCATCACCAACAAAACCCGACATACCAAGAAAAAGTGACATCACCAACAAAACCGACATTACCATCAAAACCCGACATCACCAACAAAAAGTGACATCACCAACAAAACCCGACATTATCACCAAAACCCGTCCAACAAAATCTGTCATCACCATGAAAACCTGACGTCACTAATAAAACCAGACAGCACCAACAAAACCTGTCATCACCAATAAAACCCAGCATAACCAACAAAACACAACATCAACAACAAAGCCCGCCATCACCAACAAAACCCAACACCCCCAACAAAACCGAACATCACCAACAAAACCCGTCATCACCACCAAAACCTGACATCACCAACAAAACCTGTCATCACCCACAAAACCCAGCATTACCAACAAAACTGACAACACCAACAAAACTCGTCAGCATCAAAACCTGACATCACCAAAAAAACCAACATCACCAACAATACTGACATCAACAACAAATCCCAACATCACCAACAAAACCCGACATTACCAAGAAAACCTGACATCACCAACAAAACTGACTTCTCCATCAAAACCCGACATCACCAACAAAACCCGACATTACCAAGAAAACCTGACATCACCAACAAAACCGACATCAACATCAAAACCCGTCACCACCAACAAAACCCGTCCAACAAAACGTGTCATCACCACACAAACCCGACATTAACAACAAAACCCGACATCACCTACAAAACCCAACACCAACAAAACACGCCATCACAAACAAAACCCGTCACCGACAAAACCCAATATCACCAAAAAAACCCGACATCACCAACAAAACCCTACATCACCAACAAAACCAGTCATCAACACCAAAACCGACATCACCAACAAAACCCTACATCACCAACAAAACCAGTCATCAACACCAAAACTGACATCACCAACAAAACCCGACATCACCAACAAAAAGTGACATCACCAACAAAACTCGACATTACCAGCAAAACCCGTCCAACAAAATCTGTCATCACCATGAAAACTTGACATCACCAATAAAACCAGACATCACCAACAAAACCTGTCATCACCAATAAAACCCAGCATAACCAACAAAACCCAACATCAACAACAAAGCCCGGCATCACAACAAAACCCGACACCCCCAACAAAACTGAACATCACCAACAAAACCCGTCATCACCACTAAAAACTGACATCACCGACAAAACCCGTTATCACCAACAAAACCCAGCATCACCAACAAAAACGACATTACCAACAAAAACCATCAGCATCAAAACCCGATATCACCAACACAACCAATATCACCAACAATACCCGACATCAACAACAAATCCCAACATCACCAACAAAACCCGACATTACCAAGAAAACCTGACATCACCAACAAAACCGACTTCTCCATCAAAACCCGACATCACCAACAAAACCCGACATTACCAAGAAAACCTGACATCACCAACAAAACCGACATCAACATCAAAACCCGTCACCACCAACAAAACCCGTCCAACAAAACGTGTCATCACCACACAAACCCGACATTAACAACAAAACTCAACATCACCAACAAAACCCAACACCAACAAAACACGCCATCACAAACAAAAACCCGTCACCGACAAAACCCAATATCACCAAAAAAACCCGACATCACCAACAAAACCCTACATCACCAACAAAACCAGTCATCAACACCAAAACCGACATCACCAACAAAACCCGACATTACCAACAAAACCGGTCATTACCAACAAAACCCGTCATCACCAACAAAACCGACATCAGCAATAAAACCCGTCATCACCAACAGAAACGACACCACCAATGAAACCTTTCATTACCAACAAAACCTGTCATTACCAACTAAACCTGACATCACCAACAAAACCCGACATCACCAAAAAACCCCACATCACCAACAAAACCCAACATCGCCAAAAAGCCCCACATCACCAACAAAACCCAACATCACCAAAAAACCCCACATCACCAACAAAACCCAGGAACACCAACAAAATCCGACATCAGCAACAAAACCCGACATCACCAACAAAACCGGTCATCACCAACAAAACCCATCATTACCACCAAAACTGACATCACCAACAAAATCCGACATCAACAACAAAACCCGACATCACCAACAAAACCGGTCATTACCAACAAAACCCGTCATCACCACCAAAACTGACATCACCAACAAAAGCCGTCACCACCGACAAATCGCATCACGTACAAAACCCAATATCAAGAACAAAACCCAACATCACCAACAGAACCGACATCACCAACAAAAGCCGTTATCACCCACAAAGCCCAACATCACCAACAAAACCCGACATCACCAACAAAACCCAACATCACCAAAAAACCCCACATCACCAACAAAACCCAGGAACACCAACAAAATCCGACATCAGCAACAAAACCCGACATCACCAACAAAACCGGTCATCACCAACAAAACCCATCATTACCACCAAAACTGACATCACCAACAAAACCCGACATCAACAACAAAACCCGACATCACCAACAAAACCGGTCATTACCAACAAAACCCGTCATCACCACCAAAACTGACATCACCAACAAAAGCCGTCACCACCGACAAATCGCATCACGTACAAAACCCAATATCAAGAACAAAACCCAACATCACCAACAGAACCGACATCACCAACAAAAGCCGTTATCACCCACAAAGCCCAACATCACCAACAAAACCCGACATCACCAACAAAACCCGAAATCAACAAAACACGACACCAACAAAACCCAACATCACCAAAAAAACCCGTCATCATCAACAAAACCCAACATCACCAACAAAACCCCTCATCACCAACAAAACCCGACATCAACAGCAAAACCGACTTCATCAACAAAACCCGTCATCGCCAGCAAAACCTGTCCAACAAAATCTGTCATCACCACGAAAACTTGGCGTAACCAACAAAACCAGACAGCACCAACAAAACCCGTCATCACCAATAAAATACAGCATAACAAACAAAACCCGACACCAACAAGATCGACATCACCAAGAAAACCCAATATCACCAACAAAACCAACATCCCCAACCAAAACCGTTACCGACGAAACCCGACACCACCAACAAAAACCAGCATCACAAACAAAACCCGACATCACCAACAAAACCCATTAACAACGAAACCCGACACCACCAACAAAACCCAGCATCACCAAAAAAACCTGTCATCACCAACAAAACCCGACATCCCCAAGAAAACCGGTCATCACCAACAAAACCCGTCATCACCACCAAAAATGACATCACCAACGAAACCTGTCATCAACACCAAAACCGACATCACCAACTAAACCTGACATCACCAACAAAACCCAACATCAGCAACAAAACCAGTCATTACCAACAAAACCGTCATCACCACCAAAACTGACATCACCAACAAAAGCCGACATCAGCAACAAAACTGGTCATTACCAACAAAACCGTCATCACCACCAAAACTGACATCACCAACAAAAGCCGACACCACAAACAAAATCCATCACGTACAAAACCTGATATCAACAAAAAAAAACCAACATCACCAACAGAACGCATCATCAACCCCAAAACCGACATCACCAACAAAACCGGTCATCACCAACAAAACCCGTCCAACAAAATCTGTCACCGCCAACAAAACCTGACATCACCAACAAAACCGACATCACCATCAAAACCCTACACCAACAAAACCTGTCACCACCAACAAAACCCTGACATCACCAACAAAACCCGACATCAGCAACAAAACCCGACACCAACAAAACCTATCATCACCAACAAAACCCGAAACCACCTAAAAAACCCAACATCATCAACAAAACCCTAGAACACCACAAAACCCAGCATCACCAACAAAACCTATCAACACCAGCAAAACCCATCATGTACAAAACCCGTCATCACCGACAAAACCAGACATCACCAACAAAATCCTTCAACACCAACAAAACTCAACATCAACAATACAACCCGTATTCACAAAAAAAAATCCGTCATCACCAACAAAACCTATCACCCACAAAACTCGACATCTCCAACAGAACCCAACATCACCAACAAAACCCCGAATCAACAAAACACGACACCAACAGAACCCGACATCACCAACAAAACCAAACATCACCAACACAACCCGTTATCACAAACAAAATCCGACATCACCAACGAAACCATCGCCAACAAAACTCAACATCACCAACACAACCCAACATCACCAACAAAACCCAACATCACCAACAAAAGCCAACATCACCAACAAAATCCGACATCACCAAAAAAACCCGTCAGCACCAACAAAACGGATTACCAACAATACACAACACCAACACACAAGCCGGTATCAACAACAAAAAGCGTCACCACCAGCAAAACCCATCACGTACAAAACTCGACATCAGCAACAAAACCCGACATCACCAACAAAACCGACATCGCCAATAAAACCGACATCACCAACAAAACCCGTCATCACCAACAAAACCTGTCATCACCAACAAAACCCAAAACCATCAACAAAACCCAACATCACCAACAAAACCCTACAACACCGCAAAACCCGTCATCACCAACAAAACCCATCACCAACAAAACTCGACATCTCCAACAAAACCCAACATCACCAACAAAACCCGGAATCAACAAAACATGACACCAACAGAACCCGACATCACCAACAAAACCAGACATCACCAACACAACCCATTATCACAAACAAAATCCGACATTACCAATGGCACCATCACCAGCAAAACACAACATCACCAACACAACCCAACATCACCAACAAAACCCAACATCACCAACAAAATCTGACATCACCAACAAGACACGAAATCAACAAAACACGACATGACCAACAAAACCCGTCAGCACCAACAAAACGGATTACCAACAAAACACAACACCACCACAAAAGCCAGTATCACTAACAAAAAGCGTCACCACCAACAAAACCCATCACGTACAAAACCTGACATCAGCAACAAAACCCGACATCACCAACAAAACCGACATCACCAATAAAACCCGTCATCACCAACAAAACCCGTCATCACTAACAAAACCCAAAACCACCTAAAAAACCCAACATCACCAACAAAACCCAAAATCATCAAAGCCCGACATCAAAGCCAAAAACAACATCACCAACAAAAACCGACATCACCAACAAAACCCATCATCACCAACAAAACCCGTCATCAACAGCAAAACTGACATCATCAACAAAACCCGACCTCACCAACAAAACCCATCATCAACACCAAAACCGACATCAACAACAAACACGTCACCCCCGCAAATCCTGTCCAACAAAATCTGTCATCGCCACCAAAACCTGACATCACCAACAAAACCTATCATCACCAACAAAACCTGTCACCATCAAAACCCAACATCACCAACAAAACCCATCACCAACAAAACCCAAAATCATCAAAGCCCGACATCAAAACCAAAACCAACATCACCAACAAAAACCGACATCACCAACAAAACTCGTCATCACCAACAAAAACGACAACACAAACAAAACACTTCAGCATCAAAACCGACATCACCGACAAAACCAACATCACCAAGAAAACCCATCACCAAGAAAACACAACAGCACCAACAAAAACCCATCATCAACAACACCCAACATCACCTACAAAACCCAACATCACCAACAAAACCTGTTATCACCAACAAAACCGACATCACTGACAAAATCCGTCATCACCAACAAAACCCGTTCAACAAGACGTGTCATCACCACCAAAATCCGACATCACCAAAAAAACCAGACATCACCAACAAAACCCGATACCAACAACAAAACCCGACATCACCAACAAAACCCAACATTACCAACAAAACCTGATATCACCAACAAAACCCGACATCACCAACAAAACCAGTCACCACAAACAAAACCCGACATCACCAACAAAACCCCGAATCAACAAAACACGACACCAACAGAACCCGACATCACCAACAAAACCAAACATCACCAACACAACCCGTTATCACAAACAAAATCCGACATCACCAAAAAAACCCGTCAGCACCAACAAAACGGATTACCAACAATACACAACACCAACACACAAGCCGGTATCAACAACAAAAAGCGTCACCACCAACAAAACCCATCACGTACAAAACTCGACATCAGCAACAAAACCCGACATCACCAACAAAACCGACATCGCCAATAAAACCGACATCACCAACAAAACCCGTCATCACCAACAAAACCTGTCATCACCAACAAAACCCAAAACCATCAACAAAACCCAACATCACCAACAAAACCCTACAACACCGCAAAACCCGTCATCACCAACAAAACCCATCACCAACAAAACTCGACATCTCCAACAAAACCCAACATCACCAACAAAACCCGGAATCAACAAAACACGACACCAACAGAACCCGACATCACCAACAAAACCAGACATCACCAACACAACCCGTTATCACAAACAAAATCCAACATTACCAATGACACCATCACCAGCAAAACACAACATCACCAACACAACCCAACATCACCAACAAAACCCAACATCACCAACAAAATCTGACATCACCAACAAGACACGAAATCAACAAAACACGACATGACCAACAAAACCCGTCAGCACCAACAAAACGGATTACCAACAAAACACAACACCACCACAAAAGCCAGTATCACCAACAAAAAGCGTCACCACCAACAAAACCCATCACGTACAAAACCTGACATCACCAACAAAACCTATCATCACCAACAAAACCTGTCATCACCAACAAAACCCAAAACCATCAACAAAACCCAACATCACCAACAAAACCCTACAACACCGCAAAACCCGTCATCACCAACAAAACCCATCACCAACAAAACTCGACATCTCCAACAAAACCCAACATCACCAACAAAACCCGGAATCAACAAAACACGACACCAACAGAACCCGACATCACCAACAAAACCAGACATCACCAACACAACCCGTTATCACAAACAAAATCCAACATTACCAATGACACCATCACCAGCAAAACACAACATCACCAACACAACCCAACATCACCAACAAAACCCAACATCACCAACAAAATCTGACATCACCAACAAGACACGAAATCAACAAAACACGACATGACCAACAAAACCCGTCAGCACCAACAAAACGGATTACCAACAAAACACAACACCACCACAAAAGCCAGTATCACCAACAAAAAGCGTCACCACCAACAAAACCCATCACGTACAAAACCTGACATCACCAACAAAACCTATCATCACCAAAAAAACCTGTCACCATCAAAACCCAACATCACCAACAAAACCCATCACCAACAAAACCCAAAATCATCAAAGCCCGACATCAAAACCAAAACCAACATCACCAACAAAAACCGACATCACCAACAAAACTCGTCATCACCAACAAAAACGACAACACAAACAAAACACTTCAGCATCAAAACCGACATCACCAACAAAACCAACATCACCAAGAAAACCCATCACCAAGAAAACACAACAGCACCAACAAAAACCCATCACCAACAACACCCAACATCACCTACAAAACCCAACATCACCAACAAAACCTGTTATCACCAACAAAACCGACATCACTGACAAAATCCGTCATCACCAACAAAACCCGTTCAACAAGACGTGTCATCACCACCAAAATCCGACATCACCAAAAAAACCAGACATCACCAACAAAACCCGATACCAACAACAAAACCCGACATCACCAACAAAACCCAACATTACCAACAAAACCTGATATCACCAACAAAACCCGACATCACCAACAAAACCAGTCACCACAAACAAAACCCGACATCACCAACAAAACCCAGCACCAACAAAACACATCACCAACAAAACCGACATCACCAACAAAACCCAACATTACCAACGAAACCCGACATCACCAACAAAACTCGTCATCACCAACAAAAACGACAACACAAACAATACCCTTCAGCATCAAAACCGACATCACCAACAAAACCAACATCACCAAGAAAACCCATCACCAAGAAAACACAACAGCACCAACAAAAACCCATCACCAACAAAACCAAACATCACCAACAAAACCCAACATCACCAACAAAACCCGACATCACCAACAAAATCCGTCACCAACAACACCCAGCATCACCTACAAAACCCAACATCACCAACAAAACCCAACATCACCAAAAAAAACCCGACATCACCAACAAAATCCGTCACCAACAACACCCAGCATCACCTACAAAACCCAACATTACCAACAAAACTTGATATCACCAACAAAACCCGACATCACCAACAAAACCAGTCACCACAAACAAAACCCGACATCACCAACAAAACCCAGCACCAACAAAACACAACATCACCAACAAAACCCATCACCAACAAAACCCGACATACCAAGAAAAAGTGACATCACCAACAAAACCGACATTACCATCAAAACCCGACATCACCAACAAAAAGTGACATCACCAACAAAACCCGACATTATCACCAAAACCCGTCCAACAAAATCTGTCATCACCATGAAAACCTGACGTCACTAATAAAACCAGACAGCACCAACAAAACCTGTCATCACCAATAAAACCCAGCATAACCAACAAAACACAACATCAACAACAAAGCCCGCCATCACCAACAAAACCCAACACCCCCAACAAAACCGAACATCACCAACAAAACCCGTCATCACCACCAAAACCTGACATCACCAACAAAACCTGTCATCACCCACAAAACCCAGCATTACCAACAAAACTGACAACACCAACAAAACTCGTCAGCATCAAAACCTGACATCACCAAAAAAACCAACATCACCAACAATACTGACATCAACAACAAATCCCAACATCACCAACAAAACCCGACATTACCAAGAAAACCTGACATCACCAACAAAACTGACTTCTCCATCAAAACCCGACATCACCAACAAAACCCGACATTACCAAGAAAACCTGACATCACCAACAAAACCGACATCAACATCAAAACCCGTCACCACCAACAAAACCCGTCCAACAAAACGTGTCATCACCACACAAACCCGACATTAACAACAAAACCCGACATCACCTACAAAACCCAACACCAACAAAACACGCCATCACAAACAAAACCCGTCACCGACAAAACCCAATATCACCAAAAAAACCCGACATCACCAACAAAACCCTACATCACCAACAAAACCAGTCATCAACACCAAAACCGACATCACCAACAAAACCCTACATCACCAACAAAACCAGTCATCAACACCAAAACTGACATCACCAACAAAACCCGACATCACCAACAAAAAGTGACATCACCAACAAAACTCGACATTACCAGCAAAACCCGTCCAACAAAATCTGTCATCACCATGAAAACTTGACATCACCAATAAAACCAGACAGCACCAACAAAACCTGTCATCACCAATAAAACCCAGCATAACCAACAAAACACAACATCAACAACAAAGCCCGCCATCACCAACAAAACCCAACACCCCCAACAAAAACGAACATCACCAACAAAACCCGTCATCACCACCAAAACCTGACATCACCAACAAAACCCGTCATCACCAAACCAACAAAACCCAGCATCACCAACAAAACTGACAACACCAACAAAACTCGTCAGCATCAAAACCTGACATCACCAACAAAACCAACATCACCAACAATACTGACATCAACAACAAATCCCAACATCACCAACAAAACCCGACATTACCAAGAAAACCTGACATCACCAACAAAACCGACTTCTCCATCAAAACCCGACATCACCAACAAAACCCGACATTACCAAGAAAACCTGACATCACCAACAAAACCGACATCAACATCAAAACCCGTCACCACCAACAAAACCCGTCCAACAAAACGTGTCATCACCACACAAACCCGACATTAACAACAAAACTCAACATCACCAACAAAACCCAACACCAACAAAACACGCCATCACAAACAAAACCCGTCACCGACAAAACCCAATATCACCAAAAAAACCCGACATCACCAACAAAACCCTACATCACCAACAAAACCAGTCATCAACACCAAAACCGACATCACCAACAAAACCCGACATTACCAACAAAACCGGTCATTACCAACAAAACCCGTCATCACCAACAAAACCGACATCAGCAATAAAACCCGTCATCACCAACAGAAACGACACCACCAATGAAACCTTTCATTACCAACAAAACCTGTCATTACCAACTAAACCTGACATCACCAACAAAACCCGACATCCCCAAAAAACCCCACATCACCAACAAAACCCAACATCGCCAAAAAGCCCCACATCACCAACAAAACCCAACATCACCAAAAAACCCCACATCACCAACAAAACCCAGGAACACCAACAAAATCCGACATCAGCAACAAAACCCGACATCACCAACAAAACCGGTCATCACCAACAAAACCCATCATTACCACCAAAACTGACATCACCAACAAAATCCGACATCAACAACAAAACCCGACATCACCAACAAAACCGGTCATTACCAACAAAACCCGTCATCACCACCAAAACTGACATCACCAACAAAAGCCGTCACCACCGACAAATCGCATCACGTACAAAACCCAATATCAAGAACAAAACCCAACATCACCAACAGAACCGACATCACCAACAAAAGCCGTTATCACCCACAAAGCCCAACATCACCAACAAAACCCGACATCACCAACAAAACCCAACATCACCAAAAAACCCCACATCACCAACAAAACCCAGGAACACCAACAAAATCCGACATCAGCAACAAAACCCGACATCACCAACAAAACCGGTCATCACCAACAAAACCCATCATTACCACCAAAACTGACATCACCAACAAAACCCGACATCAACAACAAAACCCGACATCACCAACAAAACCGGTCATTACCAACAAAACCCGTCATCACCACCAAAACTGACATCACCAACAAAAGCCGTCACCACCGACAAATCGCATCACGTACAAAACCCAATATCAAGAACAAAACCCAACATCACCAACAGAACCGACATCACCAACAAAAGCCGTTATCACCCACAAAGCCCAACATCACCAACAAAACCCGACATCACCAACAAAACCCGAAATCAACAAAACACGACACCAACAAAACCCAACATCACCAAAAAAACCCGTCATCATCAACAAAACCCAACATCACCAACAAAACCCCTCATCACCAACAAAACCCGACATCAACAGCAAAACCGACTTCATCAACAAAACCCGTCATCGCCAGCAAAACCTGTCCAACAAAATCTGTCATCACCACGAAAACTTGGCGTAACCAACAAAACCAGACAGCACCAACAAAACCCGTCATCACCAATAAAATACAGCATAACAAACAAAACCCGACACCAACAAGATCGACATCACCAAGAAAACCCAATATCACCAACAAAACCAACATCCCCAACCAAAACCGTTACCGACGAAACCCGACACCACCAACAAAAACCAGCATCACAAACAAAACCCGACATCACCAACAAAACCCATTAACAACGAAACCCGACACCACCAACAAAACCCAGCATCACCAAAAAAACCTGTCATCACCAACAAAACCCGACATCCCCAAGAAAACCGGTCATCACCAACAAAACCCGTCATCACCACCAAAAATGACATCACCAACGAAACCTGTCATCAACACCAAAACCGACATCACCAACTAAACCTGACATCACCAACAAAACCCAACATCAGCAACAAAACCAGTCATTACCAACAAAACCGTCATCACCACCAAAACTGACATCACCAACAAAAGCCGACATCAGCAACAAAACTGGTCATTACCAACAAAACCGTCATCACCACCAAAACTGACATCACCAACAAAAGCCGACACCACAAACAAAATCCATCACGTACAAAACCTGATATCAACAAAAAAAAACCAACATCACCAACAGAACGCATCATCAACCCCAAAACCGACATCACCAACAAAACCGGTCATCACCAACAAAACCCGTCCAACAAAATCTGTCACCGCCAACAAAACCTGACATCACCAACAAAACCGACATCACCATCAAAACCCTACACCAACAAAACCTGTCACCACCAACAAAACCCTGACATCACCAACAAAACCCGACATCAGCAACAAAACCCGACACCAACAAAACCTATCATCACCAACAAAACCCGAAACCACCTAAAAAACCCAACATCATCAACAAAACCCTAGAACACCACAAAACCCAGCATCACCAACAAAACCTATCAACACCAGCAAAACCCATCATGTACAAAACCCGTCATCACCGACAAAACCAGACATCACCAACAAAATCCTTCAACACCAACAAAACTCAACATCAACAATACAACCCGTATTCACAAAAAAAAATCCGTCATCACCAACAAAACCTATCACCCACAAAACTCGACATCTCCAACAGAACCCAACATCACCAACAAAACCCCGAATCAACAAAACACGACACCAACAGAACCCGACATCACCAACAAAACCAAACATCACCAACACAACCCGTTATCACAAACAAAATCCGACATCACCAACGAAACCATCGCCAACAAAACTCAACATCACCAACACAACCCAACATCACCAACAAAACCCAACATCACCAACAAAAGCCAACATCACCAACAAAATCCGACATCACCAAAAAAACCCGTCAGCACCAACAAAACGGATTACCAACAATACACAACACCAACACACAAGCCGGTATCAACAACAAAAAGCGTCACCACCAGCAAAACCCATCACGTACAAAACTCGACATCAGCAACAAAACCCGACATCACCAACAAAACCGACATCGCCAATAAAACCGACATCACCAACAAAACCCGTCATCACCAACAAAACCTGTCATCACCAACAAAACCCAAAACCATCAACAAAACCCAACATCACCAACAAAACCCTACAACACCGCAAAACCCGTCATCACCAACAAAACCCATCACCAACAAAACTCGACATCTCCAACAAAACCCAACATCACCAACAAAACCCGGAATCAACAAAACATGACACCAACAGAACCCGACATCACCAACAAAACCAGACATCACCAACACAACCCGTTATCACAAACAAAATCCGACATTACCAATGGCACCATCACCAGCAAAACACAACATCACCAACACAACCCAACATCACCAACAAAATCTGACATCACCAACAAGACACGAAATCAACAAAACACGACATGACCAACAAAACCCGTCAGCACCAACAAAACGGATTACCAACAAAACACAACACCACCACAAAAGCCAGTATCACTAACAAAAAGCGTCACCACCAACAAAACCCATCACGTACAAAACCTGACATCAGCAACAAAACCCGACATCACCAACAAAACCGACATCACCAATAAAACCCGTCATCACCAACAAAACCCGTCATCACTAACAAAACCCAAAACCACCTAAAAAACCCAACATCACCAACAAAACCCAAAATCATCAAAGCCCGACATCAAAGCCAAAAACAACATCACCAACAAAAACCGACATCACCAACAAAACCCATCATCACCAACAAAACCCGTCATCAACAGCAAAACTGACATCATCAACAAAACCCGACCTCACCAACAAAACCCATCATCAACACCAAAACCGACATCAACAACAAACACGTCACCCCCGCAAATCCTGTCCAACAAAATCTGTCATCGCCACCAAAACCTGACATCACCAACAAAACCTATCATCACCAACAAAACCTGTCACCATCAAAACCCAACATCACCAACAAAACCCATCACCAACAAAACCCAAAATCATCAAAGCCCGACATCAAAACCAAAACCAACATCACCAACAAAAACCGACATCACCAACAAAACTCGTCATCACCAACAAAAACGACAACACAAACAAAACACTTCAGCATCAAAACCGACATCACCGACAAAACCAACATCACCAAGAAAACCCATCACCAAGAAAACACAACAGCACCAACAAAAACCCATCATCAACAACACCCAACATCACCTACAAAACCCAACATCACCAACAAAACCTGTTATCACCAACAAAACCGACATCACTGACAAAATCCGTCATCACCAACAAAACCCGTTCAACAAGACGTGTCATCACCACCAAAATCCGACATCACCAAAAAAACCAGACATCACCAACAAAACCCGATACCAACAACAAAACCCGACATCACCAACAAAACCCAACATTACCAACAAAACCTGATATCACCAACAAAACCCGACATCACCAACAAAACCAGTCACCACAAACAAAACCCGACATCACCAACAAAACCCCGAATCAACAAAACACGACACCAACAGAACCCGACATCACCAACAAAACCAAACATCACCAACACAACCCGTTATCACAAACAAAATCCGACATCACCAAAAAAACCCGTCAGCACCAACAAAACGGATTACCAACAATACACAACACCAACACACAAGCCGGTATCAACAACAAAAAGCGTCACCACCAACAAAACCCATCACGTACAAAACTCGACATCAGCAACAAAACCCGACATCACCAACAAAACCGACATCGCCAATAAAACCGACATCACCAACAAAACCCGTCATCACCAACAAAACCTGTCATCACCAACAAAACCCAAAACCATCAACAAAACCCAACATCACCAACAAAACCCTACAACACCGCAAAACCCGTCATCACCAACAAAACCCATCACCAACAAAACTCGACATCTCCAACAAAACCCAACATCACCAACAAAACCCGGAATCAACAAAACACGACACCAACAGAACCCGACATCACCAACAAAACCAGACATCACCAACACAACCCGTTATCACAAACAAAATCCAACATTACCAATGACACCATCACCAGCAAAACACAACATCACCAACACAACCCAACATCACCAACAAAACCCAACATCACCAACAAAATCTGACATCACCAACAAGACACGAAATCAACAAAACACGACATGACCAACAAAACCCGTCAGCACCAACAAAACGGATTACCAACAAAACACAACACCACCACAAAAGCCAGTATCACCAACAAAAAGCGTCACCACCAACAAAACCCATCACGTACAAAACCTGACATCACCAACAAAACCTATCATCACCAACAAAACCTGTCATCACCAACAAAACCCAAAACCATCAACAAAACCCAACATCACCAACAAAACCCTACAACACCGCAAAACCCGTCATCACCAACAAAACCCATCACCAACAAAACTCGACATCTCCAACAAAACCCAACATCACCAACAAAACCCGGAATCAACAAAACACGACACCAACAGAACCCGACATCACCAACAAAACCAGACATCACCAACACAACCCGTTATCACAAACAAAATCCAACATTACCAATGACACCATCACCAGCAAAACACAACATCACCAACACAACCCAACATCACCAACAAAACCCAACATCACCAACAAAATCTGACATCACCAACAAGACACGAAATCAACAAAACACGACATGACCAACAAAACCCGTCAGCACCAACAAAACGGATTACCAACAAAACACAACACCACCACAAAAGCCAGTATCACCAACAAAAAGCGTCACCACCAACAAAACCCATCACGTACAAAACCTGACATCACCAACAAAACCTATCATCACCAAAAAAACCTGTCACCATCAAAACCCAACATCACCAACAAAACCCATCACCAACAAAACCCAAAATCATCAAAGCCCGACATCAAAACCAAAACCAACATCACCAACAAAAACCGACATCACCAACAAAACTCGTCATCACCAACAAAAACGACAACACAAACAAAACACTTCAGCATCAAAACCGACATCACCAACAAAACCAACATCACCAAGAAAACCCATCACCAAGAAAACACAACAGCACCAACAAAAACCCATCACCAACAACACCCAACATCACCTACAAAACCCCACATCACCAACAAAACCTGTTATCACCAACAAAACCGACATCACTGACAAAATCCGTCATCACCAACAAAACCCGTTCAACAAGACGTGTCATCACCACCAAAATCCGACATCACCAAAAAAACCAGACATCACCAACAAAACCCGATACCAACAACAAAACCCGACATCACCAACAAAACCCAACATTACCAACAAAACCTGATATCACCAACAAAACCCGACATCACCAACAAAACCAGTCACCACAAACAAAACCCGACATCACCAACAAAACCCAGCACCAACAAAACACATCACCAACAAAACCGACATCACCAACAAAACCCAACATTACCAACGAAACCCGACATCACCAACAAAACTCGTCATCACCAACAAAAACGACAACACAAACAATACCCTTCAGCATCAAAACCGACATCACCAACAAAACCAACATCACCAAGAAAACCCATCACCAAGAAAACACAACAGCACCAACAAAAACCCATCACCAACAAAACCAAACATCACCAACAAAACCCAACATCACCAACAAAACCCGACATCACCAACAAAATCCGTCACCAACAACACCCAGCATCACCTACAAAACCCAACATCACCAACAAAACCCAACATCACCAAAAAAACCCGACATCACCAACAAAATCCGTCACCAACAACACCCAGCATCACCTACAAAACTCAACATTACCAACAAAACTTGATATCACCAACAAAACCCGACATCACCAACAAAACCAGTCACCACAAACAAAACCCGACATCACCAACAAAACCCAGCACCAACAAAACACAACATCACCAACAAAACCCATCACCAACAAAACCCGACATACCAAGAAAAAGTGACATCACCAACAAAACCGACATTACCATCAAAACCCGACATCACCAACAAAAAGTGACATCACCAACAAAACCCGACATTATCACCAAAACCCGTCCAACAAAATCTGTCATCACCATGAAAACCTGACGTCACCAATAAAACCAGACAGCACCAACAAAACCTGTCATCACCAATAAAACCCAGCATAACCAACAAAACACAACATCAACAACAAAGCCCGCCATCACCAACAAAACCCAACACCCCCAACAAAACCGAACATCACCAACAAAACCCGTCATCACCACCAAAACCTGACATCACCAACAAAACCTGTCATCACCCACAAAACCCAGCATTACCAACAAAACTGACAACACCAACAAAACTCGTCAGCATCAAAACCTGACATCACCAACAAAACCAACATCACCAACAATACTGACATCAACAACAAATCCCAACATCACCAACAAAACCCGACATTACCAAGAAAACCTGACATCACCAACAAAACTGACTTCTCCATCAAAACCCGACATCACCAACAAAACCCGACATTACCAAGAAAACCTGACATCACCAACAAAACCGACATCAACATCAAAACCCGTCACCACCAACAAAACCCGTCCAACAAAACGTGTCATCACCACACAAACCCGACATTAACAACAAAACCCGACATCACCTACAAAACCCAACACCAACAAAACACGCCATCACAAACAAAACCCGTCACCGACAAAACCCAATATCACCAAAAAAACCCGACATCACCAACAAAACCCTACATCACCAACAAAACCAGTCATCAACACCAAAACTGACATCACCAACAAAACCCGACATCACCAACAAAAAGTGACATCACCAACAAAACTCGACATTACCAGCAAAACCCGTCCAACAAAATCTGTCATCACCATGAAAACTTGACATCACCAATAAAACCAGACAGCACCAACAAAACCTGTCATCACCAATAAAACCCAGCATAACCAACAAAACACAACATCAACAACAAAGCCCGCCATCACCAACAAAACCCAACACCCCCAACAAAACCGAACATCACCAACAAAACCCGTCATCACCACCAAAACCTGACATCACCAACAAAACCCGTCATCACCAAACCAACAAAACCCAGCATCACCAACAAAACTGACAACACCAACAAAACTCGTCAGCATCAAAACCTGACATCACCAACAAAACCAACATCACCAACAATACTGACATCAACAACAAATCCCAACATCACCAACAAAACCCGACATTACCAAGAAAACCTGACATCACCAACAAAACCGACTTCTCCATCAAAACCCGACATCACCAACAAAACCCGACATTACCAAGAAAACCTGACATCACCAACAAAACCGACATCAACATCAAAACCCGTCACCACCAACAAAACCCGTCCAACAAAATGTGTCATCACCACAAAAACCTGACATTAACAACAAAACCCAACACCAACAAAACACGCCATCACAAACAAAACCCGTCACCGACAAAACCCAATATCACCAAAAAAACCCGACATCACCAACAAAACCCTACATCACCAACAAAACCAGTCATCAACACCAAAACCGACATCACCAACAAAACCCGACATTACCAACAAAACCGGTCATTACCAACAAAACCCGTCATCACCAACAAAACCGACATCAGCAATAAAACCCGTCATCACCAACAGAAACGACACCACCAATGAAACCTTTCATTACCAACAAAACCTGTCATTACCAACTAAACCTGACATCACCAACAAAACCCGACATCACCAAAAAACCCCACATCACCAACAAAACCCAACATCGCCAAAAAGCCCCACATCACCAACAAAACCCAACATCACCAAAAAACCCCACATCACCAACAAAACCCAGGAACACCAACAAAATCCGACATCAGCAACAAAACCCGACATCACCAACAAAACCGGTCATCACCAACAAAACCCATCATTACCACCAAAACTGACATCACCAACAAAATCCGACATCAACAACAAAACCCGACATCACCAACAAAACCGGTCATTACCAACAAAACCCGTCATCACCACCAAAACTGACATCACCAACAAAAGCCGTCACCACCGACAAATCGCATCACGTACAAAACCCAATATCAAGAACAAAACCCAACATCACCAACAGAACCGACATCACCAACAAAAGCCGTTATCACCCACAAAGCCCAACATCACCAACAAAACCCGACATCACCAACAAAACCCAACATCACCAAAAAACCCCACATCACCAACAAAACCCAGGAACACCAACAAAATCCGACATCAGCAACAAAACCCGACATCACCAACAAAACCGGTCATCACCAACAAAACCCATCATTACCACCAAAACTGACATCACCAACAAAACCCGACATCAACAACAAAACCCGACATCACCAACAAAACCGGTCATTACCAACAAAACCCGTCATCACCACCAAAACTGACATCACCAACAAAAGCCGTCACCACCGACAAATCGCATCACGTACAAAACCCAATATCAAGAACAAAACCCAACAGAACCGACATCACCAACAAAAGCCGTTATCACCCACAAAGCCCAACATCACCAACAAAACCCGACATCACCAACAAAACCCGAAATCAACAAAACACGACACCAACAAAACCCAACATCACCAAAAAAACCCGTCATCATCAACAAAACCCAACATCACCAACAAAACCCCTCATCACCAACAAAACCCGACATCAACAGCAAAACCGACTTCATCAACAAAACCCGTCATCGCCAGCAAAACCCGTCCAACAAAATCTGTCATCACCACGAAAACTTGGCGTAACCAACAAAACCAGACAGCACCAACAAAACCCGTCATCACCAATAAAATACAGCATAACAAACAAAACCCGACACCAACAAGATCGACATCACCAAGAAAACCCAATATCACCAACAAAACCAACATCCCCAACCAAAACCGTTACCGACGAAACCCGACACCACCAACAAAAACCAGCATCACAAACAAAACCCGACATCACCAACAAAACCCATTAACAACGAAACCCGACACCACCAACAAAACCCAGCATCACCAAAAAAACCTGTCATCACCAACAAAACCCGACATCCCCAAGAAAACCGGTCATCACCAACAAAACCCGTCATCACCACCAAAAATGACATCACCAACGAAACCTGTCATCAACACCAAAACCGACATCACCAACTAAACCTGACATCACCAACAAAACCCAACATCAGCAACAAAACCAGTCATTACCAACAAAACCGTCATCACCACCAAAACTGACATCACCAACAAAAGCCAACATCAGCAACAAAACTGGTCATTACCAACAAAACCGTCATCACCACCAAAACTGACATCACCAACAAAAGCCGACACCACAAACAAAATCCATCACGTACAAAACCTGATATCAACAAAAAAAACCAACATCACCAACAGAACGCATCATCAACCCCAAAACCGACATCACCAACAAAACCGGTCATCACCAACAAAACCCGTCCAACAAAATCTGTCACCGCCAACAAAACCTGACATCACCAACAAAACCGACATCACCATCAAAACCCTACACCAACAAAACCTGTCACCACCAACAAAACCCTGACATCACCAACAAAACCCGACATCAGCAACAAAACCCGACACCAACAAAACCTATCATCACCAACAAAACCCGAAACCACCTAAAAAACCCAACATCACCAACAAAACCCTACAACACCACAAAACCCAGCATCACCAACAAAACCTATCAACACCAGCAAAACCCATCATGTACAAAACCCGTCATCACCGACAAAACCAGACATCACCAACAAAATCCTTCAACACCAACAAAACTCAACATCAACAATACAACCCGTATTCACAAAAAAAAATCCGTCATCACCAACAATACCTATCACCCACAAAACTCGACATCTCCAACAGAACCCAACATCACCAACAAAACCCCGAATCAACAAAACACGACACCAACAGAACCCGACATCACCAACAAAACCAAACATCACCAACACAACCCGTTATCACAAACAAAATCCGACATCACCAACGAAACCATCGCCAACAAAACTCAACATCACCAACACAACCCAACATCACCAACAAAACCCAACATCACCAACAAAAGCCAACATCACCAACAAAATCCGACATCACCAAAAAAACCCGTCAGCACCAACAAAACGGATTACCAACAATACACAACACCAACACACAAGCCGGTATCAACAACAAAAAGCGTCACCACCAACAAAACCCATCACGTACAAAACTCGACATCAGCAACAAAACCCGACATCACCAACAAAACCGACATCGCCAATAAAACCGACATCACCAACAAAACCCGTCATCACCAACAAAACCTGTCATCACCAACAAAACCCAAAACCATCAACAAAACCCAACATCACCAACAAAACCCTACAACACCGCAAAACCCGTCATCACCAACAAAACCCATCACCAACAAAACTCGACATCTCCAACAAAACCCAACATCACCAACAAAACCCGGAATCAACAAAACATGACACCAACAGAACCCGACATCACCAACAAAACCAGACATCACCAACACAACCCGTTATCACAAACAAAATCCGACATTACCAATGACACCATCACCAGCAAAACACAACATCACCAACACAACCCAACATCACCAACAAAACCCAACATCACCAACAAAATCTGACATCACCAACAAGACACGAAATCAACAAAACACGACATGACCAACAAAACCCGTCAGCACCAACAAAACGGATTACCAACAAAACACAACACCACCACAAAAGCCAGTATCACCAACAAAAAGCGTCACCACCAACAAAACCCATCACGTACAAAACCTGACATCACCAACAAAACCTATCATCACCAAAAAAAACCTGTCACCATCAAAACCCAACATCACCAACAAAACCCATCACCAACAAAACCCAAAATCATCAAAGCCCGACATCAAAACCAAAACCAACATCACCAACAAAACCCGGAATCAACAAAACATGACACCAACAGAACCCGACATCACCAACAAAACCAGACATCACCAACACAACCCGTTATCACAAACAAAATCCGACATTACCAATGGCACCATCACCAGCAAAACACAACATCACCAACACAACCCAACATCACCACAAAACCCAACATCACCAACAAAATCTGACATCACCAACAAGACACGAAATCAACAAAACACGACATGACCAACAAAACCCGTCAGCACCAACAAAACGGATTACCAACAAAACACAACACCACCACAAAAGCCAGTATCACCAACAAAAAGCGTCACCACCAACAAAACCCATCACGTACAAAACCTGACATCAGCAACAAAACCCGACATCACCAACAAAACCGACATCACCAATAAAACCCGTCATCACCAACAAAACCCGTCATCACTAACAAAACCCAAAACCACCTAAAAAACCCAACATCACCAACAAAACCCAAAATCATCAAAGCCCGACATCAAAGCCAAAAACAACATCACCAACAAAAACCGACATCACCAACAAAACCCATCATCACCAACAAAACCCGTCATCAACAGCAAAACTGACATCAACAACAAAACCCGACCTCACCAACAAAACCCATCATCAACACCAAAACCGACATCAACAACAAACACGTCACCCCCGCAAATCCTGTCCAACAAAATCTGTCATCGCCACCAAAACCTGACATCACCAACAAAACCTATCATCACCAACAAAACCTGTCACCATCAAAACCCAACATCACCAACAAAACCCATCACCAACAAAACCCAAAATCATCAAAGCCCGACATCAAAACCAAAACCAACATCACCAACAAAAACCGACATCACCAACAAAACTCGTCATCACCAACAAAAACGACAACACAAACAAAACACTTCAGCATCAAAACCGACATCACCGACAAAACCAACATCACCAAGAAAACCGTCATCACCAAGAAAACACAACAGCACCAACAAAAACCCATCATCAACAACACCCAACATCACCTACAAAACCCAACATCACCAACAAAACCTGTTATCACCAACAAAACCCGACATCACCAACAAAACCCGTCATCACCAACAAAACCCTACATCACCAACAAAACCCGACATCACCAAAAAAACTGACATCACCAACAAAGCCCATCACGTACAAAACCCGATATCAACAACAAAACCAAACATCACCAACAAAACCGACACCTCCAATAAAACCTGTCATCACCAACAAAACCCGACAGCACCAACAAAACCCGACATCACCAACAAAACCCGACATCACCAACAAAACCCGATATCACCAACAAAACCCGACAGCACCAACAAAACCCGACATCACCAACAAAACCCGACATCACCACCAAAACTGAGGTCTGCAACAAAACCGAGATCACCAACAAAACCCGACACCAACAAAACCCAACATCACCAACAAAATCCAACATCACCAACAAAACCCATCATCACCAACAAAACCTGTCATCACCACCAACACTGACATTACCATCAAAACCGGTCATCACCAGCAAAACCCGTCCAACAAAACCTGTCATCACCACGAAAACCTGACGTCACCAATAAAAGCAGACATCACCAACAAAACCCGTCATCACCAACAAAACTCAATATCACCAACAAAACCCGAAATCACCAACAAAACCCAAAATCACCAACAAAAGCCGTCATCAACACCAAAACCGACATCATCAATAAAACCCGACCTCACCAACAAAACCCATCAACACCAAAACCGACATCACCAACAAAACCCGTCATCCCCAGCAAAACCCGTCCAACAAAATCTGTCATCGTCACCAAAACCTGACATCAACAACAAAACCCAACATCACCAACAAAGCCTGTCACCATCAAAACCCAACATCACCAACAAAACCCAACATCACCAACAAAACCCAAAATCATCAAAGCCCGACATCAAAACCAAAAACAACATCACCAACAAAAACCGACATCACCAACAAAACCCATCATTACCAACAAAACCCGTCATCAACACCAAAACCGACATCATCAACAAAACCCGACCTCACCAACAAAACCCATCATCAACGCCAAAACCGACATCACCAACAAAACCCGTCATCCCCAGCAAAACCTGTCCAACAAAATCTGTCATCGCTACCAAAACCTGACATCAACAACAAAACCTATCATCACCAACAAAGCCTGTCACCATCAAAACCCAACATCACCAACAAAACCCATCACCAACAAAACCCAACATCACCAGCAAAACCCAACATCACCAACAAAACCCAAAATCATCAAAGCCCAACATCAAAACCAAAAACAACATCACCAACAAAAACCGACATCACCAACAAAACCCATCATCACCAACAAAACCCAAAACCATCAAAGCCCGACATCAAAACCAAAAACAACATCACCAACAAAAACCGTCATCACCAACAATACCCGTCATCAACACCAAAACCGACATCATCAACAAAACCCGACCTCACCAACAAAACCCATCAACACCAAAACCGACATCACCAACAAACACGTCAGCCCCCGAAAATCCTGTCCAACAAAATCTGTCATCGCCACCAAAACCTGACATCACCAACACAACCTATCATCACCAACAAAACCTGTTACCATCAAAACCCAACATCACCAACAAAACACATCACCAACAAAACCCAACATCACCAACAAAACCCGACATCACCAATAAAACACATCATCAACACCAAAACTGACATCACCAACAAAACCGGTCATCACCAACAAAACCCGTCCAACAAAATCTGTCATCGCCAACAAAACTTGTCATCACCAACAAAACCCGACATCACCAAGAAAACCCAGCACCAACAAAACACAACATCACCAACAAAACCTGACATCATCAACAAAAGCTGACATCACCAACAAAAGCCGACATCACCAACAAAGCCCGGCATCACAAAAAAACCCGACACCCCCAACAAAACCAAACTTCAACAACAAAACCGGTCATCACCAACAAAACCCGTCCAACAAAATCTGTCATCGCCAACAAAACTTGTCATCACCAACAAAACCCGACATCACCAACAAAAACCAACATTACCAACAAAACCTGATATCACCAACAAAACCCGACATCACCAACAAAACCCAGCACCAACAAAACACAACATCACCAACAAAACCAGTCATCACCAACAAAACCTGACATCATCAACAAAAGCCGACATCACCAACAAAAGCCGACATCACCAACAAAGCCCAGCATCACAAAAAAACCCGACACCCCCAACAAAACCAAACTTCAACAACAAAACACGTCATCACCACCAAAACCTGACATCACCAACAAAACCCATCATCATCAACAAAATCTGTCATCACCACCAAAACCTGACGTCACCAACAAAACCCATCATCACCACCAAAACCTGTCATCACCACCAAAACCTGACGTCACCAACAAAACATGACGTCACAAACAAAACCCATCATCACCATCGAAACCTGTCATCACCAACAAAACTCGTCATCACCAACAAAAACGAAAACACAAACAAAACCCTTCAGCATCAAGACCGACATCACCAACAAAACCAACATCACCAAGAAAACCCATCACCAAGAAAACACCACAGCACCAACAAAAACCCATCACCAACAACACCCAACATCACCTACAAAACCCAACATCACCAACAAAACCATACATCACCAACAAAACCTGTTATCACCAACAAAACCGACATCACTGACAAAATCCGTCATCACCAACAAAACCCGTTCAACAAGACGTGTCATCACCACCAAAACCCGACATCACCAACAAAACCTGATACCAACAACAAAACCCGACATCACCAACAAAACCCAACATTACCAACAAAACCTGATATCACCAACAAAACCCGACATCACCAACAAAACCAGTCACCACAAACAAAACCCGACATCACCAACAAAACCCAGCACCAACAAAACACAACATCACCAACAAAACCATACATCACCAACAAAACCTGTTATCACCAACAAAACCGACATCAAAGACAAAATCCGTCATCACCAACAAAACACGTTCAAAAAGATGTGTAATCACCACCAAAACCCAACATCACCAACAAAACCTGACATCACCAACAAAACCCGATACCAACAAAAAACCCGACATCACCAACAAAACCTGATATCACCAACAAAATCCGACATCACCAACAAAACCCATCATCACCAACAAAACCGAACTTCAACAACAAAACCCGTCATCACCACCAAAACCCGACATCACCAACAAAACCCAACAGCACCAAAAAACTCCACATCACCAACAAAACCCAGGGTCACCAACAAAATCTGACATCACCAACAAAACCAGACATCACCAACAAAACCAGACACCAACAACAAAACCGACATCACCAACAAAAGCCGACATCACCAACAAAACCCAACATCCCCAACAAAACCAGTCATCACCACCAAAACCTGACATCATCAACAAAAGCCGACATCACCAACAAAAGCCGACATCACCAACAAAGCTCGGCATCACAAAAAACCCGACACCCCCAACAAAACCGAACTTCAACAACAAAACCCATCATCACCGCCAAAACCTGACATCACCAACAAAACCCGTCATCACCACCAAAACCTGACATCACCAACAAAACCCGTTATCACCAACAAAACCGACATCACTGACACAATCCATCATCACCAACAAAACCCGTTCAACAAGACGTGTCATCACCACCAAAAACCGACATCACCAACAAAATCCGATACCAACAACAAAACCCGACATCACCAACAAAACCCAACATTACCAACAAAACCTGATATCACCAACAAAACCCGACATCACCCACAAAACCAGTCACCACAAACAAAACCCGACGTCACCAACAAAACCCAGCACCAACAAAACACATCACCAACAAAACCCGACATTACCAAGAAAAAGTGACATCACCAACAAAACCGACATCACCATCAAAACCAGACATCACCAATAAAAAGCGACATCACCAATAAAACCCGACATTACCACCAAAACCCGTCCAACAAAATCTGTCATCACCACGAAAACTTGACGTCACCAATAAAACCAGACAGCGCCAACAAAACCTGACATTACCAACAAAACCTGACATCACCAACAAAACCCAAATCACCATCGAAACCCCCACCAATAAAACCTGTCACCACCAACAAAACCCGTCCAAAAAAACGTGTCATCACCACAAAAAGATGACATCAACAACAAAACCCGCCATCACCAACAAAACCCGACATCAGCAACAAAACCCAACACCAACAAAACCCGTCATCACCAACAAAACCCGATATCACCAACAAAACCCGACATCACCAACAAAACCCAACATCACCAACAAAACCGGTCATTACCAACAAAACCGGTCATTACCAACAAAACCCATCATCACCCCAAAAACTGACATCACCAACAAAAGCCGACACCACCAACCAAGCCCATCACGTACAAAACGCAATATCAACAACAAAACCAAACATCACCAAGAAAACCGACACCACCAGTAAAACCTGACATCACCAACAAAACCCGACATCACCAACAAAACCTGATATCACCAACAAAACCCGACATCACCAACAAAACCAGTCACCACAAACAAAACACCATACATCACCAATAAAACCCATCACCAACAAAACCCGACATTTCCAACAAAACCTGACATCACCAAAAAAACCGACATCACCATCAAAACCCGTCATCACCAATAAAACCCGACATCACCAACAAAACCCGACATCACCAACAAATCACGTCATCACCAACAAAACCTATCCTCCCCACAAAACCTGACATCACCAACAAAACACGACAACACCAACAAAACCCAACATCACCAACAAAAGCCGACAGCACCAACAAAACCCGACATCACCAACAAAACCTGTCATCACCAACAAAACCCGACATCACCAACAAAACCCATCATCACCAACAAAACCTGACATCACCAACAAAACCCGACAACACCAACAAAACCCGTCATCACCAACAAAACCCGACGTCACCAACAAAACCCATCATCACCAACAAAACCTGACATCAGCAACAAAACCCGTCATCACCAACAAAACCCGACATCACCAACAAAACCCGACATCACCAACAAAACCCGACATCACCAACAAAACCCGACATCACCAAAAAACTGACATCACCAACAAAGCCCATCACGTACAAAATCCGATATCAACAACAAAACCAAACATCACCAACAAAACCGACACCTCCAATAAAACCTGTCATCACCAACAAAACCTGTCATTACCAACAAAACCCGACATCACCAACAAAACCCGACATCACCAACAAGACCCGACAGCACCAACAAAATCTGACATCACCAACAAAACCCGACATTACCAACAAAACCCGACATCACCAACAAAACCCGACAGCACCAACAAAACCCGACATCACCAACAAAACCCGACATCACCACCAAAACTGAGGTCTGCAACAAAACCGAGATCACCAACAAAACCCGACACCAACAAAACCCAACATCACCAACAAAATCCAACATCACCAACAAAACCCATCATCACCAACAAAACCTGTCATCACCACCAACACTGACATTACCATCAAAACCGGTCATCACCAGCAAAACCCGTCCAACAAAACCTGTCATCACCACGAAAACTTGACGTCACCAATAAAAGCAGACATCACCAACAAAACCCGTCATCACCAACAAAACTCAATATCACCAACAAAACCCGACATCACCAACAAAACCCAAAATCACCAACAAAACCCGTCATCAACACCAAAACCGACATCATCAATAAAACCCGACCTCACCAACAAAACCCATCAACACCAAAACCGACATCACCAACAAAACCCGTCATCCCCAGCAAAACCCGTCCAACAAAATCTGTCATCGTCACCAAAACCTGACATCAACAACAAAACCCAACATCACCAACAAAGCCTGTCACCATCAAAACCCAACATCACCAACAAAACCCAACATCACCAACAAAACCCAAAATCATCAAAGCCCGACATCAAAACCAAAAACAACATCACCAACAAAAACCGACATCACCAACAAAACCCATCATTACCAACAAAACCCGTCATCAACACCAAAACCGACATCATCAACAAAACCCGACCTCACCAACAAAACCCATCATCAACGCCAAAACCGACATCACCAACAAAACCCGTCATCCCCAGCAAAACCTGTCCAACAAAATCTGTCATCGCTACCAAAACCTGACATCAACAACAAAACCTATCATCACCAACAAAGCCTGTCACCATCAAAACCCAACATCACCAACAAAACCCATCACCAACAAAACCCAACATCACCAGCAAAACCCAACATCACCAACAAAACCCAAAATCATCAAAGCCCAACATCAAAACCAAAAACAACATCACCAACAAAAACCGACATCACCAACAAAACCCAAAACCATCAAAGCCCGACATCAAAACCAAAAACAACATCACAAACAAAAACCGTCATCACCAACAAAACCCGTCATCAACACCAAAACCGACATCATCAAGAAAACCCGACCTCACCAACAAAACCCATCATCAACACCAAAACCGACATCACCAACAAACACGTCAGCCCCCGAAAATCCTGTCCAACAAAATCTGACATCGCCACCAAAACCTGACATCACCAACAAAACCTATCATCACCAACAAAACCTGTCACCATCAAAACCCAACATCACCAACAAAACCCATCACCAACAAAACCCAACATCACCAACAAAACCCGACATCACCAATAAAACACATCATCAACACCAATACTGACATCACCAACAAAACCGGTCATCTCCAACAAAACCCGTCCAACAAAATCTGTCATCGCCAACAAAACTTGTCATCACGAACAAAACCCGACATCACCAACAAAACCCAACATTACCAACAAAACCTGATATCACCAACAAAACCCGACATCACCAAGAAAACCCAGCACCAACAAAACACAACATCACCAACAAAACCAGTCATCACCAACAAAACCTGACATCATCAACAAAAGCCGACATCACCAACAAAAGCCGACATCACCAACAAAGCCCGGCATCACAAAAAAACCCGACACCCCCAACAAAACCAAACTTCAACAACAAAACACGTCATCACCACCAAAACCTGACATCACCAACAAAACCCATCATCATCAACAAAATCTGTCATCACCACCAAAACCTGACGTCACCAACAAAACCCGTCATCACCACCAAAACCTGTCATCACCACCAAAACCTGACATCACCAACAAAACCTGATGTCACAAACAAAACCCTTCATCACCATCAAAACCTGTCATCACCAACAAAACTCGTCATCACCAACAAAAACGAAAACACAAACAAAACCCTTCAGCATCAAGACCGACATCACCAACAAAACCAACATCACCAAGAAAACCCATCACCAAGAAAACACAACAGCACCAACAAAAACCCATCACCAACAACACCCAACATCACCTACAAAACCCAACATCACCAACAAAACCATACATCACCAACAAAACCTGTTATCACCAACAAAACCGACATTACTGACAAAATCCATCATCACCAACAAAACCCGTTCAACAAGACGTGTCATCACCACCAAAACCCGACATCACCAACAAAACCCGATACCAACAACAAAACCCGACATCACCAACAAAACCCAACATTACCAACAAAACCTGATATCACCAACAAAACCCGACATCACCAACAAAACCAGTCACCACAAACAAAACCCGACATCACCAACAAAACCCAGCACCAGCAAAACACAACATCACCAACAAAACCATGCCTCACCAACAAAACCTGTTATCACCAACAAAACCGACATCAAAGACAAAATCCGTCATCACCAACAAAACACGTTCAACAAAACCTGACATCACCAACAAAACCCGATACCAACAAAAAACCCGACATCACCAACAAAACCTGATATCACCAACAAAACCCGACATCACCAACAAAACCCGACATCACCAACAAAACCCATCATCACCAACAAAACCGAACTTCAACAACAAAACCCGTCATCACCACCAAAACCCGACATCACCAACAAAACCCAACAGCACCAAAAAACTCCACATCACCAACAAAACCCAGGATCACCAACAAAATCTGACATCACCAACAAAACCAGACATCACCAACAAAACCAGACACCAACAACAAAACCGACATCACCAACAAAAGCCGACATCACCAACAAAACCCAACATCACCAACAAAACCAGTCATCACCACCAAAACCTGACATCATCAACAAAAGCCGAGATCACCAACAAAACCCGACATCACCAACAAAATCCGTCACCAACAACACCCAGCATCACCTACAAAACCCAACATTACCAACAAAACCTGATATCACCAACAAAACCCGACATCACCAACAAAACCAGTCACCACAAACAAAACCCGACATCACCAACAAAACCCAGCACCAGCAAAACACAACATCACCAACAAAACCATACATCACCAACAAAACCCGTTATCACCAACAAAACCGACATCACTGACACAATCCATCATCACCAACAAAACCCGTTCAACAAGACGTGTCATCACCACCAAAAACCGCCATCATCAACAAAATCCGATACCAACAACAAAACCCGACATCACCAACAAAACCCAACATTACCAACAAAACCTGATATCACCAACAAAACCCGACATCACCCACAAAACCAGTCACCACAAACAAAACCCGACGTCACCAACAAAACCCAGCACCAACAAAACACATCACCAACAAAACCCGACATTACCAAGAAAAAGTGACATCACCAACAAAACCGACATCACCATCAAAACCCGACATCACCAATAAAAAGCGACATCACCAACAAAAGCCGACATCACCAACAAAACCCAACATCACCAACAAAGCCCGGCAACACGAACAAAACTCGACACTCCCAACAAAACCGAACATCACCAACAAAACCAGTCATCACCACCAAAGCCGACATCACCAACAAATCCCGGCATCACAAAAAAACCCGACACCCCAACAAAACCAAACTTCAACAACAAAACCCGTCATCACCACCAAAACCTGACATCACCAACAAAACCCGTCGTCACCACCAAAACCTGACATCACCAACAAAACCCGTCATCACCACCAAAACCTGTCATCACCAACAAAACTCGCCATCACCAACAAAAACGACAACACAAACAAAACCCTTCAGCATCAAAACCGACATCACCAACAAAACCAACATCACCAACAATACCCGACATCAACAACAAATCCCAACATCACCAACAAAACACATCACCAACACCAAAGCCGACATCACCAACAAAACCGGTCATCCCCAGCAAAACCCGTCCAACAAAATCTGTCATCGCCACCAAAACCTGACATCACCAACAAAACCGACATCACCAACAAAACCCAGCATCACCAACAAAGCACAACATCACCAACAAAACCGTTTCCACTGAAACCCGACATCAACAAAAAAATCCGGCATCACCAACAAAACCCGACATCACCAGAAAATCCACATCACCAACAAAACCCAACATCACCAACAAAACACAACATCATCAAAGCCTGACATCACTAAACAAAACCCAAGATCACCAACAAAACCGACATCACCAACAAAAACTGACATCACCAATAAAACCCGTCATCAACAAAAAACCCGACATCACCAAAAAAACCCAACATCATAAAAGCCCACCATTACTAAACAAAAACCAACATCATCAACAAAACCCTTCAACACCAGCAAAACCCGACATCACCAACACAACGCGTGATCACAAACAAAATCCAACAACACCAACAAAACCCATGACCAACAAAACTCGTTATAACCAACAAAATCCAACATCACCAAAAAAAACTCGTCATCACCATCAAAACCCAACATCACCAACAAAACCCGTCATCAGCACCAAAACTGACATCACCAACAAAACCCATCATCAACACCAAAACCGACATCCCCAACAAAACCCGACATCACCAACAAAACCCGTCATCACCAGCAAAACCCATCCAACAAAACCTGTCATCAACACGAAAACTTGACGTAACCAACAAAACCCAACATCACCAACAAAACGCGTCATCACCAATAAAACCCAGCATAACCAACAGAAACCGACACCATTAAAATCGACATCACCAACAAAACCCAATATCACGAACAAAACCCAACATCACCAACATAACCTGTTAGCGACGAAACCCGACATCACCAACAAAACACAGCAAGAACAAAAGACAACACCACCAACAAAACCCGACATTACCAAGAAAAAGTGACATCACCAACAAAACCGACATCACCATCAAAACCCGACATCACCAACAAAAAGTGACATCACCAACAAAACCCGACATTACCAGCAAAACCCGTCCAACAAAATCTATCATCACCACAAAAACTTGATGTCACCAACAAAACCAGACAGCATCAACAAAACATGTCAACACCAATAAAACCCAGCATAACCAACAAAACGCAACATCACCACCAAAACCTGACATCACCAACCAAACCTATTACCGATGAAACACGACACCATCAACAAAACCCAGCATCACCAACAAAACCCGACATCACCAACAAAACCCGACACCACCGTCAAAACTCGACATCACGAACAAAACCCGACATCACCAACAAAACCTGACACCAACGTCAAAACCGACATCACCAAAAAAACCGACATCACCAACAAAACCCGACATCATTAACAAAATCCGACATCACCAACAAAACCCGACATCACCAACAAAACCCGACAGCACCAACAAAACCCGACATCACCAACAAAACCCGACATCACCAACAAAACCCGACATCATTAACAAAATCCGACATCACCAACAAAATCCGACATCACTAACAAAACCTGACATCCCAAGCAAAACTGAGAACAGCAACAAAACCCGACATCACCAACAAAATCCGACATCACCAACAAAACCCGACATCACCAAAAAAATCCGACATCACCAACAAAACCCGACTTCACCAACAAAATCTGACATCACCAACAAAACCCGACATCACCAACAAAACCCGACATCACCAACAAAATCCAACATCACCAACAAAACCCGTTCAACAAGACGTGTCATCACCACCAAAACCTGACATCACCAACAAAACCAGACATCACCAACAAAACCCGATACCAACAACAAAACCCGACATCGCCAACAAAAACCAACATTACCAACAAAACCTGATATCACCAACAAAACCCGACATCACCAACAAAACCCGACACCACCATCAAAACCCGACATCACCAACAAAATCCGACATCACCAACAAAACCCGACACCACCATCAAAACCGGACATCTCCAACAAAACCCGACATCACCAACAAAACCCGTCCAACAAAACGTGTCATCACCACAAAAACCTGACATTAACAACAAAACCCAACATCACCTACAAAACCCAACACCAACAAAACACGCCATCACAAACAAAACCCGTCACCGACAAAACCCAATATCACCAAAACAACCCGACATCACCAACAAAACCCTACATCACCAACAAAACCAGTCATCAACACCAAAACCGACATCACCAACAAAACCCGACATTACCAACAAAACCGGTCATTACCAACAAAACCCGTCACCACCAACAAAACCCGTCCAACAAAACGTGTCATCACCACAAAAACCTGACATTAACAACAAAACCCGACATCACCAACAAAACCCTACATCACCAACAAAACCAGTCATCAACACCAAAACCGACATCACCAACAAAACCGGTCATTACCAACAAAACTCGTCATCACCAACAGAAACGACACCACCAATAAAACCTTTCATCACCAACAAAACCTGTCATTAACAACTAAACCTGACATCACCAATAAAACCCGACATCACCAAAAAACCCCACATCACCAACAAAACCCAACATCACCAAAAAGCCCCACATCCAACAAAACCCAACATCACCAAAAAACCCCACATCACCAACAAAACCCGACACCAACAACAAAACCGACATCACCAACAAAAGCCGACATCACCAACAAAACCCAACATCACCAACAAAGCCCGGCAACACGAACAAAACTCGACACTCCCAACAAAACCGAACATCACCAACAAAACCAATCATCACCACCAAAGCCGACATCACCAACAAATCCCGGCATCACAAAAAAACCCGACACCCCAACAAAACCGAACTTCAACAACAAAACCCGTCATCACCACCAAAACCTGACATCACCAACAAAACCCGTCGTCACCACCAAAACCTGACATCACCAACAAAACCCGTCATCACCACCAAAACCTGTCATCACCAACAAAACTCGCCATCACCAACAAAAACGACAACACAAACAAAACCCTTCAGCATCAAAACCGACATCACCAACAAAACCAACATCACCAACAATACCCGACATCAACAACAAATCCCAACATCACCAACAAAACACATCACCAACACCAAAGCCGACATCACCAACAAAACCGGTCATCCCCAGCAAAACCCGTCCAACAAAATCTGTCATCGCCACCAAAACCTGACATCACCAACAAAACCGACATCACCAACAAAACCCAGCATCACCAACAAAGCACAACATCACCAACAAAACCGTTTCCATTGAAACCCGACATCAACAAAAAAATCCGGCATCACCAACAAAACCCGACATCACCAGAAAATCCACATCACCAACAAAACCCAACATCACCAACAAAACACAACATCATCAAAGCCTGACATCACTAAACAAAACCCAAGATCACCAACAAAACCGACATCACCAACAAAAACTGACATCACCAATAAAACCCGTCATCAACAAAAAACCCGACATCACCAAAAAAACCCAACATCATAAAAGCCCACCATTACTAAACAAAAACCAACATCATCAACAAAACCCTTCAACACCAGCAAAACCCGACATCACCAACACAACGCGTGATCACAAACAAAATCCAACAACACCAACAAAACCCATGACCAACAAAACTCGTTATAACCAACAAAATCCAACATCACCAAAAAAAACTCGTCATCACCATCAAAACCCAACATCACCAACAAAACCCGTCATCAGCACCAAAACTGACATCACCAACAAAACCCATCATCAACACCAAAACCGACATCCCCAACAAAACCCGACATCACCAACAAAACCCGTCATCACCAGCAAAACCCATCCAACAAAACCTGTCATCAACACGAAAACTTGACGTAACCAACAAAACCCAACATCACCAACAAAACGCGTCATCACCAATAAAACCCAGCATAACCAACAGAAACCGACACCATTAAAATCGACATCACCAACAAAACCCAATATCACGAACAAAACCCAACATCACCAACATAACCTGTTAGCGACGAAACCCGACATCACCAACAAAACACAGCAAGAACAAAAGACAACACCACCAACAAAACCCGACATTACCAAGAAAAAGTGACATCACCAACAAAACCGACATCACCATCAAAACCCGATATCACCAACAAAAAGTGACATCACCAACAAAACCCGACATTACCAGCAAAACCCGTCCAACAAAATCTATCATCACCACAAAAACTTGATGTCACCAACAAAACCAGACAGCATCAACAAAACATGTCAACACCAATAAAACCCAGCATAACCAACAAAACGCAACATCACCACCAAAACCTGACATCACCAACCAAACCTATTACCGATGAAACACGACACCATCAACAGAACCCAGCATCACCAACAAAACCCGACATCACCAACAAACCCCGACACCACCGTCAAAACTCGACATCACGAACAAAACCCGACATCACCAACAAAACCTGACACCAACGTCAAAACCGACATCACCAAAAAAACCGACATCACCAACAAAACCCGACATCGTTAACAAAATCCGACATCACCAACAAAACCCGACATCACCAACAAAACCCGACAGCACCAACAAAACCCGACATCACCAACAAAACCCGACATCACCAACAAAACCCGACATCATTAACAAAATCCGACATCACCAACAAAATCCGACATCACTAACAAAACCTGACATCCCAAGCAAAACTGAGAACAGCAACAAAACCCGACATCACCAACAAAATCCGACATCACCAACAAAACCCGACATCACCAAAAAAATCCGACATCACCAACAAAACCCGACTTCACCAACAAAACCCGACATCACCAACAAAACAAGACATCACCAACAAAACCCGACATCACCAACAAAATCCAACATCACCAACAAAACCCGTTCAACAAGACGTGTCATCACCACCAAAACCTGACATCACCAACAAAACCAGACATCACCAACAAAACCCGATACCAACAACAAAACCCGACATCGCCAACAAAAACCAACATTACCAACAAAACCTGATATCACCAACAAAACCCGACATCACCAACAAAACCCGACACCACCATCAAAACCCGACATCACCAACAAAATCCGACATCACCAACAAAACCCGACACCACCATCAAAACCGGACATCTCCAACAAAACCCGACATCACCAACAAAACCCTTCCAACAAAACGTGTCATCACCACAAAAACCTGACATTAACAACAAAACCCAACATCACCTACAAAACCCAACACCAACAAAACACGCCATCACAAACAAAACCCGTCACCGACAAAACCCAATATCACCAAAACAACCCGACATCACCAACAAAACCCTACATCACCAACAAAACCAGTCATCAACACCAAAACCGACATCACCAACAAAACCCGACATTACCAACAAAACCGGTCATTACCAACAAAACCCGTCACCACCAACAAAACCCGTCCAACAAAACGTGTCATCACCACAAAAACCTGACATTAACAACAAAACCCGACATCACCAACAAAACCCTACATCACCAACAAAACCAGTCATCAACACCAAAACCGACATCACCAACAAAACCGGTCATTACCAACAAAACTCGTCATCACCAACAGAAACGACACCACCAATAAAACCTTTCATCACCAACAAAACCTGTCATTAACAACTAAACCTGACATCACCAATAAAACCCGACATCACCAAAAAACCCCACATCACCAACAAAACCCAACATCACCAAAAAGCCCCACATCCAACAAAACCCAACATCACCAAAAAACCCCACATCACCAACAAAACCCGACACCAACAACAAAACCGACATCACCAACAAAAGCCGACATCACCAACAAAACCCAACATCACCAACAAAGCCCGGCAACACGAACAAAACTCGACACTCCCAACAAAACCGAACATCACCAACAAAACCAATCATCACCACCAAAGCCGACATCACCAACAAATCCCGGCATCACAAAAAAACCCGACACCCCAACAAAACCGAACTTCAACAACAAAACCCGTCATCACCACCAAAACCTGACATCACCAACAAAACCCGTCGTCACCACCAAAACCTGACATCACCAACAAAACCCGTCATCACCACCAAAACCTGTCATCACCAACAAAACTCGCCATCACCAACAAAACCGACAACACAAACAAAACCCTTCAGCATCAAAACCGACATCACCAACAAAACCAACATCACCAACAATACCCGACATCAACAACAAATCCCAACATCACCAACAAAACACATCACCAACACCAAAGCCGACATCACCAACAAAACCGGTCATCCCCAGCAAAACCCGTCCAACAAAATCTGTCATCGCCACCAAAACCTGACATCACCAACAAAACCGACATCACCAACAAAACCCAGCATCACCAACAAAGCACAACATCACCAACAAAACCGTTTCCATTGAAACCCGACATCAACAAAAAAATCCGGCATCACCAACAAAACCTGACATCACCAGAAAATCCACATCACCAACACAACCCAACATCACCAACAAAACACAACATCATCAAAGCCTGACATCACTAAACAAAACCCAAGATCACCAACAAAACCGACATCACCAACAAAAACTGACATCACCAATAAAACCCGTCATCAACAAAAAACCCGACATCACCAAAAAAACCCAACATCATAAAAGCCCACCATTACTAAACAAAAACCAACATCATCAACAAAACCCTTCAACACCAGCAAAACCCGACATCACCAACACAACGCGTGATCACAAACAAAATCCAACAACACCAACAAAACCCATGACCAACAAAACTCGTTATAACCAACAAAATCCAACATCACCAAAAAAAACTCGTCATCACCATCAAAACCCAACATCACCAACAAAACCCGTCATCAGCACCAAAACTGACATCACCAACAAAACCCATCATCAACACCAAAACCGACATCCCCAACAAAACCCGACATCACCAACAAAACCCGTCATCACCAGCAAAACCCATCCAACAAAACCTGTCATCAACACGAAAACTTGACGTAACCAACAAAACCCAACATCACCAACAAAACGCGTCATCACCAATAAAACCCAGCATAACCAACAGAAACCGACACCATTAAAATCGACATCACCAACAAAACCCAATATCACGAACAAAACCCAACATCACCAACATAACCTGTTAGCGACGAAACCCGACATCACCAACAAAACCCAACATCACAAACGAAACCCGACACCATCAACAAAACCCAGCATCACCAATAAAACCCAACACCAGCAACAAAACCCAACATTACCAAAAAAACCCGTCATCACCAACAAAACCCGACATCACCAACAAAACCGGTCATCACCAACAAAACCCATCATCACCACCAAAACTGACATCACCAACAAAACCCAACATCAACAACAAAACCCGACATCGCCAACAAAATCCGACATCACCAACAAAACCCGACATCACCAACAAAACCCGACATCATCAAAAAAACCCGACACCACCGTCAAAACCCGACACCACCAACAAAACCCGACACCACCAACAAAACCCGACATCACCAATGAAACCCGACACCAGCAACAAAACCCAACATCACCAAAAAAACCCGTCATCACGAACAAAACCCGACATCACCAACAAAACACGTCATCACCAACAAAACCCGACATCACCAACAAAACCGGTCATCACCAACAAAACCCATCATCACCACCAAAACTGACATCACCAACAAAACCCAACATCAACAACAAAACCCGACATCACCAACAAAACCGGTCATTACCAACAAAACCCGACACCACCAACAAAACCCAGCATCACCAATAAAACCCGACACCAGCAACAAAACCCAACATTACCAAAAAAACCCGTCATCACGAACAAAACCCGACATCACCAACAAAACACGTCATCACCAACAAAACCCGACATCACCAACAAAACCGGTCATCACCAACAAAACCCATCATCACCACCAAAACTGACATCAACAACAAAACCCAACATCAACAACAAAACCCGACATCACCAACAAAACCGGTCATCACCACCAAAACTGACATCACCAACAAAAGCCATCACCACCGACAAATCGCATCACGTACAAAACCCAATATCAAGGACAAAACCCAACATCACCAACAGGACCGACATCACCAACAAAAGCCGTTATCACCCACAAAGCCCAACATCACCAACAAAACCCAACATCACCAACAAAACCCGAAATCAACAAAACACGACACCAACAAAACCCAACATCACCAAAAAAACCCGTCATCACCAACAAAACCTGACATCAACAGCAAAACCGACATCATCAACAAAACCCGTAATCGCCAGCAAAACCCGTCCAACAAAATCTGTCATCACCACGAAAACCTGACGTAACCAGCAAAACCAGACAGCACCAACAAAACCCTTCATCACCAATAAAACACAGCATAACCAACAAAACCCGACACCAACAAGATCGACATCACCAAGAAAACCCAATATCACCAACAAAACCCAACATCACCAACCAAAACCGTTACCGACGAAACCCGACACCACCAACAAAAACCAGCATCACAAACAAAACCCGACATCACCAACAAAACCCATTAACAACGAAACCCGACATCACCAACAAAACCCAGCATCACCAAAAAAACCTGTCATCACCAACAAAACCTGACATCCCCAAGAAAACCGGTCATCACCAACAAAACCCGTCATCACCACCAAAAATGACATCACCAACGAAACCTGTCATCAACACCAAAACCGACATCACCAACTAAACCTGACATCACCAACAAAACCCAACATCAGCAACAAAACCAGTCATTACCAACAAAACCGTCATCACCACCAAAACTGGCATCACCAACAAAAGCCGACATCAGCAACAAAACTGGTCATTACCAACAAAACCATCATCACCACCAAAACTGACATCACCAACAAAAGCCGACACCACAAACAAAATCCATCACGTACAAAACCTGATATCAACAAAAAAAACCCAACATCGCCAACAAAACCGACACCACCAATAAAACCTGTCATCACCAACAAAACCCGACATCACCTACAAAACACGGCATCACCATCAAAACCCAAAACCACCAACAAAACCCGACATCACCAACAAAACCCGACAACACCTCAAAACACAGCAGCACCAACAAAACACTTCATCACCAACAAAACCAAACGTCACCACCAAAACTGAGATCAGCAACAAAATCCGTCACCAATAAAACCCACCATCAGCAACAAAACTCGACACCAACAAAACCCGAAATCACCAACAAAACCCGACACCAACAAAATCCGACAACACCTCAAAACCCGGCATCACCAACAAGACCCGACATCACCAACAAAACCCAAAACTACCAAGCAAACACGACATCACCAACAAAACCCGACAACACCACAAAACCCGGCATCACCAACAAAACCCTTCATCACCAAAAAAACCCATCATGTACAAAACCCGACATCACCGGCAAAACCAGACATCACCAACAAAACCCTTTATCACCAACAAAACCCAACATCATCAACAAAATCCGACATCACCAACAAAACCCGAAATCAACAAAATACGACATCACCAACAAAACCCAAAACCAGCACAAAAGCCTGCATCACCAACAAAAAGCATCACCACCAACAAAACCCATCACGTACAAAACCCGACACCAGCAACAAAACCTGACAACACCAACAAAAGCGGTCATCACCAACAAAAGCCGTCATCACCAACAAAACCCGTCATCACCACAAACACTGACATCACCACCAAAGCCCGGCATCACCAACAACACCTGAGACCCCCACCAAAACTGAACATCACCAACAAAACCCATCATCACCAACAAAACCCGCCATCACCAACAAAACCCACCATCACCAACAAAACCCATCATCACCAACAAAACCAACAAAACTCGTCAGCATCAAAACCCGACATCACCAACAAAACCCGACATCACCAACAATACCCGACATCAACAACAAATCCCAACATCACCAAGAAAATCCATCACCAAGAAAACACAACAGCACCAACAAAACCCGACATCACCAGCAAAACCCAACATCACCAACAAAATCCGTCACCAACAAGATCGACAACACCAACAAAACCCAATATCACCAACAAAGCCAACATCACCAACCAAACCCATTACCCACGAAACCCGACACCATCAATAAATCCCAGCATCACCAACAAAACCCGACATCACCAACAAAACCCGTTATCAACGAAACCCGACACCACCAACAAAACCCAGCATCACCAACAAAATCCGACATCACCAACAAAACCCGTTACCAACGAAACCCGACACCACCTACAAAACCCGACATCACCAACAAAACCCAACATCACCAACAAAATACGACATCACCAACAAAACCAGACATCACCAACAAAACCCGACACCAACAACAAAACCCGGCATCACCAACAAGACCCGACATCACCAACAAAACCCAAAACTACCAAGCAAACACGACATCACCAACAAAACCCGACAACACCACAAAACCCGGCATCACCAACAAAACCCTTCATCACCAACAAAACCCATCATGTACAAAACCTGACATCACCGACAAAACCAGATATCACCAACAGAACCCTACAACACCACAAACCCGGCATCAGCAACAAAACCCGACATCACCTACAAAACACGGCATCACCATCAAAACCCAAAACCACCAACAAAACCCGACATCACCAACAAAACCCGACAACACCTCAAAACACAGCAGCACCAACAAAACACTTCATCACCAACAAAACCCGACGTCACCACCAAAACTGAGATCAGCAACAAAATCTGTCACCAAAAAAACCCATCATCAGCAACAAAACTCGACACCAACAAAACCCGACATCACCAACAAAACCCGACACCAACAAAATCCGACAACACCTCAAAACCCGGCATCACCAACAAGACCCGACATCACCTACAAAACCCAAAACTACCAAGCAAACACGACATCACCAACAAATCCCGACAACACCACAAAACCCGGCATCACCAACAAAACCCTTCATCACCAAAAAAACCCATCATGTACAAAACCTGACATCACCGGCAAAGCCAGACATCACCAACAAAACCCTTTATCACCAACAAAACCCAACATCATCAACAAAATCCGACATCACCAACAAAACCCGAAATCAACAAAATACGACATCACCAACAAAACCCAAAACCAGCACAAAAGCCTGCATCACCAACAAAAAGCATCACCTCCAACAAAACCCATCACGTACAAAACCCGACACCAGCAACAAAACCTGACAACACCAACAAAAGCGGTCATCACCAACAAAAGCCGTCATCACCAACAAAACCCGTCATCACCACAAACACTGACATCACCACCAAAGCCCAGCATCACCAACAACACCTGAGACCCCCACCAAAACTGAACATCACCAACAAAACCCATCATCACCAACAAAACCCGCCATCACCAACAAAACCCACCATCACCAACAAAACCCGTCATCACCAACAAAACCAACAAAACTCGTCAGCATCAAAACCCGACATCACCAACAAAACCAACATCACCAACAATACCCGACATCAACAACAAATCCCAACATCACCAAGAAAACCCATCACCAAGAAAACACAACAGCACCAACAAAACCCGACATCACCAACAAAACCCAACATCACCAACAAAACCCGACATCACCAACAAAATCCGTCACCAACAAGATCGACAACACCAACAAAACCCAATATCACCAACAAAGCCAACATCACCAACCAAACCCATTACCCACGAAACCCGACACCATCAATAAATCCCAGCATCGCCAACAAAACCCGACATCACCAACAAAACCTGTTATCAACGAAACCCGACACCACCAACAAAACCCAGCATCACCAACAAAATCCGACATCACCAACAAAACCAACAAAACTCGTCAGCATCAAAACCCGACATCACCAACAAAACCCGACATCACCAACAATACCCGACATCAACAACAAATCCCAACATCACCAAGAAAATCCATCACCAAGAAAACACAACAGCACCAACAAAACCCGACATCACCAGCAAAACCCAACATCACCAACAAAACCCGACATCACCAACAAAATCCGTCACCAACAAGATCGACAACACCAACAAAACCCAATATCACCAACAAAGCCAACATCACCAACCAAACCCATTACCCACGAAACCCGACACCATCAATAAATCCCAGCATCGCCAACAAAACCCGACATCACCAACAAAATCCGTTATCAACGAAACCCGACACCACCAACAAAACCCAGCATCACCAACAAAATCCGACATTACCAACAAAACCCGTTACCAACGAAATCCGACACCACCTACAAAACCCGACATCACCAACAAAACCCAACATCACCAACAAAATACGACATCACCAACAAAACCAGACATCACCAACAAAACCCGACACCAACAACAAAACCGACATCACCAACAAAAGTCGACATCACCAACAAAAGCCGACATCACCAACAAAACCCGGCATCACAAAAAAACCCGACACCCCCAACAAAACCGAACTTCAACAACAAAACCTGTCATCACCACCAAAACCTGACATCACCAACAAAACCCGTCATCACCACCAAAACCTGTCATCACCAACAAAACTCGTCATCACCAACAAAAACGACAACACAAACAACACCATTCAGCATCAAAACCGACATCACCAACAAAACCAACATTACCAACAATACCCGACATCAACAACAAATCCCAACATCACCAACAAAACCCTCACCAAGAAAACACAACAGCACCCACAAAAACCCATCACCAACAAAACCCAACATCACCAACAAATCCCAACATCACCAACAAAACCCGACATCACCAACAAATTCCGTCACCAACAGCACCCAGCATCACCAACAAAACCCAACATCACCAACAAAACCCGACATCACCAACAAAACCCGATACCAACAACAAAACCCGACATCCCCAACAAAACACAGCATTACCAACAAAACCTGATATCACCAACAAAACTCGACATCACCAACAAAACCGGTCACCACAAACAAAACCCGACATCACCAACAAAACCCAGCACCAACAAAACACAACATCACCAACAAAACCCATCACCAACAAAACCTGACATTACCAAGAAAAAGTGACATCACCATCAAAACCCGACATCACTAACAAAATTCGACATTACCAAGAAAACCTGACATCCCCAACAAAACTGACATCAACATCAAAACCCGTCACCACCAACAAAACCCGTCCAACAAAACGTGTCATCACCACAAAAACCTGACATCACTAGCAAAACCCGACATCACCAACAAAACCCGTCCAACAAAACGTGTCATCACCACAAAAACCTGACATCACCAACAAAACCCAACATCACCAACAAAACCCGTCACCAACAACACCCAGCAACACCTACAAAACCCAACATCACCAACAAAACCAGACATCACCAACAAAACCCGTTATCACCAACAAAACCAGACATCACCAATAAAACCCAACAGCACCAACAAAACCCGATATCACCAACAAAACCCGACATCACCAATTAAACCCAACAGCACCAACAAAACCCGACATCACCAAAAAAATCCAATATCACCAACAAAACCCGACATCACCAACAAAACCCGACATCACCAACAAAACCCGACAGCACCAACGAAACCCGACATCACCAACAAAACCCAAAACTACCAAGCAAACACGACATCACCAACAAAACCCGACAACACCACAAAACCCGGCATCACCAACAAAACCCTTCATCACCAACAAAACCCGTCATGTACAAAACCTGACATCACCGACAAAACCAGATATCACCAACAGAACCCTACAACACCACAAAACCCGGCATCAGCAACAAAACCCGACATCACCTACAAAACACGGCATCACCATCAAAACACAAAACCACCAACAAAACCCGACATCACCAACAAAACCCGACAACACCACAAAACACAGCAGCACCAACAAAACCCTTCATCACCAAAAAAACCCATCATGTACAAAACCTGACATCACCGGCAAATCCAGACATCACCAACAAAACCCTTTATCACCAACAAAACCCAACATCATCAACAAAATCCGACATCACCAACAAAACCCGAAATCAACAAAATACGACATCACCAACAAAACCCAAAACCAGCACAAAAGCCTGCATCACCAACAAAAAGCATCACCACCAACAAAACCCATCACGTACAAAACCCGACACCAGCAACAAAACCTGACAACACCAACAAAAGCGGTCATCACCAACAAAAGCCGTCATCACCAACAAAACCCGTCATCACCACAAACACTGACATCACCACCAAAGCCCAGCATCACCAACAACACCTGAGACCCCCACCAAAACTGAACATCACCAACAAAACCCATCATCACCAACAAAACCCGCCATCACCAACAAAACCCAGCATCACCAACAAAACCCGTCATCACCAACAAAACCAACAAAACTCGTCAGCATCAAAACCCGACATCACCAACAAAACCCGACATCACCAACAATACCCGACATCAACAACAAATCCCAACATCACCAAGAAAATCCATCACCAAGAAAACACAACAGCACCAACAAAACCCGACATCACCAGCAAAACCCAACATCACCAACAAAACCCGACATCACCAACAAAATCCGTCACCAACAAGATCGACAACACCAACAAAACCCAATATCACCAACAAAGCCAACATCACCAACCAAACCCATTACCCACGAAACCCGACACCATCAATAAATCCCAGCATCGCCAACAAAACCCGACATCACCAACAAAACCTGTTATCAACGAAACCCGACACCACCAACAAAACCCAGCATCACCAACAAAATCCGACATCACCAACAAAACCCGTTACCAACGAAACCCGACACCACCTACAAAATCCGACATCACCAACAAAACCCAACATCACCAACAAAATACGACATCACCAACAAAACCAGACATCACCAACAAAACCCGACACCAACAACAAAACCGACATCACAAAAAAAAGCCGACATCACCAACAAAAGCCGACATCACCAACAAAACCCGGCATCACAAAAAAACCCGACACCCCCAACAAAACCGAACTTCAATAACAAAACTTGTCATCACCACCAAAACCTGTCGTCACCAACAAAACTCGTCATCACCAACAAAAACGACAACACAAACAAAACCCTTCAGCATCAAAACCGACATCACCAACAAAACCAACATTACCAACAATACCCGACATCAACAACAAATCCCAACATCACCAACAAAACCCTCACCAAGAAAACACAACAGCACCCACAAAAACCCATCACCAACAAAACCCAACATCACCAACAAAACCCAACATCACCAACAAAACCCGACATCACCAACAAAATCCGTCACCAACAACACCCAGCATCACCAACAAAACCTGACATCACCAACAAAACCCAACATCACCAACAAAACCCGACATCACCAACAAAACCCGATACCAACAACAAAACCCGACATCCCCAACAAAACCCAACATTACCAACAAAACCTGATATCACCAACAAAACTCGACATCACCAACAAAACCGGTCACCACAAACAAAACCCGACATCACCAACAAAACCCAGCACCAACAAAACACAACATCACCAACAAAACCCATCACCAACAAAACCTGACATTACCAAGAAAAAGTGACATCACCATCAAAACCCGACATCACCAACAAAATTCGACATTACCAAGAAAACCTGACATCCCCAACAAAACTGACATCAACATCAAAACCCGTCACCACCAACAAAACCCGTCCAACAAAACGTGTCATCACCACAAAAACCTGACATCACCAACAAAACCCAACATCACCAACAAAACCCGTCACCAACAACACCCAGCAACACCTACAAAACCCAACATCACCAACAAAACCAGACATCACCAACAAAACCCGTTATCACCAACAAAACCCGACATCACCAATAAAACCCAACAGCACCAACAAAACCCGATATCACCAACAAAACCCGACATCACCAAAAAAATCCAACATCACCAACAAAACCCGACATCACCAACAAAACCCGACATCACAACAAAACCAGACATCACAACAAACTCCGACACCAACAAAACCCAACATCAGCAACGAAACCCGACACCAACAAGATCCGACATTACCAACAAAAGCCGACATCACCAACAAAGCCCGACATCACCAACAAAATCCGACATCATTAACAAAATCCGACATCACCAACAAAACCCGACATCGCCAACAAAATCCGACATCATCAACAAAACCCAACTGACCAACAAAACTCGACATCATCAACAAAACCCGACATCACTGTCAAAGCCCGACATCACCAACAAAATCCGACATCAACACCAAAACCGACATCACCAACAAAACCCATCATCACCACCAAAACTGACATCACCAACAAAACCCAACATCACCAACAAAACGCGACATCACCAACAAAATCCAAAACCAACAAGATCGACATAACCAACAAAACCTAATATCACCAAAACCCAACATCACCAACCAAACCCATTACCGATGAAACGCGACACCATCCATAAAACCCAGCATCACCAACAAAATCCGACATCACCAACAAGACCCGACATCACCAACAAAACCCGACATCACCAACAAAACGCTTCATCACCAACAAAACCTGACATCACCACCAAAACTGAGATCAGCAACAAAATCCGACACCAACAAAACCCATCATCAGCAACGAAACCCGACACCAACAAAACCCGACATCACCAACAAAATTCGACATCACCAACAAAACCCGACATCACCAACAAAACCCGACATCACCAACAAAACCTGACATCACCAACAAAACCCGACATCATTAACAAAATCCAACATCACCAATAAATCCCGACATCACCAACAAAACCCGACAGCACCAACAAAACCCGGCATCACCAACAAAACCCGACAGCACCAACAAAACCCGACATCACCAACAAAACCCGACATCATTAACAAAATCCGACATCACCAACAAAACCCGACATCATTAACAAAATCCGACATCACCAACAAAACCTGACATCACCAACAAAACTGGGAGCAGCAAAAAAATCCGACACCAACAAAACCCGACATCACCAAAAAAACCCGACATCACCAACAAAACCCGACATCACCAACAAAACCCAACATCATTAACAAAATCCGACATCACCAACAAAACCCAACATCACCAACAAAACCCGACATCATCCACAATACCCGACAGCACCAACAAAACCCGATACCAACAACAAAACCCAACATCACCAAAAAACCCCACATCACCAACAAAACCTGACATCACCAACAAAACCGGTCATCACCACCAAAACCTGTCATCACCACCAAAACCTGACATCACCAACAAAACCCGTCATCACCAACAAAACCCGTCATCACCATCAAAACCCGACATCACCAACAAAACCTAACATTACCAACAAAACCTGATATCACCAACAAAACCCGACATCACCAACAAAACACAGCAAGAACAAAAGACAACACCACCAACAAAACCCGACATTACCAAGAAAAAGTGACATCACCAACAAAACCGACATCACCATCAAAACCCGACATCACCAACAAAAAGTGACATCACCAACAAAACCCGACATTACCAGCAAAACCCGTCCAACAAAATCTATCATCACCACAAAAACTTGATGTCACCAACAAAACCAGACAGCATCAACAAAACATGTCAACACCAATAAAACCCAGCATAACCAACAAAATGCAACATCACCACCAAAACCTGACATCACCAACCAAACCTATTACCGATGAAACACGACACCATCAACAAAACCCAGCATCACCAACAAAACCCGACATCACCAACAAAACCCGACACCACCGTCAAAACTCGACATCACGAACAAAACCCGACATCACCAACAAAACCTGACACCAACGTCAAAACCGACATCACCAAAAAAACCGACATCACCAACAAAACCCGACATCGTTAACAAAATCCGACATCACCAACAAAACCCGACATCACCAACAAAACCCGACAGCACCAACAAAACCCGACATCACCAACAAAACCCGACATCACCAACAAAACCCGACATCATTAACAAAATCCGACATCACCAACAAAATCCGACATCACTAACAAAACCTGACATCCCAAGCAAAACTGAGAACAGCAACAAAACCCGACATCACCAACAAAATCCGACATCACCAACAAAACCCGACATCACCAAAAAAATCCGACATCACCAACAAAACCCGACTTCACCAACAAAATCTGACATCACCAACAAAACCCGACATCACCAACAAAACCCGACATCACCAACAAAATCCAACATCACCAACAAAACCCGTTCAACAAGACGTGTCATCACCACCAAAACCTGACATCACCAACAAAACCAGACATCACCAACAAAACCCGATACCAACAACAAAACCCGACATCGCCAACAAAAACCAACATTACCAACAAAACCTGATATCACCAACAAAACCCGACATCACCAACAAAACCCGACACCACCATCAAAACCCGACATCACCAACAAAATCCGACATCACCAACAAAACCCGACACCACCATCAAAACCGGACATCTCCAACAAAACCCGACATCACCAACAAAACCCGTCCAACAAAACGTGTCATCACCACAAAAACCTGACATTAACAACAAAACCCAACATCACCTACAAAACCCAACACCAACAAAACACGCCATCACAAACAAAACCCGTCACCGACAAAACCCAATATCACCAAAACAACCCGACATCACCAACAAAACCCTACATCACCAACAAAACCAGTCATCAACACCAAAACCGACATCACCAACAAAACCCGACATTACCAACAAAACCGGTCATTACCAACAAAACCCGTCACCACCAACAAAACCCGTCCAACAAAACGTGTCATCACCACAAAAACCTGACATTAACAACAAAACCCGACATCACCAACAAAACCCTACATCACCAACAAAACCAGTCATCAACACCAAAACCGACATCACCAACAAAACCGGTCATTACCAACAAAACTCGTCATCACCAACAGAAACGACACCACCAATAAAACCTTTCATCACCAACAAAACCTGTCATTAACAACTAAACCTGACATCACCAATAAAACCCGACATCACCAAAAAACCCCACATCACCAACAAAACCCAACATCACCAAAAAGCCCCACATCCAACAAAACCCAACATCACCAAAAAACCCCACATCACCAACAAAACCCGACACCAACAACAAAACCGACATCACCAACAAAAGCCGACATCACCAACAAAACCCAACATCACCAACAAAGCCCGGCAACACGAACAAAACTCGACACTCCCAACAAAACCGAACATCACCAACAAAACCAGTCATCACCACCAAAGCCGACATCACCAACAAATCCCGGCATCACAAAAAAACCCGACACCCCAACAAAACCGAACTTCAACAACAAAACCCGTCATCACCACCAAAACCTGACATCACCAACAAAACCCGTCGTCACCACCAAAACCTGACATCACCAACAAAACCCGTCATCACCACCAAAACCTGTCATCACCAACAAAACTCGCCATCACCAACAAAAACGACAACACAAACAAAACCCTTCAGCATCAAAACCGACATCACCAACAAAACCAACATCACCAACAATACCCGACATCAACAACAAATCCCAACATCACCAACAAAACACATCACCAACACCAAAGCCGACATCACCAACAAAACCGGTCATCCCCAGCAAAACCCGTCCAACAAAATCTGTCATCGCCACCAAAACCTGACATCACCAACAAAACCGACATCACCAACAAAACCCAGCATCACCAACAAAGCACAACATCACCAACAAAACCGTTTCCATTGAAACCCGACATCAACAAAAAAATCCGGCATCACCAACAAAACCCGACATCACCAGAAAATCCACATCACCAACAAAACTCAACATCACCAACAAAACACAACATCATCAAAGCCTGACATCACTAAACAAAACCCAAGATCACCAACAAAACCGACATCACCAACAAAAACTGACATCACCAATAAAACCCGTCATCAACAAAAAACCCGACATCACCAAAAAAACCCAACATCATAAAAGCCCACCATTACTAAACAAAAACCAACATCATCAACAAAACCCTTCAACACCAGCAAAACCCGACATCACCAACACAACGCGTGATCACAAACAAAATCCAACAACACCAACAAAACCCATGACCAACAAGACTCGTTATAACCAACAAAATCCAACATCACCAAAAAAAACTCGTCATCACCATCAAAACCCAACATCACCAACAAAACCCGTCATCAGCACCAAAACTGACATCACCAACAAAACCCATCATCAACACCAAAACCGACATCCCCAACAAAACCCGACATCACCAACAAAACCCGTCATCACCAGCAAAACCCATCCAACAAAACCTGTCATCAACACGAAAACTTGACGTAACCAACAAAACCCAACATCACCAACAAAACGCGTCATCACCAATAAAACCCAGCATAACCAACAGAAACCGACACCATTAAAATCGACATCACCAACAAAACCCAATATCACGAACAAAACCCAACATCACCAACATAACCTGTTAGCGACGAAACCCGACATCACCAACAAAACACAGCAAGAACAAAAGACAACACCACCAACAAAACCCGACATTACCAAGAAAAAGTGACATCACCAACAAAACCGACATCACCATCAAAACCCGACATCACCAACAAAAAGTGACATCACCAACAAAACCCGACATTACCAGCAAAACCCGTCCAACAAAATCTATCATCACCACAAAAACTTGATGTCACCAACAAAACCAGACAGCATCAACAAAACATGTCAACACCAATAAAACCCAGCATAACCAACAAAACGCAACATCACCACCAAAACCTGACATCACCAACCAAACCTATTACCGATGAAACACGACACCATCAACAAAACCCAGCATCACCAACAAAACCCGACATCACCAACAAAACCCGACACCACCGTCAAAACTCGACATCACGAACAAAACCCGACATCACCAACAAAACCTGACACCAACGTCAAAAACCGACATCACCAAAAAAACCGACATCACCAACAAAACCCGACATCGTTAACAAAATCCGACATCACCAACAAAACCCGACAGCACCAACAAAACCCGACATCACCAACAAAACCCGACATCACCAACAAAACCCGACATCACCAACAAAACCCGACATCACCAACAAAATCCGACATCACCAACAAAATCCGACATCACCAACAAAACCTGACATCCCAAGCAAAACTGAGAACAGCAACAAAACCCGACATCACCAACAAAATCCGACATCACCAACAAAACCCGACATCACCAACAAAATCCGACATCACCAACAAAACCCGACTTCACCAACAAAACCCAACATCACCAACAAAACCCGACATCACCAACAAAACCCGACATCACCAACAAAATCCAACATCACCAACAAAACCCGTTCAACAAGACGTGTCATCACCACCAAAACCTGACATCACCAACAAAACCAGACATCACCAACAAAACCCGATACCAACAACAAAACCCGACATCGCCAACAAAAACCAACATTACCAACAAAACCTGATATCACCAACAAAACCCGACATCACCAACAAAACCCGACACCACCATCAAAACCCGACATCACCAACAAAATCCGACATCACCAACAAAAACCGACACCACCATCAAAACCGGACATCTCCAACAAAACCCGACATCACCAACAAAACCCGTCCAACAAAACGTGTCATCACCACAAAAACCTGACATTAACAACAAAACCCAACATCACCTACAAAACCCAACACCAACAAAACACGCCATCACAAACAAAACCCGTCACCGACAAAACCCAATATCACCAAAAAAACCCGACATCACCAACAAAACCCTACATCACCAACAAAACCAGTCATCAACACCAAAACCGACATCACCAACAAAACCCGACATTACCAACAAAACCGGTCATTACCAACAAAACCCGTCACCACCAACAAAACCCGTCCAACAAAACGTGTCATCACCACAAAAACCTGACATTAACAACAAAACCCGACATCACCAACAAAACCCTACATCACCAACAAAACCAGTCATCAACACCAAAACCGACATCACCAACAAAACCGGTCATTACCAACAAAACTCGTCATCACCAACAGAAACGACACCACCAATAAAACCTTTCATCACCAACAAAACCTGTCATTAACAACTAAACCTGACATCACCAATAAAACCCGACATCACCAAAAAACCCCACATCACCAACAAAACCCAACATCACCAAAAAGCCCCACATCCAACAAAACCCAACATCACCAAAAAACCCCACATCACCAACAAAACCCGACACCAACAACAAAACCGACATCACCAACAAAAGCCGACATCACCAACAAAACCCAACATCACCAACAAAGCCCGGCAACACGAACAAAACTCGACACTCCCAACAAAACCGAACATCACCAACAAAACCAATCATCACCACCAAAGCCGACATCACCAACAAATCCCGGCATCACAAAAAAACCCGACACCCCAACAAAACCGAACTTCAACAACAAAACCCGTCATCACCACCAAAACCTGACATCACCAACAAAACCCGTCGTCACCACCAAAACCTGACATCACCAACAAAACCCGTCATCACCACCAAAACCTGTCATCACCAACAAAACTCGCCATCACCAACAAAAACGACAACACAAACAAAACCCTTCAGCATCAAAACCGACATCACCAACAAAACCAACATCACCAACAATACCCGACATCAACAACAAATCCCAACATCACCAACAAAACACATCACCAACACCAAAGCCGACATCACCAACAAAACCGGTCATCCCCAGCAAAACCCGTCCAACAAAATCTGTCATCGCCACCAAAACCTGACATCACCAACAAAACCGACATCACCAACAAAACCCAGCATCACCAACAAAGCACAACATCACCAACAAAACCGTTTCCATTGAAACCCGACATCAACAAAAAAATCCGGCATCACCAACAAAACCCGACATCACCAGAAAATCCACATCACCAACAAAACCCAACATCACCAACAAAACACAACATCATCAAAGCCTGACATCACTAAACAAAACCCAAGATCACCAACAAAACCGACATCACCAACAAAAACTGACATCACCAATAAAACCCGTCATCAACAAAAAACCCGACATCACCAAAAAAACCCAACATCATAAAAGCCCACCATTACTAAACAAAAACCAACATCATCAACAAAACCCTTCAACACCAGCAAAACCCGACATCACCAACACAACGCGTGATCACAAACAAAATCCAACAACACCAACAAAACCCATGACCAACAAAACTCGTTATAACCAACAAAATCCAACATCACCAAAAAAAACTCGTCATCACCATCAAAACCCAACATCACCAACAAAACCCGTCATCAGCACCAAAACTGACATCACCAACAAAACCCATCATCAACACCAAAACCGACATCCCCAACAAAACCCGACATCACCAACAAAACCCATCATCACCAGCAAAACCCATCCAACAAAACCTGTCATCAACACGAAAACTTGACGTAACCAACAAAACCCAACATCACCAACAAAACGCGTCATCACCAATAAAACCCAGCATAACCAACAGAAACCGACACCATTAAAATCGACATCACCAACAAAACCCAATATCACGAACAAAACCCAACATCACCAACATAACCTGTTAGCGACGAAACCCGACATCACCAACAAAACCCAACATCACAAATGAAACCCGACACCATCAACAAAACCCAGCATCACCAATAAAACCCAACACCAGCAACAAAACCCAACATTACCAAAAAAACCCGTCATCACGAACAAAACCCGACATCACCAACAAAACACGTCATCACCAACAAAACCCAACATCACCAACAAAACCGGTCATCACCAACAAAACCCATCATCACCACCAAAACTGACATCACCAACAAAACCCAACATCAACAACAAAACCCGACATCGCCAACAAAATCCGACATCACCAACAAAACCCGACATCACCAACAAAACCCGACATCATCAAAAAAACCCGACACCACCGTCAAAACCCGACACCACCAACAAAACCCGACACCACCAACAAAACCCGACATCACCAACGAAACCCGACACCAGCAACAAAACCCAACATTACCAAAAAAACCCGTCATCACGAACAAAACCCGACATCACCAACAAAACACGTCATCACCAACAAAACCCGACATCACCAACAAAACCGGTCATCACCAACAAAACCCATCATCACCACCAAAACTGACATCACCAACAAAACCCAACATCAACAACAAAACCCGACATCACCAACAAAACCGGTCATCACCACCAAAACTGACATCACCAACAAAAGCCATCACCACCGACAAATCGCATCACGTACAAAACCCAATATCAAGGACAAAACCCAACATCACCAACAGGACCGACATCACCAACAAAAGCCGTTATCACCCACAAAGCCCAACATCACCAACAAAACCCAACATCACCAACAAAACCCGAAATCAACAAAACACGACACCAACAAAACCCAACATCACCAAAAAAACCCGTCATCACCAACAAAACCTGACATCAACAGCAAAACCGACATCATCAACAAAACCCGTCATCGCCAGCAAAACCCGTCCAACAAAATCTGTCATCACCACGAAAACCTGACGTAACCAACAAAACCAGACAGCAGCAACAAAACCCATCATCACCAACAAAACCCGCCATCACCAACAAAACCCACCATCACCAACAAAACCCGTCATCACCAACAAAACCAACAAAACTCGTCAGCATCAAAACCCGACATCACCAACAAAACCCGACATCACCAACAATACCCGACATCAACAACAAATCCCAACATCACCAAGAAAATCCATCACCAAGAAAACACAACAGCACCAACAAAACCCGACATCACCAGCAAAACCCAACATCACCAACAAAACCCGACATCACCAACAAAATCCGTCACCAACAAGATCGACAACACCAACAAAACCCAATATCACCAACAAAGCCAACATCACCAACCAAACCCATTACCCACGAAACCCGACACCATCAATAAATCCCAGCATCGCCAACAAAACCCGACATCACCAACAAATCCCGTTATCAACGAAACCCGACACCACCAACAAAACCCAGCATCACCAACAAAATCCGACATCACCAACAAAACCCGTTACCAACGAAACCCGACACCACCTACAAAACCCGACATCACCAACAAAACCCAACATCACCAACAAAATACGACATCACCAACAAAACCAGACATCACCAACAAAACCCGACACCAACAACAAAACCGACATCACCAACAAAAGTCGACATCACCAACAAAAGCCGACATCACCAACAAAACCCGGCATCACAAAAAAACCCGACACCCCCAACAAAACCGAACTTCAACAACAAAACCTGTCATCACCACCAAAACCTGACATCACCAACAAAACCCGTCATCACCACCAAAACCTGTCATCACCAACAAAACTCGTCATCACCAACAAAAACGACAACACAAACAAAACCCTTCAGCATCAAAACCGACATCACCAACAAAACCAACATTACCAACAATACCCGACATCAACAACAAATCCCAACATCACCAACAAAACCCTCACCAAGAAAACACAACAGCACCCACAAAAACCCATCACCAACAAAACCCAACATCACCAACAAAACCCAACATCACCAACAAAACCCGACATCACCAACAAAATCCGTCACCAACAGCACCCAGCATCACCAACAAAACTTGACATCACCAACAAAACCCAACATCACCAACAAAACCCGACATCACCAACAAAATCCGTCACCAACAAGATCGACAACACCAACAAAACCCAATATCACCAACAAAGCCAACATCACCAACCAAACCCATTACCCACGAAACCCGACACCATCAATAAATCCCAGCATCGCCAACAAAACCCGACATCACCAACAAAACCCGTTATCAACGAAACCCGACACCACCAACAAAACCCAGCATCACCAACAAAATCCGACATTACCAACAAAACCCATTATCAACGAAACCTGACACCACCTACAAAACCCGACATCACCAACAAAACCCAACATCACCAACAAAATCCGACATCACCAACAAAACCAGACATCACCAACAAAACCCGACACCAACAACAAAACCGACATCACCAACAAAACCGAACTTCAACAACAAAACCCGACATCACCAACAAAACTCGTCATCACAAAAAAACCCGACATCACCAACAAAACCGAACTTCAACAACAAAACCCGACATCACCAACAAAACTCGTCATCACCACCAAAACCTGACATCACCAACAAAACCCGTCATCACCAACAAAACTCGTCATCACCAACAAAAATGACAACATAAACAAAACCCTTCAGCATCAAAATCGACATCACCAACAAAACCAACATCACCAACAAAACCCGACATCAACAACAAATCCCAACATCACCAAGAAAACCCTCACCAAGAAAACACAACAGCACCCACAAAAACCCATCACCAACAAAACCCAACATCACCAACAAAACACAACATCACCAACAAAACCCGACATCACCAACAAAATCCGTCACCAACAGCACCCAGCATCACCTACAAAACCCAACATCACCAACAAAACCCGACATCACCAACAAAACCCGATACCAACAACAAAACCTGACATCCCCAACAAAACCCAGCATTACCAACAAAACCTGATATCACCAACAAAACTCGACATCACCAACAAAACCGGTCACCACAAACAAAACCCGACATCACCAACAAAACCCAGCACTAACAAAACACAACATCACCAACAAAACCCATCACCAACAAAACCTGACATTACCAAGAAAAAGTGACATCACCATCAAAACCCGACATCACCAACAAAATTCGACATTACCAAGAAAACCTGACATCCCCAACAAAACTCTCATCAACATCAAAACCCGTCACCACCAACAAAACCCGTCCAACAAAACGTGTCATCACCACAAAAACCTGACATCACCAGCAAAACCCGACATCACCAACAAAACCCGTCCAACAAAACGTGTCATCACCACAAAAACCTGACATCACCAACAAAACCCAACATCACCAACAAAACCCGTCACCAACAACACCCAGCAACACCTACAAAACCCAACATCACCAACAAAACCAGACATCACCAACAAAACCCGTTATCAACAACAAAACCAGACATCACCAATAAAACACAACAGCACCAACAAAACCCGATATCACCAACAAAACCCGACATCACCAATAAAACCCAACAGCACCAACAAAACCCGACATCACCAAAAAAATCCAATATCACCAACAAAACCCGACATCACCAACAAAACCCGACATCACCAACAAAACCCGACAGCACCAACGAAACCCGACATCACCAACAAAACCCAAAACTACCAAGCAAACACGACATCACCAACAAAACCCGACAACACGACAAAACCCGGCATCACCAACAAAACCCTTCATCACCAACAAAACCCATCATGTACAAAACCTGACATCACCGACAAAACCAGATATCACCAACAGAACCCTACAACACCACAAAACCCGGCATCAGCAACAAAACCCGACATCACCTACAAAACACGGCATCACCATCAAAACACAAAACCACCAACAAAACCCGACATCACCAACAAAACCCGACAACACCACAAAACACAGCAGCACCAACAAAACCCTTCATCACCAAAAAAACCCATCATGTACAAAACCTGACATCACCGGCAAAGCCAGACATCACCAACAAAACCCTTTATCACCAACAAAACCCAACATCATCAACAAAATCCGACATCACCAACAAAACCCGAAATCAACAAAATACGACATCACCAACAAAACCCGAAACCAGCACAAAAGCCTGCATCACCAACAAAAAGCATCACCACCAACAAAACCCATCACGTACAAAACCCGACACCAGCAACAAAACCTGACAACACCAACAAAAGCGGTCATCACCAACAAAAGCTGTCATCACCAACAAAACCCGTCATCACCACAAACACTGACATCACCACCAAAGCCCGGCATCACCAACAACACCTGAGACCCCCACCAAAACTGAACATCACCAACAAAACCCATCATCACCAACAAAACCCGCCATCACCAACAAAACCCAGCATCACCAACAAAACCCGTCATCACCAACAAAACTCGTCAGCATCAAAACCCGACATCACCAACAAAACCCGACATCACCAACAATACCCGACATCAACAACAAATCCCAACATCACCAAGAAAATCCATCACCAAGAAAACACAACAGCACCAACAAAACCCGACATCACCAGCAAAACCCAACATCACCAACAAAACCCGACATCACCAACAAAATCCGACATCAATAACAAAACCCGACTGGACCAACAAAACCCAACATCACCAACAAAACCCGACATCACCAACAAAATCCGTCACCAACAAGATCGACAACACCAACAAAACCCAATATCACCAACAAAGCCAACATCACCAACCAAACCCATTACCCACGAAACCCGACACCATCAATAAATCCCAGCATTGCCAACAAAACCCGACATCACCAACAAAACCCGTTATCAACGAAACCCGACACCACCAACAAAACCCAGCATCACCAACAAAACCCGACATCACCAACAAAACCCGTTACCAACGAAACCCGACACCACCTACAAAACCCGACATCACCAACAAAACCCAACATCACCAACAAAATACGACATCACCAACAAAACCAGACATCACCAACAAAACCCGACACCAACAACAAAACCGACATCACCAACAAAAGTCGACATCACCAACAAAAGCCGACATCACCAACAAAACCCGGCATCACAAAAAAAACCCGACACCCCCAACAAAACCGAACTTCAACAACAAAACCTGTCATCACCACCAAAACCTGACATCACCAACAAAACCCGTCATCACCACCAAAACCTGTCATCACCAACAAAACTCGTCATCACCAACAAAAACGACAACACAAACAAAACCCTTCAGCATCAAAACCGACATCACCAACAAAACCAACATTACCAACAATACCCGACATCAACAACAAATCCCAACATCACCAACAAAACCCTCACCAAGAAAACACAACAGCACCCACAAAAACCCATCACCAACAAAACCCAACATCACCAACAAAACCCAACATCACCAACAAAACCCGACATCACCCACAAAATCCGTCACCAACAACACCCAGCATCACCAACAAAACCTGACATCACCAACAAAACCCAACATCACCAACAAAACCCGACATCACCAACAAAACCCGATACCAACAACAAAACCTGACATCCCCAACAAAACCCAACATTACCAACAAAACCTGATATCACCAACAAAACTCGACATCACCAACAAAACCGGTCACCACAAACAAAACCCGACATCACCAACAAAACCCAGCACCAACAAAACACAACATCACCAACAAAACCCATCACCAACAAAACCTGACATTACCAAGAAAAAGTGACATCACCATCGAAACCCGACATCACCAACAAAATTCGACATTACCAAGAAAACCTGACATCCCCAACAAAACTGACATCAACATCAAAACCCATCACCACCAACAAAACCCGTCCGACAAAACGTGTCATCACCACAAAAACCTGACATCACCAACAAAACCCAACATCACCAACAAAACCCGTCACCAACAACACCCAGCAACACCTACAAAACCCAACATCACCAACAAAACCAGACATCACCAACAAAACCCGTCATCACCAACAAAACCCGACATCACCAATAAAACCCAACAGCACCAACAAAACCCGATATCACCAACAAAACCCGACATCACCAAAAAAATCCAACATCACCAACAAAACCCGACATCACCAACAAAACCCGACATCACAACAAAACCAGACATCACAACAAACTCCGACACCAACAAAACCCAACATCAGCAACGAAACCCGACACCAACAAGATCCGACATTACCAACAAAAGCCGACATCACCAACAAAGCCCGACATCACCAACAAAATCCGACATCATTAACAAAATCCGGCATCACCAACAAAACCCGACATCACCAACAAAATCCGATATCATCAACAAAACTCAACTGACCAACAAAACTCGACATCATCAAAAAAACCCGACATCACTGTCAAAGCCCGACATCACCAACAAAATCTGACATCAACACCAAAACCGACATCACCAACAAAACCCAACATCACCAACAAAACGCGACATCACCAACAAAATCCAAAACCAACAAGATCGACATAACCAACAAAACCTAATATCACCAAAACCCAACATCACCAACCAAACCCATTACCGATGAAACGCGACACCATCCATAAAACCCAGCATCACCAACAAAATCCAACATCATCAACAAAACCCGACACCAACAAAACCCAACATCACCAACAAAATCCGACATCACCAACAAGACCCGACATCACCAACAAAACCCGACATCACCAACAAAACGCTTCATCACCAACAAAACCTGACATCACCACCAAAACTGAGATCAGCAACAAAATCCGACACCAACAAAACCCATCATCAGCAACGAAACCCGACACCAACAAAACCCGACATCACCAACAAAATTCGACATCACCAACAAAACCCGACATCACCAACAAAACCCGACATCACCAACAAAACCTGACATCACCAACAAAACCCGACATCATTAACAAAATCCAACATCACCAATAAATCCCGACATCACCAACAAAACCCGACAGCACCAACAAAACCCGGCATCACCAACAAAACCCGACAGCACCAACAAAACCCGACATCACCAACAAAACCCGACATCATTAACAAAATCCGACATCACCAACAAAACCCGACATCATTAACAAAATCCGACATCACCAACAAAACCTGACATCACCAACAAAACTGGGAGCAGCAAAAAAATCCGACACCAACAAAACCCGACATCACCAAAAAAACCCGACATCACCAACAAAACCCGACATCACCAACAAAATCCAACATCATTAACAAAATCCGACATCACCAACAAAACCCAACATCACCAACAAAACCCGACATCATCCACAATACCCGACAGCACCAACAAAACCCGATACCAACAACAAAACCCAACATCACCAAAAAACCCCACATCACCAACAAAACCTGACATCACCAACAAAACCGGTCATCACCACCAAAACCTGTCATCACCACCAAAACCTGACATCACCAACAAAACCCGTCATCACCAACAAAACCCGTCATCACCATCAAAACCCGACATCACCAACAAAACCTAACATTACCAACAAAACCTGATATCACCAACAAAAACCCGACATCACCAACAAAACCCGACATCACCAACAAAACACAGCAAGAACAAAAGACAACACCACCAACAAAACCCGACATTACCAAGAAAAAGTGACATCACCAACAAAACCGACATCACCATCAAAACCCGACATCACCAACAAAAAGTGACATCACCAACAAAACCCGACATTACCAGCAAAACCCGTCCAACAAAATCTATCATCACCACAAAAACTTGATGTCACCAACAAAACCAGACAGCATCAACAAAACATGTCAACACCAATAAAACCCAGCATAACCAACAAAACGCAACATCACCACCAAAACCTGACATCACCAACCAAACCTATTACCGATGAAACACGACACCATCAACAAAACCCAGCATCACCAACAAAACCCGACATCACCAACAAAACCCGACAGCACCAACAAAACCCGACATCACCAACAAAACCCGACATCATTAACAAAATCCGACATCACCAACAAAACCCGACATCATTAACAAAATCCGACATCACCAACAAAACCTGACATCACCAACAAAACTGGGAGCAGCAAAAAAATCCGACACCAACAAAACCCGACATCACCAAAAAAACCCGACATCACCAACAAAACCCGACATCACCAACAAAACCCAACATCATTAACAAAATCCGACATCACCAACAAAACCCAACATCACCAACAAAACCCGACATCATCCACAATACCCGACAGCACCAACAAAACCCGATACCAACAACAAAACCCAACATCACCAAAAAACCCCACATCACCAACAAAACCTGACATCACCAACAAAACCGGTCATCACCACCAAAACCTGTCATCACCACCAAAACCTGACATCACCAACAAAACCCGTCATCACCAACAGAACCCGTCATCACCATCAAAACCCGACATCACCAACAAAACCTAACATTACCAACAAAACCTGATATCACCAACAAAAACCCGACATCACCAACAAAACCCGACATCACCAACAAAACACAGCAAGAACAAAAGACAACACCACCAACAAAACCCGACATTACCAAGAAAAAGTGACATCAGAAACAAAACCGACATCACCATCAAAACCCGACATCACCAACAAAAAGTGACATCACCAACAAAACCCGACATTACCAGCAAAACCCGTCCAACAAAATCTATCATCACCACAAAAACTTGATGTCACCAACAAAACCAGACAGCATCAACAAAACATGTCAACACCAATAAAACCCAGCATAACCAACAAAACGCAACATCACCACCAAAACCTGACATCACCAACCAAACCCTTTATCACCAACAAAACCCAACATCATCAACAAAATCCGACATCACCAACAAAACCCGAAATCAACAAAATACGACATCACCAACAAAACCCGAAACCAGCACAAAAGCCTGCATCACCAACAAAAAGCATCACCACCAACAAAACCCATCACGTACAAAACCCGACACCAGCAACAAAACCTGACAACACCAACAAAAGCGGTCATCACCAACAAAAGCCGTCATCACCAACAAAACCCGTCATCACCACAAACACTGACATCACCACCAAAGCCCGGCATCACCAACAACACCTGAGACCCCCACCAAAACTGAACATCACCAACAAAACCCATCATCACCAACAAAACCCGCCATCACCAACAAAACCCACCATCACCAACAAAACCCGTCATCACCAACAAAACCAACAAAACTCGTCAGCATCAAAACCCGACATCACCAACAAAACCCGACATCACCAACAATACCCGACATCAACAACAAATCCCAACATCACCAAGAAAATCCATCACCAAGAAAACACAACAGCACCAACAAAACCCGACATCACCAGCAAAACCCAACATCACCAACAAAACCCGACACCACCAACAAAATCCGTCACCAACAAGATCGACAACACCAACAAAACCCAATATCACCAACAAAGCCAACATCACCAACCAAACCCATTACCCACGAAACCCGACACCATCAATAAATCCCAGCATCACCAACAAAACCCGACATCACCAACAAAACCCGTTATCAACGAAACCCGACACCACCAACAAAACCCAGCATCACCAACAAAATCCGACATCACCAACAAAACCCGTTACCAACGAAACCCGACACCACCTACAAAACCCGACATCACCAACAAAACCCGACATCACCAACAAAACACAGCAAGAACAAAAGACAACACCACCAACAAAACCCGACATTACCAAGAAAAAGTGACATCACCAACAAAACCGACATCACCATCAAAACCCGACATCACCAACAAAAAGTGACATCACCAACAAAACCCGACATTACCAGCAAAACCCGTCCAACAAAATCTATCATCACCACAAAAACTTGATGTCACCAACAAAACCAGACAGCATCAACAAAACATGTCAACACCAATAAAACCCAGCATAACCAACAAAACGCAACATCACCACCAAAACCTGACATCACCAACCAAACCTATTACCGATGAAACACGACACCATCAACAAAACCCAGCATCACCAACAAAACCCGACATCACCAACAAAACCCGACACCACCGTCAAAACTCGACATCACGAACAAAACCCGACATCACCAACAAAACCTGACACCAACGTCAAAAACCGACATCACCAAAAAAACCGACATCACCAACAAAACCCGACATCGTTAACAAAATCCGACATCACCAACAAAACCCGACATCACTAACAAAACCCGACAGCACCAACAAAACCCGACATCACCAACAAAACCCGACATCACCAACAAAACCCGACATCATTAACAAAATCCGACATCAGCAACAAAATCCGACATCACTAACAAAACCTGACATCCCAAGCAAAACTGAGATCAGCAACAAAACCCGACATCACCAACAAAATCCGACATCACCAACAAAACCCGACATCACCAAAAAAGTCCGACATCACCAACAAAACCCGACTTCACCAACAAAATCTGACATCACCAACAAAACCCGACATCACCAACAAAACCCGACATCACCAACAAAATCCAACATCACCAACAAAACCCGTTCAACAAGACGTGTCATCACCACCAAAACCTGACATCACCAACAAAACCAGACATCACCAACAAAACCCGATACCAACAACAAAACCCGACATCGCCCACAAAAACCAACATTACCAACAAAACCTGATATCACCAACAAAACCCGACATCACCAACAAAACCCGACACCACCATCAAAACCCGACATCACCAACAAAATCCGACATCACCAACAAAACCCGACACCACCATCAAAACCGGACATCTCCAACAAAACCCGACATCACCAACAAAATCCGACAGCACCAACAAAACCCGACATCACCAACAAAACGCGTCATCACCAATAAAACCCAGCATAACCAACAGAAAACGACACCAATAAAATCGACATCATCAACAAAACCCAATATCACGAACAAAACCCAACATCACCAACATAACCTGTTAGCGACGAAACCCGACATCACCAACAAAACCCAACATCACAAACGAAACCCGACACCATCAACAAAACCCAGCATCACCAATAAAACCCAACATCAGCAACAAAACCCAACATTACCAAAAAAACCCGTCATCACGAACAAAACCCGACATCACCAACAAAACACGTCATCACCAACAAAACCCGACATCACCAACAAAACCAGTCATCACCAACAAAACCCATCATCACCACCAAAACTGACATCACCAACAAAACCCGACATCACCAACAAAACCCGACATCATTAACAAAATCCGACATCAGCAACAAAACCTGAAATCACCAACAAAATCCGACATCACCAACAAAATCTATCATCACCACGAAAACTTGATGTCACCAACAAAACCTGACAGCATCAACAAAACCTGTCATCACCAATAAAACCCAGCATAACCAACAAAACCCAACATCACCTCCAAAACCTGACATCACCAACAAAACCCGTTATCACCAACAAAACCCTACATCACCAACAATACCCGACATCAACAACAAATACCAACATCACCAAGAAAACCCACCACCAAGAAAACACAACAGCACCAACAAAACCCATCACCAACAAAACTCAACATCACCAACAAAACCCGACATCACCAACAAAATCCGTCACCAAGATCGACATCACCAACAAAACCCAATAACACCAACAAAACCCAATATCACCACCCAAAACCATTACCGACGAAACCCGACACCATCAACAAAACCCAGCATCACCAACAAAATCCGACATCACCAACAAAACCCCTTATCAACGAAACCCGACACCACCAACAAAACCCAGCATCACCAACAAAACCCGACACCACCAACGAAAACCCGGCATCACCAAAAAAACCTGTCATCACCGACAAAACCTGTCATCACCGACAAAACCTGTCATCACCAACAAAACACGTCATTACCAACAAACCCCAACGTCACCAACAAAATCCGACATCACCAACAAAACCCAACATCACCAACAAAACCCGACATCACCAACAAAACCCATGACCAACAAAACTCGATATAACCAACAAAATCCAACATCACCAAAAAAAACTCGTCATCACCATCAAAACCCAACATCACCAACAAAACCCGTCATCAGCACCAAAACTGACATCACCAACAAAACCCATCATCAACACCAAAACCGACATCCCCAACAAAACCCGACATCACCAACAAAACCCGTCGTCAACAGCAAAACTGACATCACCAACAAAACCCATCATCACCAGCAAAACCCATCCAACAAAACCTGTCATCAACACGAAAACTTGACATAACCAACAAAACCCAACATCACCAACAAAACGCGTCATCACCAATAAAACCCAGCATAACCAACAGAAACCGACACCAATAAAATCGACATCATCAACAAAACCCAATATCACGAACAAAACCCAACATCACCAACATAACCTGTTAGCGACGAAACCCAACATCACCAACAAAACCCAACATCACAAACGAAACCCGACACCATCAACAAAACCCAGCATCACCAATAAAACCCAACATCAGCAACAAAACCCAACATTACCAAAAAAACCCGTCATCACGAACAAAACCCGACATCACCAACAAAACACGTCATCACCAACAAAACCCGACATCACCAACAAAACCGGTCATCACCAACAAAACCCATCACCACCACCAAAACTGACATCACCAACAAAACCCGACATCAACAACAAAACCCGACATCGCCAACAAAATCCGACATCACCAACAAAACCCGACAACACCACAAAACCCAGCATCACCAACAAAACCCTTCATCACCAACAAAACCCATCATGTACAAAACCTGACATCACCGACAAAACCAGATATCACCAACAGAACCCTACAACACCACAAAACCCAGCATCAGCAACAAAACCCGACATCACCTACAAAACACGGCATCACCATCAAAACACAAAACCACCAACAAAACCCGACATCACCAACAAAACCCGACAACACCACAAAACCCAGCATCACCAACAAAACCCTTCATCACCAACAAAACCCGTCATGTACAAAACCTGACATCACCGACAAAACCAGATATCACCAACAGAACCCTACAACACCACAAAACCCGGCATCAGCAACAAAACCCGACATCACCTACAAAACACGGCATCACCATCAAAACACAAAACCACCAACAAAACCCGACATCACCAACAAAACCCGACAACACCCCAAAACACAGCAGCACCAACAAAACCCTTCATCACCAAAAAAACCCATCATGTACAAAACCCGACATCACCGGCAAAACCAGACATCACCAACAAAACCCTTTATCACCAACAAAACCCAACATCATCAACAAAATCCGACATCACCAACAAAACCCGAAATCAACAAAATACGACATCACCAACAAAACCCGAAACCAGCACAAAAGCCTGCATCACCAACAAAAAGCATCACCACCAACAAAACCCATCACGTACAAAACCCGACACCAGCAACAAAACCTGACAACACCAACAAAAGCGGTCATCACCAACAAAAGCCGTCATCACCAACAAAACCCGTCATCACCACAAACACTGACATCACCACCAAAGCCCGGCATCACCAACAACACCTGAGACCCCCACCAAAACTGAACATCACCAACAAAACCCATCATCACCAACAAAACCCGCCATCACCAACAAAACCCAGCATCACCAACAAAACCCGTCATCACCAACAAAACCAACAAAACTCGTCAGCATCAAAACCCGACATCACCAACAAAACCCGACATCACCAACAATACCCGACATCAACAACAAATCCCAACATCACCAAGAAAATCCATCACCAAGAAAACACAACAGCACCAACAAAACCCGACATCACCAGCAAAACCCAACATCACCAACAAAACCCGACACCACCAACAAAATCCGTCACCAACAAGATCGACAACACCAACAAAACCCAATATCACCAACAAAGCCAACATCACCAACCAAACCCATTACCCACGAAACCCGACACCATCAATAAATCCCAGCATCACCAACAAAACCCGACATCACCAACAAAACCCGTTATCAACGAAACCCGACACCACCAACAAAACCCAGCATCACCAACAAAATCCGACATCACCAACAAAACCCGTTACCAACGAAACCCGACACCACCTACAAAACCCGACATCACCAACAAAACCCAACATCACCAACAAAATACGACATCACCAACAAAACCCGACACCAACAACAAAACCGACATCACCAACAGAAGCCGACATCACCAACAAAAGCCGACATCACCAACAAAACCCGGCATCACAAAAAAACCCGACACCCCCAACAAAACCGAACTTCAACAACAAAACCCATCATCACCACCAAAACCTGACATCACCAACAAAGCTCGTCATCACCAACAAAAACGACAACACAAACAAAACCCTTCAGCATCAAAACCGACATCACCAACAAAACCAACATTACCAACAATACATGACATCAACAACAAATCCCAACATCACCAACAAAACCCTCACCAAGAAAACACAACAGCACCCACAAAAACCCATCACCAACAAAACCCAACATCACCAACAAAACCAGACAGCATCAACAAAACATGTCAACACCAATAAAACCCAGCATAACCAACAAAACGCAACATCACCACCAAAATCTGACATCACCAACCAAACCTATTACCGATGAAACACGACACCATCAACAAAACCCAACATCACCAACAAAACCCGACATCACCAACAAAACCCGACACCACCGTCAAAACTCGACATCACTAACAAAACCCGACATCACCAACAAAACCCGACACCAACGTCAAAACCCGACATCAACAACAAATCCCAACATCACCAAGAAAATCCATCACCAAGAAAACACAACAGCACCAACAAAACCCGACATCACCAACAAAACCCGATACCAACAACAAAACCTGACATCCCCAACAAAACCCAACATTACCAACAAAACCCGACATCACCAACAAAACCCGACATCACCAACAATACCCGATATCAACAACAAATCCCAACATCACCAAGAAAATCCATCACCAAGAAAACACAACAGCACCAACAAAACCCGACATCACCAGCAAAACCCAACATCACCAACAAAACCCGACATCACCAACAAAATCCGTCACCAACAAGATCGACAACACCAACAAAACCCAATATCACCAACAAAGCCAACATCACCAACCAAACCCATTACCCACGAAACCCGACACCATCAATAAATCCCAGCATCGCCAACAAAACCCGACATCACCAACAAAACCCGTTATCAACGAAACCCGACACCACCAACAAAACCCAGCATCACCAACAAAATCCGACATTACCAACAAAACCCGTTACCAACGAAATCCGACACCACCTACAAAACCCGACATCACCAACAAAACCCAACATCACCAACAAAATACGACATCACCAACAAAACCAGACATCACCAACAAAACCCGACACCAACAACAAAACCGACATCACCAACAAAAGTCGACATCACCAACAAAAGCCGACATCACCAACAAAACCCGGCATCACAAAAAAACCCGACACCCCCAACAAAACCGAACTTCAACAACAAAACCTGTCATCACCACCAAAACCTGACATCACCAACAAAACCCGTCATCACCACCAAAACCTGTCATCACCAACAAAACTCGTCATCACCAACAAAAACGACAACACAAACAAAACCCTTCAGCATCAAAACCGACATCACCAACAAAACCAACATTACCAACAATACCCGACATCAACAACAAATCCCAACATCACCAACAAAACCCTCACCAAGAAAACACAACAGCACCCACAAAAACCCATCACCAACAAAACCCAACATCACCAACAAATCCCAACATCACCAACAAAACCCGACATCACCAACAAAATCCGTCACCAACAGCACCCAGCATCACCAACAAAACCCAACATCACCAACAAAACCCGACATCACCAACAAAACCCGATACCAACAACAAAACCTGACATCCCCAACAAAACCCAGCATTACCAACAAAACCTGATATCACCAACAAAACTCGACATCACCAACAAAACCGGTCACCACAAACAAAACCCGACATCACCAACAAAACCCAGCACTAACAAAACACAACATCACCAACAAAACCCATCACCAACAAAACCTGACATTACCAAGAAAAAGTGACATCACCATCAAAACCCGACATCACCAACAAAATTCGACATTACCAAGAAAACCTGACATCCCCAACAAAACTCTCATCAACATCAAAACCCGTCACCACCAACAAAACCCGTCCAACAAAACGTGTCATCACCACAAAAACCTGACATCACCAGCAAAACCCGACATCACCAACAAAACCCGTCCAACAAAACGTGTCATCACCACAAAAACCTGACATCACCAACAAAACCCAACATCACCAACAAAACCCGTCACCAACAACACCCAGCAACACCTACAAAACCCAACATCACCAACAAAACCAGACATCACCAACAAAACCCGTTATCAACAACAAAACCAGACATCACCAATAAAACACAACAGCACCAACAAAACCCGATATCACCAACAAAACCCGACATCACCAATAAAACCCAACAGCACCAACAAAACCCGACATCACCAAAAAAATCCAATATCACCAACAAAACCCGACATCACCAACAAAACCCGACATCACCAACAAAACCCGACAGCACCAACGAAACCCGACATCACCAACAAAACCCAAAACTACCAAGCAAACACGACATCACCAACAAAACCCGACAACACGACAAAACCCGGCATCACCAACAAAACCCTTCATCACCAACAAAACCCATCATGTACAAAACCTGACATCACCGACAAAACCAGATATCACCAACAGAACCCTACAACACCACAAAACCCGGCATCAGCAACAAAACCCGACATCACCTACAAAACACGGCATCACCATCAAAACACAAAACCACCAACAAAACCCGACATCACCAACAAAACCCGACAACACCACAAAACACAGCAGCACCAACAAAACCCTTCATCACCAAAAAAACCCATCATGTACAAAACCTGACATCACCGGCAAAGCCAGACATCACCAACAAAACCCTTTATCACCAACAAAACCCAACATCATCAACAAAATCCGACATCACCAACAAAACCCGAAATCAACAAAATACGACATCACCAACAAAACCCGAAACCAGCACAAAAGCCTGCATCACCAACAAAAAGCATCACCACCAACAAAACCCATCACGTACAAAACCCGACACCAGCAACAAAACCTGACAACACCAACAAAAGCGGTCATCACCAACAAAAGCTGTCATCACCAACAAAACCCGTCATCACCACAAACACTGACATCACCACCAAAGCCCGGCATCACCAACAACACCTGAGACCCCCACCAAAACTGAACATCACCAACAAAACCCATCATCACCAACAAAACCCGCCATCACCAACAAAACCCAGCATCACCAACAAAACCCGTCATCACCAACAAAACCAACAAAACTCGTCAGCATCAAAACCCGACATCACCAACAAAACCCGACATCACCAACAATACCCGACATCAACAACAAATCCCAACATCACCAAGAAAATCCATCACCAAGAAAACACAACAGCACCAACAAAACCCGACATCACCAGCAAAACCCAACATCACCAACAAAACCCGACATCACCAACAAAATCCGACATCAATAACAAAACCCGACTGGACCAACAAAACCCAACATCACCAACAAAACCCGACATCACCAACAAAATCCGTCACCAACAAGATCGACAACACCAACAAAACCCAATATCACCAACAAAGCCAACATCACCAACCAAACCCATTACCCACGAAACCCGACACCATCAATAAATCCCAGCATTGCCAACAAAACCCGACATCACCAACAAAACCCGTTATCAACGAAACCCGACACCACCAACAAAACCCAGCATCACCAACAAAATCCGACATCACCAACAAAACCCGACATCACCAACAAAACCCAACATCACCAACAAAATACGACATCACCAACAAAACCAGACATCACCAACAAAACCCGACACCAACAACAAAACCGACATCACCAACAAAAGTCGACATCACCAACAAAAGCCGACATCACCAACAAAACCCGGCATCACAAAAAAACCCGACACCCCCAACAAAACCGAACTTCAACAACAAAACCTGTCATCACCACCAAAACCTGACATCACCAACAAAACCCGTCATCACCACCAAAACCTGTCCTCACCAACAAAACTCGTCATCACCAACAAAAACGACAACACAAACAAAACCCTTCAGCATCAAAACCGACATCACCAACAAAACCAACATTACCAACAATACCCGACATCAACAACAAATCCCAACATCACCAACAAAACCCTCACCAAGAAAACACAACAGCACCCACAAAAACCCATCACCAACAAAACCCAACATCACCAACAAAACCCAACATCACCAACAAAACCCGACATCACCAACAAAATCCGTCACCAACAACACCCAGCATCACCAACAAAACCTGACATCACCAACAAAACCCAACATCACCAACAAAACCCGACATCACCAACAAAACCCGATACCAACAACAAAACCCGACATCCCCAACAAAACCCAACATTACCAACAAAACCTGATATCACCAACAAAACTCGACATCACCAACAAAACCGGTCACCACAAACAAAACCCGACATCACCAACAAAACCCAGCACCAACAAAACACAACATCACCAACAAAACCCATCACCAACAAAACCTGACATTACCAAGAAAAAGTGACATCACCATCGAAACCCGACATCACCAACAAAATTCGACATTACCAAGAAAACCTGACATCCCCAACAAAACTGACATCAACATCAAAACCCATCACCACCAACAAAACCCGTCCGACAAAACGTGTCATCACCACAAAAACCTGACATCACCAACAAAACCCAACATCACCAACAAAACCCGTCACCAACAACACCCAGCAACACCTACAAAACCCAACATCACCAACAAAACCAGACATCACCAACAAAACCCGTTATCACCAACAAAACCCGACATCACCAATAAAACCCAACAGCACCAACAAAACCCGATATCACCAACAAAACCCGACATCACCAAAAAAATCCAACATCACCAACAAAACCCGACATCACCAACAAAACCCGACATCACAACAAAACCAGACATCACAACAAACTCCGACACCAACAAAACCCAACATCAGCAACGAAACCCGACACCAACAAGATCCGACATTACCAACAAAAGCCGACATCACCAACAAAGCCCGACATCACCAACAAAATCCGACATCATTAACAAAATCCGGCATCACCAACAAAACCCGACATCACCAACAAAATCCGATATCATCAACAGAACTCAACTGACCAACAAAACTCGACATCATCAAAAAAACCCGACATCACTGTCAAAGCCCGACATCACCAACAAAATCCGACATCAACACCAAAACCGACATCACCAACAAAACCCAACATCACCAACAAAACGCGACATCACCAACAAAATCCAAAACCAACAAGATCGACATAACCAACAAAACCTAATATCACCAAAACCCAACATCACCAACCAAACCCATTACCGATGAAACGCGACACCATCCATAAAACCCAGCATCACCAACAAAATCCAACATCATCAACAAAACCCGACACCAACAAAACCCAACATCACCAACAAAATCCGACATCACCAACAAGACCCGACATCACCAACAAAACCCGACATCACCAACAAAACGCTTCATCACCAACAAAACCTGACATCACCACCAAAACTGAGATCAGCAACAAAATCCGACACCAACAAAACCCATCATCAGCAACGAAACCCGACACCAACAAAACCCGACATCACCAACAAAATTCGACATCACCAACAAAACCCGACATCACCAACAAAACCCGACATCACCAACAAAACCTGACATCACCAACAAAACCCGACATCATTAACAAAATCCAACATCACCAATAAATCCCGACATCACCAACAAAACCCGACAGCACCAACAAAACCCGGCATCACCAACAAAACCCGACAGCACCAACAAAACCCGACATCACCAACAAAACCCGACATCATTAACAAAATCCGACATCACCAACAAAACCCGACATCATTAACAAAATCCGACATCACCAACAAAACCCAACATCACCAACAAAACCCGACATCATCCACAATACCCGACAGCACCAACAAAACCCGATACCAACAACAAAACCCAACATCACCAAAAAACCCCACATCACCAACAAAACCTGACATCACCAACAAAACCGGTCATCACCACCAAAACCTGTCATCACCACCAAAACCTGACATCACCAACAAAACCCGTCATCACCAACAAAACCCGTCATCACCATCAAAACCCGACATCACCAACAAAACCTAACATTACCAACAAAACCTGATATCACCAACAAAAACCCGACATCACCAACAAAACCCGACATCACCAACAAAACACAGCAAGAACAAAAGACAACACCACCAACAAAACCCGACATTACCAAGAAAAAGTGACATCACCAACAAAACCGACATCACCATCAAAACCCGACATCACCAACAAAAAGTGACATCACCAACAAAACCTGACATTACCAGCAAAACCCGTCCAACAAAATCTATCATCACCACAAAAACTTGATGTCACCAACAAAACCAGACAGCATCAACAAAACATGTCAACACCAATAAAACCCAGCATAACCAACAAAACGCAACATCACCACCAAAACCTGACATCACCAACCAAACCTATTACCGATGAAACACGACACCATCAACAAAACCCAGCATCACCAACAAAACCCGACATCACCAACAAAACCCGACAGCACCAACAAAACCCGACATCACCAACAAAACCCGACATCATTAACAAAATCCGACATCACCAACAAAACCCGACATCATTAACAAAATCCGACATCAACAACAAAACCTGACATCACCAACAAAACTGGGAGCAGCAAAAAAATCCGACACCAACAAAACCCGACATCACCAAAAAAACCCGACATCACCAACAAAACCCGACATCACCAACAAAACCCAACATCATTAACAAAATCCGACATCACCAACAAAACCCAACATCACCAACAAAACCCGACATCATCCACAATACCCGACAGCACCAACAAAACCCGATACCAACAACAAAACCCAACATCACCAAAAAACCCCACATCACCAACAAAACCTGACATCACCAACAAAACCGGTCATCACCACCAAAACCTGTCATCACCACCAAAACCTGACATCACCAACAAAACCCGTCATCACCAACAGAACCCGTCATCACCATCAAAACCCGACATCACCAACAAAACCTAACATTACCAACAAAACCTGATATCACCAACAAAAACCCGACATCACCAACAAAACCCGACATCACCAACAAAACACAGCAAGAACAAAAGACAACACCACCAACAAAACCCGACATTACCAAGAAAAAGTGACATCACCAACAAAACCGACATCACCATCAAAACCCGACATCACCAACAAAAAGTGACATCACCAACAAAACCCGACATTACCAGCAAAACCCGTCCAACAAAATCTATCATCACCACAAAAACTTGATGTCACCAACAAAACCAGACAGCATCAACAAAACATGTCAACACCAATAAAACCCAGCATAACCAACAAAACGCAACATCACCACCAAAACCTGACATCACCAACCAAACCTATTACCT